>NC_047018.1:30893519-31539043 GCF_902652985.1 Pecten maximus
AGATTGCCAAGTTTGGTAAACAATGAGATGATTCTGAAGACCGATAGAAGACATCTGCCACACAACATTGAGCCTGTACTAACCCAGACAGATAAATATGCCTTAACCTTTTCAAATATTTCGTCTGTAGACCTTACAAGTCTTAAATTACATTTTACACATTGTATCCAGACGAATTGGACACTAGGATTTTGACACGACTGTCTATGTGGACCAATATAATAATAGAATGTGTCCAACGACGCCCGATTTGTACATGTTTAGTTATTATAATTTCATTACCTACCAACATATTATTTCTCAAAATCGTGAACCTTACTACGTGCTACCATAAAATGACGCTAGTCATTTCCATTGTTTTTAAAATTTGACCAGGAAGATTGTTACAAGATAAGATTTGAAATACGGAAAATCGTATTGCATAACTGATAATTGACTTGATCACAGAATTGTGACTTGTTTTATGGCATTACCTATTTGACCTAGATAGCGGGGGATGTCGGGTAAGCAAAAGACGCTAAATATTCTAGAGCCCCAGGTTCCATTCATCTTGTATGTCTCCTATGGTCCAGTGTAAAATCTGTATGCTTTTATAGTTTTATTATATCGCTTTAGAGTTTAGGGATAAAAGGAAATTGAAAGGAGACTCACCTAGATATTCCCACTCAGCTTTATCAATAAAATCAATCTGTCGAGAAATTAACGCATTAGACATTTTGTATACAAGCGTGCTTTGTTTTTGATTTTATTTTAAAATGTGTCAAGCGTGAACTTTTACCTTTAATACTGACAGATGAACACCAAGATCTAAAAAGGATTGGAATAGATTTTGATGGTATGATGCCATGGTATGAATATGACCTAAATATGTCCAGCGGTTCAGTATATATCATGTACACGAGCCTATCACGGGCAGGGGGACAGACAGACTATGTAAGGGCCAAATTATGGTATTGTTTCATGTTGGTATTGTATTTTGTTAGATTGACATGTACTAAAACAATGATAGATTTGTCTTTAGATGTGTTAGTGTTGGTCTCTACAATACAAAAAAAACGGATATGTCGATGCGGGTTTATTGCTTTTTTGTGACTATATGACACTTTGTGTTGTGTCTCATGAGTCCAGTGTATTACAGCGGAGTTGGTTTCAGTTCCATGCTTTAACCCGTGTGCAGTTCTATGAAATATGTGATAAATCACTGCATTTTATTGCCAAATGTTTCGAAAGCCAAAATTCTGTGATTCACATTCTAAAACTATGCATTACCTGAAACGTTCCATATGTTTATAGTACACATCGAGCAGTTCTTGTACTTAAAATGTTAATCTCAGAAAATAATTCACGTGTTACAATTGAAATTCAATATCTACTCGTAATAATTTGACGCTAGACAGCTTGAACTAGACTTTTATAAAGACTTCCGATAACCATTTATAATAACCTTCTTCCCGCTCAATGCGTAAACAATTTTAATATCAAAACAAATTATTCATATATTGCAGTTGTGCATTGCAATAACGATGCACATTGTACTGTGGCACGGTGTATCATGCCTATACAAAGCCTGATATTAGTTAGAATAGTGAACAGTTTCTAGATATTATTGTCTGCAGGAGCAGAAGAGCATGATAACTCTATCAACCCATAGGGTATGACAGATATCACGTTCGTGCAACAATACAATGACCTCACGGCGATAATACAATGACGCCATGGCAACAATTCAATGACATCACGTCCACAACTCAATCAAGTCACGTCAACATTTTCCTGCATTGCAGTAACTAAACCATGCGTTGACAAACACGTCTCCGGAGGAAAAAATCATTCCCTACCTTGAAATCTCCAACCCTTGGGGTGATATTCTTGATTGTCTAACCCTTGACAGAGCCTCTGGTTACAATATCACCTTTAGGGTTGGAGATTTCTTTATCACACCCTCAAAGTAGGGGAAGATTATATTAGTCTTTCTGTAACTGTTAGCATTGGGTTGTTTAAGTCTTGTAAATATGTGATGATGTAGACTGTGTTAAAATTGTATAGTTGTATTGAGTAAAACATTTATTGTAAAGCATTACAACTTCTTATTGTGTTTATTACTGCTGTATCAAAGATTTCCTTTGGCACTACACTGCTCTTCTTTTTTTAATCGATTGTTTCATTGGTACTTTGGTAGTGAAAATTGCTATATACATCTCACTCTTTTCTTGTTTTTTGACAAGTAAGATATTATTTAATACTAAGTCATCGTTCTTGTGCAAGGATAGTAAAACATCGATCGTTAGTCATCTCTTTATCTGCTGGAATGCTGGAATTTGTATCCGGTATCAATTCCTTTTTTATCAATACATTTTGTATATGCACTTCATTGTGTACTTGCACTCCTCTTGGCTTGCGGTTCATGCCATTTGTGTTGAGGTTTATTTTATAGGAACAATGCCACTGCTGTTTCTTACCGCTGAAAAAAAAATGTCTGAACAAAACGAACTGACATGGCCATCCTAAATAACAGTATTTTGCCTCCGGTAAATGCTTTGATCAAATTTTTTGTCAAAAAGAAATTAAAAATCCACTGCTGACATTTCCTTTTAGCTTGTTTTACTTATGTATTAAGGCTTCGATTCTGAAGTAATCAGCAAATGCATGCACACTCTTAAAATTCCCAGTGGGAGACTAAAGTCAGGATCATAAGGACAGCTCAGGGGAAACACCTGTCACTGACATGATATCCCGGTTAAATTAAGAATTACTTGCAGAATCTATACTTCGAATAGCGCTAATAAATAAAATGTATTAAATACTTGAATAAGGTCGGGATTCGTATATATATCACGGTCTTTTGTTTGAAATATTTAAAATAATACCTTCAACGACGGTTTTGTGTAAGACGATTACCATAGTTCATAAGATCATTTAAGTATCGATACCCTTAAAACCGTGTATTAAACAGATCTACAATCGCAACGAATGAGGCGTACTTTGATGAAATTTGCAAACCCCTTTTCACATTGTGATTGAAAATCGACTAAGATAAATACATGTATAATAAACAAAACAACTACTGCTATTCAAAACCTGCCAATTGTTCAGTATTCAGACCTTAATTGTTTACAGTCATACTCTTTATTGATCTAATTATGGAAGAAAATGCATTCTTAATTTGACGGTCTGATTCTGTTACAAGAAATTTCGGTTTTTCTACTCTTATGGTCACCGTTTTTATTACAAGCCAGTGAAAATGTGTCTTGAATATATCAAAATGATAAAAGATCTAAAAATATATCTTATCAGAAATATTTTCAATCAAAAGCTTAACCCCCATGTTTTGTTACCTATGTTATATGAGTGTATCCATTATTCTGGACAGACCAAACACGTTAGTTATAGGCTTTGAATAGCTGTCATGTAATGTTGTAATTGATAACACTTTCCTTGTCGACTACACAAACCATGCGTGTACGTTAATTATTTGTCGGTTATCTATATGTGGATCTACTCGCGAATAAAAAAACAACTACATATTCACATTCTACTTCGGAATCCATTCTCGTTCTAAAACTAAACACACCAGGATCAACTAGAAGACCTACAAGCACCTTTGGTCACAGTTCGTACGATTTTCATTGAGTGATTAGTGAAGTTGCACAACATGTGGTGTGATCTGAATGTGTGACGTTACCTGGTTTACAAACGTTTCCCTGACGGGAGTCGTCGGAGAAGCAGATGATACGTTTTCGTTTAGATGTTGGTATTCTTTGTTGGTTTTTAAACAATATAGATTATGAGACTTACAATGTGACGAAAGGAAGATACATGACGACATTGACGTATGTCTTTAGCTGAATGGTCAAAATGACCCGACAATCAACCCCATCGTCCATCCTAGTGTGACTGAAATGAATATCTCATCAACCCTGACACTGATTAGTCCAAAAACTCAGAGTTAATAAAGAACTTCAACTTGGTAACATTCATCAAAGCCTGGGACAGTGCATGGTATACTGGTGTGTACAATTCGATATTCCATACTTCTATACATACGAGGGCTGATTGATAAATTGTGATACTCATATTGAGGGATTTGATTTTTGCCAGCGGTTTTTAAGGGCCTCAATGCCACTCTCATAGAACTCCTTTTCTGGGCTGTTCAGAAAGTCATCCACTTCATGTTAGGGTTGGGGTTAGGGTGACTGAAATAGCTGTTTTCAGTTTTTGAATATGAAAGGCGGATTATTTAAATACCACAAGATCAATTCAATAATGCTATCAAACTGTTAAGCTCAGAACAAATCCCCCTTTAAAAAAAGTACTTTTCCTTAAATGTTTCCTTTGACGTTGCTGACATGGATAATTGTTATTCTTTTCCGGAAGTGTAGGTAAAACTGAAAATATATCAGAAGATACAATACATGGTATTTAATCTTAATGCCTTGCGTGTGTTCAACGTTTCATGATATTAAGCATACTCCTAAACGGTAGCGATATACGTAAAACAAAACATCGTTCTGAGCTCATAAAGTATTTTATTTTAGAATCCCTAGAAGGAGCAGGAACATAGATGTATGCATAATATAAAAAATAGTTGTAAAATATTATTCCAATTAAAGCTGTACGAGGTCAATAATTATTCTATTCATCATGTCAAAAGTCCGAATACTGATCCTTGGTGAACATTCAATATCCAACGGATAAAGCAAAGTGGTTTCGATTGGCATGTGAATAATTGTCCGACAAAGTTTTGCCAGTGTTTTTGCACAAATGACTTTTTTGTTTAATTTTACGTGTTATATTGTAAATGCAGTGTATCATAACTGCTACTTCAGTTAAGCAAACTGATTTTTTTATCTTCATAAAGAAATTTATTGTTTTCAGGGAATTTATCGGCAAGACGATAACCACTGATATCTGCTTTTAAAAACCGACCAAAAAACCTACATTAGTATTTTCCTCTCATACTTCAGTTTATATATCATTGCAACTGCATTAGAAAATAAGCAAAGATGAGGTAGCATTTAAATGAAATGGCGACATCAAACTCTTAAACATGCCAATATTGCACATGTAGATTTGAACACACGCGCAAAAGTATAAATATATTGAATGATATGAACTTGAAGCAACATTAAATGTTTACATATCAGTGTTAGATTATTTACATAAAGGTGACCCTTATCCCTGATTTGTGAAAATGTCCTCGATGAAAAAAATCATCATAATATTATTGGTAATTCCATGATTTCAGCAGTGTTTGTTTTAACGAAATTTACAATAATTTTTTTAAATGTCTTAAAAGACATTTGGCAGGATTTAAAGTAAGCGTTTTTTTTTTTTTTAATATTTTTCTCTCAAAAGCTTTGTTGACAATATATACGAAAAATAAGGTATTTACATAAGATAAGACAAGTTCATCGAGTGAATTGAATTTGAAAGATTGTATTTGTTCTGCTGGAATGAACAAGAATCTTGTGTAAGAGAGGTTATATTTATAAGAATATTCATGGGAATAGTTTAGGAAACACAGTTGTTTCCCCTTGATATAGTACAATGATAGTCATCCAGGGCTGCATTGTGAACAGTAAGCCTCGTTTGAGATGTGCCATTACTTGCTTTCGAGTCCAACTCATAGTCCGTGAATATTACTTTCTTCATTGCGAAACACTTTAAAAAACGACACAGACAATAGTGTCGTCGACATGCAGCCATCATACTCCGGCGGAAGTTCCTCGACATAAAACCATAAATAATGGGATTCAGGCAGGACTGCACGTAGGGGAGACAATCCAAGATAATCTAAAATAAATTTAAAGTACTATACAGTCCACTGTATTTAAACATATACAATAACAATTGTATCAGTTAAAAAAGTAATTATTTAGTTGAAGCTATTTGGATTTCTTAAATGCTCCAGTTAAGAATGCATCTCGTTCTATGTCAGCAAATGAGTTACACCAGGTGATCGATACATTTCCCTATAATTATCTTCTGCTGAAAGGCGTTTTCAATTTATTAGGAGGCTGAATGATTAGTTTGGTTTTTATTTCCTGCTAACCAGTCAACAATCATTAAGAAAAGATAATATATAACATCTTTTGACACGCCAGCAACCATACACACATTATAAAATTGTAGTTTCTAATCAAAATCTACATTTCAACTGTTAATCAATCTGAATACAATTTGCTCATGTAAAGTTACAGTGAAACAAGTCAAAATAGCAAATTAACAATAAAATTCATATTCGCTGTTACAGTAAAAGATGTGATTAATGAGGAACATAACAAAGTTTTATGGTTAAGTTCAGATAATAACGAATGGTAAAGGCGTTAACACAGTATATTTCTCCGACGATAAATGAAGTACATACTTGCATGGTTCACGCACCTATATTGTAAATCCGCAGAAACAATATAACCCTAATAGATTACCTTTTAAATATAATAGACGTATAATCTGCCCTGTGACCTCACCAAAAGGCTATATGATATATCAATGATAATTTGGGCGGTCATCAGTGCGCTTTTAATGCCTCTGATACGTGGTGTACGAGTTATATGATAATCTGACAATTCAATTAAATAGTCTACAGAGAATGTTGTTGCACCTAGAGGAAATCGGGCTACGACTTATTGGTCAGGTATCATTCACATGCACTCAAACACTGATGAAATGATTACGGTTTAATATTGTACGACTGTTGGTTACAAACAGGAGGCTGTTAGGTACCAGGAACGGTTTTCCACGTATGTTTATTTATCTACAACACGCAATATGCAATATTGGCATTTCTTATATACAGTATTTGATAGGTTACTTACTTTATTTAAGAAATAATTAACGATGATTCGTGTATTGTTGCAGGATATACAACGAGGACGAGGATATTTTGCAATTAAATTAATAACGAAGGCCGCAGACCTGAGTTATTAATTAAAATTGCAAAATATCCGAGTCCGAGTTGTATATCCTGCAACAATACACGAGTCAAAGTTGATTATTTCTGTTCTACCATGTACTGTTTAGTTCTGAGATCGACCTCTTTCTAATAGAAAAAAAGCAAAGAAACCCCGAGAAAACGTTGTAGTTTATTTCTGGAGTATTGCATTATTTGTTGATGAAATATACAGGCAATACAGTACTACAATCAAGAGCATCTATCATATGGCATTGATTTTGAAAAAAAAAGGATAAAAAAAAATTAAAATGTGTGAATATTAGATATATAAAATTTTAACAGCCGTGACTCAGTAACGTGTATTATTGGCACGAGCGTGGGTTATTGGAAAATAATACATGGTTTTAAACCAATCAAAACTGGCGTTACATAGCAAACATGGTAGAATAGTAGATAATGGGGGGTGTTACGGACAACCTACTAGCTTTATGTAATCTATTGCTAGAGACAATAATTGCATTTGTAGTGAAAGCTTCTCTGTGGTCAGTATGGGCAGGCTACTTGACATAAACCATATACATGTAACAGACTACTAACTTTGTAGTGGAGGCTTCTGTGTGGTACAGTATCGGTAGGCTCCAATTAGTTTAGACAATATGACAGGTAACCTACTTTGTAGATAAAACTTCTGTGTGGTACACTATGGTAAGGCTACTTAGTTTTAACAATATGACAGGTAACTTACTTTGTAGATAAAATTTCTGCGTGGTACAGTATGGGAAGGCTACTTAGTTTTAACAATATGGCAGGTAACTTACATTGTAGATAAGTCTTCTGTATGGTAGTATGGGTTTGGTTTGGTTTGGTTGATTTTGTTTAACGTCCTATTAACAGCTAAGGTCATTTAAGGACGGCCTCCCGTGCGTGCGACATGCATGTGTGTGGTGAGTGCGTATGTGTGTTTTGGGAGGCTGCGGTATGTTCGTGTTAAGTCTCCTTGTGATAGGCCGGAACTTTTGCCGATTTAAAGTGCTACCTCACTGAAGCATACTGCCGAAGACACCCAGCAGCACACCCCACCCGGTCACATTATACTGACAACGGGTAGTATGGGTAGGCTACTTGGTATAAACTATATGACAAGTAACTTAATTTGTAGATAATTCTTCTGTGTGGTTATACGGGTAGACTACATGGTAGATATATATGTGAAAAGAGTACTTTATAATAGACTACTTACTTTTGTAGTGAAAGCTTCTGTGTGATATAGTATGGGAAGGTGCAGGCGAAGCAACACACAGTAAATAAGTTTTGGTCCCCAGCAAAGACAAAAAACCACGACAATGGCGACGAGCATTTTGATTACCTGAAATGGGAAATTATGACCAAATATGATTTAATCAAATCAAGATTTAATAACCGACATTAAACATTCCTGACGTTGGAACACATCCGTTAGGGTATGTTCTTTCTGATATTTTCAGAGTTGTGTTCTTTTGATACGAAAAGTGCATGACAGTTTTAAAAAAAACGTCATTCTAACGCGTTTAAGCGACACTTTATGTTGGTGACGTAAATATATTACGCACACCACATTTTTGTCTACAAACGACCAGAGCTTTATGGCAACATGTAGCAGTACTAGAAATGTGTTGATCTGAACACGGTTGCTGACGACCACGAATGTTTCCCATAGGAACCGTGAAAACAAGTTCTATCCGTGTTCTTCGAAGGCTATACGTTGATCTATCTACCTATGGGATGTAGTAATTTATCCCCGACGCCCTCTCCTGTATCGGTCTTTGAATCGTTAACATTTAAGACATGCTTACTGTATTTCATAGAAAACCTATGGTGAATAGATAGCTATCGAATTGTCATCCTATTGTAAGATATCATGTTCTAATTATTCAAAACTTATTCGCATGATTGAAGGAAATATTTTGTTTTACCATAGTTCAGTTCATTCACTTTCATTTAAAGGAAATACGAATACCAGCAGGATATCGGTATTATATATATCATTTGAAAGCTGTCCAGAATGTATTGCAATATCCGCGCTAGTGTATCTCGGGACAGTCATAGTCCTGAGTTTTGTAACATGACCCTAAGGAGACTCTGAATTACTCTGATTCAGCTAGTGATGAGGGTCGGTTTCCCTTGAGAGTTTGTTTTCGTATAATTTAGGCAGCGATTCAACGAGCTGAAAAGAAATGGCTCTTTGGTGACTTCGTAGGCAAAGGAAATATGTTTAACACTGTAATAAGACATCACTGGTTAGGAATTTTCACTGAATGAGCTGATTATGGATTAGGTAATGAACTTAAAGATTAAAAACCAATAAAGATTTTCACTGAAAGAGTCCAATCTTTTATACTAATGCATTACTTAACAGTATACATGTATGTAGCTATCATACATTAGACGTTTCTTACACTTCATTCATGAAAAGCAGTCGCTACAATTTTGGTTCTATAACCATTTCAAAATGCCAGGTGTAACAACAATGAAGAGTGCAGAATGCTCAAGAGTTTCAGCGTGTCTCTACCAAGCACTGTCGCTCCAATAGTACGCTGCCTCCCAGTTAGTACATCATTTTTAGTTAGATTAATTATCAATTTCATCTCAGGGCACTTTAAACGCTATAATGATATCACCAACTGGCATGCTGAATTTCCTGCTCATTACATTACCTGAACGTCAAGCCGCCATAAAATATATTATATCGGGACACATTCGGAATGTGACATCACTTAACTCTAACAACGTATCGTATAGTGAAAATATCACTTTTTTCCACTTGAAAAATCTAATAGTGCACTAGATCCGATCAGGTAATATATGAACATGTATTCGATATGTGAGAAGGTTGTGTCTTAGATTACAGTTTGCAGTTGACACAATATCATCTAAGATCGCTCATTAATGTAAAAAAACGACCGAGTAGGTCTGATTTACAACCATAACATTGAATATGAACATAGATAAAGATAAGTCGGGCGTACAAATTGCGTTACCCAAGATGGTCAAATGGTGCAGTGGATAGCAGACCAAAAGACTCAGGTATTCTGATCGGAGATAAACACATTTACGGTAACGGTATTTTAATATCTCCTCTGACTGATCAGAATCAATAGCAACCATCAGTCATTTTTCCGAATCCTAGATAAATATTGCTAGTTTTACAAGGTCATATCTGTGTCACAGCTGTAAAATATTTCCAATAACTATTAGATTCGTTTTTTCCACAAACATGTCGGCTTCAGCAGGATGACTCATAGAAGAGACAGCCTCATTTATAATTGTTGTTTGCCTTCCTTCAAGAATGTCTGTGGTATCAGATTAAGAGTCTCTGCCGTCACTTTAGTTTATATTAGCTTCTCGTCTCTCAAATGATTATTCTTACAACATAATCGGATTATATATCAGTACCTTTAACAAATGTTCTCCAACAATATGTAGGGAGAGTGGGCCAGATTGTCCGTGGCATTTTAAAATCATTTCCAAATATATCATATTGTCGTGACATTAGGGAGATTTTTTTCACACATCATGTTGAAATATAAAATCAATAAGACCTACGGAAGTGTTTGTTTATGAATGTTAATGAATATTCACAAGAAGATATAGATTAAGTCAAAATTAAAAAAAAAAAATGTTATTAAAGTTTGTATTTCTCGAAGTTACCGATGAAACAATGCACCATTGATTTTTTGGTTCGGAAAGGGTGAAAAAAAAACAAGTAGTTTTATTTAGAATTGAAATTATTTAGCTTTGTTTAAATGGGGAAAAATACATTTTGTTGGTGTTTTTATTAGGATGTTGTCTTTCGAGGTGATTGAATTTTATTATTAAATATGTGAAGAAGAAGAAACTTCAATAACCAACCTGCTTTCTAGCTGTTAAAACATCCACACTCCGGTCATGGCTTTGGACGCCATTACGAGCAGTGAACTTCCGGATCCGGTATGGACTTCCGGTTACTAATGTGACTGAATGGGTGGGATGTTGTCGTAGACATGATCTTTCCAATGAAATTGTGGAGGAATGAAAACCCCTACAGAAAATAAATACTGCATATTCAATTAATGAACACCACCACTCCAATTTATACCATACATGGTAATTTTACATGCATATTTGTCTTCAACAATAGAGCGATAGAAAGTGAGTATCATTACAAATATGAGAATATGTTTTCTTGCCAGGAAGCATTGACGAATACATGCATTGGCAGTATATAGCATTATTATACCAACAATATAACATTATATGCTACTTAAATCTGGATATTTTCATTTCCGTTTCCCCATAGAACACGCGCCCATATTTGTCATATACATCGTTTCGACTAGTTTTAAATAAGAAATGGTAAGGTTCAGGTTTAAACACAATATGTTTACCTAATTAAAATATCATTATTTATGATGTGATTCGACTCTGAATTGCTAAATAAAACAGTTCCAATGCAATAACCTCCCCAGAAAGGTATATGACCTTAACGTTGTTTTTGAAGACACACTAGTCGGCAAATGTGAGGAACATTGACAAATCTGAGAAACAATGTAATGTTGTAAGGGATCTTATATGCTATCAGGTGATTACTTGTTTTAATTAAGCCGGAACATGTATACTTTAATGACACGTATAGTGTTTTGTAAGCCGTCGAGTTATCCAAAGACACCAGATACCGTAAGGTTATTACTTTTTTTGTGATTTCCCGAAACTGCGGCGTCGATAACCACGCGTCATTTTTATGGTTTAGGCTTCAATTATTTATAACAAACACAATCATTAATCTGCCATAAAAAGGAAAGATGAAAAAAAACATGTGCAGTACAAATACTTCGATGTCTGCTTTCCTGAAATATGATATTAAATCCATACACAAATACCACTTTAACGAGCCCAGTTTGATGTAATATAAGTCTTGAAGTGAACTACATTCTGAGCGGGGTATGCTATTATGTTTAATGACACAAAATGTAACTCTGGTGACAACCAACAGGGACACAGACATACCCGTCTTTAACAAATATCTGGAGTACAAGTCAAGTTAATTAAAAACATACCTTGAGCCTGATGTGAGTTTGCTGAGCTGCTGTGAGCTGAGCCATAGTGTGTAGATGACTCCAGAATAACAGACGACCATGATGACCGTTGGTAGTGCGAACATGACTAGCATCCTGTAGATGGCGTATGATAACCGGAAGGTGTCATCGAACGCCGTGTCTGCGCAGTTGTGAATTACAATGGAAGTGTCGTTTTTGAAATAGGTTGTGGTTTCTACCCCCTGAAAACATAAAGTGAAAATATTCAGAATAAAAACCATTTCCAGAGGAAATATTCATTTTCTTTTTATGTACCTTACTATAAGTACATGTATGTACAAAAGTAATCAGAAGTCGCAGAATCAGTGCAGAAATCAATCCGATTCTACTGTTTTCGATACAAGATAAACTTTCCTCCTTTCGCTCTGTTCAATTGTACAAACGACACACAAGTGAATAACATTTTGATATATAAACTATAAAGTATAATTTATATAATGCTGAAAAATGCAAGTAAAGCTGCAGCATACAACTATTTTGTGATGCGAAGAGAGTGGTGAATTGAAGTCGGAAAAACAATGGGCATGAATAAAATAAAGAAGGAGGTGCATCAAGAAACTAGATATGTTTTAATGATATTTTGGAACAACTCGTTGTGGACAATATATGTCTAACTTCGACAAGTCTTATAGAACTGACCCCTAACATAAGTATGTTCATATAATAAGCCCAATCTCATTTTATGTTGTGCTGATGTCTTAAGTCGACTCAGACACATCACCGATTATATTCTCCATATATGTGTCAGTAACATAATGGGTAAAGACGGTAGGAACTTTTTTCTGTGCAACCCAACTAGAAGTTTCGTGGATTGCAAGCTTTGAATTAACAATAGTTTTTAATACTGGTGGATCTTTAATAGACGCCAAATTTTCACGAAAAAACGTTATCATCTTCTAATAATAGCATACAATAGTAATAGTATTTGTCTGCATTAAGTGAAATAAAAAAAAGTAAAAACTCCTAGGCAGCGTTAATACACAACGTCAAATAAAACACAGAACTATACCAAATAATAGCGACGAAAACAGATAATAGTTATAGTGCATAGCAGCAAGAGTCGTTTTGTTCGGATTTAGATAATTAACTCCCTCTCTATTCACAGTGTCGCTACGACACATCTGCTCTGCCATAATCATAGCATGAATTGAAACCCGTCTTGCATATATAGCGTTGCAGTTCAGTGCGATAAGAACTTAAATTATGACCTATGCTTTATCCACAAGATCAGATATCGTCCTTACAAGTACATTGAGTAACGCATGTTACGATCCCTGGAAGCTGTATAAAGAAACTAGCGCGTGTTTACCAATCTAATTAAAATCTAGATGATCATTTTCACTACGTTACATGAACATCTAACAACATCCCAAATGGGGTCACGTCGGCGTGACCTTTTGGATTAACCAATCAAATGACTACTTCCAGAATCTTGGAAGTGAATTTTATTTGTCCGAATTAGCATGACTAGAGTGCATAGCTTGCATAATCTGTCAATTTGTTTCAAGTCATTTCGTCCCAGCAGGCATATAGCTACATGGATATAAATGCTGTGCCGACAATGGTTTGCTTCGGATGCATACTATGACGAAATGGTTTACATCGATGACATCGACAAATTGACGATTCGCCATGAAAGTGAAATACACATATATCAAAGGTCACCTCGACGTGACCCCATATGGGATGTTGTTAGATGTGCATGTAACGTAGAGAAAATGACCATCTAGATTTTAATTAGATTGCATGTTTGCACATGTGGTATAGCGTTATTCCGCTTTTATCCGAGAGACATACCTTTTAGATTAGGATTCAGCGTTTCGAAACTTTTTAATTATACTGTATCATTAATATTCGGTTGTAAGATCGTGTATATAAAACAAGTATTTGCACGTACTGTAAACGTATTTAATTTGTCAAACTCACGCGCATTTCAAAATTTTAATAGCGAAATGATGAATTGGCGCATGGAAATAATTTTCCATAGAAACAGTTTACAAATGGAACAATAAGCCCAATATTTCCCGCTATAATATGTACACATGTAGATTTACAGTACATCCCAATTACCACCACGCCGCCCATTTCTTTATTTTGACATAATTTACTGATCTTAATGACATCACCTTGTACGAGTTGATAAGAGTTTAAAAAGAAACATGAAAGCTAAACCATACTTCGACATTGGTACTCCAAACTAGTGAAAATATGGGCGAATGTTACTTACACAAAGAACTTTCAGAATACAATTATAATCAAGGCACGTTTACCTGAAGCACAGACTTTTGTGATGTATCAGAAACATCAATCACCACGTATTTCCCGGTTAAGTCTGAGTCATGTCTCGTTTTCAAAATAAGAACAGGTGGCAACAAAATAATTTCCGTGTAAGTATCAAACACGTCGAATTCAAAAACCAAGATTACCCAGAGATGATATTGACTCTTTGATGAAGTGCGACGACTTGATTATAGTGACTTCTTTCAGTCTTTGGTCTTCTTTTATTTGCTGTCATATATAATGGTCAAAGCGAAACCAATGAATGGCTATTGCCTCACGAGAGGTGATGGCTATTTCCTATTATATTGAAGGGTAATATATTGTTTTATTAAAGGAGGAGATGTTAATACTGGGTGATAACACAAGCTTTTATTCATTCAAAAATGGCACACATGACACATTTCCCGGTAGCCAGGTCGAACTGTATTTTCTTGGAACATGATAAACTCAACTGAACTCAAAATTTAGAAAATCTGGCCGTAAAAAATCGGATGTAGACGACAGAGTTGATTTAACATCCGGAAGTGCTGGCTTTCACGTCCACGAATCATAGGCTATCTTTAGGCAATTTGACATACCGTATCCGGCTTGTTATAAGAATATCTTCTATCTGATGTGAGGTTAAAAAGCATCCTTAAAGCATCCCACAAAGAATTGACCTTTTTTTCTTTGTATACAATAATGGTTTTGACAACCAGAATAAAACGTAGGAGTTACAATTCAAAACACACGGCCTCCACAAAAGAGCAAAATGTCGTGATGTATAGTCTCGACGAATGCAGAAGCAGTTTTATTAACCTAAAAAAACGACCTGCACCATGGCAGAATATTTAACGTATATACCCCAACAGAAACCTAATTGACAAAGTATAGACATCTACGAAAAGTTGCAACGAATAGAGCGAGGCAAAAGGTAAAAGTCAACATCATAAGGAAATATTCGGAATATATAGAATTAGGCAAATACATTTTTATTGTCATCTCCGTCGATTAGGATTATCATTATGTTTTGGAGTCAATCAATAATATTCCAGGATATGAAGGAATATCTTGTCTATTAACCGTTCCGTATATTGATAATAAAAAGATGACTTTATTACCAACGCTATACTTATATATACAATAATTAGATAAAGAATGTTGATAAGAAAGGGATACTTAAAAGTCAGTAAAGCTTAACCAATTTAGGTAACACTTTAAGGAAAATAACCAGTGGAATTCTAGTTACTTATGGAAGATAGAAAATTGAACGATAAAATACTCTCGACCACATCGATTTCACTGTAACACGAGTTTACCGGGCACAGCTGCCAGACCCACGATTTTTGAAAGAGAATGTAAAGCAGATTTTGAAGCCATAACTGCTAATATCTCCGTGTTTGCCAATATGAAATTCCTCTTTTCCACGTGTGGTAATGTAAAGAGATAAAAACAAACACCACACATACACAGCTTCAGCAATTTATCATCGATCAATTAGCATAATAGGAAAAGAAACGGACTACAATATTAGATGGCAACGCGTTGATGTACATCAACTAGATATCTCTGAAGTGGACTGAGGGAGGAGTATTGTGATGAGACCTTACAATAGCTCTTAAATCATGTTAAAGGATAACTTCACTATAAATATATACCTTTCTATTTCTATTCCATACATTCTTAGTTCTTCTGATGGTTTATTCTACTACATTGAACTCCTTGTTCTCTCCTCTTAATACGTACATATGTGTGGCTTCTATCGACACTGCTATACATTGCACTTTGAGGACTCGTTTGGTGTGACCTGTGTTTGTTATTAGCACTTGACGTTCACTCAGTCTGGTCAACCTACTTTGTTTTTTGTTAGACAATCCATATGACAGTCATTCACATATTAGAGAGTACTTCACACCCCGTATACAAACACTTCCATTATCATTGTACAATTACCAAAGCGATCTTACAGACAGTAATCGGGATTGCTTTTTTTTTATATATGTTTCCAGGTATTGCCATCTAGGTAGAAGTTGGATAATACTACAGAATGTATATCTGTTTCACCCACTTTAATAGCAATTTATCTTCAGAAAGGGTTTTGTCATCTAAATGGAAGATTCGATAATGATACAGAATTTCTGTTTCACCCACTTTAATAACGATTTATCTTCGGAACAGATAGACATCGCTATGGAGTACAAAGATGCTTATTCTAGCCAACTTGTATATATAACTCTTACTTGTACATAAGTATGTAGACTGGCTCTAGAGTCTCTATAGTATTAAAATTATAAATAAAATTGAGCTTCATGACTTTGGTCCCTAGTAAATGCTTTAGTTTAAATACTAGGGACAGAAAACCTAGTATTAGAGAATTTAGCTTGGCAATTCTTAACCAAAAGAACTTAGGGCATGGTGGCCAGTCTAATAAATAGTTGACCAAACTAAACCAAACATATATGATGATAGCAAAAAGAGAAGACATTATGATAAAACGCATGTTTGAGGTCCGGTCCATCAATAACTTCTGAAACATGGCACTCGTCTTACAGTTGTTTTTGAAATCAGGATCAGTATTTCTATGACCAAGTAGTTCGTTAGACAGATACATTTTGTTAACATCGCTGGTATAATTCTGGTATTGGAAACACATTAAAATAAGATGTTTTCAAGAAGAATTTCGTCCGTAAGTCTGGCACGGTTTGATTGCTGTCTGATTGATCAAATCATCAAAAGGGTCAAACTTTAAACAGTTTTGCTTCTTGAAATTTGGTTCAAAAATACCAAATGTACCGAGGGAGCCTTTGAAAGAGACTCCATATATATATATATATATATGATATATATCTGATTTAATCAACGAAGGTTGAGATAATTCTGGAATCAATTTTGCTACCTGTCTAAATAAATGTTTATGTGAGGCTGATGTTGTACTGGTAACAACTACTTGAAATACTATTTATAGGTTTCGCAATTTGATTTCCATGCAGAATCATGCCTTTGATAGAAAATTTAGATTTTAATGAGGACTTAATTCAAAATACATAGCCCCTAATATGTATTTGGCAGCTATAAGACGAACAATTACCAGGAAATTTGTTGGCGATAAAATCTTGTGTATGGACGTGTTTCGTAAAGCAATTAAGCAAAATTCGACAGAAATCATTGCTATAGTATTGTGGCGCTGTGAACCTGTTTACCACAGTGTGATTATCAAGTATTTAATCTGCGAATTGTATGCTTCTATGTAGTATATCTAGTGTTGATATGGCCATGGCGAATTTGAAAGCTTCCAGAAAGACCTAGATTCTTCGATCGATCAATTTATATCCAACAGATAAAAATATTAATAAGATAACGCTGTATAAATGATCTGCAAAACGACGCCTCCATTTTGACATGTAATTTCGCACCGCTTTGCTATTTGCGGCGTTTGACGTCATTACTTATAACGAACCACGTGCTTGCAATTTATCATTACCTGGCGCAAACGAGATATATCATATCAATAAATTGAGGGCAAACATAAACAAACTTTTTAAGAGATATTTGCCCGCAGTTATCGATAATTACATACGATTGGATCATGTCCTCGACAAAAAAACGCGAGAAAGCTTTAGGCGGCTAGACTCGGTTCTGTCAAATTTCTGAAAGCTAATTATCACGTGCTGTCTGATAGATTTCAATCTATTAACGAATGAGTACAAAGAAGTCGGATACTGACAATTGTTATATGAACGTATGCTGTGAAAGACTTTCCTTTATTTAGTATGGAATCGATATACCACCAAATGACTACAGAAATATAACACTTTTGTTTGGCCATTTATATCCTGACAAATCAGACACGTTTGATTTACACGCTCGCGGTGTTTAATGCTGTCAGCAGAAATAAAGCATCTAAAGGATTTAGTAACATGAACGGATATGATGAGATGATGTATGCCTTTTCTGCTAAAAAAAATACGGTTATTATGTGCTTTTCGCTCTCTCTGATAGTTCCTGTATCGGTACAAATGCTTGATTCCTATCATTAGAAGTTTAATGCCAAGAGTAAAGCCGAGGTAAATTGTCGTCTATCTCTGATATTAACGATATCCTATAGTATAATGAAGGTTCAACATGCTACATATCGGACATTTAATATGAGCACGTGACAATATAAATTGTGTAACACGAGTCATATTGAATGAACAGCGTCATATACGCATATAGCTATCTGTACAAGTTAAAGACACTGGCTCTCACTAAGACTATTGATACAACTGTACAAGACAAATAGTTCCCGTGGGTAATAAATGAAAATCGCGTGTCCTTGGAACTGCGCTTAATCTGAAACATGATCCCAAGGCTATGACAGGCTTTCTACGCCTACCATCTAAAATTCTCCTGATAGAGTATTGGTCTGATGTTAAATTATGTTATAAAACCGTAAAATCTTTGAATGCTAACGTAGTCAAGGAGTGCATATGTCATAGTTTCGGTGTTTCGGAGGAAGAATGATGACCGTCTCCATTCCATTTTATAGTCGTTAAATGGAACTAAGTTGGTACAACTACTACGTAGGTTCGATACCACACACACACACACACACACACACACACTCACACACGCACACACACACACACACACACACACACACACGCACACACACACACACACAAATAAACCTGTCCTTTCAATATTTATATAAAAAAAGTAAAAAAAACAACATTAAACTGCCTTTCTTATCGTTTCATCAAACAAAGTGGTACATAAAGCAAAATCAATAATACACAGCACCTTACTTTTTGACAGTTTAAAGCAAATGTATATTGTAACTTTATAATTAATTCTCATTAAGGGGTTATGTCTTTTACATCGTAAAACAAACTACAAATATAATTATGTTTATCGGTTTAAAAACACCGTTTATCTCGGTTGGTGTTTGTAAACAACGCTATACGAAACAAGAGGCCCATGGGCTTTAACGGTCACCTGCATGTTGATATATTTTATCGTATTTGACCCCTGTGACATTGAATGACGGTTAAGGTAATTGATTTGAGCACTCTTTATAGCACTTTACCCAAGAATGCTACAAACGCAATATCAGGTCTCTGGGCCTCTTGTTACCAAAAAGAGGTTGTTAACAGATTTTAGCATATTTGACCCTTGTGACCTTGAATGAAGGTTAAGGTCGTACAGTTGAACAAACTTAGTAGCAATTTATCCAAGCATGCTACAGATTTAATATAGGGTCTATCGGTCTATTGATTATCGAGAAGAAGACGTTTAAAGATGTTAGTAAACTTGACCCCTGTGACCTTGAATAAAGATCACTTTCAATCGTTTGAGCAATCTTTATAGCCATTAACTCAAGAATCCTATAAAGATGATATTCGATCTCTGGGCCTCTTGGTCATCAAGTAGAATTATTTAAAGATTTTAGCATATTTTACTCCTGTGACCTTGAATGCAGGTCAAGGTCATATATTTGCACATGCTAGAGACCTAATATTGGGTATCTTGGCCTCTTGGTTACCAAGTAGAAGTTGTTCAAAGATTTAAGCATATTTGATCCCTGTGACATTGATTGAAAGTCAAGGTCATCCATTTAAACAAACTTGGTAGCCCTTCATCTCAGCATGGTACAGACCTAATATTGGGTCTCTGGGCCTTCGGGTATAAACAAGAAGCTATTTTCAAAATTAAGCATATTTGACCCCTGTGACCTTGAATGAAGGTCAAGGTTACCCATCTTAACAAACTAAGTATCGCTGTATGCCAGCATGCTACAAACCTACTATTGGGTCTCTATGACTTTTGGTTATCAAAGAGAGGTTGTTTAACGATTTGGCATATTTAACCCCTGGGATCTTAAATGAAGGTCGAGGTCATTCATTTGAGCAAACTTCAAAGCCCTTCGTGCGAGCATGCTGCGGACCTAATGTTTGGTCTCTGAGCCTATTGGTTATCAAGAAAATGTTTGACCCCTGTGACCTTGAATGAAGGTCAAGGTTATCCATTTGAACAAAATGGGAAGCCTTTTATTTCAGCACACTGCAGACATGATATTAGGTCTGTGGGTCTATTGGTGGGTAATTGAGAAGAAGTTTAAAAATGAAAATTGTTTACGTCGCACGACGCACGACAGACGACGGACGACGCACGACGCACGACAGACGACGCCGGACAAAAGGCGATGACAAAATAAATAGTTCAACTGAGACTTCATCGCAGGTGACCTAAATAGCTGAGCGGCGTAGCCTAGGCGTGATTTACGCTGTGCAGCGTGTATGACTTATCGAACTTGTTTTGCACTTTTGACATTCTAATTTTCGTAATGAAGTGAAAGACTTAGGTTTATAATAGATTTTCCAACATTGATTTTACAGTTATTATCGCCTTAATCCTCAAAACGGTCAATGAGACGAAACATATGTTGTTGTTTTTTCTCTCAAAAACTCAAAAAATAGGTGTTGAAATCAAATTGATACTCGTCATCTATTCTTTCATCTTTTCATATGCAAGTACGACATTGCTTGCTTTAAAAAGCAGCGATGACGTGGAATATGTACAGGAAGGAGGGAAATTAGTCATTTAAATGCTAGATAATGTACTTATCATTTTGCAACTTAATAATAACCGTTTTTAAACGTGCAATTCTAAATACGGCACTTGAGGAACACGTGAACTAACAGGAATTGCTATGTGACTGAAATGGGTATTGACTTTGGAACATCAATCTTTGCACACATACGCCTTTGTGTATGAATGTGTTTCCATGTTGTGTTGAGTATTGGAAAGAAGGCTCTTTCGGTGTATTACTGCGCGTCATCCCAGATTGCGTGCGATCTAATTGCTTTACCTTAGTAAAGTTCAGTAGCTTTAAATAAAGAGAGGTTATACTATTAATTCAACGTTATTTACATATTGATTGTTAAATATCACTGACCTTACGGGTATTCAATTGACAGCGGTTAGATTCCATTTAGTTACCGTTAAAAAGTGTTATACCGTTTGAAAATACATTAAAATAAAAGTCATGCTTTTTTGTTATATAAAATAGTTATTTGATAGGGATCTTGTCATGTTGTTTTTATGATGGAGTTTATAAAATTCATCACATAAATGTTGTTTTTTTGGATATTGCTTGATGGTATGTTCATATCATGCATGTTATGATACTTTTTAATAAGTTGCCATCTTCCATAAGATGGTCTTATTTAATTTCACCTCTTGTTCGAGTCTTTCTGCATAATAAGAATAAAATTCTGTAAACCAACACAAATGTATATCATTATCGTTAGGAAAAATGTAAATCATGCTATTGGGCACGCACGCTGCGGGGCATGGTAATATCATAACAAATAGGGCGGATTCCTGACACAAGCAAACTCATACTGGTTTTTACTTGACTGAGAGATGAAGGAACGAAGCAGACCTAAGAGCTTAGTAGTAACTTATCAATGTGCAACATTAAACAAACATATCATGGTTGTCTGTGCAATAGTCTAGAATATTTGATACGAGGTACTGGTAATCGACCGATGTTCTATTGCTCGAGGCCAAATGCTGAGTGCAATAGAACATCGGTCCATTACAAGTACCAAGCGTCAAATATACAAATATACAAATATATCATGGGTTTCTGTGCGATAGCTCATTCGGCCTCGTGCAATAGAACAGCTGTCGATCAACAGCACCTCGTGTCAAATGTTCTGGGCTATCGCACAGACACCCATGATATATTTATATTATTACATAATCACTAACACACATTTATAATCACTAAAATCTCGATTTCCCTGTAGGCCTAGAAGTCGTCTGGCAGTATTGACATCTGGATGACTTAGACGCTAGAAAGGGTATATACTAATTTAGAAACGTCACAGGTGTTCAATAGTTTGCACCTGACCAAATTCCGAAACGTCACAAGTGTTCACTAGTTTGCAAGTGACCGTGCAATAGTCATTTTAGCCGTGATAAATCAAAATACAGCTTATGCGTATTGTTAAGGAAAATCAAACGCATAATGTTATAGTCTGGGCTATTGCACAAACACCCGTGATGTACCATCTTTATTACATAATCACTAAACCACACTCATAAATCACTGAAATCTCCACTTCCCTGTAGGCCTAGATGTTGCTATGACTGCTGTCTGGCAGTGTTGACATCTGAATCTTGAAAGGGTAGGGTTCAGTTCTGATACGGTACGCTGTGTTCAATAGTTCGCACGTGACCCTGCAATATTCATTTACAGCTGTACAATAGTTTAAAGTATAGCTTAGGGTTGCTCTTGATACTGATATCTAGCATGGTGTATTTGAGATTAGAGGGTCAGTTCAAAAACAAACAAAAAACGGATTTACGAAAAGACGTTCGAATGAGGAGATTTCGTTGAAATGACATTTTAGTTCTTGAAAAAACATTATTCTTATCAAAGAATTTGCATTTACCTTTTTTTTTTTTTTTTTTTTTTGCTTTTTTATGTTCCTAACATGTCACTACATAATCTTACTAAACAAAATGGTAAGTTATCAGATTACCAATCTCAAGTAATTTCAATTGGTGTAGTGATAAGGAGAAAAATGTTCGTGACGTTGTCACGAAATTACTTCATTGTATTAAATGTTCTTTTCACGTCACGTTACAGGGGGAAATGTTGATCAATGTAACTTGCAATTATTTA
Source organism: Pecten maximus (assembly GCF_902652985.1). Lineage (NCBI taxonomy): Eukaryota > Metazoa > Mollusca > Bivalvia > Pectinida > Pectinidae > Pecten > Pecten maximus. The sequence goes on from NC_047018.1 coordinate 30,916,462, forward strand.
TAAAGTTATGTTGTACAAAATGTTACTATCCTCATATTGAATAGAATAATTAAAATGTTGATATTATATTGGTGATTTTGTGTAAATTTCGAGAATATATTTTTTTTTCATGAAAAGATCGCTTGTAAATGTGGAGTCATAAACAAAAGACCCCTTGCCAGCGCAACATTTGACTTTGGAAATTGATAATACTGTTACAGGTTGGATATAAAAAAACGGACATTTAAATATTACACTGCCTTGTTTGCAAACTTATAGACCTGAACCTATCGCATGATTGCAGATAAATTAATCAGTTACGCGCGTTATTCAATTTGGGTGCTATCCCGTGACAATAATAAGACAGATATTTTACAAAGAAGGCAGTTTGATGCTTATATATGCACTATTTAAAATCATATTTAAAAGATGTAATTGTCTGGTTGGAGGGGAGGTATGGTGAGTTAGGAGTTAAGATGGATGAGTTTGATTTAAAGTGTTACCGTCTTTAAACTTTGTTTCTGTCCCTCTCTCTTTCATATGTTATTCACTTACTTTAGCTACCAACACTTCGCTATCGGATTGCTGGTAACGTACATTTGCTTACAATTGTATTAAAAACTGTAAACCAAGAATCATTGTTAGAGACATGTGGCAATTGATTTTCAAATCTTTAATGAGCGTAATTCCTTGTTTTCTCTCAGATGTAACTGTCATTATTACCACAAGCAGGGATCGCTAGTTTTTTTTATAGCTAGCTTTCATTATTACCACTGATAGGTATCGCTAGTGTTTTATAGCTAGCTTTCATTATTACCACTGACAGGTATCGCTAGTGTTTTATAGCTAGCTTTCATTATTACCACTGACAGGTATCGCTAGTGTTTTATAGCTAGCTTTCATTATTACCACTGATAGGTATCGCTAGTTTTTTATAGCTAGCTTTCATTATTTCCACTGACAGGTATCGCTAGTGTTTTATAGCTAGCTTTCATTATTACCACTGACAGGTATCGCTAGTGTTTTATAGCTAGCTTTCATTATTACCACTGGCAGGTATCGCTAGTGTTTTATAGCTAGCTTTCATTATTACCACTGGCAGGTATCGCTAGTGTTTTATAGCTAGCTTTCATTATAACCACTGGCAGGTATCGCTAGTGTGTTATAGCTAGCTTTCATTATTACCACTGACAAGTATCGCTAGTGTTTTGTAACTGTCATTATTAGGGACCAACCAACCAATTGTTTTTCCATAGACTTTAGTGTTAACGTTTTGGAGTATATCATTAAAACTCTTGAATTCAATATGGCAATTATGGTTTATAACGAAAGTTTAGGGCCTCATATAACACGTTATCAAAAAAAAGATGGATCCTTCAGCTCAAATTTTTTCCAGGGTAGCCATTTTGAAAATGGGTGAATTTCGCAGTAAAAATTCTCAAAAATCTGAAATGTTTACCTGTTAATTATTATGACCTGAACTTTTGGGGAAAAATTCAATCGGACTTACGAAATTTATATCAACATTTCTTATGGACAGTTACCTATCAGGCCACATATCTATTTTGTTACTTTCATAACATACTGACCAATCAGTGGCTGCCAGACATGTTATCCCTGGCTCAACTTTCTATACACAGGGGATGTTTCAAAAATCTATTTTTTTTTCACTTGGTTGGTTGTTCCCTATTATCACTGAACGAGATTGCTAGTGTTTTGTAACTGTCATTATTACCACTGACAGGGATCGCTAGTGTTTTACAACTGTCATTATTACCACTGATAGGGATTGCTAGTGTTTTGTAACTGTTATTATTACCACTGATAGGGATATCTAGTGTTTTACAACTGTCATTATTACCACTGATAGGGATCGCTAGTGTTTTGTAACTGTTATTATTACCACTGACAGGGATCGCTAGTGTTTTACAACTGTTATCATTACCACTGATCACTGCATCTCATCTGACTGATTTTGACTAGGCGAACCGAGGAAATGTCTGAATCGACTCTCATTTGCATATCAATAACATTTACTTTTGCGTTAAATGTGTATAGTGTTGCTCCTAAATTTTGAATAAATTTAAAAAAAAAATCCTTTCTCAAATAGACTGTGCAAACATCGAACGTAAAATACATCAGTAAAAGTTTTGTTTGAGTAAAAGTTGAGGGCATGTTTAAATTAAAGTTAACTTAAACAACACCTTTAGTTTCATATCATGACGTTTTATTAATTTAATCACATAACTCACTATCTTTTAGCATGCACTGGGGGGTTCCCCGAACACCAACTCTGGTTAGGATGGAGTGTTTACATAGGGGTTAAGGTGTGTTTATAGGGAGTTATAGTCTGTTACAGAAATATTCTCATTGTAAGAACACACCAGAACACAGGTAAATCAACTCACCTGTGTTAGGTGATCAGAAAATCATTAACTGTTAATGATTGCCAAACTGTTTAAGAAATAGTGCATAAAACTGAAGCGCACTTTGAAAGCCATCATATTTTGCTTTGATATATGAATTATCAACATCTTGGCATAATATGTACTTCTGAATCTTGAATTATAAATAATTGTATCGTTGAATACTTTCGAATCATATTCTCTGTAAAACGTTTGATCAAACATTAACATTATGTTAAATTTTGTGTTATATTGATTTACTATATATATCAGTTATGGCAGAACTCTTGTAATATTCTTGTTAAGTTGTATCTGTTTCAGGCTTAATAAGTACTGGTTCTCTTCGAAAAGCTATGCATATGTTGCTTTTTTCAGATTTGTTTAGATAATTATTATCATATACAGTAATTACTTTATGGGTCAGTTCTTGTAGAACTATTGTAATCTTCTTCTATGTATCTGTTTCAGGTTTAGCTAACAGTAATATTTTTTTTTGATTCTTATCATACACGGAATGACAAACGCAAAGGTCAACGTCAAAGTTCATAATCAACAGATATTGTCATTATACATAGTAATCTCTGTGATTAGTGCTTTGAATTTAGAAAACAATTTCCAATTTTAGTTATTTTCATCTACATATTTAAATCTGATATTGCCATTATAAATACAGTAAAAAATATAGTTAGGCATAGTACTTTGAAAATTTGATTTTTAATTTATTTTATATATATTTATTGATAGAATATTGTCGTTTCATTATTACTTATAAAGTAACATATATGATAGTACTGTAAATTAAAAAATCAAAACACACTTTATCTGATTAATATACCTAAGTTGACCCTATTTTTACCTGAATTGGTATTCCATATTGAAACAGACTATAATTAAACTTCAAAGAACATCCTACATAAACACCTTCCTTTGTCTTTACCAGAGTTGGTGTTCGAAGAATGAGCCGTCACTGGGGCAGCAAATTCTAAAGAAATTCAGCAATTTTAGATACAAGGACGCTAACGGGTAAATTATTGACTTAAATTAGCCAGATTTAAATGGGGAAAAGAATCCGGATGTTATGTTGATCACCACAGCAAATATACGACTGATCTCAGCTCATTTTAACTAAATTCGATTAAGTGACCACACGGGTACATACACGTAACTAAAATGCATATCCACACCGCCTGGCAGCTCCCAGTCGCCATGTTTGTAAACAATACCGGATTAGACGCGCGTTTGGAAGAGTCAGTATCGCAAAGCTTCTTAATGATTATGCTAAAAACATACACTCTTATGATGGTGTTTATGGTCAATCTAATATCAATTGCTTCTTATTTTTTTTATGACTAAGTATCTAATAAAACCGAGGGCAATTTTTAAAAAAATGAACAAAGGCAGATTGAGGTTTTCCAATAAAAAAAAATGTCAAGTAATTGTAAACACACATCCATTCTATTGATTAAAAAATTACAGGTTATCACTTATCTCGCATTTTCGTGTGATCTCACTTCGTCGATACAATTAACAAAAATACCGATTATCTTGTAATAACAATAATAATGATACAAATATTTTACATGCAATTCAGGGGAAACCTTGTCTCAATCTATGTAGACCTGGGCCTAGCTTAAGGTCAATGTCAATGTCCCGTTCACCCCATCACATTATATTTACCAATTACACTTCAACTGTTGGTTTTTATTGTTATGGCTTCATATTGATACTGAAGAGAGAAACCTCATAAGAAGCCTTTACATCTAGACTAATACATAGATTTCATATAACTCCTCAGGATGCGGGTTTCAGTGTAAAAGGAGGTGACAGTGACAATTTTGTTGTCATAACGTCATGTATCATATGAAAATGACTCGGGAGTGCCGATATCTGTATTTATCTCTAAAACAGCATCTGATAAACCATTTAATATAAAGACACACTAATTGGCAACAATAAAATATCTACTTATTTTCTAGCTAATTAGAAAATGAAATACGCACCATATATAAGATCAAGAAATCAGCTTGAACAAGAGGATATTTCACTTTTATCCTCTTATTGTCAATAATGATATCCCGTAGGCTATCTAAATGAAAATATCAGTCTCTTGGTAGTCGTAAAGATAATTTTAAAAAATCCAACTCCTCTCATAATGGTTGTTTGAGAATTTCTATATACAAAGGATTTTTTATCTGTGAAAAGTACCATCGTCTATATAGTTTTACTGACAAACATAAAGAATACTAGTGTAGCAGAAGCTACCCATAAATCAAATATGTTGCATATACCAAATTGTTAACCATGGGGACAACTATTAATGGACCGGTGTGAAAAAAGTGCATTGGTGTCTATGTATACTACTAAGGGGACTGTGAAGATGCCAGAATTGATACTTCCTATTGCCAAAATTTGGGTCTGAAGATTTCTAAATTCGGTTCCAACCTACATCAAATGTAATTATTTTTTCTTCGATTTGTTTGCTTCCGATGGATTTGGCTTTCCTCTAGCCAATCGTCCTTGTTGTTTCTAGGACATTTACCCCGAAACAGTCAGACAGACATATTCAAACGCCAAATAAATCAATCTCTGTCGTCGTAACAACGACAAAGTCCTTACACAATATAAGCAATTTAAACTATCTACAATAAACAGAAGGAGAAATCAGGAGCCTGCGGTCATAGCGAGCAGAATGAGATAAAGGAACTTCTAATATCTCAAAAGAACCTTAAACTTGCGATCCGTAGCAAAAAAGAAAACATTTACCGTAAATTTCTTAATAGAACCTTAAGCTTAAGTTCCACAATCATAGCAAAACCAAAGCCAAACCTTACTGTTAATTTCTTTAATGAACCTTAAACTTGGGATCCACAATCGTAGCTAAACGAAAAGAAATTGTATTGCTGATTTTCATATAACCTTAAACCTGAGGTCCACAACCATAGCAAAACAGCTAAAATGTTAATTTAACTTTTAAAATCTTTTAACATTAATGTTTCAATACTTTTTTAATTAGAACCATCATTATTCATTAACAACCACAGAAACATGTTTGTCCTTGTGTATAGTTTTAATATCAAACTAAACAAATGACTCTTAGGTAATGACACTGTCTTGTTTATAATCAACTGAGAAAATCAATATACCAAAATTCACATTCTATACTTTACTTTATACTTTATGTCCTACAGTACTCATCCACTGGCGAAAGCTGTAATGTGATCGAGAGATCGTCAAACTTTCTAATAATGATGATTTGTCAAGTCGACTGTTTTCTCGAGGGGGACATTACGTTACAGTCCCGTCTGCGAACAATACAATACTGCTGTATTTAGAAACAATGTCCCTATCGGGGATCCGTTATACATTCCAGCTGCTACTACCCAAGTTGAAGGTTATAATTGACGCTCCCAGATTAGCCAAATATTTGTGTACTTAAAGACTTCCATACAGTGAACAAAGCCTACTAAGGCAGAGAGACGCGAACTCTAAGATCCATGTTTCATTGAATGGTTATCTGGTATTCTAGATGTTATTTGAACTGACCAAGCCGAATAGTACCTTAGAGAGATATCGGGGCTTTAGAGACGGGACGGGATTAGCATAGAAGTGTTGTAACAGTACGGAGGTAATTGTTATTTATTTTAGACTTCACTTACATTTGAAACATTTCTCAATATGTGATGCAACAAAGATATTCTGTTTTAAAAAGAATTATTGGCGAAAATCGAATATTTTTGTTTATATCGCTGTACGGAATCAGGAAGCGTCCACATTTGATCGACAAACACTGTTGTCGTAGTAAATGGCGAAGCTGTGAACATTAACCATAGCGGATACATTGCCCACGCACGTCATCTCGCAAATGGTACGCAGAAGGAGATCTGGTAATCGTAAACATAAACGTCATGGGCTTTTATAATCTTACGGATCTTTTCCGGTGTTTGTTGTCAAACCTGAATGGCTCATTGGACGTAGTTGTAGTGTAATGTGTGAAACCATCATTATAGATGACATATCTAAGGATAGATACATGTAAGATTAGATCACATCACTCCAGTCATATTGTCAACCAATCAACATCACAAAAATAGCATAAACTGACAATGACACCTGCAAATAAGAATAATGGTGTTTGGTTGATTGCATTTTTTTTAATTGATATCAAACATTATACATTTACAAAGCGACCGATGAATTAAAAGTTTCGTCCTATGGGGTATTGTCTGATAATCATACATTCCGCAGGAATCGAAAATCTCTCTGAACAGTAACTGTATACCATTATCACTATCGTATACATTGGTCGTTTAGATAAAATCACTACCACAGCTGAGGTTAGCGGAAACGGAAATAAGTCCTCCTTACAACAGGCTATAGAGACTCTACCGAAACAACAAGAGATAACCTACAACTTGTAAAAAAGACTGTGATTGCAACTAGTAGCAAAATTAAAAGGAGATTAAAACAGTTGCTCTGGATCGCTAAGTGTCAGATTATCAAAACAAGGAACACGTTTGTCTGCTAACAGTTCTGACACGACAGTCTCTTTATACCGCGCAAGGATATAATATTTCCCAATAAAATCACGTTGACAATTATAATACTTAACGATATGTAGATGAAACGACACGGACTGCTGCTAGCTTCAAAAATAACAAAATATTAAAATGCCGTTATGATTAATATTGGTTCAATAGGCGGTTAGATGTATGGTTCGAGAGCCTGACGATCGTCATCGATGAGAAAATATATTTTTTTGTTTGATATTGAAATTTAAGGTCATCTTTGCATTTCAATAATACCTAAAAGTAAAGAAAACTATTTCATATTTCTTTCAGTGGAAAATATTTTAGTAGCTCAAATTGATATAAAAAAAAAACAGTGTACACAGAAGTGATGAACCAATACGAAACCACACAAATCAATCATTAGTCAACAAATAACACTTGTGTAAAGCAATTATGTCGAAGGAAACTATACATCGGAGTATATACCATGTACCTTGTATAGATTACATAACTATGGTGGCATATTTCTTCCATCGAGTTGCCGACTTACGACTCAAATATGTCGACATATTTCTGAGAAGATGTCGACATCATAAAACAATATGCTGACATAAACCGGAAAATATGTCAACTTAATAGTTTACTTACCGAGATAATATTGCCGTGATAATTATCTAGGAAGTCGATGGCAGAAATATGCCACCGTGGGATATAAAGCCGAGTTTCAGACTTCCTAGCTAATTATCACGGCTTTAATATCTCGGCAATTAAACTAATAAGTCGACATATTTTTCGGTTTATGTCGACATATTTCTTTATGATGTCGACATCTTCTCGGAAATATGTCGACATCTCTAAGTCGTAAGTCGGCAACTTGATGGCAGAAATATGCCCCCATACATAACATTCAATACTTCACAGCATTTGAAATTATGTTTATTCAGATATATACACTACCATCTATCTACATACATGTACGTCATCATGTAGTTTTTAACCTGAATACATTGCTGAGTTTTAATTGGTGAAGTTATGAATATTAACAATATTTGTGTTAATTCTGAATTTGTTCACATATGTGTATATTTGTCTTTGTTTTATGTTTTTATGTTTTATGTTTTATCATTTTATGTTTTATGATTTTATGTTTCGTGATTTAGTTTACCAGTCTATTCATCCTACATTTGTACATGTATATCTATCTCAATTACAGCTAGCTATTGGGTACACAACCGTGTTATACTCACCATTACATAGAGAGGTGGTGACGCTAGGCAGATGGCTACTGACCAAACAAGGAGAAGAATTTTCTTTGTGTTTCCTGCGGTGCACCAGGTACGAGATTTGATTGGCAGGACTATGACAATAAACCTGTAACAGATGATATATATAATATGAGGTAGGGTTGCATGCAAATCTTTCAGTCTTTGCTATATGTGCTTATAATCATTTTTGTTAATCAGATGTTAAAAACAAAATAAAAAACCAAACCAAATATAAACACTGTAACAAGTAGGTTAATATTATTCATGCTTTATGCCTAATTCAAACCCAAAATCTGGTAAAAGAAATGTCACACAAACATCGCCGATGTCAAAACCAAATACAAAAAAACAGCGTATTGTACTATTTACGTATAGCAATTAAATGCCAATTTTAGTTTAATTCAGCTTTAATAGTTTTTTTTATATCGTGGCATCGTCTCCTGGGACTACTTCTGGACATCTGCTCTTTCAACGACCGCCAAGTCGTCTGAATATATAGTTGTTTTTTCCTCTTATAAAAGTACAAAAAGGATATAAAGCGTCCGGTTTTCTGTTGAGCTGCCGAAATGTGTGTTTAAAGACACTTATATGACAACAAATTGATATGTTTGGAATATGTTTCAACCCCGCAAGCATACCTATCGTGTATGCATAAAATGCATTAACTTCCTATACTTATACGTTTCTGAAACTTAAGTGTAAGCGTTTCGTTATGTCTCCCTCCGGTGAGCTTCGCAAACGTTAATTGCACCTGCGATATGTCAGTGTTGCTTTTTTCTTGCCCCTGAGAGATGTTCAGTTTCCAGTATACAAAAATATCTTCATATGTGAAAATTGCTACACTATCAAATCAATCACAGGTGAAAGCAAAGTAGCAGAATCAACAGACCATTCGGAGTGTCAATGTTTTATAACTCGTCCATCATCTCCATACAACCGAGCCCAAACACTGCCTTCCATCTGGCTGTCAAACAAATGCACCGAATTCACAACAAAATCTCATCAGCTCAATGAATACATTTGTATCAAGACACCCAGGGGGAACGTGAGGGCAATTACACAGGATATGAGTGTTCTTCTGACAAGTATTGTTTGACGTGATTGGTGAAGCACATAGAAGTACACGTAGTTTTTCTGTTGCAGAACATTAAAAATGGATTGTGGAGGGTTTGCCGGAGGGATGATATAATAAGAGAATGTTACTTGAAATGAATAAGGCAAAACAGAAATCAGCGATAACATTACTGTATGAACCTCATCTTTCATACACTGCTAGCGAGGATGTATACATTGGAGGGAAGACAAGTTCCGTAGACATTGGATATGTACATAGTGATTGATCAACGACTCAGTAACTTGTCAATTTTATACTTCCTGTGAAATGTAGACGACATACTACGCATTATGGAAATTTGCAAGAATTTGAAGAAACCCAAGGAAAACATTGTTAACATATTCCAAAACAGTATATGGGCATATCAACTTTTAGGATATTTAATTAGATAGTTGTGTGTCTAAAGGGTGATTTCAGCATCGCAATTTCTAATTTGCTTTCGAAAAGTCGAGTTGTTTGTATTCTTCACGTTGATACAAGGTCGAATATTGGCAAGTTTGATTGCAGGTTTATGAGAAGAGGCTATAACCTTAATGAAGGAAAGCTTATGATCACGAAATGGAAATCAGTATTGACAATCGTAGTGGTCAGAAAAAAATGTTGCACGAGAAATCGATTTCAATCTCCCATTAATTCATGTCTGATTACAACGTTTCATCTGACCAACGTTTGAACCGAGCGCTAATGGTACCTTGCCATCAACATTCAGACAAACAAAAAATGTGAAGCTATTAAGAAATGATAGTTCACTATATGGAAATTGAAAGCATCACGCTTATATTAACAGCCTAGGTTTAGCCTGACCTTGATGGTTTCGCTTTCTTTAAGGATAGATGATGATAAGCTGATGATGTGGAAGAGTTGGTAAGTAGTGTCATGGGTTTCAAGGTATCAAACACGTAATTATATATTTTTGCTTCAAGTGTCGACCTGTGTGTTATGGTTGTTGGTTGCTTTAGACATTTACGTAAGTTCCTGGAATAAATTTCTACAGAAAATGATGATACGATGTTATACAGCCAGTGACATACCTAATTATCATTATGAATGTATCGATCACGGCTAAATCCTGTATCTTATCTATAAAAACTCAGATTAAAAATAGCAATTAACAACAAAGGCCAAACAGTCAAAGGCGTTTATGATGGTATATGTTTACGATAAATATGATCTATGAACAATTTGTCATAGCAATGTCAACGTTTTATGATACAGAATATTCAATGAGGTATACTCTCTGTCATTCCTAAATGTTTATATAAAGGTCATTGTTTATTATAGTAAATTTACAATAATTGTCTATAACTTTGTTTTTGTCGCTTCTCAACTCTGTTGACCTTTTGATTCGTGTGTGTATATATTTCATGGTCAATGCATTCATTTAATATACTAAGTGGTTATGGTATGGCCAGATGGGTGTAATGCAAGCCACATAGTAACAAGGTGTCTATCTTGGGAATGATAAAGATCTCTTCTACAACATCTTTGTAAAGTTTTGTGACAGGGTTATCAAACTGAAGATCACAAGGAAAAAAGTGTGTCCCTCTCAATGTTGATTATATTCGAGAGGTTATGAGAACAGGCAATACTTTCCTTTCCAAATTTCTTCGATTTAATATCTATTCTTTTGAAATAGCGAAAGCATTATGACCATGTCAATCAAAAATACCGTTAAGAAGTTGAAATCAAGTACAAATACGTACTGCTTCTCATATCTAGCCTGTTCCCATCTATATGACAGATAACAGCACAGTTTCGGGAAATATAGAAGAATGAAGGTTATTTGGACATTTTTTCTCTCTCTACATTATGATCATATATAGAAATATAATGGTACCTGTGTGTTATAAAGACAGGCGTGTTTGATTCTCGTTGATAGATTAGGTACACCTTTTCACAGTTTGAGGGTTTGACTCGTTACCGTGTTTAACCTTGATTTGCATTGGGTATGCCGTCGATGAAGTCGACGATGCCTACCGTTTCAGAGTTCCTGGTCTTATTCTCCTCTTACCTTTTGGTGTTCTCTCTTCATTTTAAATTGAAATGACCAAAACATGTTAGCTTGCTTGTTTGTTTTATTCCCATATTACCAAAATATTGCACTTTTGAGAAGAAACGGATTGTACAAATGACAAGATTATGTAATAGATCTACAACTATATAGTTGGACGAATTCTAAAACCTTTATAGTCTTGGTCCTCAACTAAAATTGCTGTATTTAATAAAAATAAGAATGAAAACGTTTAAGGGTGTTATGGTTTATCCACTTACCGATTTATTTAGCCTTGTACTTCACCTGATGATAGTTCACTATTTGATTAAACAGAATCATAATTTCGAAGGTCCGCCAACCGGCAAATAGTACAATTATGTAGGTGCTGACATTGATTGAAGCGTTTCCAAACGGCAATCGAACACGAAAGTGAAAACAAATGGCAAATTGTTAAATAATATAGAATAAAGGCACGCAACTTAATCACTTATGTGGGAAATGTAGCCTAATCCAAGAAATTAAACACACATACATCGGAATAAATCAATCGGAAAAAAAAATACTTTAAAACTGAAATAATTGAAGTAATAATTTTACTAGTCTAGGTCACCGTTCTCGTTTTCCTATACATTTTGGATCCTGACACTGATTTACCTTTCGAATCACTTTTTGCTGTAGTTCAATCTAGCTAGGCTGAGCTGTTTTTTCTTTAATGATAGACGTCATCGCGAAAACATTCCAGTGTCTGAGCCGTAGCCACCTCTGTGAGCAGTCATTTCTTAACCGATTTATTGCAACTAAGCTGTGGAGAACCTCGCCATCAAAGTGATCGCGTTTCCTTTTGCGTAGATGCAAAGCTACTTAAGCCTGGTTGCTCACTTCCACTTCTTATACAAGCGGATACACGACGCCACTATAGATATTGTGTACTTAAATTTCATAGGACTAATATTTCGGGGTCAGACCTAGTTCGCCGGTATTACATTTCGCCCTGTAAACATTCTGCAGCAAACACGTCTTTACATAAGTATTATAATTCACCAAAACAACAGAGTGCTGATATAATGATAAAAAAGAATTCTAACTAAAATAGATATTTAAAGGTTTTAACAAAAAAGAGAGCCTTGAAATAGTAGAAGGAAAATAAGACCAGGCGTTTCGAGAGAGACTCGGTATCCGCGGCTTCATCCGCTACACCTGCCATGTAAATCTAGGTCATATTCTCGAAATGAGAACTAGGGTGGGGACAACCAAACCGATTGGCATCTCAACAAGCATCGAGCACGTCTTCACGTTGTGGAAGGAAATTTCCGAATGAGATGTCGACCATGTAAATTCCCAATGATTTTATGAAGTTAGGCACGCGATGTATCTGTCACTTTCTATTTTGTGTACAGATGAATTAAATTTTCTGTGTCGGGTCTGTGCCTAAGGCAACGACTAGTGTAAGGTAAAAATATTCCTCGAACATGTTGATTCTGATACAGGCAGCATAATTGAAACAAGAGTGAATGGCGATCATAGACTAAATGGGTTGATCAGTGAACTATCCCTTTATCGTATCACATGTTTCCTACAGTATATCTTCCTATTTTCAAATATACAGAGATACTGATAGTCTTAGAAACTTTTCTTGAGGAAGGGAATTCCAGACATCACCCTTGAAGATGGCACATACAAAATGTATCATGTAGGTGGTATATAACCATTTTACTGTATTTTTAACAGAGAAATATAGCAATTTATCAAACTAATAAAACTTTATTTTTAACTGCAGCAATGAGCAGTGAAATACAATAGTTTGCAGTGAAAATATAAGTTTTTCGTTTTTGACCAATCAGAGCGAGCCTTTGTATTCACCTCATTGAAACTTGCCGATTTTTCTTATCGAAGCCAATATAGATAAATGGATTATTTTGCTGTATTTCTGAAATGTTCGTCTAGATTTTGAGAAAATACTCACTAGACGATAGCTTGTAAAGCACAGATTATCCGATAACAGCAGAACACGCTTAAATTGCGTTGATAAGTCCTTTCAAAATGGTGCCGTTAAGTTGCAAATAGATGACCTGATGAATTATGTCACTGATTCCAGCACTTTTTGATACTATTTATTTTCGATGTTTAAATTTTGTTTTGAAGCATATCAAATGCAATAAAAAGAAAATTGAATGGTTTCCCGTTTCACATAAAATATATTATATCATACGTTTTTTATTATTGATATTGATTTTGCTAAATGTACTTTCTTTCCATGGATGTTGGATATTTATGGATATAAAATGGGTCTTAGACGTCTGGTTGATATGTATCTAAATCATTATCTGATGGTATTACAAGTATATCCGACTGGGTCTCATTGTATCACATACTCTTCTATTCGAGTATGCGATCACGTCACAGTTTCCTTCCTTCCTACGCTCACACATATACCGATGGTTAAGGAAGAGGGGAAAATGGAGCTGTAACATATGTTTACGATGAAATCATTCCGCTAAGTTCTGGCTGCGCTAATTGCACTTTTTATACTCCGTGTTTTATTTTTAAAATAGTTTTGGCACGCGCTCATCTGTTAAATTCGAAAATGCGCTAAAATTTGAGTGCGCCAAATAAAGGATTTTTACAGTACGTTTACAGTACGCTTACAGTATTTTTTACAGTACGTTTTCCTTTGTCTGTATCGTCCTATGTCTTAATCTAGCTGAGAGGTTAAGGTGTCCCGACACTTTAACACAAGCCATCCACCTCTGGGTTGCGAGGTCGAAACCTACGTTGGGCAGTTGCTAGGTACTGACCGTAGGCCGGTGGTTTTTCTCCGGTACTCCGGCTTTCCTCCACCTTCAAAACCTGGCACGTCCTTAAATGACCCTGGCTGTTAATAGGAAGTTAAACAAAAAAAACAAACAAACTAAACTTAATCGAACATAACAACATTATTAACGATATGATCTGTTAAGCATTTAGAATTAGGAAAGTCGATAAGTTTAGTAATAAAACGCTTACAATACAACTATATAAAACTGACCTACATTTACTTAGGTTTTTAACCATTGATATCATAGTTTGATTAAAAGGAATAGGCAATACCACAGCTGTTGCTGATTTCGGCCATGCCATATTGTCACATTGGCGAAATCAGTCATCAACTGCATGATATAGACTCTAGGATGAGTAAATATGTTATAAGAAATGCAAATCGCTGAAAGGAAGTTATCCTCAAGCGTCTGTACATTGGCCATATTTACCTCAACATCCAATTTCAGTGTTAAGGAACCAAAATTATCCTTTCTGTCATGCCTGCGATGAAATTTTAACTATCAGACAATTTATTATTGAATATTCTGATTTCAAATAGATTTGTGAACAATCCTTTATGGCATACCACTTTCGATATTTCCTCACAAAATCATCTTCCGTTTCAATTGATGTATATATATATAATGGCTGTTGTTATATTTCACTTTTGGAAACTCCTTTCTCACTTTTCGTCTTTCATTGAGAGTTAACCCTTGTGAGGAGGAATATTGGTTCTGTTCGTAAGGGGAGACAAACTTAAGCACATTAAAGTCATTCTTGCTGTTCCCTGGTTGATAGACAGCATTTACGCTGGCGATGAGGACTGCTGTCGATGTAATGTGGCATTTGTAGAATGTTTCGATACCATTCCAGGATGGCATTCCAGTGTGATGATACTATAAAAGCGTATGTAAGTGACATAATCAGAGAACGACATCCTTAAATGCCGTATAAATATTACGTTTTGATCACAATGACAGACCGAGTGTAAATTATCTGAATTTTACAAAGTTCCCAAGCATATGGATTTTTTAAATTTAAATACGTAAAATGAAACTGATTTTAAGAAAAAGAAAGCTTTGATTAGGGTCAACAATCTGGAACTTCCTCAGTTGTCATTAAAGTCTGATCAGATAAATGTATCCTTCCTCATGAGATTGAGTAAACGACAAAGTCAATGTAGGGTCCATGTTTGCATATAAAGAATGCAGATGTAAGGTTATTTACCTTCTCTTGTACAATGATATATGAAGCAACCTCTACCTTAAGTTGAAAGCATCAGAAACAAATTGAAGCACATGTAAATGTAGGAATATAAGTTAATTTATATTTGATATTTCTCTCATATCTGCTCAACAAGACTTGCAATGATGCATATATATTGTATATGGTTTGTTTCATTTTTAAACAAATCGAAAAGTCCTGTATTTTTAAAGAGGTTTTAAACTCTATTGTGACAGATTTTTTTTTTCACAGAAATTAACCTCTTTTTTAATTCAAAGGCTAGTTTCGTTAGCAAAAGCCAAAAGCTAAAAGTCACAAACTGTTTTGAACAGCAACATATATCATATTTCTGTGATCAGACTGAGTCACAATCAACAGTTAACTATTAATGTATATAACCTATGTGTGTTTACTTAGATTGTCAAATCGCCTACACGTTCCTGTTGAAATTGTCTTGAAATTGGTGTAATTGTTGCTTAGCATAGCAGCAGCATGGTTCCCAAGGAGGTCATTAGAAGATGTTCATTTATTTATTACTACTTTCCCGAACTATGGTTCGTCTCTTGTTAATGCTCATGCCTTATACATACAAGTTAACGTATCTTAAGGCTATACTTTTATCTAAATATGCAGATCAAATAAAGGAGCAAGTATATTATACAAAACCTCCAGGAATATGAAAACACATAGCCCCCTCCAATCCCCCCTTCCAAATTGGCAATATGTCTCTCCTCTCTGACTACAAACATCGAAGAGAACGATATCGAAATCGTTCCGCACTCTAACACTAGTACGAGAAAATGTATTTATTACATTGGAGATTCCTGTTCACTTAATTCAGTTAGCGTGTGGTTTATTTCTCCTTTAAGCGGATTATATTATCGTAGATTGTGACTGAGTACCTAAGTGATGTTTAAGTCCCTATTGACTTGGTATTATAGACCAGAGAACTCATGAGGTAGGCTGACCTTAGATGGATTTAATGTGTAACGTCATAGACGAATGGACCTGTTATTGTCATTCTAGCAAAGTCTTAACATTTCTTTTATTTTGACGAAGGATCATTAGAGAAGTGTTGCGTTTTGTTATGGTTACGTTGCCATATACAGCTGTTACTTTTTATTGAAGGAAATGTTTATTTTAAAACCTGATATAATATGGTGCTACCAAGTTGAAGCAATTACTAAGCCTTTCTTTTTAATATTTAATACAAATCCATTACTCATACAATATCACTTGAAGACTGCAAAATATCTCAATAGAAAATTAAGAAAAACCTCCCCTATTACTACAATTATTCGGGATTCTTCAAATATTCAATGCCAACGACAACATAATCTGCATATAACCATTAAAACCTTACTGTATATAGGGGTCAATCGTTTTATCCCTTTAAATGGATTCTGCAAAATTAACGTTTTGACGCCTCTTGAGAATTCATAAGTTAATAAGCGTGCATTCGTCACCCTTAAAATAGAGACATACATAGCACTCTATGGATAGTATACAAGATTACAAGATTAAAATGCATCAGTTTGAGTTTTTTATATGTGAAAACTACAAGCTAGAGGAATCTTTCAGTATTAAAGTGAACAAGCTTATCCAGTCATCCATAATCTGGGTGCGGCAAGGACATTGACCTTTATGTAGCAACACAAGCAGGATTTGTTTATGTCAACTATTTAATTAGGTGTATTCATTGTTATTATTTTGCTTATAGTCGACATAACAAGATAACTTAAATAGACTACGCATATAAATCTGCATGTTACAAACTAGATGTACCATTTTGAGTTTGGTCAGTATCTCTATCTGATCCAAACTGTCACAGTCCACAAAACAAACAATAATTTCAACCAATCGGATGTGCCGGATACATTCCTTCAAGTTACTTGCAAGCGCAATACGATGTTATATAAAATAAATGCTATTGATGATTTTGTAGTGAATATTATGGAATAAGATGCAGTTAAAATGGTAAGGATTATGCCATCAAATCTGTGTGTGCTCTGGTTTGATATCGAAACAGTAATGTCAGTTTGACTCATAACTGTATAATGTTGATGAAATAAGGATAACGACTTTATTCTCCTTCAAGAGAATTGGATAAAAATTACAATTTCGCTGCTTGTACATGTACAACATTGTTTATAGAAGGTATAAGCAGTTCATATTAAAACGGGCATAGTAGACGAAACACAGCTAATTGCCATCACATGTACTCCTACATTTTCTGTATGTGCTAAAGCAAAATTTGGAAATATAACATTTCTGTGAAATATATAGAGGATATTGAATGATTTCCCGTTTAATATAACATATATTTCACGAGTATGACAGAATATCGATAATTTCACGAGTGCATCTCGTTTCATGTTCAATATTGGACTTGTTTTTGGTTATATAATGACGTCGTTGTTTAATCAAATCAACAACTTGAGGAAGTTCATCATCAGTTGTGTGCGCATCAATATCAAAGATTTAAATAAAGCTTATTACATGTAAATACGAGTATTCGGTTTAATTACTATCAGATGACGTTACTGTATATGTTTGAGTCCATGTTTCACATTTGTCCATTCGTAGAAATCCTCCGAAGACCGTCTGAAAGACTCCGGTACCTAGAAGTATTTAATTACAGAAACAGATCTCATAACTGTCCGGTTTATTAGGAAGTCACTGTGAATTATTCAGCCATATCTATGATGACGACTCCCGTGATGCCTGAACCCTTGACCTTCATTTCTACAGGGGACTTAATAGCCTCGTTATCGCCTATGGCATCTTCGCACGTGTTGATATTCGAGGGTGATGTATGTTATACACTTAACACGTGGCGAGGAATGTGTTCCTTGCTGACAAACGAGCTAAATGCATCTTCTGAAATGGTCAAGTGCTAAATTATTTTGTCATACTGATCACTTAACGAAATCTGATCATCCATCTTTCTCATAGCCACGCAGAATAGAAAGTAATTTGACAATTTCAAGACTCTCTTGCGAGGTTAGATATCTCAATAAACTATAACTAAACTGATATAACCCATATATGGTTCGCAAAGTACAAACTGTTTATTTCAACGGCTGCTTAATTCAAAACAATGTATGTATTTATAAAAAATATCGATGCATGATGTTATTGTTACATTTGGCATTTGTCTTTGCTTCATGCAAAAACATATTCGTACTTGTTAACAAGAGCGGAAATGATATATTCTCACTTGTTAGCAAAAACGAAATATTACATTCTAAGCTTTTTCTATTTTTCAATTTGCACTCCTTTTCAATGGCTTTAGACGTTTAGTTTGGAAAATACAAATTAGAATCGGCTAAAATACTATACATGTATATATATTAGCCTGGTATTGTAACCAGCACAGTAACACTTCGATTGTCAAAGGACACAATATATTAGCACCTTTCAATACCAATTTAGAGACCACATTTACAGAATGTTCGTTAGCTTAGACTGAACTGATTAAGAACATTGTTTGCAGCCTATCCATCTATATATAAAGGCATAATGAAATGGCATTACACCTACAAACTATGTTGATCAGCAATGGCAGTTGTCGGTTGTTTTTATGGTTGTTATTCTTCTATGGATCATAGTCAATTTCATTGAGGAACAAAACCATAGTTTTTCTAAACTCATTATTCCTTTCATTACCTTTTATAGAAGTTATAGCACAATATCAATATCAGTATCTAGTCTATCACTGTCTAGTACTCGCATATGAAAGCACGAAATAACTAAGTGTCCAGTTGGGGCTTACAACATCAGAGGTAAAACGTCTTCGCGAAACTACGGGTAATCAGAGAAAATGTCAGAAGTCCATTAACGAGAGTCAAAAAGCTGTTCAGTACACACTGTTAATAATTCATTGGTCACTTCTGACATATTTGTCGGTGTCCTGATGTCAACTTACTAAACCAATCACGTAAAGTGATTACTTCAGGTCACAAAATAATAATACCCATGTTTTCAGGGACAATTTTAGTAATTGTCGCCAGCTGATTTGGTTGTTTAAGAATCTGACGTGTTGAGCCTGGGTGACAAACACGTGACCGGCGACACAGGGATGACTCATGGTATATCCATACTTACTTTAAATGGCTATACAGTCAGTCAGGTTTCTGTAGCAATCTTCATTTAATAGAACCATACACAGGAAATAATTTTCGTTTGAGTTGCTATTTTTTCAAGGAAATGAAATGTATTAATTTTGAATTATATGTATGGGTATATTAACCGGTTTACTGTCAGTTGAGAAATACAAAAACGCATACAATACACCAATTATTAAATTAATTTTTTTGTTTTGCCAAGTCATTTGATCATGAAAGCATATATCGCTTATACATGTTTAACCCGCAGAAGGAAATGCTTTCACATCAACAAAAACTAGTTTCATTTTATTTCATAAACGTTGCCTTTTTTTTAGCCTTTCTGATCACATCTAAGATTAAATTCTAATAGGATTTGGTTTGGTTTCTCACGTCATACTTATCAACGTTCATCTCTGAAAGGCTTATAGAGTGGTAAACACTACCCTTGTACAGTGAAGGTAACCGATGTAAACGGCTGGTGTGTTGTAGTGTTATATATTTTCAAGTTCAATCTAGGTTCAATGTTATCATACTGCTACAACACAAGGCAAAATGAACCTATCATAGTACAGTATATATAAAACAAGGCAAAATAAACAAATAATATTACAGTATCTAAAACACGAGACCAAATAAACCTATTATGGTACAGTATCTAAAACATGAGGCCGAATAATCATATAATAGTACAATATCTAAAACACAAAGCAAAATAACCTATTATAGTACGGTATCTAAAACACAAGATAAAATAAACATATTATAGTACAGTATATATAAAACACAAGGCAAGATAACTATATAATAGTAAGTATCTAAATCACAAGGCCAAATAAACCTATTATAGCACATTATCTAAAACACAAGGCAAAACAAACCTATATAATTTCTAAAACCACAATTATATATTTCTATGACATTCTTAACCATAACCGTATATGATAACACAAAAACATTTCAATAGGGGCTCTATAAGCATATAAAAATGTCACACAAGCTGGTAATCTGCTTAGTATGATCTTATATCATGAAACGAAAAAAGCTCGACAGGCAAAGTGCTGAATCCTCATGGAGAACCAGGCGAAATCCAGTAACCAGAATGTATGTGTGATAATAAAAACATAATATCTTGAACCTAAAAGGACCAAAACGAACATGTGCAGTATGAGACCCGGATGTAATACACAACGGCATTGTGATATTCTGACTTCCAATTTCATTGCGGGCCAATTTCAATTTTTGTTGTAGTCTGTTGGTATATTTTCCACAGTGACCGTAAAAGAAGTATGAATACACGTTTCTATAAAGCTGCGATCTTGGGTGAACCCTTCTTATAATTATATTAGGTTTTATTTCTGTTGCTGTTACCTTTCACTGTGTTTTAAGGGCACTGACACTGTCCGTAACGTTATCATTACTCAGATAATTACATGGTATTTTCACAATTTCGATCGGTCCCCTAAGTAATATTAACTGGTCTCTACTCGTTATAGAACATTATAAAGCTATTTGTTTTTTTGGTTTCCCTCATTTCCTTGCTTATGGTCCTCGCCTCTTTGTTATCAACAAGAATAGATGCATTAATCGGATATCGATATTTTAATTTCCTTCCGTGATAACGTCATGGCTAGCGAGGCCTACGGAGATGGAGCACTCATTAAAGAACCAGAATGGGTATCCGTAGTTGTATTTATAGCAGTGGCCCAGGAAAAATAAGAGAGCACAAATGTGTGCTCTATGTATTGAATTAAATTAAATGTCCATATAACGATATTCAGTAACATCAACATCAGGGAACATTAAGAGTTTTGTATATACCTGTATGGAGGGGTATTTACGTTTGGGTAACTACATATTGTTTGATGCATAGTAATTATATATATTGGTAACACATGAAGTACATCATGTTACCATAGTGATGTCAGATATTGGTAACAAATATCATATATCATGTAACCATAGTGATGGCAGATATTGGTAACAAATATCATACATCATGTAACCATAGTGATGGCAGATATTGGAAACAAATGGCATACATCATGTTACCATAGTGATGTCAGATATTGGTAACAAATGACATAGATCATGTAACCATAGTGATGGTAGATATTGGTAACAAATGACTTACATCATGTAACCATAGTGATGTCAGATATTGGTAACAAATGACATAGATCATGTAACCATAGTGATGGTAGATATTGGTAACAAATGACGTACATCATGTAACCATAGTGATGTCAGATATTGGTAGCAAATGACGTACATCATGTAACCAAAGTGATGTCAGATATTGGTAACAAATATCATACATCATGTAACCATAGTGATGGTAGATATTGGTAACAAATGACGTACATCATGTAACCATAGTGATGTCAGATATTGGTAACACATACCATACATCATGTAGCCATAGTGATGGTAGATATTGGTAACAAATGACATACATCATGTAACCATAGTGATGGTAGATATTGGTAACAAATGACGTACATCATGTTACCATAGTGATGTCAGATATTTGTAACACATACCATACATCATGTAATCATAGTGATGGTAGATATTGGTAACAAATGACGTACATCATGTAACCATAGTGATGGTAGATATTGGTAACAAATGACATACAACATGTAACCGTAGTGATGGTAGATATTGGTAACAAATGACATACATCATGTAACCATAGTGATTGTAGATATTGGTAACAAATGACGTAGGTCATGTAACCATAGTGATGGTAGATATTGGTAACAAATGACTTACATCATGTAATCATAGTGATGGTAGATATTGGTAACAAATGACTTACATCATGTAACCATAGTGATGGTAGATATTGGTAACAAATGTTTTACATCACCCCATTTACTATTGAATAATATCCATACCATGTCATTCGTTTCCAGACATTACCGCGGACACAACAGAACGGTCATTAAAACATTTTACAAACATTTTAAACAATAATACATATCCAAAGCCGTTGAACAGGTTTATTGTAAATACTGAAGTTGATTTGTCT
Source organism: Pecten maximus (assembly GCF_902652985.1). Lineage (NCBI taxonomy): Eukaryota > Metazoa > Mollusca > Bivalvia > Pectinida > Pectinidae > Pecten > Pecten maximus. Next base: position 30,938,889 of record NC_047018.1, read on the forward strand.
CAAAACATTTAATAGGTGCGATACAGAGCAATTAGTTTAACTATGTTTACACGTTATAAAGGTGGATGTGCAATCTGTTCACTCCTTATTGTGACAGTTAAACATATCAATGATGTCAGTAATTCCTGGAAAATACATCATAGTTACGGAATGTAACTGACTAACACGTGTTTTAAGTATAGCAGCGAGAGTCAGCAGCCAATCAGTTTTATTTTCATTGTTATACAGTATCAAGGAGATGCAGGGTAGTGTGTTAATACATCGCAATATCCCGACTATGTAGTTATTCTACAGTGCATGCTGATGGTTGCTTTTTAAATGTGTTCCACAAATTGTTAACATACATGTACATAAATATCAATTATATGTTTACGCCATGTAAATTAACATATTTCATTTGCTACTTATCCATTTTCCCCTGACTTTGATACTCAGGGAATGAGTCCCCTGTCTATCTGTCTCCCTGTCTGGAAAAGGGTTACTTGAACATCGTTGCAAAAATTCAATGAAATTCTACTTATTACCTGACTTTGTTTGTGAGTCACGACGCTGTCAAGATAACAATAGATGATGTATCGGAAGCGTATTTGGTAGAAGCATTACATGTATCACGCAATTGAAGGATTTGCAGTGTATAAAAATATGATGATCTCAATTTTCCTCAAGATTCATTTCTATTGCGCCATTGATTTTGATTATCAAAGGTGTTTATGGATGTCTTCGTTTTAATTACATGGTAAAGTGTCAAAGTGTCGGGTACGACTTGGTGCAAATGTTTTTTCAAATAAATATCTCTGGATAGGAGATCGTCAGTGTAAGATAATTTACTACACATCAAATGATGCGTAAAACAACGATACAATAGTAATACTTTACAACATGTATGACGTTAATGTCCTCTCCTTTAGACCGTCCAATAGTTTTTCAAATGTCCCCTTTTGGCTTTAGATTTGGCGTCTGCACATTTCAGGAAGGGCCTTTGTTCTGTCCCCTGGTCGAAAGTTAAAGGAGCAATGAAAAATACCTGCCAGTGCTGAGCCTCCGATTATCGACCCTTCGCTTTCCCAGCAGACATCCTTCTATTCAGCTGAAGGAAAATTTAAGTCTTGCTGATAAGGTGATCTATATTTATCTACTGTAACACTTGCTTCTCTCTAATCATATATATTATATATTGTTATATCATTCGTCTGTTGTCAGTATAATGTTTCTGCTGACAATTTAAAAGCGTCAGTCATTGGCTCAAGTTTGGAGGTATTTTATCTGGCTGGTCGGTTTGCACAGAGTTAACGTACTTGTCTTTCACCTAGGCGGCCAGGGGATTTGATTCCCGGATCGGACATGAAAAGTGAAGGCGTCACCTGCCCGACCACGTGGTTTTCTCAGAGTAATCTGATTTCCTCCCACAATAAGTCCCCTCGCGCGCTTCGTTCTTTCACTATCATCTGTGGTTGTTTATTTTTCTTTCGACATAAGATATGCACAGTTGTAAGATATTTTAAAGCAAGACATTCTGTTTCTGATTTATCCAACTTGGCGGATAAATGATATTAGAAAGATCACTTTCTGTAGTAGACATTTTGCAAAATTGATCTAGGTATTTATTGAAATGACTTCTATCCAACTTGTGTTGTTTGTGGTTTAAAATACATATATATATATTTGCTGCACGCAAACGAGGGAAATTTCATTACCGTTGTCGCCTCAAGGGTTCCGAACCGAACTTCAATTAATTAACCCTTTTTAAAGTATGGCGCATGACACTCCTGATATGCTCTAATATTGCTTTAAGACATTGTACGATGTGATGGGCTCACTAGGACATGAGATCACCAGTTGGCTTTATTTTATATATTTATGACAATACAATAGTTTATTTTTTACCCTAGTGATAAACCATCTTGGCATAGACTATGACTTATGTTATCATCCAGCGTGATGTAATGTTACAGAGATATCAAACTTCTCACTTTCAAATTGAATTGTATCATGCAAACCAAATTGATTGTTTCATACGTACATGAAGCCGCATCTGCGAGATGGCCAAAACTATGCCTTCGTAACCTTATGGTATCCCCTCCAACCGAAATCCTTTATTAATCCTTTTAGTAATCCTTTGTAACAATGTAACTTAAAGCTGATGTTTTATTATACAGTGAATCCAAATGCATTTTAACTTGGAATTATAGTCCATGTTCATGCCATCTGAAGTTCATTTCTATTACTTATTTTCACGCGGATGCTAAAGTTAACAACAGTGGAGAAGTCCAAACGAATTATCTATATGACACAAAAAGCTAAAAGTCAAATGCCCTAAACAACAATTAATCTACTAGTTTACAAACGCAATTTTGTACCAATGGTTGTGTGGTCAGTAATAGACCTCGAGCGACTTTTTCTTTCGCACTGTTTCATTTCGTTCTGGTCTCGACATGTTATGTCTAGCAACAAACAACAACCAGAAATGACACATTATCTAAAACTCATTAAGAAGTCTCGGTTGGACGTTCCTCTGTTTCCTATATACAAACTTGGTTCAGAAATAATTACTGTTTTTGGTGAATGTCATTATATTGCTTCACCAATATCGTTTTGAGACCAGTGTGCCTCCTCATAACTGGAAAAGACAGATTAAGTTAGTCATGACCTGAATATAGAAATAAACTTTTTACTTTATTTCCTAACATTCACTATGAGTACAAAATGATTGACATACTTTAATTAATTGTATTAATGACGACACCTTGATACATTTTTACAAACCAAGTAAACCTCTGACTATAGGCCTATATAAAATACATTTATTAACTGACGTTTATCGCAACATACAATATTGACAAATATAGTCTATTTCTTTTACCTTTAGACCGTTTTGATAACGACCATGGGATCATTAGAAACCTATCCATATTCACAAAGTCAGTGTCGCCATGAAGTAGCAGACGCTTAGCTGTTAGGAACATCTGGTCTCTTTGTAGTACTCAAAGATGTATTTTTATATCTTTCCTTTGTTAATACTTTGTTTTCAGTTAGCTATTTTTAAGTTATAAAATGTTGAGGTTTTGTTCCCTATATATCCATGTATATCAATGTCAAAGGAAATGTAGAAAAATGTGAACAAGCACCAAAAAGATAATCTTAATCAGAATGTTTCATTATACTGAAAAAATGACCATACGATTACTTTTATTCGATGAAGTTGAACTGATAATTTGAAATACTGCACCGAATTTTAAAAGGACCGTACAATAGACAAACAATATATCGGCACATTTCAAAAGTAATTAAGATTCCGATATAACGTACAAAGCGAAAACGACCAAAATAGTAAAAAAATCCTCCTGAATGATGATTGAATGTTTTATTACATGGCTGTTCCTGTGGACAAATCTTTAACAAAAATGCTTTTTAATATTGACATTTAAGAATTGAACGATATCATGGGTGATGAATTGAGTTGCTCTTGAAACTTTAATGAACTGCAAATAACTCTTTTAACTGATGATTATTTTGTTAAGACATAAATGAAGCAAGTTGATCAGAATTAAACACAGCAACAACTGACAAAATGGTCGTTACGTGGAGGTCAAACAACTGTCGAAAGAGCGAGTTCACGAAGTCAAAATTAAGGACATCTAGTTGAAATGGTCAAAGATCTCTGAATATGACCCTGGATCTTAGTGGGATACGTATTAAGAATTAAGATAAAACGAATCAAATCTAACATAAGAATTACTTCACTTCTGTGAGTAGAACAGATATGGATGTGAATATTATGATTTATATTGTGTTCCCTGGCCACATAAGTATGGGGCCTTTGCTGACCAATCAGTATTCGAGCATTGTTGTGAGCTAAATGAAAAAATTGGCTGACCATTAAAATTTAGTATTAAGATTTTTAGTTCACAAAAAGTTACCCGTGATTGTTTTGAAAATCTCATTGAAATGCATTTAATGTAGATCTTACAGAAAGCCCTATTCACTTCCTCCAGACCCCTGATCATCTCACACGTATGTAATTTCTGACTATTTCTGTAAAATAAAAATGTTGAGATTTTTTACCCACATAGGCCTAACGTACGCATGGATTAGGACTATAGGACCGGGTAATAAGGGCGCTTTGTGCTCTATAAATATCTCATACGCACATATTGAATTTGAAGGTTGCATTGAATCCAACTTTAGTAGAAATTGAAATATAGATCAATGTGCAACGATTTTAAAGGGTATGCAAGACATATGGAAGATGAATAGTTAGTTATTAATATTTCCGATCTTACCTCAGTGATTCAATCAGGGTTTTTTCGGGAGCTTTAGACGCGGGCCATATGTTGATGTCACCTTGACGCAAATAGAACTACATAATTAACGAAGAAATCATTACGGGCAATGACAGCTTTGTTCTTACTGACAAATAGTCTCACTTGCCTATTCCGCTAACTACATCAACCGATACCATGTGGCACCTTGACTTGATTGATTTCGTATAGATATTTGACCCTACCTAATCTTGTAAGGTTTATCCGCATTACTAGGTGAGGCGGACAGGCACCTATTGACCAAACACGTATCTTAGATACACGAGTGGTGTAAATGGTTTTCTGAATGAATATTGCAGATATCACTCAGTCTGTCAATCAGGCGAACTCGTGAAGCAATGAAGCGACACACTGATAACGCCTTGTCAATCGAACTGGACCTACATAAATAGCACTATTTCATCATAGTTATTATATATGCATGGGAATGTGACGTCTGATGACATTTTCCTCAGAATAGAGATCATGTTTGTCAGGGTAAACACAAACCTGCATAATTCTTGTAGTGTTCTTCTTAAATGTTTCCACTTATCAAGTGCCGTTTATTTATAATACAAAACACACACAAGGCACCTTTCAAAACAAGTTGAGACTTAGATACCGTAGGATCAAAAAAACACAAAAGTACATTTGACCGAGATTTGTTGAGTGTTATCTGCGGGTAATATTAAGTTTAAATCCGAAATTGCTGACCATGTTTATGGTCACTGCACTATTTTGATTTGATCTTAATATGTTTTATTGAATATCAAAAGCTATAAATGCATTAAACCACTTGCAATACACCTGCGACACAATGTTGTAACAAAAGAAATGGACGCAGACGCTTTTGAAGACCACTGGAAAATGTTATGGTCGTCATATTGATCTCATAGAGAAATATCTTTTGTGCATTATGACGCCATACTTGTTTTTTTTTGTTTTGTTTTTTTTTCACATGCCTGGGGTTCTGTTGTCATCACCCTCCTCCGCAGAAGGATGTGTCATCAACTTGATCTGACCTAGATTTGCATGACTGGTGTCATCGATAAAGCAGAAGACCTAGAACACACTCTCGCATTCTCCTTCTTCGCTTATAATGATTCCCGTTTAAAGAGATATTTTTTACTTTTGTTTATTTCATTATGAGTTAGAATTAGGGTTTGTGTGCATGTCGGCGTTCCCTGCTTGTACGTGTTTTAAAACCACGTTAACGTTGTCAACTGTCGAATAACTTATACGTTTTATTGTGTGTGGAAGGTACACACAGCGACAGCAACAACATTTACTGAGAGTAACTACACATAAATAGATGTCAACCAGAGACAATCACGAAATTCCAGCTTAAGATGGAGAGGATATTGGTGAATCTCTAGAGTTAACCTTTCATACACCAGAAATGTCACCGGCGTCTTCAAATAGATCACAGATTCTTAGTAAGAAAATAAGTAAATATTAGCTTCACTGCCATCGCATATTCTCAATGGACGTCGAATATATGATCTGGTAAATATTAGCCATATGTTATGACATTTTCAGGAGGGTCAAGTCAATTGCAACAATTGTAGGAACGACACATTGATAAGGACAGCTTTGGATATAAATTATGTAATAGTATATGGACCATTATCAGTAACGCTTCATGATGCTTTGCCCTCCTTATACAACACATATGCCTTTTGTACATATGATTGTAAAATCTGAAAGTAAATATCGGGAATGCAAATCTGTCTAAAACTATATTCGCTGAATGTAGCGCTGCTCCCGTGACGCTGTTGGTCTTGTTAGATGAAATACATCAACGAAATACCATCGTTGATTTTTCGCTTTATGACATTCACTAAGTAGATATGTGAGTTCATGTCCTTGAGAACTTACACCCGAGCTCGTATCGGTTACTTTTATACCGGTTACCTAGCAGGTGCCACTGATCCGGTTTGAATCACTGCGATATGAGCCGATTTCATCAATTACGATTCAATTGCAATGAATACTTGTAGGCATTGCCTTTATGCATTTGGTCCGTTTCAATGATGCTTAAACGTTTGCTGAAATCAGCAGAACATTCGCCGTCATCGTAAACACAGGATTCTCGGCTAGCAGACTGGCACACTGATGTCGAACAAATAGCTTTAACAAACGATGTAAAACGCCATCGATAACAGTGAAAAGAAAAAGTGGATTACGCAACACATGGCGGGAAATTCTGTTGAGAAAGGGCTATGAATGCCACTTGCCGTTTCGTGTACTGATGTGTCAAATCTAGTAACCCACGATTTCAATTCACACCGGAAAGAGATCTCACGCAAGTCTCAATTTATACCAATTTGTGTCAGTGACGATTATTTAAAGCCCATGTATAAGTGACTTACATCAAGAGAAAAAAGGCTACTGCAAAAAGGCAACAATGGATTTAATTTAATTTAATTATCTGAAGAAGAATCCTGGCAACTCTATACGTTGATACCAATAGAAAAGCAACAGAATGATCACCAAATGCTTACAATCCTCCGTTGTAAAAATTATATACATGAGTTATGATCGTTGCCGTACAGTTTATCAGAGGCTACATGTCATGACACATGTAGTAACACTACGGTAAAAACTGTCGGTATAGATTGGCCTAGTCTACACACGACATGGAATTATGCAAATATAATTCTTAATCATTTATACATCAAAGACTAATGTCACTTGTATATTGTTCTAATCACACACACACACCTAGACTGTAACAACTTAAAATGCCACGTGTTGTATTGAGCAGACACGTCGAGATAGGTCTAAATACACCTAGACTGTGATCAATAATAAGGCACGTGTTGTTGTAAGCAGACACGTCGAGATAGGTCTAAATACACCTAGACTGTGATCAATAATAAGGCACGTGTTGTTGTAAGCAGACACGTCGAGATAGGTCTAAATACATCTAGACTGTGATCAATAATAAGGCACGTGTTGTTGTAAGCAGACACGTCGGGATATTTCTAAATACATCTAGATTGCGATAAATAGTAATGTCACGTGTTCTTAGAAGCCACTTGAAATTCCATGTGATGTTTCGCCATATCTTTCTGAGCCATCCCCAAATGCCATTTGTTTAAATTTTATTTTGTTTCCAGAGCATGATAACGTTTGATGGCAGAAGGCTATGCAAAACAAAATCTTACTGAGATACAAAATGTAGGTCCTGGATAATGCTAATCATATGTATTCCTGCGAAGTTTTCACTAAATCATCGTAAAAATCGATACTCGAATATTGAAAATCCATATGAAAACGGTATCACTCTATTTACATTGTTTGGATTATAAACACCATTTAAACAAAGTCAATATGGTGAATTTGCCATCGAAAGATAACCAGTGGTTTTCGATGATCCCTGAACAATACAAAACATTAATTTGTGCAAAAGTAGTTTATTTAGCTTTAAAAATGAAAACAAGTAAAATAGTAACCGTCTGTAGAAGGTGTCAGTGATGTAAGATGTATTTATAACATCCAACAGACATTGCCTGTTACGAAAGTTTAGACAAAGGTATAACCTCCTCAGTACTATGTATATTATCTAATGCCTTATCAAATAGATAGGTGTTTTTTTTTTTATAAAAATGCATATGTGTTGTACAGATGACATGTGTAATATGTGACTAAGAACACCCCCCCCCCCCCCCCCCCCCCCCCCCCCCCCCGCCTTGTTACAATTTATTTTATTTCATTTAATCATTTTCAATTTCAAATTCCTATTTCGCTTTTAGGGAACATTTTACCATCATTTACAAAACAAATCGATTGATCAATATCCTGACTATGTGATTGATCAAACGAACTTATTGAGAAGAGACAGATTATCACCACTTGTATAACTAGACTTTTTATCATTTTCATTGATGAATTTAAAGTTGTCAGCTGTCTTTTTTTCTTTTCTTTTTTATCGTTTTTTTTCAGAAAATAGATTATCTTTTCTGGATCAGAGTTACTATTTCGTTTCATTAAAAACAAAACGTGGATGCCCATTAAGTTGATTCGCTTTTTAACATCAGTGATATATCAATAAAATGGATATGAATTGTTTTCTGTTTAATTTAACAGCATCCTTTGCAATGGCCTGCTGCCATTATATCTGCATTGGCCTCTGACAAAAAAAATATAAATGAGGTTAAATATGTGATGGATATGTCTCCTTGATATCATCAACAGCAAAACTCACTTATCTAATCTCTACAATATCGATTTATCAATCATCATCCTTGTTCGTCTCGCCAGTTAAAACTACACATAATTCAGATGGTGTTCATCCTAAGTTTAGCCAGTAAACTGAGTAATTTGCCATGAATGTTTTCCTGTTGGCTGTGTTCTGAGCCATAGTAATCTACCGGATCTCCTGTCCCTTACACGTACTATAGCTTTACGTCTATATTAATTGGCTAGTGTTTCGCTTTAGTGGATTGGAGAGAATTACCGGAAAGGAAGCCATTTGGACGGAAGATGATCTCTTTCAATATATAAAACAAAATTCAATTTGCGACAGTGATAACGCGAAATTACGTCAATGCTTTAGATCAAAATTTAAAATACACTGAGGATTTATAACACCTAAATGGATGTCGTCGATGAAACATTATGCAGTACTGGTATAGTAACAATGATTCCATTATCCAGTAATATTTTCGGAATGGTTTTACATTTCAACATCCATGCCGAAATAAGGTTAAATCGTGACTATACACATTTTAACTTAAATCCAGTTGTAATTAAAATCAATATTCAATATATACACATTTGGTTAAGTGAAGTATTACTGAAATTTCACAATGAAGTCGCAAGAATTTAAAGGAGTCTACCGAAAATATCACGTGGCCAGCGGGCGCATGCATCGCACTTCAAGTGACGCTGCGTCATGTAGCATTAGCATAGAGACCAGATAGTTCGCTACAGTCTAGACGTAAATGGACATGTCTAAACGTACAAAAGCGATTATTAAGCGTAATGAGGGTTAGGTCGTTATTCGGTAAAAATGGCACCGTCTCTTTAAAGATGAACGCCCCATAATGGTGTTTGAACTGTTTTATATTATCGGGGCCCTGATGGCGCTTCACGTTTATTCCCGGGTGACGATCGAAATCAGACGGAGGCCAGTTAAATCGGGATATGTATCCCGAGGGACTTTGACAGTCCAGATTCCTATCTATATAGTTCTCTTGTTTGTTGCAGCTTAATGGTAACCTACGCATATATGTTAATGATATTGTGTTTCAACATGCATTCAAAAGTCAAATAAACATGACAAGTTTGTTAATTAAGTTTAAATTAAGAAAGCAGTCCCATTATGGCTCAATCCATTTCTTCTGTTATCATGCGTTGATTGAATAAAACCAAGGAAAACCAAAAGAAAAATTTGCCATTTAATAAAGCATATTTTTAATTGTTAAATATCTTATGAAGTTATATACAGCCCATGGAAAAATGTATAGAGGCATTCACAAATAAAGGAAGGTTATAAGAGGGTTATATGTTGCATGTTTAAAATATCTAGAAGCTTTTCATCTTTACCTTCATACATGCATGTATATCATATAAATACAAGAGAAGAATTAAGGAGTAGCTACAAGACTCCTTTTAAGAATTGCGCATGTAATCTGTACTATATAGTAAAGTGTTTAGCATAATGACGTAACATTCTATATGCCCCAATCAAACATACGATTTTGATGACATTATCAGTCATGTTATCTGCTATGCTGTTCAACATCACATTTTCAAAATTAAGTTTATAATTTGTGAGCCCATATTATGTTAGTATAATGTGACTTGAAATTCGATACAAATGATAGATTGAATACGAATACAGCATCTGCATCAATGCCGTTCATTATATACTCTAATACAATAATGTGTAAGGTAGCTTCTGTACAACAGACGTCACGTGTATCGCGTGTGAAGCAGTCAATAACACTACGTAATTAAATCACGGTCATCCTTCAAACGTGTGGAAGATTATTCATTAGAAGTCATCTACTTCATCGATACATACTTTAGTCCACTTTGATAAAAAATGACGAGCTTCAGACATGGGCTAACGAAGTTCATAAATGCATTAAGAATATCTCTGGACAAAAAAGATGACAATTTTCAACATGTTAGAAGTGTCCTTTGAAGACCCGGGGATCGTCCTGTAAAAATAGGCGAATGGTGACAGATATCCGGCAGCCGAGAGAGATATGCATGTAGATGGCTTCACGGATTGATTTTGTCTTTTCGTTGAACACTCAAAAAACATATGACTGGTGACATATTTCCGATATTGAAATGCAACTAATGTCTTCATTGAAAGGAGCTGTCAGAAAACTTGTTTGATCGCAATTTCGTACTGAAATGACTAGTGTGAATGAATCAACTTTCTTCATTACCTGACATCAATTTGTTTTGAAACGTTTGATAGATACGATATTTAGTTTAGATAAAGATCAGTTGTAAATCTCAATTATGCAATTCTAGCTAATTCTAAATCATACGCCGATGTAGTATAGAAGTTTAAATCGTAGCTAGCATAAACCGCATTGTATTGCCATATTTATTTTACAGATATATTAGAAGTAAAAAAGATAAAAAAAAAAAAAAATTGTTCCGATGTGTACACATAGAGGGAGAACTATGTAACAGTAGCAAGAACAACAGCTCAATTTGGTTTGTTTTGGTTTGTTTTTGTTTAACGTCCTATTAACAGCCAGGTTTTGGAGGTGGAGGAAATCAGGAGTACCTTGGAAAAAACACCGGCCTACAGTCAGTATCTGGCAACTGCCCCACATAGGTTTCGAAATCACAACCAAGCGGTTGAGGGTTAGTGATAGTGTTTCGGGACATCTTAACCATTAGCATACCTGTAAGTACATACATTGTATAATGTATCTTATCGTGATTTATATAAAAAAAAACATGCTTGACCTTGAACAATTTGAAAGAAATACTTTAAACGATCTTGAGGTATTCATTTTACATGTAATACTTATATATGTAATTATGACTTTTTCTCTTTTCGGTTAAGCTGTCTTCAGTAGTCATTGGACAATGGTCAGTGTTCTCAAATCCTGTCTATCTGTAATGTAGGCACTGCATGATTCCTGGAAAACATTTCCTCAATCCTTCATGGCAGCCTTAATCACCAATCGGCCCTAATTAACCACATTATCTAATTTGTGTCCTGTCCACATATTATATGTGATTTGACCACTAATCAAAAATGGTAATTAGGCAGGAGATCGACCGCAGGCACCTTAATATGTCACGACTGGCGATTGTGTCTCGATAGTAGTTTAACGAGTTCTCCTCTGTTTCCCTAAATGTATCGAGCTTAATCGCTATTTCATTCCAATGAATACCACTGGTGTTGGTGAATGATGTTTAAACGTTGAGAAAAAGATTATTATTTAGGAATACCAAGTCACCTTTTTGTTAACCAATGTGTTCAATTGAAAAGTGACCTGAGAAAAGGTTGGTATTCCAAACCGGAGTGTGTCGTCTCTTCGACAAAGTGTTAATTTCTAAGATTACATGTATTTTTTTTGGGGGGGGGGGGGGGGGGGGGGGGGGGGAACTTAGAAGGCTTGCGGAAAATATTAAGAGCAAAACTATAGTCTACTCTCCAAATAGAGTTTTCATCATGACATTTTTATAAGACGTAACCTGACGTGATTAATATAAAATGCATCGTTAGCTTTATTGTCGAGTAGAAAGCCTACACATTCATGGCGGTTTGTCATAGTGGTGCAGTAGTTTCATTGGAAGAAATGATTAATCTTAGCTTTAGTATTATCTTCAATATTTATATAAAACATGCAAATCAGTATGTCACTAATATCTATATAGCATTATTAAAAGGGAAAACATCGAAACAATTTCAAACTGTCCCACTCAGCTCAACAATATCTCATTATAATATGTTCTTTACACACGAAACCGATCCGACGGTTGGTGTATCAATTCAAATGTCAATGGTCAGAATAAATGTTGAGATATAAAAGTGATGGTAATTTACAGGAAATATTCGTATCTTTTTAACAGAATTTCTCCTTTGCATCCAAATATTTCACAAAACTATCGTCGAAGCAATAATACGTGTTTCGAAAGGATCACTATGTAAGTTACTTGGACATTAAACTGATTTTTAGTATTTAAGCGTCGACCTGACATTGACATCCAATGCTGTTGATCAACATGTGCTTAATCTAGTGAGGAAGTAACATCCTAAATGAAGTCTCCGTCGTTCGTAAACTGTTGGAATGTCTTGGATAATGTTTCAACAATTTCATGATCACAATACAGCGCCATAGTTAGGGCAAATAGGATATTCAATTAATACCAGACGCACGCTTAACGATTATTGTCATGACTCTATAACAATCAAACATGGACAAACTAAGAGGAGGATTGGTTCCGAACAGGTCGCGCAGGTGTATGAGAATTACGATATATTTATATCACCATTCATTTTTTCGAGGTTTTTGTCGGAGACTCGTATATGCGAAGACCGATAGTTCACAAACCTGAATATCTGAACCGGATGTAGCTGTCCCAAATTGTATCAATCACAGATATTCTTACAAATAGTAAGAAAAATAGCATCTTGTTTGTGAGAAAAATACAGACGTGTCTTCAAGCTGATCAATGTGGGAAATCCTCTGCACGTTTTGAACTGGAGATGTTGATCCAATAGATAATGTGTGAATAGGTACAAGTACTCAAGTCTTAGGACTGAAGCCTGCATTTAACTCCCAAATCTATTTCGACTGAGTACGACTGTAAATAAACGACAAGTGTCTCCCAAACAGTTGTAAACTCTATAGAAAAGTTTAAACCTTTGCACGTTGCTTTTATGCAACAAATTATCGGTGTTTTATCGCTTCAGTCGTTCCATGCTTTTCTAGCTAATTATTACTGTGATCCTCGGTTATTCAATGTTAAAATGTTGAACAAAAATTGTCCTACTTACCTGTATTGTGAATCTAGCTAAAATGGCAAATACGAATCTGTTTTCAACGAAGATAATTACGCATTATATATGTAACTTTTGATATAATAAAACATACATAATGAATACTAAAGGAAGATACAGAACAATTGATACATAAAACGAAAACCGAGAATATAGACATGTTATTAAAATTCCGATAAAATGAGGGTCAATTATGAACAGATATGGATGCTAACGGATAGGCTGATTGTAACTTATGTTGTGATTAAAGATCGAGATAAATCGCCGATGATGAGGAGTACTAAGTGTTCTTGAATCCAAGTTCTACTCTCTGTATGTATCCACGATCGACATTGTCAATATTTTATGTGAACATGAAATGAATATAACTAATCTATAAATTCAATTTCACCCTAGCATTAGACCGACGCCACAGAAAACACTATTTCATTACGCGGAAGAACATGACCACTCTTCCTAAAAGTGAAGTCAGATACAATATGTATCCCTCCGCAAAGTAAACCAATGTAATTTTTGACTCATAAAATTGGAGAAGATTTCTTAATGGCCTTACTAGTAGGATGATCAAGGTTTCATCCGTTGTTTGGTACTTGCTGTTTTTAATACTGAAATCATATATAAAGGTGATTTAACTTATATGCCTTTTCTACGGGGATATACACATGTATTTGACGACATGACCAGGGAACAATTGTTAGTAAGCGAGGATTGTAGTTAAGATAACTACACTAGTATATCCTTTACACCAAACCGACAATTGTATTCTGATGATGTACATTTTGAAGTCAATGAAAAAGTGACGAAACACTTAAGGTTGAATACAACCCCCTAAAGAATCTTAGAAAATGGGCCGAATCCCCCGTAAAATACGTTTTGCGTAGGTGAAAATCATGTTTCGAAAAGGTTCTGTTAACATTATAACTTTTTCCTCACCTTTTTGAAAGTGTTATTTGGTCGAGTTTTCACTGAGAACACTCTGAACGCTTTGTTTAAACATTTGTGTCCTCTGTTTGTTTTACAGTATCAATAAATTAATTTTCACATTTGAACTTTAACCCTAATAGTTATCTCCCTTGATTTACGCAATCTTTGACTACTTATTAGAACCATAGAGTATAGCACAGAACAGAATATAGATTACAGACAAATTCAAATATCATATATAATTTGAAAGTGGCAGCACATGTCGCGTGTTACCTGATGCAATACGAGAAGTAATATTGCCTTTGGAATAAATTAGCGTTACTGTTTGAATATTGCACATGAATATTTAGCTAAATAAATCACGACTGATCGTTTCGTCCGTATGAACCGTAGAAAAGACGTAGAGTATCAATTAATCAATCCAGGATGCAAACCAACAATCAGCTTTATTGACGGCCGCAATCCGAAGATAAACAGGATATCGTAATGCATACCCCATCATATTTCGCGCGTTTGAATGAAATGAATTAGCACGAAATTACTTTCTCCCACGGGTATTCCGCTGGGTGGTGTGACACACGGGGTTGTACCCGTGTACACCGCAGAGTATCAGTTCAGGCAGCGCACTGGGCGACGACAGAGGGAAAAAATTTGTTGTTGTTTTTTTGGGGCTTATAAAATGTGTTTGTATAGTATATGGGCATTTTGTCACTATGACGCAAGAATAGTTGTATGGGTTATAGGGAATATTGATGTAATACAATGTATTTCCAATGAATTAGAAAATATTGATCAGTGTTTAATGAAATATAGACGGAAGTTTATGTGTATTAAATATTATTTGAGTGTATGAAGAAAATCATGATTGATGGCATTTCATATATAAATTTTATATATAAATGGCAATCGTGCAGTGCGTTGTGAATATGCTGTGATGTGTTTGTTGTTCATTGCCACCTGGTGGGTGGCCTGTGGGAGAATGACTATTTTACACCTTTGACTGGTATCGAACCAAAAGTGCCGTTTATCATAGAATGAAGGTGCAGAAGTCCACGTACATTTAGTGAACAATTCGTCAATAAAGCAACAAATTTCCTTTCATTTATCATAAACGTGCTATTGACCTAGCTACAGGACCCACACTTCTACTAATCTTATTTAATTATATTGTTTTATAAGAAAGAACGGTGATACAATTACCCCAGATTTTATGGAGATACTTTCGCCAACCCTAATTGCTTAGATTAGATTTATCGAGACCAGATTGTCACGGTGAATGCTAATGAAGGTTTTAATCTTCATCCACAGAATTAATTGAAAGGTTCAATCAGTGCCCACGCCTGGTGCCGCCGACATCGCAGCAGAAAACTATCACAGCGATCATCGCATGAACTGTGATCCTTATTGGAATGATTATGGTTTCAAGTGATGCTTAGTTTTTTGTTGTTATTTTTTACGTAATTGACGATTGGTTAGCTAACGAGCTTTGTTATTACAAAGCTAGGAAGACTGAGCAAATCGTTCATTCTTACGGTATTTAAGTTCGACAGAAATATTTCGAAGGACATACATTGCATCCTGTAGACCATTGAGAGGATGTTTTTGACTTCAAAAATGGGGTCCGACTCTTAAGTTTGAAGAGACCTTTTGACCGTTACCAAAATGAAGGGCCAACTTGATGTCTTACTGTTGTTCGAGTTACCTTTCTTCTTCAAAAAGAAAGTTCTCGCTTCAATTGGTAACATTTGGCTATTTCTTGCATAATCATTAAAACACGGAATTAAATACAATCTAACATGTAACATTATGTTTTGTTTAGTTAAACACTGTTAATAAGAGCGAACATATGTTGTTAATTTCGCGGTAGTCCAAGCTGGATCTTCAGAAGTTCGCGAATATTGCTATCTATATAGTACTTTACATTAGAAACCCTTAGCCATGCAATGCACATACTTTTATCATATTAAGACATATGTGTGTACATGTATCGTTGCAGTAATAGTAACACTTATAGCCAATAATTACAGTTTTCCCCTACTTTGGAGTAAACAAATCAATAAAGGTTATTTAAAAAAACACATGTTATTCTTTAAATTCTGATGATGGAAGAGGAAGAACAATATGAAGTTAAAAGCCACAGGAAACATACATTAAACATAAAGAATATGTATAGCTAAGCAAAGTATTTTTTTAAATACTTAAATATGACAATGTCCTGAAAAATATGAATCAATTGAATATTCTTTTTGACATACAACCTCATATATATGTTATGAAAATAAGGTGAAAAGCTGGAAAGACTTTTCCTTACATTGAACACGATTTCAAAATTAGACATACGAAAAGTTTTATCAATATTATTTATACAGCTTTTAAAAATTAATACTCTCTGACAGAGCAAAAAATAAAAATATTATAATGAAAATTAAACCATTTTGTAATCATCATTGACTGCAATCGAATAAAATGATGACTATGATATAAAAAGGAACATACCTTTCAACACTGACGGCTGACAAGTTAAGAATCGAGGCAGATGCCGATAACATTTCCACAAATCCCGAAAACTTGCAAAGAACATCGCCAAATGTCCAATGGTCAACAACGTAACGTGCCGTTTCGTATGGGACACATACAACCAAAAACAGGATATCAGCTGCCGCTAAACTGACCATAAAAGTAGAAGTCACACTTCGGGACTTCCGATCACCCAAAACAGCAAAAATCACCAAAATATTTCCAATTACACCTGTAAGGAATGTCAATCCGTAAACAGTTATCGTTGGAATAAAGTGAGGCTCTCGTACCCAGACTTTTCTCAGGTTTTCCAATTCGCCCGGGTACTCAAATGTGTTATACGCCATATCCTCGTACGAATCGTAGAAACTCTGTAAGTAGTCGTCAGGAACTGGGGTACTTAAGCCAGTATAGTTCATTTGATGATTTGTTAAAGTTTGTACGTCAGTAGAGGCTGCGTTGTATGTACTTCCCATTGCGCCTCCTTACAGCGCCCGGTAAGATGCTTACAATACGAGCCATTGGACTGACAATGTTATCGGTAGAGGCTGATCGGTGTGGATATAGTACACGTTTAACACCGCCGCCTCCTCTCAGTTGGTACTATTGATCTCCGTGGGGTATTTCAGGTCCCTATTGTCTCTTAATTTTCAATGAGACACATATGTTAACATTTTAAGGATAAATATTCCTCAGCAATATATACTTTTTAGTTAAGTATATAGTATTGACTTATCTATAAGAAACGGCAGAGCAAAAAAGATCCACCTGATTATGGAACTGGCCAACATCAGATTAATCCAGATTATTCAATATGTCGATGAAATTATAAAATCGTTATAGTAAATTCCATTTAGGATTGATGGTCAATACGGCTTCGCGTCATATGTCAGCCATAGAGCTAAGTTCTAGAGAAGCGCACAGCGCTTTGTGCTAAGCTACTGCAGGCACGCAATATCAGTCGAACATCACGGGGACAGTGGCTTTTTAAAAGAAAGGCTGTCGCCACAGCGCCGTCTACATTCTCGTGAAATTATGTCGTAGTATGTATCTCAATATACTTCAGCAAATCTAGTGCGATATACTTTGATATCAACTAGGCAGACGATTTAATAAAATTATTTCTTATGATTTCTACAAATATAGAATCCACACGCCCCTACCACCAAACCACGCCTTGATATATGGATATACGATATAAACATGTGATAAATTGTCTAGACGTTTTGTATGATGTATTTTAGAAAATGTTTAAAAAGAGAGTTTACATACTGTACCCCGTGGTAACATACTGTATAAGGAAAAAGACACATTTTGAGTTTTAACAGCACTGGTGCAAAGCTGTTAGCAACCGATGTCCTCGTTCGGGAAAAAGAGCATAGATTTATTCAATTCCATAAGCGACAGCGTCCAACGTACTGCGTGCTGCGTACTGTTTGCTATATCTTAACTACAGTAAATGCTTACTGCGTTCTGCCAGTTTTACATGTATATCCACTGTGTTCTGCATACTGCTTTTTGCTTGTTATATACACATGTATTACTGCCTACAGTTTACATTTTATTGCGTT
Organism: Pecten maximus; assembly: GCF_902652985.1. Classification (NCBI taxonomy): domain Eukaryota; kingdom Metazoa; phylum Mollusca; class Bivalvia; order Pectinida; family Pectinidae; genus Pecten; species Pecten maximus. The sequence continues at coordinate 30,957,191 of NC_047018.1, forward strand.
CCAAGACACCCACGACGATAACCGCACAGGAGCCATTAAGTAGTTGGTAGTAAATATTAAGCAAACAATAAGTAGTGAACAGTAAATGAATGAAAGCTTGTAAAACACAATAGGCATTGTATAAACAGCAGTCAGTACGCAGTAAGCAGCATGCAGTCTGGAATAGTATTCAACATCGAAACATTAATTAACTCGCCTATCTGAGTTATGATGTTATGCGGAATTTCTTCATCAGAAAGTTAGTGAAAACTATTAGTACCATATGGTTAGACGCAGGAAGGGAATGGTACATTCTGAATAAGTTTATATGTTGAAGCTTAAACAACTAGTACTTGTCATTATGCAATTGCGTAGCTACGAAGAATGATTGGAATATTATCTTAAGAGTACAAATATAGTTGTATAGCTCCAATTTTTACAAAGAGGCATTGTTGAACGTTAATATATTAGCAAACAGATTGGACGGAGATGAGATAATGACTGTCTTCTACAGAGGATTCATTAACAGAGCTGAGTCTCGAGCAATCAATTGTGTTATTTTTATAGAATTGCCCCAGATGTGCCTATATCAACTCATGTAAATATAGACTTCAAAGGAAGTTAAAGATTGGCAAATCAAAGAGCGGGCAAGTTTTTTATAATGTGATCAATGAATATGCCCAGCTACCGTATTATTGAGTTATTTTAGGATTGATGATAAAACATTATTTGTTTCACATCATTGATGAAATAAAAACAAACTTGTATTATCTTTTCTGTGAGGAAACCGGGTTTGGTTTAATACTAATTTACACTGCTTATAAAGAAATATGATGTCAATACTAAAATGATTAGTGGTTTTTGGCGTGTAATAGCTAGCAAAGTTAACACACCCGGAACATTTTACAATATTAAGAATAAGAATACACCATTACATAATAAAAAATGTCAAGAAAGTGAAAACGCCTTAGCGAGTTTCCTGTCCTGTCATATTTGAGGTATATCATTTGCTTTGACAATCATTTCATATTCTTTCACTGTGATATGTGTATAGATGTTTTAAAGAACAAGTTTGTTCACTCCCATACGGTTATTAGAAGTTTTATGGAATAAGGTCGTATCCAGAGGATAAAACGTGTTGTGTATGTTGATGTCGGAATACGCATGCAGACAAAGTCTATTTTCGTGCGTTTCCATTGAACTGTATGTGTTTTGGTAAAGTTTATTTAGAGGCAAAGACCTACGAAGTTGGTCTTCCTATTAGAGGACAGTTCCTGTCCATAAAACGAACCAAGTCACCCTTTGACCCCTAATATAAATTGTTGATGTAACAAAATTAAACTACTACTTTCATTTTATGCAGGACATCTATGTAATATTGTCAGAGAGCCATAAGCACGAAAAGGACGATTCTTTCAACAAACGTCTCCTCTTAGTGGTTTAAGTGCTGATGTCGATGTACTTAGTTATTCAAGTCCTTAATGAGATACCCTGCATGTCAGGACTCCCTGTTGGGGTTCCCTGATACAGGCCGCTTCGGTTAACATGCATGTACTCGGCAATCCAGTTATGTTTTACTGACAAGCAGTATTGTCTATTTACATGTTCTGACCTATAAATAACATTAGTGCGTAGATTGCATCACGACAAAATATGTCCGTGGTTATATAAACCCTCAAATAATATAATTACTGTATTTTCTGCATTGATAAAACATGATTATTCATTATATAATTATTCGTAAATTGCAATCTAATTAGACAACTAAATATTACACATGACCCTAGTTGTCGATGGGCCGTAAAATATAAACAAACAAACAAACAAACAAACAAAGTTTGACTATAACTTACAATACACAGCCATCATAACTAAAGACTGAAGATCTGGTTAAAGATAGCTGGCGGTCCCCGACATTACTACACACTGTGATGAGGCTTATGTTATTTTGAAAAATGAAGTCAATTTTCGTCAATGCTTTCAAGTATACTAAATGTTATATATATATATGTTTGTTATTGTTATACGATTAAATAAACAAATAAAACCCAAACTAGTATAAGGCGAACCGTGACCGACACGCGTATCTAAAACGCTTATCTTATTAAAATCTTTAGCAAAGTATGCATGACATTCTATATCAATTTCAGCTACAATTGTAATCATTTCAATTCTTTCATTTCATTAATATTAACCATATTCCAATTGCTAAAAGTCCGTGTTTATTTGGCAACTTTCCCCCTTACAGTTATCACTCTCTACCACTGCCGTTGGTTGAACTTGGTGACGTCACTGCTGCAGGAGGCTCTTGTTCACTGCTAGAGACCAGTACGCTTGTTAACATTAGATCGGCAGGTGCAAATCGCGCACTTTTGGGGTCGATATTTCGGTGCTCGATGGACCGATTATAATACCAATTCTGACTTTTTTCTTTGGGGGAACAAATGGATTAAATTTAAATGAATATCAATTTTCGTTCCGAGTCACTAAACCAACATGTCACTGGAAAATAATTGAAATGTTTTCGGTTATTGGCATTGTAATTCAGGCATGCAGTCACTGCTATAGAAAGTCTTATTCGCACCTGGTGAAAAACAAAGGCCTTATACAATCTGCGACGAAAAGCTTTCATATTATACATTTTGAAACAAAAAGCAATTGCATCAGTCGTATAGACTAATATGACACAATTGCACAAATCAACATTGAAGATAGCCTAGTATTTTATATATTTTATTTCTTTCGTGGGAAAATATATATATTTGTATATGTAAATTTATATGCAGGGATAGTGAGTGAGAAAGTAATGATGAATATTTCCTGTTTTCATCGCTACCAACATGTGTCCGGAAGTCATCAACAAATCACACATCACTCTCAAATCGGAACATGTATTGCTGTTTGACATGCAACGCCTCCTTTGATACTTGAATTCAACGTGATCGTCTCTCACATGTCTGTACGATATGTAAATTTATGTGTGTATCACATGTATTCACTACTGGTAGACAAAGACCATTAAGATATTATCAGTTTCAATTTACATACTTTGTATAGAATTCATTATAATAACGTTACTCTAGACAAGTCGTAGGTTTCTTTAATTAGATGATTGACGCGATTCTAGTTTGTTGTATTGGTATGTAGCATTCCTTAAAAAGATGTAGTACTTGAAACTGACAATGTTATCTGTAGAAGCTATGTTGTATGTACACTACACTGAACTCCGAACCCCTGGATAGATGCTTACAGCACGAGACATTGGACTGACAACATTATCGGTAAAGGCTGACATGCGTGGATATAGTTTGAACTCAACCGCTTTACAGTCAATACGTATCTTAGTAGGCGATTTTGCGTTCCTATTGTCTTTTTAGTATGAATGAGATACCTATATTATTATCATTTTAATGGAAGATTAAAATGTAACCACACTAATAAGAAATGACATTAAGTTATAATGTACCTCAAAATGTTTCTGCTTCTGTGTTTAAAATTTTTGACTAGTACTAGATTGACTGCAATAACGTTTTCACATCATAGCTGTATTTAAGTGAAGGTTGAATTTAGCAAACGTTCTAAGGAGCACATTCCAGTCTGTGAACACGATACGATCGCATGGCCAATGGCTTTGACATTCGTAAATGAAAAAGGATATCACCACAACGACCTCAAAATACTAAACCGAATACGTCAGGTTCTGATATCAACCAGAAAGAGGAATTAGTAAAATAAACGCTTTTGGTTTCTGCGAATATATTTTATATTTAATACATTAGGAACACAATGACCGAAATAACAATTTTTAATTGGTTGTGTACAGTGGCTGCATATAGGTGTTATTTACATGTTTTCTTTGTTTTGAAAAAATAAATTAACAAATCACTAGGAAACTCAATCAGCGACAGCCTTCTCCTTTCTGCTTGCTTTTTTTATATAAACTACGTACTGTAGACTGCTTGTTGCTTGCTGTATACATATGCATTTCCTAGATACTGCTTACTTCTTATAAGGTACAGTCTGCTGCCTACTACTTACCAGGTGCTACATACAGCGTAGTGTTTACTGCTCTGTCCTCTTCTATGCCAAACACTCGAGTGATATCAATGAGCAAAGGTAGTACGAAGTAAGCAATAAGCAGTGGGCAGGAAATATACTATATAGCCAGTAGGAAGCAGTTAATTCATGAATTACTGCAAGCAGCACGTACTAGACATTGGATATAAATTTAAGCTGACAATACGCTGAAGGCATTGGATATATCACCAACAGTACGCAGTAGGCAATAAGCAGAGAGCGGGACGAAGTACTTCACAGAGTTCCGTATAAAAATCTACCAACTTGTTTTCAGAAACAAAATCTTCAAAAACTTTAAACCTAGAAGATGTCTAGAAGATGGTTCACTCTCTTGTCATTTTGAAGAAAAGATACAAATGATAAAAAGAAAAAAAGTACGGAGATTAGACCATCAATGCTCATTTTAAGTTGATTGCTTAACATGGTCGAGGATCGAATGCTTTTGTTTAGAATTGCCTCAGTATGTTCACTTACGTCAAACATATTATATATACATTTTGTATTTATAGTGCAAAATAGTTCAAAGTTTTTATAAGACAGCATTAATTTAAGGAGTGATAATGAATCTCTATATATTGTACAACAGTTATGACAAATATTAAACCTTTATCAATTACTCTTTTTGGCCTGGATAGAAACACCAAGGAGTGGCTTTATATATATAGAAAGTGGTGCTTGTTTTAAGTCTGTTAAACAATAACGATGAACATTTAAGGACAACCTCCCATCGCATTGTATTCGAAGGTGTTGATATCACGTATGTTACCGAAAGGCTGCGATACAGTTGTGTCAGTTTTCCTGTGAGAGTTGTACAACTGCCGTCTTATAATGACACCTCACCAAATATGCTGCCCAAGGTTGCATGGTACTTCATCACGTCACATTATACTTACAAGAATTAACCCAAGTTGTAAACTACAAAAACATTAAAAGACTCAAATATGCTTCGGCCAGAAGACAGGTCCCCCAGAGCTTTCCTCCCAAAGGCAAAAGTTTAATCTAAGGGCCAAAAGTGGAGGCAGGTTAAAAGCAGACATGAGCAATACAAAAATATATTGAGAAGAGAAATGATTAGGTCCTACATTCATTGCTCTTAAAAATAAATTCACTGGGATTTTCTGTTTAGATCGACAAATTTTAATTAATACATATATTTCCTTGAATTTCAACATTGATATCAGGTGAGCGCATCACCTATTATAAAGAAATACTCTTTTAGAAGAAAGAATTGAATAGTTTTTTCGTCGGTTCGGGTATGCAGTGCTACTGATTCCAGTACTAGCAATTTGCGCTCAGTATAAAAGGTAAAATTTGTGCCCTTTTCAAAATATATTTTGAAATAATATGCAGCTATGTTGTTCATCAATATCATACAACAATTCAACATGCTTATGCTTGATCAGACATTCTAATATTATATAAATTATGATTAATTTAGTTTGTGGGAATTATTTGTTGTAAGGATAATGGTCAGTCGAAGTAATAATGGCTGGTATTTCCTGTTCACCCAGTCACCAGTATGTATCCGGAAGTCACCAAGAAACCATGCAGCATTATCCTACCAGAACATGTATTGCTGTTTGACACGCAAAGTCACCTTTAATTAAAATGTAATTTCCCCACATATCTGTACAATATGGCAGTAGCTACGTATGTGACCTGTAGACACTGCCATTAGACACAGATCTAAACCATTAAGATATTGTCATCTTTAGTTTATAAACGTTGTTCAAAATACATGCTAATTATCTGACTGTAGACCATTTGTAAGATCCTTAATGAAATTGCATTGTTATTTGGAAAACCTTACAAAGATGTAGAATAAACAACAAAGATGTAATATTTACAACAAAGAAGAAGTACTGTAAAAGTGGATATTTTCGCGCGTCGAAATTTTCGCTTAGTCAGCTTCCAAACTGTTCGCGGTGTGGATATTTTCGCGCTATCAGTCAAGATGAAAATATATTTTTGCGCTGCGATGTCATTGGCCATGTACATAAAGTAAGATTTTTTTCGGCAAACTCCATTGAAAGTACCAAACTTTGATCAACAGACAGACACGTTTAGGTTAATTGGTTGGCATTAAGTCTATGTGAGAGGGAAAAAACATTAATATATATCAGATATTTAAGCGTTGATTTAGTCTTTTACATTGAAAATACACCACGTACGAGGGACTTGATTGCAACTTTAGGCCCCGAAAATGTATAAATAACATGCGTTATCAGTACTCGTACTGTGTGGTAAATTAAGAAATCATCCGTGTATTGTTGAATGCAGTTAAGTATGTTCAATATTTAATTGCGACTGAACACCTCTTAATTATTTCTAATCAAACTATTACCTGTAAACCTGCTCCCTCAAGCTAGGTAGACAGGCCACGCGAGGCGTCACTCGCGGTCTATGCCGAGTGCGTGATAAGCATTCATGTCTAGTCAAAACAACGCCAGGTGTCCCAATTAGCGATAGTTGATTTCGCAGGTATCAAATAAGTTTGGTAGTAATTAAATACGACTTGGCAATTTAAAATCAGACTTATTGATGTTCTGACCTAATTTTACCAACATATATAGACGAATTTCTACACTAGCCCTTTCGTATTTTCAATATATTAAACGGACCATTCATTACAGTTAACTATCGATAGTTTCTGATTCAAATAAAACATACAACTACGCGGAGACTCAACATTAACATTTCTAATACAAGCAAGTTTATCTATTTTGTCACAAATGAAACGTGTGCTGTTTGTTGGCCTATAGCTACACAATGGCCGACCAGCTTTGCGATTGATATATACAGTAACGTGGAAGCGATTGTAATTATCATGAAATTTCCGTGCGTATAAGCTTGCAAAGGCCGTGTACGATTGTGAACAGGGGATACAATTCCTCACTTCACTCAATACATCTAAAACACTTACAAGTGATACCGCAGTGATATATTACAACGCAACATGCTGAGAGATATTCACTTCACATTTAATGTCCAAAACAATCTATGAACACATTTCTAATTCATTCTACCAGTCCAATTTGCTTACCGCTGTATTTATCTTTTAATTCCCGTGATTATCCATGATGCAGATATACAGTGTAAGTCTTTGAAATTTTTAAAAATTATTCAGCAGAACTTGATTGAGAGATAATGAAAGATATTTGATTTCATCAAATGTTTTCTTTGCTGATATGAAATGAACGATCGCATATCAATGAACAATCAATCAATGGAAAATAAACTTTTGAAATTGCCCTGTAAGTGTATGTAACATTTCATAGGGAAAATGTTCCTAAAACAGTAATTTATTCGTATCTAACAATATGAATTTCACTTATTTTTATCAAGTTAGAAAATTATGAGATATGATAATTTAGAATCTCAAACAATTAATATGCTAATGATTTTATCATGATAATAATCATATACATTTGCCTTGACTACACGAGAAAATGTATGCTTCTTTCATTGATTCAAAATGCAGGTTATTATGATTTGATTGTTTGTTTGTTTATGTTTTACGGCCCATCGACAACTAGGGTCATTTAGGGCCAAACAATATACTATCGTTATTTATTTTTAACGTTAAAATCAGATAAAATTTGTAACTTTTAAAAGCATTCGTATTGTATATTTAGATCATTATGATAAAAAAAAAGTTGGTTAAAAATGGTGAAATATATATATGTACAAATAGATTATGTGAACTTTGTGATATATATAGAACGTCAAAGAGGATAACGTAAAAGACATCAAAGTCTATAGAATAGATCGATTTCTTTCAAGTAGCTAAATATTGTTTTCGAATCCATGGAACTGAAAAGGGTTTTCATATCCGGGACTCGAAAGTATGTATCACGAATGTGCTTGAAATCGGAACATTCTATTAAAAAATGCTCCACTGTGAATTGAGCATCACATGCATAACACACCGGTGGATCCTCTCGTTTCAAAAGGAACGAATGAGTAGGATATGTGTACCCGGTACGGAGCCGAGAGAGGACTATTTCCTCTCTACGATCCTTCCGACTTGGTGTTGATGTTTTAAGTTTCGGTTGTACTTTTAAAAGTTTGTTGCTCGTCTCGAGAGACAAGCGTTGCTGCCATTTACTCTGGATGGCAGAACTAATTACAGGTTTGAAATCTGTATATGGCATTTTGATATTTGTTTGTTGCAGATTTAAAGCATGTTTTGCTCGGCGGTCAACAAGTTCATTGCCTTTAATTCCGACATAGCTCGGAATCCAAAGTAATGTTATTTTGCATTTTTTTAAGATACGAGATATTCGTAAAACGAGGTTTCGTATCAGTATATTTTTTAGATCTTGTAATTGTAAATTCTGAAGGACAGATGGAGAGTCGGAACAAATTATTGCCTTTCTAATGCGTTGTTCATCGATATGGTCGAGGGCCAAATCGATGGCACATGCTTCCGCAGAGAAAATAGAGGCACCGTCTGGTAAGCGGATTGAAGAGCAATGGTGATCGGTGTAGCATGCTGCGGAGACCTTTTCTCCATCTTTTGAGCCATCAGTGTAGATCTGAACGTGATAGGGAAAATCTGTAATGCATTCCCGAAAGGAGGAGTTGTGTTCTTTGGGTAATGCACTCGATTTTGCCCTCTCGTGTAGAGTAAGGTTAATATCCGTTGTTTCGACATGCCATGGCGGTACATCCGATACGGTGTACTCGCCTATGTTGTCTAAGCTTATGTTAAGTTCATGAGGAAAATTCGAAATTATAATGCCAAATGTTGGTAAGAGTTTTTGGTTTTGAGTGAAGATGTTTCGGTATTGCGGATTGACAACAAGATCAAAAAGCCGGGTTTTTTGGGTTGGATTTCAATTGGGCAGCATATTGAAGAGCAAGTTTTTTCCTTCGGTCATTTAAAGATGGTTCATTTGCCTCTACATAAAGGCTCTGCATTGGTGTTGTTCGGAAAGCACCAAGTGCTAGACGTAATCCTTGGTTATGGATAGGATCCAACATTTGCAGGTAAGAATTCCGTGCCGATCCATAAACGATGGACCCATAGTCGAGTTTTGATTGAATAAGTGCCCTATAAAGGCGCAAGAGCATTTCACAGTCCGCACCCCAGTCAGTATGCGAAAGTACGCGTAAAATGTTCATTGCCTTTGAGCACCTATCCTTCAGGGGTTTAATATATGGAACAAAGGAGAGTTTCGAATCGAAAATTAGTCCGAGGAATTTGGTCTGCTCGACAACTGGAATTTTGCTACCATTTAATGTTAGATCGGGATCATTATGGGGTTTTCGTTTTTGGCAGAAGTGCATGCAGACAGTTTTTGATCTGGAAAATTTGAAGCCGTATTCATCTGTCCATGTTTGTAGTTTGCCTAAACATTGTTGAAGTTGTCGTTCTATCGTGTGCATGTTCTTCGACCTATAGCAGATCAAGAAGTCATCAACGAATAGAGACCCTTCAGTTGACTTACCGAGACATTTAGTTATACTGTTGATTTTCAGACCGAAAAGAGTTACGGAAAGGATCCCACCCTGAGGGACTCCCATTTCCTGTTTGGCTGTTTCGGAATAAGTTGAGCCAACGCGAACCTTAAAATGTCTGTCAGATATGTAATTTGTAATGAATTTTGGGAGATTCCCACGTACACCAATTTCATGCAGGTCTTTCATAATACCATATTGCCATGTAGTATCGTATGCTTTCTCCAGATCAAAGAACACAGCAACAAGATGTTCCTTCTTTGCGACAGCTTCTCGAATGAAGGTTTCTAATCTGACCAGATGGTCTACCGTTCCTCTGCGGTTTCTGAATCCGCTTTGGAGTGGACTCAAAATATTATTGGATTCAAGGAACCAAACTAGTCTAGTGTTTATCATCCGTTCAAGTGTTTTACAGGTGCAGCTTGTTAGAGAGATAGGGCGATACTTATTTGGTTCATTGGCGTCCTTACCAGGTTTTGGAATTGGAATAATTGTAGATTCCTTCCAAGACTCGGGGATCTTACCGGAAGCGTATACTTGATTAAAATATATATGAGACATAGTAATGATGATTCTGGTAAATGTTTCAGGAATTGGTACGGAATTTCATCTGGCCCAGCTGCTGAATCGTTTGATCTTTTTAGCGATTCAAGCAACTCCCGGAGATCGAAAGGAATCGATCTATTCTATAGACTTTGATGTCTTTTACGTTACACTCTTTGACGTTCTGTTTGTATCACAACGTTCACATAATCTATTCGTACATATACATATTTTACCATTTTTAACCAACTTTCTTTATCATAATGATCTAAATATACAATACGAATGCTTTAAAAAATAACAAATTTTATCTGATTTTAACTTTAAAAATAAAAAAAACGATAGTATATTGTTTGGCCCTAAATTACCCTAGTTGTCGATGGGCCGTAAAACATAAACAAACAAAAACAAACAATCGAAAGGCTTGTTGTAACTTTCTATGTTGGATGATTGAAAGTTAAGACGTTTCTTTTCTTTGTCTTTTTTGAAAGTTTGTAATTTTTTGGAGTGATTGTTGGCGGATGAGTTCTGGGCTATATTTTTTAGATGTAGAAGAGAAAATTTGGTTATTGTTGATAAGATGGGATGCTGGTGCTGTTTTTCGTTTTCCACTTATTTTTCCTATCTGATCCCATATCTTTTTAGATGATGTGTTTGAAGATATTTTAGAAATGTATTCCTTCCAGCTATTCTTTTGTCGGACTTAATAGATCGCCGAGCCTTCGCCCTCCAGATTTTAAAATTATTGTAATTTTCAGGAACTTTGTAGGTTTTGGGACGGACTTTGGTATCGTTTTTGTGGCAATAGAAGTTATCGTTTCAGTGAATGTTTTAATTGGGTCATCGAGGTTAGTGAATTTTTCTACAGTAAGCTTCTCGTTGCACAGGTGTTGGAATTGGGCCCAATCTGCTTTGTGCACATTCCATCGAGGAAGTGGTTTATCAAGAGGGGTCCCAATATTCTTAAGAAAAATAGGGAAGTGGTCACTCCCACATAGATCATCATTTACCCTCCAGTCATAATCGAGTAAAATTGATGGATGGCATAATGATAAGTCTATTTGGGTACGAGAGCCTGTAGCAGGGTGTAGATATGTTGGAGTAGTATTGTTAAAAAGACACAAGTTGTTTTTATCTATAAATTCCTCAATACGTCTTCTTCTCTCATCTGTGTTCGAGGAGCCCCACAGACTGTTATGCCCATTAAAATCTCCAAGAAGTATGTACATTTGTATGGTGCTGGGAGTTGCGAGACGAGGTTATTAAGTTGCTCACAAGTGAAAGCAATACTTGGAGGAAGATAAATTGAACAGACAGTTACTTGTCTGTGTAAAGTTGCACAGACAGCAACCTGTAAATTTGTGTTTAACGTGATAATTCTGTGAAGAATAGTTTTATTGACAGCTACAGCTGCGCCACCTCTGTTTCCTACCGTTGCTATGCTATTGTAGATTGACAAATTTCTAAAAGTAATTGGGTTTTTTAACATGACCTCCTGCAGACAAACTAAGGCAGGTTTAAATTATTTCGATAAATTTTGAAACTCTTCTAAATTAGCCCTTAGTCCGCGTATGTTCCATTGTATAAAATAATTGTTCGTATTGCTGACCACAGGTTCGTGATGGACGCTCTTTGGACTGACATGACTACTAGGTGTAGGTTGTCTGGTAACAGTAGCATTATTGCTGTCACCAAACTCACTGTCGTCCGCAAGAGCGTCGTACCTGGTATGGACCATGGATAAGGTCATCTGAGCCTTTGCTGGGCTTGGTGTTGTTTAAGGAAGGTAATCTGTGCAGTTTTACCTTCGTTTTTCGTTGGTCTTGAGGTTGTGTGGTTGCTGGTCGTTTATTGGTGTTACCGGTAATCTTATTAAGGTCTGACGGCTGTGATACAGTCCGTCTGTGGTGGGCGACCCTCGGCTTCGATGTTTGTGTTATCTAGCGTGCAGGTGTATGTGCTGGAGGTGCTGGCATATTTGTCTTAATAACTGCCGTTTCGTCAGGCTCGGAAGGTCTTACTACGGTGGCTGATTTGTGCCATTTCGTTATTTCGTCTTTTCGCACCGACAAGGCGAAAATGAAATATCTAAATTCTCGTTCTTTCGTCTTTTCGCCCCGAAAAGACGAGAATTAACAAACTTTAATTTTCGTCTTTTCGTCTTTTCGCCCCGTTATAAACACAATCGTCAGTAACATACGTTAAATATATATCCCATGCTTCCTCTGATTAGCTGAATGAGTTTAAAAAATCGAAAGACCTTTAACATGTCAGCGTTCGTTATCATCTAAAAAGATTTTCTCGTGTACAGAAATAATTGTTAATTATATTTAATGAAAAACGGATGTTGTAAGCCATAAACCTCTAAAAGGACAGCGGATTATCCGTCAACAATGAATATGAACTTCGACAATACTTAATGAACTTGCAAAATAGCAATAATGGATTTCCTTTTAATAAATTTAAAACAAATCTATATCGGCCTGATCATTATCAAGACACAAACACACGTGCAAGTCATTATATAGGACTGATTAACATTACTGAACGAGCGGACCGGCTCATTCCTGTTCTTACTAATGTCGTGTAAGTCGTTACATGATTCAGATTCTGAGTATAACGTCTGTGTAGCTGTACTCTTCTTCATGAAACTCTAGGCAATGAAATTAACAGTATTGATTTTACATATGTGATTTTAAGTTGGGAGCTCAGCTCTATAATATCAGTTTATTGGCGCTAATCGACAGTGTCCTCCACTATGAACATTAATTCGTGACCTCGAGCAAACATGAGATGAGAGTTTTGTTATCTAAATATGTCTCTTAAAATCATACGCGACGCCAGACTCATCGTCGGTGAAACAATGACGTAAATAACATATGTAGCCACGTCATAATCAACTGGGCTTTTATAACGTTGTTTTTTCATGGTGTATGTAAGTTTTCGTAAATAAACTCTGCAATTCTGATGTAGACGGATATGTAATTATAGCAATCAATTAATGAAATCAGGTCAAAACATAAACAAAATATATATCTATAAAGTCTCTTGCAAAATCACAATGAGAATAAAATCTTGTCCTCCTGTAGGACAAGTGTTTTCCACTTCATCGCTAGCAACGGTCATTTAAGAAGATCACATTCAGGGAATGTCATGTTTCAAAAAAAAAAACTGGAGTTCAAGAGTTAGCAATAGAGACCTTCAAATCATCACGTCATTTTCTTACATGTACAGCTTTGTGTTCTCTATGTGATATTGGTGTAATACAAAACGTATGTCTCACATTCTTTTTTTTAATTCGCTGATGGCAATTCTGAAAAAATGAAGGTTGTTTTTCGCTTATACTGACCTAGGCCAGGCACAGTGATAACCTGTGATAAAAATACATAGTATAACGTGCTATACTACGTATCGCATGCTATTCACTGTACCAAAACAAAAATCACAATGGTCTATTTTGTGTGCGTTGTCAACTTTTGTGTTTATGACTTATGTAATCAATTAATATTGCATGTAATAAAGCAAAATTGTCGACGTGGCAGGTTCTTTACTGTTGTATCCCCGTGAAAATATTCTTTCCCACAATGGTACATGTAGTCAGAAATATAACAAAATATAGTGACAACCTCATGATTTGCACCTGCGGCGGTGCTAGTCGGTGGTTCTACTGTAGGAGGAATGACCTCTCAGTCTTTACAGACTTTTACCCAGGTTCTAGTCAGGGGTTCCATGTGTAACAGTAATAATTAACAACACAGATATTAAGTTTCAACAGTTTTATTTAACATGAAGAACATTAAACATACAGCCAGGCCCTTACCAGGCCGTCGCTGGGGATAACACGGACAGATATATACAAACGGGTTCAGCTACCTGGCTCGGCCCGTATGACGACACAATGTACGAGACAAGAACGAAACATATTTACTAAGACATTTACATAGCCACCCAACTGCAAACACGTACACACTACCGCTAACAGGGACGCCGAGACGGACTCAGCAAAAGCTAACTGCCCGTCTGACGAAAACCCGTGCGCTACCGTATTATAGTAAATACGGTAGCCAATCTCCGATACCCTACTGGTCAACCAATCAACGAGCCGCTCTCATACATGACGAATTATAAACAACATGGACGACACGAGTGACAGACGACAAGTCCCAGCGACGGCAATACACACATATTATAAACACAGAGCTAGAACAAGGTAATATTAATAATAAGCATCATCCATACACAGATACATCCCTTCCATTCATGATTACATTCAGTCATTCACACACAGACTCGATCATCGGTAGCTCGTACAACTTACACAACATTCCATAGGCCTATGCACACATACACACATGTAAAATACCCAACTTCCACACACTTCCTCTCCTTTTTAGAAAAATTGTAAATTTTTCTACAATTCAGTCAATTCAAGACATAATTATAAATAAGCATCCAATATTTAAATACAACCACATGATATTTACAAAACACAAGGAAGATAAACTCAGATTGTAATCTCAGTAGTAGCTCTACATGCACCTGTAAATGTACATGTAAGCATTAAACAATTATCTTATTTGAATATAACAAAATAACTATTGTAAACTCCAACATTAAGAATAAATGGTTGTATCAAAAATAATTTTAAATTGAACAAAACTGGCAACAATCACATTATAAATAAATTGGTATAAGGCCCTGTAACACAGCTAGAGTCAATGTCACACTCACAAACACAATTATAAAATTAAGAACTATCTACATATTCGCAACACAGTCTTCGTTGATGTATGCTAGTAACTCCTCCAATGACGGTAACTGAACAAGATCCATGCACTTGTCACTGTCTTCACAGGACATTTGCCTTTTCACCGGTATTCTGACTCTTCCCAGGGAAATATATTTGGAATTTACTACCCGATTTCCGGTACCAATTAGTCTCGCCGCTGTAGCCTCATCTACGCGATGGAAATGTCGGGCATGCCGCACCACCCAATGTCTTAGTAGACCTGCATAGACAGGCAGGGCATCCCACCTTCCACCCATTTAGGTTTGATGTCCTATTTGATGGTTTCCACCTCACCTTCCGGAACAAGGAGGTCAAGTATGTCAATAATTCTGTAAATTAAAATAATAAAAATTCTGGGGATCAGGCTTAATGCCTTCTAAATCCTCCTATATACCTCCTTCATTTGTGACTTTTGTAATTTGTATTATATTACAACAGGTATCAACATTTTTGCTTAAATAATAATATGGTGATTTATGTAAAATTTACCTTTATTATCAGGCTAATATGCCTTCTCACCAAGTATATCTTAACTTTATAATGTGCCCAACTCTCATTGGACAGTACATACACTGTATATATGTATATAAACAGGAGAATAGGATCATTTATAACTTTCCTTCTTTTATTTCTATTCCAGCTTTCCAGATATTTTACAGAACAGGTACACCGCAAACGAAAGACAAGACAAGACAAAACAATAGACGTATCTGTTAGCTACAACTACAAGGTGGGGATGTACGGAACCTTTGGACGGATTTTCCTACCAAATCGGCTACATCGAGGTTCAACTGAAGGGGTATGAGGGGGAGATGCTTCCATTCTGCCAAGGTCACAGTCTCTGTCAAGGTCATGGCCATCGTCACGGTCGTCATAAGTGTAAACGTCATGGCTGGCGGGGGAGGGTACAGAGATATCAGACATAATATCATCTTCATTATTTCCTTCTTCCCTCCACGCCATAGGTATGGTCCCCCCTTCATAAGGTTTCAAATGATCCACGTGTACAGTGGTAGAACGGGCACTAGGCTTTAACTAGATTACATATGTCAGGGACGATTTTACTTCCACTACCTTGTATGGCCCAGTCCATCCCTTCCCCAATTTACAGGACAGGGCAGGTGGGTACCATCTCCAAACATAGTCACCCACTTGATACCGACGTGGTTTCAACGCCTGGTCATAATTATTCTTTTGTCTCTCAGCAGATACATTGAAGTGCCTAGCAACAAAGTCAAACGTAGTACACATGCTGTGCCGAAGCCAGTTTACATACGTGTTGGGGCAAACAGGGTGTTGTTCAGGGGAGGGAACTCCCATTACAATGTCTAGAGGAGAAGTTGTCTCCCTTCCCAACATTACCAAGTTTGGGCTACACCCTGTGCTTCTCTGAGCCGTAGCTCTATAAGCCATAAGAACGTATGGGAGATGATCGTCCTAATCATCATACTCATTGTTTACAAATGTACTCAACATCTGAATGAGGGTTATATTGAATCTCTCTACTAGGCCATTTTGTGCTGGTCTAAAGGCACAAGAGCTTTTCTTTTCAACACCTAACTTTTGACATAAATGTGTGAACAGATTTCCCTTAAGCTCAGCACCTCTATCTGCCAATATTTGAAAAGTAACTCCAAACCTGCTAATAAACTTAGAACACAGCTTGTCAGCTACTGTTATGGCTGTATGATTAGGTAGGGCATATGCTTCAACCCACTTGGAAAAATAATCGCACACTACCATAATACAACAATTGCCATTAGCTGTTACAGGTATACCACTAAGTATATCAATAGAGATTCTGTCAAGAGGACGGGAGACTTGATATGTTGTTGGGTATAAAGGGGCCTTGCCCATGCCGGGTCCAGGTTTACGGCGTGAGCAAATATTGCATTTTCTGCACCACCTGGCTACATCGTCAGACAAACCTGGCCAATAATACCTTCTTTTTATCTGGGATAATGTTTTATCTCTTCCCAAATGACCTGCAGTTTGACTATCGTGAAGCTGATACAGAATTTGATCCCTTAAGCTGACAGGGGCAAGTACTCTATAAAGAATATTCCCAATGTCCTGTACATACAACAGTCCATTTTCTAATAAGGAAATCCTATCCCACATCTGGCAATACACCCGTACCTCATAAGCGAACCCACTCATTTCATCTCTTTTTGGTTTAGTGGTTCTATCAGCTTTAAGCTGCTTGAACTTTGCTATATGGGGGTCACTGTTTTGTTCAGCTTTAAGCTTTTCTGTACCCCATGATTCTAATCAGTTAGTAAATATTTGTTCCCCTTCCTCATCAGACATGCTGGTGTCGTCTACTAAGGAAGAGACATTAACATTAGTAGTTTTACAATTAGGACATGCCTGTCTACCACAGTGCTTCTTGGGTATCCTGGATAACCCATCAGCATTTCCATGCTGTCGTCCTGGCCTGTGCTGAATTTCAAAATCAAACATATCCACTATGCTTATCCACCTAGCTAGTAAACCTTCAGGCTCTTTGAAATTGTTCAACCATATGAGGGCAGCGTGGTCAGTACGTATGACAAAGCGCATGCCCCCAATA
This sequence comes from Pecten maximus, assembly GCF_902652985.1. Taxonomy (NCBI): domain Eukaryota; kingdom Metazoa; phylum Mollusca; class Bivalvia; order Pectinida; family Pectinidae; genus Pecten; species Pecten maximus. The sequence goes on from NC_047018.1 coordinate 30,974,614, forward strand.
TAGTGTCTGAAATGTTTTAGAAAGGTTACCACAGAAAGTAAATCCCTACGGGTCGTACAGTAATTTTGTTGTGACCTACTGAATGTTTTGCTAGCATATCCAATGACCTTTTCCTCATCATCATGAATCTGACTAAGAACACACCCCATTCCAAAATTACTGGCATCACAATCTAATATAAATGACCCGACACTTTTTGGGTATGACAGAATAGGACTTGAAACTAAAAGATTTTTCAGTTTTTCAAATGAATTTTGACACTTTTCATCCCACTTAAACACTTTCCCCTTCCTGGTTAAATGGGTTTAGGGCGCTGCTATATCTGAAAAGTTTGGGATAAACTTCCTATAGTAACCCGCTAAGCCTAGGAAACTTCTAAGTTCTGTAGATGACTCAGGTTGTGGCCAGCTTTTGACTGCTTTTACCTTCTCAGGATCACAGCTGATTCCAGCTTCCGAAACTAAATGCCCTAAGTATGAGACCTGGGTCTGGAATAGAGTACACTTTTTAGGCTTAAGTTTTAGATTTGCAGAACGGAAACACTCAAAAACACACTTCAAGTTTGACATGGCTGAATCAAATGAGTTCCCAAAACAAATCACATCGTCAAGGTAACAGAGACATTTAGACCACTGTAATCCATCCAACACCAGCTGCATAAGGCGAGAAAAAGTAGCGGGGGCATTACAAAGGCCAAATGGCATCACATTGAACTCATACAGGCCTTTATGAGTGGCAAAAGCTGTTTTAGCCCTACTATTTTGATCCATACTACACTGCCAGTATCCACCTGCTAAGTCGAGCGTAGAGAACCATTTCATGCCCGAGAGTGTTTCTATGGCTTCGTCTATTTTCGGGAGAGGATATGCATCCTTTTTAGTACCTGAGTTTAGTTTCCTATAGTCTATGCAAAAATGCACTGACCCATCTTTCTTGGTACATAAAACTACAGGGGCGGACCATGGACTAGACAAATTACCATCAGGACCAGCAAAGATGTCTTGGTATTCCTGTAACAGGTCACTAACCTCTGACTTTTGAGCTGGCGTTAATTTATTAGACGTCCTATCTAAAACATCTTGAAGATGGGGTGGTAGCTGGGTGCTATCTACATGGTTTTCCTCACTAATCTCATGTACTTGCCCTACAGAATGTAAACTGCCCACAAAAGTATTACTCTGAATCTTAATGTCCTTTGCTGTAAGGTTGAGAACTGACATAGTTACCTCCCTTCCCTTCTGAGGGGCTATCAACCTTTTGGCCAGTAGCAGACCTTGGTTAGACACCAACTTTGTAGGCTCAATAATACCAAGCTTACTATCTATCTCACCATCTACATAACCAGCAAAATAGCACTCAGAGTTCTTAGGAATAGAAACTGTTTCTAACACCCTAATGTGAGCACACTGACTGACAGGTTGTGAGTTTAATTTAACTTTGTGGCCTCCTAACTGCAGAGTATTATCACCAAAACTCCCATCATGCCTCGATAGGAAATCTATTCCCAAAATACCCTGAAGACCTTGGAGCGTTGCCACCACAGTTTCCTGTGTGAAACTATGATTCCCTAACTTAAACACAAACTCTGCCTTCCCAAAAACTATGAGGCTACTGCCAGAAGCTGTTGTCAGCTTTATATTACAGCTTCTCAACTCAGGATTTTTGCCTTCCCTGTAACTTATTATACAAATCAACATCCAATATAGTTACAGAAGATCCAGGGTCCACCAATAAGCTAAGATTAGAACCACCTATCACAACACTTGCAAATAAGCTGGGTTGAACAGTGTTTAACACGACGATGGGCCCTTCAGATTTAGGAGCTGATTCTCTGGCCCCGAGACCAGCTCTGTCTAGTTTCCCTGACCTGATTTTGAGTCTTTCTTTGCTGGACAATCATAGGATAAGTGTCCCATTTTCCCACAAACAAAACATTTTCTCTGGGAAAGAGGCAATCTCTCAAAGTTTTTGTTGCTAACGTTTTTTTTTTCTTGAATTTAACTTTCGGTTTAATTTTTGAAACTGTTCCAAAATTAATGTACCCAGATCAGACTCAGATGTAGCATCTACTGTACTGGGTTCTTTTTGTACTGCCTGAACAAAAACAGGTGCTTCGGGATCTAAATCCCTTGGTTTTCTAACTGGAATTTGCTCCACTTGCCTGGCCTTGAAAGACTCAAATTCTATGGCAGCACTTACTGCCTGATCAAGTGTAGCAGGGTGGGAGAATTGAACATGACTACCTAACTCATAGTCATTTAGCCCATATATAAATTGATCTACCAGATCCCCTTCCAATAAATCTGTTTGTTTATTTGGGTATGCCTTGCGAGCTGCTAATCTGATAACTTCACCAAAACTTTCTCCTTCTTTCCTTTTTCTGTTTCGAAACTCAGACTTGTAAGCTGCCTCCCTCCCTGGAGGATCAAACCTTCTACAAAGAATAGATGTTACAGACTCAAAATTTGTCATATCCCTTGGGCTGTAGTTCTGACAAAATTCTTTGAGCAGCACCTCGCAGACACATTGTAATCTGCTGTGCTTTTTCTAAATCTGACCAACAATTCCATGCAGAAATTTGCTCAAAATGAATCAAGAAATCACGAAAACTTGTAGAACCATCATACGTCTGGGGCTCTTTCTCTTTCCTTCTTACTGAAAATGACTGGGCATTTGTAACTGGAATTTTTGAGGGTTGACTTACAGGGAGAACCCTATCTGTTAAGGTTGAAAATGTTACCTCAGGACCAGTGCTACTAGTTGGGTTTTTAAAACAATGTACTTGAATAAATAGGTGAGTAACTGGTAGTAGACATTGTCAAGGAAACTGTAGGACAGGTAGGAGTCTGAGGATAAGAAAATACCTGACTAGAACCATGATAATCCCTATTTGTACTGCTAACATTGCTGGAAATTGGTGTAGAATACATTTCAGGCTTTAAGCCTTCCGCAAACGAAACGTGCTTGATCATACTAGGCGTTAATAGCGGTACTGAGCCCACGTGTGTAGTATTTACATTAACACTATGCCTATTCGGGGCCTCAAATGACCTTTGACCTTCGCAGGTCGGAATAGTAATACCCGCCCGTGACAACATGGCACGCCCACGGCCTACACCGCTTGTAGCAAATAGACCACTCTCATTACTGACAGGGAAACTATAATCACCATTTCTAGTGTTAGAATGTCTCCCACTATCTGTAATACCTGTAGGGTAAGTCAACATAGTAGTTTTAGGTCTAGCACCGACAACAATCCGGCGCTGCAGAAGGATTAGTATTTTCGTACTGCATGGTCAATTTACAATAATAACACTGTCAACGTTAGTATGCAGCTATTTTAGCTACTAGAAGTTCCGACCCAAGGTACCAATGGATTTACGAGACAAGACATTCAACGAGTAACATGAAATATGCAACACATAGAAAAAGTGAAAATGTAAACATAGAAACACGTGTGAAACACATGGAGGTTACCCAGAATCCTGGTCACGGCACCATTTGTAGGAGGAATGACCTCTCAGTCTTTACAGACTTTTACCCAGGTTCTAGTCTGGGGTTCCATGTGTAACAGTAATAATTAACAACACAGATATTAAGTTTCAACAGTTTTATTTAACATGAAGAACATTGAACATACAGCCAGGCCCTTACCAGGCCGTCGCTGGGGATAACACGGACAGATATATACAAACGGGTTCAGCTACCTGGCTCGGCCCGTATGACGACACAATGTACGAGACAAGAACGAAACATATTTGCTAAGACATTTACAAAGCCACCCACCTGCAAACACGTACACACTACCGCTAACAGGGACGTCGAGACGGACTCAGCAAAAGCTAACTGCCCGTCTGACGAAAACCCGTGCGCTACCGTATTATAGTAAATACGGTAGCCAATCTCCGATACCCTACTGGTCAACCAATCAACGAGCCGCTCTCATACATGACGAATTATAAACAACATGGACCACACGAGTGACAGACGACAAGTCCCAGCGACGGCAATACACACATATTATAAACACAGAGCTAGAACAAGGTAATATTAATAATAAGCATCATCCATACACAGATACATCCCTTCCATTCATGATTACATTCAGTCATTCACACACAGACTCGATCATCGGTAGCTCGTACAACTTACACAACATTCCATAGGCCTATGCACACATACACACATGTAAAATACCCAACTTCCACACTACCGTAAGAACTAGATAGACGTCACAGAAACTAATTTTATATTATCCATTATAAACAACCTAGTTAACGTTGAAATAAAAGTATTTCACCAACTACATTTGATGACAGCGCATCCTAAGACATCTTTCTAGGAATAGGATTTTGGTCACCTTTTAATACACAGAAGAAAATAAGACATTGTAAAACTTGGTTCTTCCGATGTGCTTAATGTTAAAAATTGATTTGAATTCAGGAAAACCCCTGCTGAAAATAGCCCGATTATGCGAAATCATGGTCATATAATGAAACATTCATTGCAATTAACAAACACATTTTTTTCGTAAGTTAAACATTGACATGTCATAGAAAATTAAATCCATACACACTTCATATTATTTCTTTTTCAGGCTTTGACCTTAGGGCGACTTTCATCATAGCACCATTTGATTACTTTCCATTTTCTCTACATTTTAGCTTTCAAAAGCGAAATATTACTGCTTCACCTTCCCTTATTAACACCTGCTTACAAGTATTCTTATATGAGGTTCACATGTTGTTATCCCTTTCATTCCAGCGTCAACCTTTTTATGACCTTACGTGTATAATGTTTATCACCGTGAATTGACTGTCATGTGCCTTTATTCTTTACTTACTCGTCAAAAGCCATATATCATAGACAAGGCTCCCAATGTGTGATATACAGTAATATATTACATAATCTAGGTCATTCGGCACTGATTGGTTGACTGAAGTAAAATGTGCCTGATATCAGGTAAATACATTTTTCATGCATTTCAATACTATCTACACCAAGAGCTTATGTATGACTTATCATCATGTCTCCATTTCATTAATTATCTTCCCATTTTTTCTCCTTTTTACTTTCAAAAGAGTAATATTGCTTTAAGCATGTTTTATTAGTCTAATCATGAACATTCACGATCCGCTACACTATGTACTGCTTTAACTGTCCCAATGAATAACTATAATTCAACCAATTGCACACAAAATCAGCTAGCTCTCGGAACAATCCTTATGCTATACGAATTCGAATAAAGAGTATGAAATTGTTTTTCAGAAACTTACACGTGATTAAGTTTAATTTTACCTCCAATGGATTTTCTTCGATCAAACAGTTAACAAAAATAGTGAGCAGATTACAGTCAATTACTGTTAACGGTCTACTTAATATCGATATTAATCCTGACATTTTTCATTAGCTTGGGTTTAAAACCAGATAATAAATAATTGGTTCTCAAAAACATTGCAATCAATGTATGTCTTCTCACCTTAACGCAGACATTCTGGGGATGCCTCAGACTGATTTTACACTTAATCTCCCTTAACTGTGAACTACCTAAGGATAATTAATATTGCTAACGGACCAGAGGATGGGTCACACTTGGCATGGCGTCAATATTTCAATTATATTTGCAATTAAATACACGTTTTACAACATTATAAGTTGTTCGATACGCACATGAAGGTACACACATCTAAGCTTCCTCACCCCCCTCCCCCCCCCCCCCCCCCCCCTTCCTCAAAAAGCAAAATCGTGTTCATAAATTATATCGTGACGCATTGTCATGATCTCGGATCATTTTAGTATACTTTTGATATAAAATTGATGTATTTGATTTCTTTATATATCAAATATTGATTGAGACACTTGTTATTGTTACCACATAAGAACTTTCATACCAGGTTCAAATGGAACATCCCACCTTTATTACCCTCCTACAGCCTCATATCTACGTAAGGCATTGCCAATGTATCATAGCAGTATGGGCTATTTCTGTCCTTGGTATTAGAACAGCAATTACGCGGGGGTGTAAGACAATATCCAGGTAATGAAGTAATAATAACAGAAATTATGTCAAAAATCGATACATGTTTATGATAAAGCGTAAATCAGGAATATTTCACAGAGTATATAGTTTCCAGGTAATTTATATTTAGTGACTACATTTTGAGATATATGATATTGTATAAATATCACTCATACATTTTAGATCCAAAAAAACTTAATTTACTGCTTAACCTTGCTAAATTTTGTCAAACATTTCTATCGTGGAACTTAAGTATACGTGTACTTTCGTGAATAAAGAATTGTTTGATAGATACTTTCGGAATGTTATTATTCATTGTACATGACTTCAATGGAAAAAGTCCTATATTCATTTTATTCACTTTCTTAGCAACACTGGATTCATATTTAGACGTTCTCTCCATCGCAGCCGCGTCATATTTGTAAACGCCTCACTACTTCTGTATAATACTGTGTATCAATGTACATTAATACTAATTTCACTAAAAAAATAATTTGTTAAAATATGTTAGCATGGCCACTTGTACGAAAAATACATGTGCATTGAATATTCTTGTATGCATTTTCTTTTCTACTGCTGCTTATCTCTATCTTAGTCATATTGCATTGATATCGTCTTAATGTAAGCAGCTGGAAATGGTGATTGAGATTTCTGTAAGGATCGCATTTTACATTGTAACTCAGATAAGCTTTCTGACAGATGGATATGCTTACAAATATAGATACTATCAGCGATTGTGTCAAAAGAACGGAGAACACTGACATTCAAACGAAATCAATATTCGACAAACAAAAGGCATAAACACGAACACGATATGGATTTGCACTGTGAGACTAGTAACACCAGGTGTTCCGGAAGTTAGGTGTCTTCTGCTTCATCGATGACTACCGCCAGCTAGGCATTTCCGAAGGTACATTTTCTTTCAAATTGAATAATGTGATTGGTATGAACAAAAGACACTTCTCAAAACAGGTACGACGTGGCATGCAGATAACGGCAAACCTCGGACGAATTCCTTCCCAGAGATACATTGTAAAGTGTAAGAATAGCTTCTTGTCAGACAAAAAATAAATATAACGAATCTCCTTGTCAGAAGAACTGAAATAAGGTGAAAACCGAAGGAACCATAAATTATTTCAAAGTAACAAATTGACGGTTCTATAACAAAGAACGAATTATGAACAATGTTCTACTTTGTACAGACACAATGGGTAACTATGGAGGACCCCTTCGAAGACGCATATTTAGATACTTTGTAACAGGTGTATTCCTACACCCTCATATCACAGATATCATATCTAAACAATGGTGTAGTTTGCGTCTCCTTAAAGTCTTCTGTTGAATAATCAACATCCAAACCTAATTATTTAAACTCATTAATATCACATTGATCCTGTTCTAATCATGATGTTGAAGTGTGTGTTTCCAATATTGTCCCGTTAATCATATGTGATGGATTGCAATTTTACGGCCATTTAATATAGTGAGTAGTTGTTAAGCATGGAATTAGGAATTAACAATATTTGAGATGTATTGATATTCAATATGGTCAAATGAAAAATCATACGTTTGATTACAGACTAATTTACGGTGCCAAATGCACCATAATTTGGCTCCGTCTTACTTAAATGACATTTTGCCAAACAGAGTTAACGAAAATATTAATTATAACTTAAGAAATAATCTAAATTATATTCCACCTAGATGTCGCCTTACATTATTTGAAAAATCATTCCTTCCTAGTACTGTGAAATTTTGGAATCCTTTAGACATTTCAATACGGTCTTCAGAAACTGTGTCAAAATTTAAACAAAAAATTAAACCGAAAAAAACCTGTAACTAGACTGACCATAGGAAACAGAAAACTTGATGTTATACATACAAGACTCCGACATGGTTGTAGTGCATTAAATGGTGACCTCTATAAAGTTAATATAATTCTGTATCTATTTTGCAATTGTTCCTTTCCTGTTGAAAACGCATTTCATTACTTTTTCGAGTGTAATCAATTTAATAACCAACGTGCAATTCTTTTGAGAAAATTATCATCAGTACACAATGTTAACATTGATTTGAAGTTGATACTTAATGGATCTGATGACCTAAGCGAAAAAGAAAATGAAAATATACGTTTAATAGTCCAAGAATACATAAAAAATACTGAACGTTTTCTGTAGTGGTTTAATTTTCATGACTTATAGTACAGTGTATTTATATCTTCAGCTACATAATAGTATATATCTTATAATATGTATACAAAATGCCATGTAATGGAAAGCTTACTTTCTATATAAATTATGGATACTGGTATGTCAAGTGTATTATTTCTTGTCACCTATAATAATTAATGTTGTGTTTCTTTTATATATACGTATATATGTCATCATCATTCATTATAATTGCTGCCATTGTATATATCATCTCATACTTGTATATGGAAAAGGACGATATATAAGTTGAATAACTTGTGTCCAATTCCTATTGAATTTTTCAATAAAAATATGTTTAAACTAAACTAAACTAAACTAATTTATGTTATTACAAGCGTTTATACTGGTAATGCGTGTTTCCTAACCTTCCCATGCACTTTTAAGGGGAATACCAACTAATGGTTTAATCTTGTTTAACAAACATTTCCATTGGTTCAGGAATTTATGTTATCTGTCCATAACGTAAGAAATGACGTTGTCGTTTATAACGTCGCTTTTTATTAGTGGATGGAGCAGCATAATGATTTGTAACAGAAAATAGTTAATAAATAAAGTTTTTTTTGTAATATAACTCCATATCATAAAAATTTATTCAAGTTAATCCCTAATTAACATCGGATACATATGCCTTTAAAACATTGCATAGGTTAACAGAGTAATATTCGAAAGCATTTTAATTACAGATGTGATTAGAATAATCCGTCGTATATATGTCATTAAAGCACATGTCAAAAACCAGTTTTCCATTTCTCAATGGCTGAACTCGGAAAACTACACGTGCTCACATAAGTTAAGGATTATCTTTTTTATTCCTGTCAAGCAAATGGCTCTCCGATTCATCGTACTGATCCGCCTACTCGTAAAAATGGCTCTCCGATTCATCTTACTAATCCGCCTACTCATGCAAATGTGATATGTATGCTTTACAGGTATAAATGAATAGAGAAAAAACCGTTTTGTGAATATATAAATACAAAATGTATACGACTATGTGCAAGAAACTCAGTATAAACTGACATCTGCTTTACAACAAACTTGAATTAATATAATATTGTAGTAAGTAAAAGTTATTGTTACATTAAATCTACTGATACAATGGTGTGTGTGTTTTTTGCAGAGGATGTACAACTGCTATGTATTCTACAGTCAGTATATTAACACAATACTCTGAGAGTGGAATAGCACATTGTATATTTTGTCGAAAATGCTCTCCTTTTTCCATTGACATAAATGTCAAGGAAATGTGGAATACGAAATGTAAGCGCATCATATTTGGGAATACCATTATATGATAATAACTAAATGTAAATGGGGATTTTCAACGTTTGCTTGATCATGAAATAGAGATCTATTTCCTGATAGTTTCATTTTATTTGTAAGAGCTGATCAACCGCTCAGCCGGAAACAATAATTATAAAATATCGATATCGCCCGTTAGAAACATTATGTGAGAATAATTCATTTTGAAGTTCGATGTTCCGACTCCGGAGATCATTTAAGGATTCCTTGCAATTAGCTTAAGTTTTATATTGAACTGCATTCCTTATTTTCTGCAGTGCTTCTTTTGTATATTTTATTTGATTTTGCAGAATATGAACGCGATGACATTTATCAGTCTATAAATGAAGACATTTCAAGATACATAAAAACGAAGCTGTAATAACAATACATAAAAGAGATTATTCACCAGACTTTATGCGTCGACGGCGAGTTTGAATTATATAGCAGGTTCAGAGACAAGCTAAATACCTCGAGGTAACATTGTGTCCATGTCTCCGGTAGACACTGTCATCAATCCACCTACTCCGGAGGGTTGATTTTGACTTCCGCTTCAGGACGAAGAGAGAAAAACCAGACGTTGGCTTTCTTTGTTTAGTGTTTTGTAGACGTTATTTTCCTTACATTATAACACGTAGAGGGGTCAGTTCAGTAATGTCATTCACGACCAAAATGTCAAGAATGTGCTTGGCGTGTTTATCGCAACTATATCGTGTTGCATATGACAAGGCTTTGATATGTAAAACTTATATATTTACCATGCAATGAGATATATATGATCATTGTCCTGTGTATTTGCTCATTAATGATAAGAAAATTAGGTTACTTGTAAACCATGCGCGAATTTATTACACCGTGTAGGGTTTGACCCTTGCGACAGTTCAGTATAGGCGAAGGTCATTGCTTTGAGAGAATGTTATTGTTTATCTACCTCTGAGGTCCACTACCTAAAACCAAGACTCATTTGATTACAATTAAAAATAAGTAAAAAGTTGACGGACGGACAACAGATGTGACATACACGTGATCAGCTAATACATCGTTTCCACCTAAAGACAACACAAGATGGACAAAGGACGATCACAGAAGGCTATTTTAGATAATCTGCTCCGTTTAGACAACAAATTCCACGAAATGTCATACATCATACAGAGGTATGGTTAGTGTAACCATATCCCACAAAGTAGTCAGAATGATTCTGACCACTATCCGCTTTAATGTTCTGCTTCATCTGGCCCTAGCAGTATGTTATAGCAGATAAATGGACATAACACATAACATAAAGACTGGCAGGCAAACTGTCCGTGCAGCTATTATCCTCAGGTATCGCGAAAATGGCGTCATTGAATGCCTCTAGATTTAAATCTTGAATAAGAAAAAATGACAAATATCACAAAAAAAGTCCATTTAGCTTTTAAGAACGAAACCGTACAATAATACAATCCCAAACCACAACATCGCATTTCATATTCAAATCACATTTTTACATGGTGCAACATATTCATTTCGGTGTTATAGGTGATAAAACAGTTAACATTTAGCAGCCATGCTTTGTAAGGAGATTATAATTAAGAAAAATAACTCCTCTGTCGTGCTTATCAATAATTGTAAAACATGTACGTAATTGAATCGGGAATAAATATAATAGGATTAAATTATCACAAATAATATAGTTTTTTTCAGCTTCGCAAGCAAATAAGTGCTTGCTTTTACTCACCATCGCTTCGTTCTGCATTCAGAAACAAAACCCAAGAATCGGGTGAAGGTGTGGATTAATGACATTGCTAGAAGTAACCAAATACAATAGTTAAACAAATATAGCGTTTCCGCTACCTTTGGGCTAATATATGATACATGTAGGATATATTAACCAACGCTATATTTTCCTAGGTTTAGTGAGAATCGTTTAGTGATGGGGAGCCACTATACTACATAATATCATTTCACGCTTCCTCTGCTACTGTCTCCTTTCCTATCCGTGTTCGTAACACTGCGGATGTTGCAATGTTGTTATAAAACGTGGTAGGAGACCGCGACCTCGACAACAAAACATATCTGAAAACAACTGGTAGAAAACTGAAGTAATGCTATCTTACTTAAAATTCGCTAGTACTACTTTACATGTACAAACATGGATACAGTAAGGATATCATTATATTGTTAATGAGTAGGTGTGTTAATCTGTTTATCGGTTGACGAACAGCCAGAAAACATGTAATAAAGAGCAGGCAGACGAACATACAATAGATTAATGTGTTCATGCTCGCTCTGCTGTCTGGTATAAAACAGTAAACAAACAAGCAGGAAGCCAGTTTAGGTTTTATATTACACGTACAACTAAACAGGAAGCTAGTGTAGGTTTTATATTACACGTACAACTAAACAGGAAGCTAGTGTAGGTTTTATATTACACGTACAACTAAACAGGAAGCTAGTGTAGGTTTTATATTACACGTACAACTAAACAGGAAGCTAGTGTAGGTTTTATATTACACGTAAAGCTAAACAGGAAGCTAGTGTAGGTTTTATATTACACGTACAACTAAACAGGAAGCTAGTGTAGGTTTTATATTACACGTACAACTAAACAGGAAGCTAGTGTAGGTTTTATATTACACGTACAACTAAACAGGAAGCTAGTGTAGGTTTTATATTACACGTAAAGCTAAACAGGAAGCTAGTGTAGGTTTTATATTACACGTACAACTAAACAGGAAGCTAGTGTAGGTTTTATATTACACGTACAACTAAACAGGAAGCTAGTGTAGGTTTTATATTACACGTACAACTAAACAGGAAGCTAGTGTAGGTTTTATATTACACGTACAACTAAACAGGAAGCTAGTGTAGGTTTTATATTACACGTACAACTAAACAGGAAGCTAGTGTAGGTTTTATATTACACGTAAAACTAAAAAAAAATCTAATAAGGGATTAAGGATTGGTAAAATAAAGATAATCAATCAATCGATCAATACAGGTATATCAATCAAGAAAGCAATCAAACATTTAATTTACCATTCGCAAACGATTGACAATATTATCAGCAAATTGAACAGCGATAATTTAGACATAATGTATACTGTCAATGTTAGCAATCTTCAAATCATTATGTACCTTCTTTTTGAGCATACGCTCTCTGCTAACACGTACAGTTTACTGTGATATTAAAGTCGCAGATGGCTTCTCTGACCATAGGCACGAGCCAGAGCATCGCAAATATGCACAATAAAAACACGCGACACGGCATCCCGTGTACTTTTCAACTGTTGCTATGCAGTTATGGGCCTGGTTGCTCGGTAATATGAAGGTTTATGTACCCGAAGGCATCATATTGTTCGAGGGAAATATGACACCCGAGGATGCAACCAGGGCCATGAATTGTTTATTATACCAAAATAATAATAAATGATGATAGTCAAAAGAAGAGTCAAGCTATAAAATATCTGTCTTTATTACAGACCCCTGTGATCCAAGTCGCTCGATTGATACGATTATAATTCCAGTTATTATTACCAGTTTACTTTAGAAGCACTTGGAAACGTTTGACCAGTACATTTGTTGATATTTTCGTGTTCTGGGCATTATTGTTTTGCAGAATTTTATCTATTTTGCTTCTTCTGTGAGTAAACCTTTTCGATTCCATTTGTAAATTACTGGAAGGGAGGTAACTCTGATCACCAGAATATGAGGTATAATGATAGAAACTACTACTTATATTATGTTATCGGTGTTAGAAAGAGGGCATAGATGGTCAGTGAATGAATGTGCTTGGCTGAAGCAGAATCAATGGATAGCCGCATTTTGTGACCAGATAGCGGAACGGTTACGCGATGGCCTACCACCAATTCGGCCGGAGTTCGATTCCAATATCGCACGTGGAACGGTATGGAGATCACCTCTCCGACCACATGGGATATTCCTGGGTGCTCCGATTTCCTCCCACAATAAGACACCCCTCGCGCTTCCATCGAATCAATAATAATATATGTTGATGTATATTGTTTCGCAATAATTGTAAAATGAATAAAGCTTATATAAATAGGCGTACAATAGTGCTTCCAGATTGCCGTATGATAGATAGAAGATACGATAAAACAGTCATGTGTCGACGTAAATAACAAACTCCTGTTATAAAGTCTTAATGACTTTTGAGATGGAATCATAGTAAGTGGTCGTTTATGTTTTTAAAAAAAAAATCGTACGATTGATGTTCATCAAATTGGCAAGTGATATAAGATGCTTTCAATTGATTGTTAAATTATGATCTTGCTTTGTCCCGTTGTATTTAAACGATATACACTAAGCATGGCGACCGCTTACAACAAGGGAAACACAGTTTGTTTAGTTCTTGAAGTTGACCCCAACACTCTACTCTAAATGATGGTTTGCCTTAAACATATTGATTTTGTTGTCCAATATGATCCTGCCTATTGTATATCCCTACTGACACCACATTCTGCTAGCTATAATAGGATTCCGTTTTACTAAGGGATATCCCTAACTTGCCACTGAATAATGAGTACATTTCCAACGTTTGATTTGATAACTTTAAGTTTTATATACTGTTATATCACAGTGAAATAACCGTCTAAAAGCAGTTCACACATTATTATCCCTGGTTATCGGGCTTTTAGCAACCAGAGCCGATGTCTTTCCCAACTCCCTTCGGATCATACAGCCGGAGACGCCATTTCGGCACAAGCAGCTTACACATGACATTTCTTGCACTGCCTTCCACGTACTCATTTACAACTGAGTCGTCTGGAACACAAATGAGCAAAGTATCTTGGTCAATGATACATGTACAACACAGCGGCGATGCCTGGACTCGAACTAGCGATCCCTTGACCACATAGCCCTGTGTCCTACCACTAGGCTACCGTGCATCCATTCGTCAGTTTTCTCTGCCAACAAAGGGTACATTTTATATAGCATCGACTCTTCGTTGCCAGTGATGCTTCAGACCTCGTTTGGTCTTAACCAACTAAAGAATCGCATAAAAGGGCTGTACTTCAGGTCAATTTTGATTATTTGAAAACCACATGTTTTGATAAAAAAACAGAAAAGTTAACTCCCTTCTGATTACAGACATATAAAGAGGTAAGCTGTGTCAACATGTAAATGTAAATCCAGTTTGACGGCCCGTAGGCCAAGCTGGTACGGAGAACAGACTTCACAAAAAATATGTGTACACATGTCTATGTAGATTATATGATGTATTCGGGAAGGCATTAGTTAGGAAATATCATAACCTCGCATTTAACTAGCTATGTGGCAGAAATTATTGTTTGTTGTCGTTTATATCACAATTATAACATAAATTGTAGAAGAAAAAACACACGAATCTATATATTGCAACATGGTGACACTGTTAACAATGAGATGGTGACACTGTTAACAATGAGATGATGACACTGTTAACAATGAGATGGTGACACTGTTAACAATGAGATGATGACACTGTTAACAATGAGATGATGACACTATTAACAATGAGATGGTGACACTGTTAACAATGAGATGGTGACACTGTTAACAATGAGATGGTGACACTGTTAACAATGAGATGATGACACTGTTAACAATGAGATGGTGACACTGTTAACAATGAGATGGTGACACTGTTAACAATGAGATGGTGACACTGTTAACAATGAGATGGTGACACTGTTAACAATGAGATGATGACACTGTTAACAATGAGATGATGACACTGTTAACAATGAGATGATGACACTGTTAACAATGAGATGATGACACTGTTAACAATGAGATGATGACACTGTTAACAATGAGATGATGACACTGTTAACAATGAGATGATGACACTGTTAACAATGAGATGATGCACTCTTGTGGATTGTGGGTTCGCATGGACACGTACTAATATCTTTGCCTCGATATACAAACCGAGTAATCTATTTCGGTAAACTAGTACTGGCAAAATCTTAGATATTTTCTCTTTTTCTCGAAAATATGGCAAATATGGTGTGGTTTGCCAAAGGCCTAAATCCGTTGATATGCAGTCAGTCCCTGTTGATTGACTCTGAAATGGAATATCTTTGATTTACATTATTTTTGGTATCGGCTAGTGTAGACAGGAAATAGCTGGGGGCCATCATATATAAGCTAGTCAATCAATACAGACTGAGAGATAAACTAGTTCACACGTAGTTATTAAAATAGCTATCTTATCCGGAAAGAGGAAAAGCCACGTGGGCTTCAGCCAAACACGTGTGATAAAAGGACATTCGAACTAACACATCCGAAGTTTAAGTACATGTAGTTAATAATGAATGCATAATGATTTATATTGACGAGTATAATTGTCAACAGGACATTTGACTAGGATAATTCTTATAGATAAGAGAAAGATAATAAAGTAATGTTGATTGTCAAATTTGTTTGATAAATATATATGATTGGTAGTATAAATGATAAGGCATCTTTTACAAACTGTTATATGTTGCTTGCCTCGTCTGTGTTCTGTAGGTACCACAGTTGATATTTCTCTTTTTCAATGTGAGTGAAAAACAAACACTTTAGTACTGAACTATGAATCAGTTAAAAAATATACATCATACTAACAAAAACTGAAGGGAAAGGCATTAAAGAATCAACCTTGTAAATTTATGTCAGATTTCCTGGAAACATCACGTTCTCAAAGTGCGAACCTTGCTTACGCGATTCATGGACTATGTATAAAAGCAAATTTTGTTATGACCTCATGAATGTTGAAAACATTTATTTCATTCCATAAGTAAAACAAACTTGCTCGAGTGAAATATATTCCATATTCAACAACCGCTCGCTGTGTAACCTCTTTATATGCAATCATTATATCGGATTTCTCTTGCTGTCATTACAGCTACTTAAAGGATTAAGATTCCGTCAGCTTCCTGTATATACATCACGACCAACAGCGGTTTTACTAAAGAATTCAATTAGACAGAAACTGAATACAAAGCAGGCTATCCATTTTTGTTTTAGTATTCCTTAAAACTGCTAAACGGCGCCTGCTTCAATTACCCGGTACTTATGAATTTTACTTGATAAACGTTTCTAGTGCGTATAAATATGTACCTAATTTCATGCCAAGTACTAATTATAAAGTTGTTCGGCTTATTTATTGACAAAAAAAAAGCCATTGACAAATAACGAAGCAATAACTAAAATATGTTGTTCCGGTATTACAACAGTTGCATGCTTTACAAATATCAAATATAGATTTGTTTTTGAAATGAATCTCTTATCAACAGTAAAAAAATAGCTTATCAATTTAGACAAATTAAATCATGATAACCTAATCATAAGCGCAGTAGACTGTTGTTGTTTGCAAATACGTACATAAACATACATATATAAAGGGTTATAAATCATGTCGTATTATATTGCCACGTATCTTGCACTGAGCACTATAACACCCGTAGTGCTATTCATTGAATTTGGATGCAAACCAAGTCAGTTAGAACTGATACGCACATTAAAACATGTCATTTAACTCCCATGTGAAAATCCCCAATAACAACTATGGCATAGGTTTATCCCTAACTGCACAGAAATGTCCCTTCATGATCAATGAAATACACGAATGGCGTTTTGAGGCCTATCAGAGGACTCCGAACAACCCTCGTAATGTTATATGGTGTAAAGAAACCCATTACACCTATGGGAATTCCACACCCTTTCAGGAGATTTGATTCTCTCGTCAGCACGGCATAACTATAGAACCAATCCGCCCATATAATTGTACAGTTAGTCCTAAATCCCCTGTCGTTTCTAGATAACATAAATAATGTAATCTAATGTGACTCTCTCACATTCTCTGATGCTGGCACCAAAGAAAACATCTCTGATCAAATTATGTTGACACCTATTGTTTTTGCCAGGAACTACATTTCCTTTTTAGCTAAGCAAGAGACAAATTTACCTTGATCAAACGTTTGCTACCAGCGACGTTTCTTCACTGGAATGTTAAATGTACTATTTCCCTGAATGAAGCATTTTAATAGCGAACCATCGGTTGTGTTATATTTTCCACACATATAACGAAATGATTTGTGGAAATGCGTGTCACTAAGAATTTCATTTTGGAGGAAGTTAAACAAATTAATGATTACTATTGATCATACCGTCACAACTAATTATGTGGGTTTTCATTTCAACCCTTTTTGTTACCCTTGTAAAATATTCGTTAATCAGATACGACTGATCTAGTAAATTAAACTTATAATCAGTAATTAGCATATCATTATTTCCAACTTTACTGATGAAATTTTGCATATCGATAATAGTGTTGAAGGGACCTTTTCATTAATAACAAGTATTATGTTTTTATATTCTTTGCGGCCTGACTAGTAAGAAATTAGGGATTACAAAGTATACGTGTACCAAAAATGTTATACACTATAGCAGATTATAGATACTTTGTAATTGACCAATGTACTTTGCTCTAATAAATAATTTTGTGGTTCCATCATTCTCAGACACCCTCCTTAAATTAACTTAATGTGTTAATAGGCCGTAATACAATGTTGAAAAACCATAGTTAGCAATGTTAATATCCAACTGTATTACAAATGATTTAGCCCCCATATCAAACTGACAGTGTTCAAAATTGTTAAAAGCCTTACGTTTCAGAATTACAACTTAGGGGTTTGAGTACATGATTCAGTATACGCAATAGTGGAAGCAAACGGTTTTGGTCGAAAGGGGAATGGATTTTCACACCATATATGGCCATTACATGTGTACGTCCAGTAAAGTAAGAGGTCCCTTTATGGCATAAAGCTATCAAACCACTATTCAAGTATTTTTTTGTCTAATGGCTGTTACTATTAATCAAATATTTACATATATTCTTGTGTAAATCATAATAAAAATATTCAGATTTAAATTGAAAACTGTAGCACACATAAAATATGTATTTACACAAAAGGGAATTGGCCAATTATGGAAATGAGATAATGCTATAATTCATTATCTTGCATGACATGGTGCTGTTACAAAATCGAATATATATAAATGTATCAGGGCCGATACACATGGCACCCTGTACCGGCAGATAATACTAATAACATGGCAGCTCCTGTGAAGCATAAAATGTTATCGCCTCAGTCTGTCATGTGTATGATTTAGAGTTATGTCCCTTTTGGATGAGTTAGTATTTCACTCTACTAGTCGACGTGTTGACGAGGGCCCTCATGAGAATGACACAGAAACCAACATGTAAGAATTTCACAGACCTACAGAGCAAACAAAATGTAAAGCTCCAAAATTCAAAATCAAAATATCAGAATTTCAAAATAAAAATCTTATGTAATCTAATATAAAATAATTCTAGAAGTATTCGCAAAAATATAAGCTACTAGGATGACAGTGAATAACGAATGATTCTTTCGAGTCTGGGTATAATGCCGTCTTGAGTACAACCCTTTCTCAGCTTATTGTGCTATGCGAATTGCCTGCATTGATAGTCAATTATACAATTGTACAATTGTACAATTTAACAGAAATAAATATATGTAATTGTAGGTGATGATACAGTTTATTACAGCTACATACCATACGACCAATAAGGTAATTTACCTAAACATACCTTTGAGAAAATCAATTAATATAAACCAATTTATAGATCAAGTCTTTTAAAAGTATACACATACTAACGAAGTTAGTTGCGTTATCTATAAATTTGATGGCATCATATGTGTAATTTCATTTTTATTAAAAAATATATCTTTAACTTCTATCTCTCTGCTTCGAATATTTCGAAAAAAAAAAAACTTTGTTTACCAAGTTTTTATCCCACATCCCCTGCCTCACACACATACCCTTACCCTCTGTATCACATTAGCATGCCCTTACCCACACACAACACACATACACGTCTTAATTGTTATTACTTATTGCACCGTTTTAAGATATCCACATGTAATTCATTTGCATTTTCATTGATTACACAGAAAATATGAAGTATGAATACGTTTCAAAATAAATATTTAACATTTTTGTAATTAATAAGATAATAAAATGGAATCCGTGATAGAGTTCTATGTACCATGGCGGAATAATAGTGCGGTGGCGTCTTGCTATTCATTTAATTGTGATATCACTTATTTGATTTAGTAATTTAATTGACTGAATGCTATCACTGATACTTAGCGGATTTATCTTGCCTGGTGGGTTCCCCTCTTATCAGGCAAAGTCAACATCTGCTGATTAATCAAGGACTGAAGGAATGTAAATTGATAGTTGAAAGTATTACATCGCTGAATTTTTACTTTAAATGTGTGACACATTTCATGTAAAAATAAATAAAATATATGCAGTATACATTTTGGCACAAAATACGTACGTATATATATTTCGTTGACAAAAACGTACTACTAGTTGTAGTATACATATAGGTATTTTTTTAGTTGTTTTTTTTTGTGTGTCCCCATTCGGGAATTATACAAAATGATATCAACATTGGATTATTGGTAAACAGCAAGCGCGCGAAGTTGATGATTAACTGTCAAATCGCGTGTTCCACTCTGGATATGACCTCATTTAGTTTCATGTATTGTCTATGACGGCGTGTGCTAGGCATTTCACTAAGGACATATTTGGACAAAAACATTATATATCTTAACTTTTTAATGATTGAATGACACGTTTTCATCTCGCTCCCTAGCAATAAATAAAAATTGGTTTGTCTTTCTTTATCTGTGTTTGAGACATTCGAATATATTCTAAAATTAGCGAGCCCTATAACAATTTATTGAGAACAGGTGTATATTCTAACTATATGAATACCAATGACTAAGTGTGAAATCAATAGCCTCACAGTTCTAATATACTCACACTAAATGTATTTATTGGTTTTATAAGAAAATGGTGCACAGACTCTTCTGGAAAAGTATCGTGGTCGACCTGTTAGATATTTGCTGATATGCCAATAGTTCCGTTGCAACAACGACATCGTTTAAGATTTATCCCGATTTTACTTACATACATATTTGAATGGCCGGTGTCGTTAATGAAGCCGAAGACGCTTACTCTTCAAGATCACCTGGTCTTATTCTCTTTTTATATTTTTCAAGAGTCCATATGTTTGTCTATAATTCGCCTTGGTTAAATGCATTTAATGTCTTTATAATACCTCCTTGCATACATTCACATGTAAACATTGTATGAGACGTGTATTTACACTATGATAATAGTGAAATAAATGTCGGTAGTGAAAAGTTTAGAATCAATGTCGATATCTCATTTTAAGAAACTCTGAGTTTTTCATTTTTTTTCTACTGAATAGCATTGATTTGGTAAATAGAAGCTTAGACTTTAAGAACCATCAACACGAAAATAACATTACATTGACCGTAGCGTAAAGCCCTAAAATGTATCGCCATCTATTCCAAAATGTCTTTTGAGTATTTTTGTATCACCTTTAAATAAACGGAACAAATCCACAAATTATCTTTTGGTATGCATTTTATTTTTATTCTACAACAATTCGAATGTATCAAATTAGACGTGAGAGGTATATGTACATGTATACACTCGCTTTACCAGACAACAATATGTGTTTCTATATGTCCATATATTGGTAAACAGATACAGGTACAGGGATGGCTTTTAACATAAACATAATGTTAATGAAGAACAAATAATCACTTGACGAATGGACGGATATAAAGCCCTCAGATGAGCATTTAACTAAAGGACAGATAATCCGTTTCAACTGACACCGGACATATTTCGATAAACCACATCCTAAAATAACGAACGTGACACACTTGTATTTGATCTCATAAAAAATTGACGCAGGTCGTAGATAATTCATTTAACAAGGGCATGTAATGGAATATCGGCAAACATTGGTCATTTCCGAAGTGTGTAATTGGTTTGTATCCATGCATCAAAATGTCCAATTTTGGTAATCATCATGTACGTCCAGCTTCTGTTGCGTGTTAACCCAGACTTTACAACACTAATTACCATGGTGAGCATCAATGGCTAAATGAGTAAAATAATGGAGATATGGTGAGGTCAAACGCAAGCTAAGCTATCGTTGATTACTTGTTTTTATAGAAATGTGCATGCAAATTAATGGTTTAAGGATATCCAGCTTTATCTTCTCCTTTTTTTCCTGACAGAACCATATTGACCAAAAGTGTCCAGTGGTTATCAATAATCTCTTTCAACAGGATAACAACTATTACTATTAACAGCACACATACTTTTAGGTTATTTCAATTTGATTTTGTTTCCAAAACTCTAAAATAATAGGGATTAAAACGTTTTTTCCTCATTTACAAAACAGCAGCATCATCCCAACTGTTTATTTGTTCTGCCATCTTCCATCCATGCAGTGTCCTCTTCCTCTTCTTAAAAAATAAAGAACGGATGTAAAAAAGGGGTGTTAAACATGTTAAGTCATTTCGTGTAATATCGACTGACAATATTCAAATCACAGTACGTTGGGTGTGGAGTCAACAAACGTGACGTTACACTTCGTGACTTATTATATGTTGTTTATTGAAATAAAATTAAAAAGAGTGGAATTTAAAAACAAAACAAAAAAACTTAAAAGGCAAAACAAAAACAAAAACAAAAACAACAACAACGAAAACAATAAAATGTCGATATTTCACAGCTGAAAAGTATGATGGCTTTTAATTACAAATTCAAGTCATAATACATCATCGGCTTAGCTCGGATTTGGTGCCAACACATCCATCATACACAATTGATAACTTCAATTTCCTTATTGTGAATTTCCTCAATGATCCATTGTATCCATTATATTCGGTTGTTGGTATGCTTGGTGGTTTTGTCAGTACTAAAGCTCTCAACACAGCATTACTTACAGGTAGACCAACATGGCATTACTAACAGATAGATCAACATGGCATTACTTACAGGTAAATCAACATGGCATTACTTACATGTAGATTAACATGGCATTACTTACAGGTAGATCAACACAGCATTACTAACAGTTAAATCAAAATAAGGTCACATACAGGTAGATCAACATAGCATTACTAACAGGTAGATAGTTGTTTAACCGAAATATATATAGCTTCTACGTTAATCTAATTTTCATTTTTTTTTTTTTTTTACACAGCGCTTCCTTGACAATTGCCCTCCGTTATTTAGATTTTCGGTTTTGTCTAAACATCGGTATTGTCGTTGCACTTTCATTTAATTGTGACGTCGGTGATTTTTACTTACCTGAGTCAGAAAGAAACGATCCACCGTCATCCTTGTTTGTTGGTTGGTCTTTGGTCATTTGAGCTTCAAAATCTGTTTAGAAGGAATATAACACACTTTCTCTCAATCTCTGGAACAAAACTTTATTCTTACACTATATCAAAATGTTCAAAAACATTCATACTTATTCCATTTACCTTTATATAGAAAGCCTTAAATTAGCCATGTACGTAGATACCGAACCACCTACTTACATGCATTCAGTCCAGTATCTGTATTATCTGTAACATAACAAAAACATACAATTTTACATACAAGTGTTTGCTGAAATATGATCAACTAATTGAACATCACAAAATAATATTAAGATAAATCGTATGTATGCCAAATTGCTGATTACGTTTCATTGGTTATAATTTGTCGCTATATCAGACCAGTTAAAATAATTCGAATAGCATTTATTTGGATAGAAAAACTACCATCTCCCAATTCCCTTTCATATAACGCTACCTTAAATACATGTAAATAGATCAAATACACACAGATGGTTTTAGTTTTATTCAGTTTAGTTTTTTACGACACAGGATCTAAACATGATTCTTTCAGCGGACTCCATGAAGAAGCTATTCCTTATCCTTTCACGTCAATAAAGGGACATAGTTTGGTATATCATGTGTTACCGCTGTCAGTACAGTTATTTGGTATAACATCGGTCTTGTCTGTGGTAATCATAATGCCACATTTTTAGAACCAGACGCTCTTTTATAATAGATGTTGCTGATTATCTTAAACACTTCCAGCGTATTTCATCGTACACGCCTGTAGTTCAGTGTTAGTAAATTAAACCGTCTTAGCCTCTCCAGAAATGAGAGATCTGCGAACCAAGGGATTTGTTTAGTTGTCTTCCTCTTAGCCCTCTTCATAATTTCAATATATTTTACTTATACAGATACAGAAGGTATTTGCATATTCCTAATGAATATGTACAAGATACATAGCACCACGAAAGTCACTTTGCACCTTTCCCGGTGGTTTACCTTTAAAGAAATAGGTTCCTTCCGACTTATCTGTATGGATTTGCAATTTCCTGGATGTAATTGTAAGAACCACATACAGTTTGGTGATATCCTCACATCCATTAAAGTGATATTTTCTGACGGATCATACAAATAAGTTAGTGCCTAATACTGAAGAACACATGAGGTCACTGAAGTCTAGTTAGACTGTTCACCTTTCAGGCAATCATCTGCTTCCTATTCGCAATAAAAATAGATGAACAATTAATAATTTCTTCATTTAATCTGCAGAATTTCATTTAACATACTCATGATTGATGAGGAACAGTGTTAAATGATTATTGAAAATCCAAGTGAATGCAGGAAAACCTTGATCCAACGCACATGTCAAGCCATTAAATTATCTTCGAAGCAAGATAGATGTTATATGGCTCGAGACAAAACCATAGTGTCGCAGAGGTAGAAGCTTGTCTTGTTCTATGTGGTTTGATATCCATTCTCTCAAGATTGTTTCCATTATCTTGCATACGATGGGTGTCAAACTGACGAGTCTATAATTTCCGGGTTCGCATTTATCTCCATTTTTGTTAATGACATTGGTTTGGGCTTTTCCATGTTGTTCGGTACATTTCCTAGTTTCAATTATCTGTTGTACAACAGAGTTGGTGCAATGAATATAAGGACAACAGTTTCCTAGAAGATATATTATGTAATTGGTCTATTCCTTTTAAACATCATTTTGTTTTACTTCAGGTAACTTAGGGATATATGTGGCAGGTTAGTTACGGTATTTCGTAGTTTCTCGACAAGTTCACAAAAAAAAATGTCGCAACTACATTTGCATTTCCAATGCCCACAGTCGTCTTGCCCGTTCTATTTGTTTCCGGGTTCGGTGTTAAAGTTACTACCATGAGTTTTTAGTTGATGGTATAGGCCGAATATATTGCCAAATAGCCTTTATATTATGTTTTGGCTTCCACAGTGGAATTATTTTCAATGTATTTCCTTATTCTGATTGTACTTTTTCTTACCCAATGCATTTCATGATACCAAACTAATTATTTTGTAGTGAAACTGGACTGGGATGAACGCCGACGACCAGATAGCTCAATTGGTAGAGCATCCGGCTTGTTTAGGGAGGTCCGGATTCGAAACCCGATCTAGCCGTGGATGTTTGCTTTCCTATTACATATGGCGCCCAATATAATACCCATAGAGGTGGTATAGGGTTTTGTGTGTGTGTTCGGGGTCGAATAATTTGTTGAAGGAGGGAGGAATGTAGCGGAACTGGACTCTGATGAACGCCGGCGACCAAGTAGCTCAATTTGTGGAGCGTCCGGGTAGTGTTCGGAGGTCCCGGGCTCCAACCCCGGTGTAGCTGTGCAGTTTTCTTCTCTTATTATAATTTTGCTATATGATATTTTGCTTCAGATATATATGTTTACATTTTATAATGGTTAGGGCTTCTGTGATCAATACTGACATTATGAGTCTTCAGATAATAAAAAAAAGCAGGCAGGTTTTTTTATTCTTACCTTCACCCGGCAAGTACTCCATTGTGTCACGTATCTCCGACGCAATAGTCGCAGCATGAAGGTCGACTAATAAAACAGTAAACGCATTTCATCATGATCAACCGTGATATAATTTTTCATTTTATCGAACATCAAATAGTTACCTATTAAAGAGTTCCGAAGTGCGATCGAATTACGTTATTTTCGTGAAGGTAATACCATAAAAAATAAAAATGCAGTCATTGCGTGCTTCTGTGTGTTACAAACATATTTAGAACATGTGTATTTGCACCAGCTCCAAAGGAACATTTCTCATGAGCGGATTTGATTGGTTGAGCGTACAGTACGCGATAATTGTCCATTAATTATGTAAGTGTTAATTAACCAGTTTATTTGTATCTCCGTTACTATGAGTTACACTTAGATATGTGTCATCATCTTCATTTAGTATTATTATCACCTCCATCGTCTGAAGAATAGTGGATGATAGATTATCTTTACAATCGTATTAATGGATACAGCTGTCTTTATGTTTGTTTTAATTTGGCCGATTGCATGTTCTATTTGGTTTTGACAAAACATGTATTCCAATAAATTAAAAAGAAATTATATGGACTGAGCTCTTAATGGTAGTTTCCTTTCTTAAGATTAAACCCAAAACTAAACCTACTAATCAAGATGTAGCTGTTGGCTGAAGTTGGGCTTCAACCAGATTCTTAACCTGTCAATGTCTGCTGAGATAATGTCAAATCATTGTAGAGTGGAAATCCCATTTAAAACATTTACAATACCAAGGAGGATATTTGCGCGATCGACAGATATCGTAAGCAATAATTCAAAGTAATTTGATTGTTTCTTGTTCTTTTACTGGCAAGATCCAATTGTAATCGTTTCAAGTGACTTCTTCATTGCTTTTCCTTTCCTCTACGTACATAAAAAGCTGGAGTTTTATCAAAAAAGTTGTTGCGAAATGTATCTCTAAAGGATAAAAAAAAAAAAGAAGGTCAAAATACAGTATTCCGTTTGTAAATATGTTTTCAGCCAAAATTATTTTAAGAATTCATGACCTCTATATTATAAACAGCGACCCAATATCTTTCAAAATATATGTTAACGCTTTTAGAAAGTAATAGCACGTCCTATTTGGATGGTAGACGTTAACAAATATAATGTAAATCTTATAATTACCTTCGCTTTGAACCGGTGAAAAAGACACTACGAAAATTAAAGCAGGACATCATTAATAAAGTTGCAATATTAGTCACAACTTCAATAGCAAAAATATAGTAAAAATAAGGGTTCTATACAGAGAGAGCTCTATAACAAGAGACAAATGAGAGCTTATTATGTTATCAAAACTAATAATTTGAACGATGTTTCTATTTAAGAATTTACGCAATTAGAGTAATATTGATGATTTTCTATATAAAATTACCTTATTTTGATACCTAAAATGTTATAGAAATCAAATATACATTGATAATTACAACACTTAACGATTACAACAGCACTTTCAGGGTGATAATACTTACTTGGAAATTGACCTGCAACAATAGGCATACGTCTTAAGTAGCATATAATATCGACCGGTAATAAAATGTAGTTTCTACTAAAAGCCGAATTAGAATTGTATCTTCATATCTTATTTAATTAAATTGATAAGTAAATATGCGTATACTTTGTGTAGGTTTTAAGTTTGGGTTAATCAATTGAGTGTTTATTTCCTTATTTGACTAGTTTCCTATCGGTAAAAATGGTTACAGAACATCCAAAAAATGATACATTTCAAATCTAACATAACCATAAAAATGACGCGTGGCTTGCATAGTTATTTTGTTAAGCACAAATAATTCTTTACTACATAAATCCGCTAATGTCAAAATATCACTACTGAAGCATTTTAATTGTTATACATACCGTATTGGTGCTTTCCTTGTCCAACTGTTAATAAAATGGCATTTTATTATAATACATTGGATGACATATATATATATATATATATTGTAATCACAATTCAATATTGATCGAAAAGAGTGGAAATATTGATAAAGGTAATTCAATTTAGTGAAAGAAGCAATTGATGAAGTGTCTGGTCTGTCTTTTACTCCATGAAAATCTATACTTATTTGTTTATTGTTTGCCCTCTTGTAATCGCGTGTGAGTTAGAAGTATGGTTTCGTTATTATGTTGGTGTATTTTGTCCTCAAAGAATGTTAGAACAAAAATAAAACCCTTAAAACTTCAATACCTTATGTCAAATGAATGCTTAAATGCTTAAAACTTGCATGCATGATCTTACCTATTTCCTTTGCGGGCAAATTTGTATCTGCAAAAATAATGCATAATACATTAGCCGAATAGTGCATTACATTAAATGGTTTAGAAAGATGACAACATGGCTGTAAATAATGTTAAAATTTTCTAACCGGCAAATCGAAAATAACGGATGGTAATATTTTTATAGTAGGTTACATTAATTTATACGATGTAGTCTCAAGATGATAGAGTGAAATCACACTTTTAGTATTACTATTTAGTTCCTGTTTTCTACCAAAATTTACTCATATGGATAATTGAAATGTACTATAACATATAATGTTCGACATGTATTAATTACTCAACTGGGTAAGTCTTTTCAAAAAGATAAGGGATTATCATAAAACAGGGGTCCTAGAAATTATATACCAAATAAGAACAGTTGAAGTAGATGATACATAATTTGTCAGTGTTTGGATTGTAATAGTAACCATCGTTTGTAAATTATATAGATATTTGATGTTAAATCACAAAACCAACTTCAAATGTAATAAGTACGGGTGGTAAAATTATTTCTTTTTGTTCTAATCAATCTCAAACTAAACATGGAAAACAGAGTGCAATGTAAACCGACGTATAAAAAACTTTAGTACAGTCCAAGACCAATATAAAGATCGTAAACGGACTAAATCAAAGACGCTTTGGTGTGTTTTTTTATTGATCAGACACAAGAATCGATATTTCCAAAAAGAAAATTAGAGAATTTCGAAAAACTCAGACGCATTACTTCAGAAATACGATTTTGAATATAAAACATTATGTAGCAGTTAAGAATGAGGCGCAGGTCAAAATTCTATATAAAGAGATAACAGAAGAATACAAGACTCGTTAGTGGACGTTCTGTCACGAGATTACTTTCTGTTTTAGAGAAGAGGCGATAAAATTATTGTAAAGATCGCGATCTTAGTGGTCATCTAGAATGCGGCACACGCCCGAATCTGTTAACAATACAAAACTCCTCAGTGAAACACATCACAGTATGACCTTCTCTGAATGAGAAGTGGCTATAACGAGATATTGTAGGTAGCACAGACCAAAATAACATTTGAGAGCCACACACCATGCATTAGTGGAAGTCTTTTCTTAATGTACATTTTCCTTCAAAAGCGATAACAAGATTTTAAAGATATGGACCTTACATAAACTATTAATGAATGTTTCGTGTTTTAACAACATGTTTATGATTGTAAGACTTATTGTTGAGAAAATCATACCGTTTGCTCATGCTACTTATAATTGCATGTAGAAATATTTAAGTCAGTTAATATTGATACCCTGTGTCCCACATATTGCATTTTTTAAACGAACAGATACTACTTTCATGTTTTGAACTATGCATACTCTCAAGATAGGTGAATGATAACAATAATTGCGTAGTGTTTGATAGTTTTTTAGTGTACATGTACCGTGTTACCAACATATGGAATGATTGGCTTATCTTAAGTCTGGACAATGGAGCAAATACATTAATAAACACTGACTAGCAAAAGGCATATCATATCATATTCCCATTAATGCTTCTTATATTTCATTCAACAGATACACACCCATTTCATTTAATTATGCGATAACTATTATATATAGGTAGCCATTGAGAATTTTATAACTTCAATTATCAGTACCTAAGTAGTATACACTTTTCAAGACATGAAAATATAACATTTTTGCAGAATATATAATATCTGAGTTAGATATCAATTAGATGAAACAGTAGCATGTCCATTCATAAAAACAAACACAAAAGCGCTATTTTCCGACACATGCAATACATACCAGGTTTAACAAACAGAATGTCAGGTCCTGAAAAAAAAGAGAAAACGATGTTTTAATGCGTTTCTCATTTCTTAATTGACACTATCTTAGTACATACTATACTGTTTATTATCCATTGTATTTGCTTTATATATATACTAAATTTTATTCTAACGTCGTTTGTATGATATGTCCTGTAAGTCCGTTTTGTGTAAAATGCTCTCCTAATTATTTCTTTCCTAATAATGCTCTACAATCACACATATTACTGTTCTGTTATGTTTTTATGTTTTTTCCATACCTACATGAAAGTATCCTCGCATGAGCTCATATTCCTTGTTGATATGCATATAACGTTATCAAGGTTTCTTGTATTTTGTTTATCTGACAAATGATACATTCTCACATACATATGGGTTGATTTAATATTTGCTGAAGTATTTCAATAAAAAATAACCATAATTATATCATTTATTAAGTTACATTATGGTGAGTTACTTTTATGCAGGAACGAAGGAGAGGCATGTTTGTCTATAGAGCGTACCAATTAAATGTTATTCTAATATATTTCTAAATATGATCATCATTGCTATATCCGAGGTTTGAACTTATGCTGAGGACATTACTTTCGAATTTATAAAATCTTATAGGTGAAATAACATCATGTCCATACCGTCATCGACTTCAATAAGAAACATAGAAATGTTGAGCTAAAAATCTATGTAATGCGAGGTTTCTTCCACATTATTTGCTGTTGTCGATATCAGAGCATAACTTACTATTAAGTCGCATTCTAGGTATATTACTAATGTGAAAACAACTATATATTGCCATGTGAATATTAAATCGTTATTATCATTCAATATCGATGAAATCAAAGCAAAACTGGAAAGAATAATGCTAATCACATGTAAAACTTTGACAAAACAAATAGATAAGACCAGGTGTTCGGTAAGGGTTCGCATCTTTTGCTCTATCAAAAACACTAACAATGTTTATCCTACTCAAAGTAAGCTAATACTGTGTTCTTCAAAACTATCACGGTAGTGGAACCTAAAAATATATATTAGGGAGCACGGAAGTGTAACAAACGGACACTACTCGTTTGACAGCGATATATGTCCATTATTAGTCATACGACACACTGACACTCATTTTCTTAATGCGATTTACTTTTAATATGTTCAGTATGTCTGGGCGTTAATGTGAATTATTGGTACCTACATGTAAATACTAATTACCAAATGCCATGCTCACCTGTTTCGAGCTTGTTCATTCCTGAAACATAAATGGGACAACACAACTTACATATCATGACAAACGGGAAAACAAAAAACGTAGTTGCAAATATCAAAATATTAGTATTATATGATATAATTGTCTTTTTATCACGATCTACCTCAACAACCGCTGATTAGTAATATGACAATGTGCTTTATCTTATAACGAATTATTTTTGTGAGTCTTGTGCAACTGATGTACGTATTTCCATGCTCACGGTTATTCTGATGTATAATAAGGGTGATGTATTACGCTGCCAACGTCGGTATAAAACAAAGATGTATCGTAACCAACACATCCATTAAGGTCATTTTTACAATAAAAGAAACCCAATCCCAAAAATTTTGTTTCTTTTTTAGAATTAATATTTCATACGTACCTGAGAATTGACTGCCAAATTCAATGTCTAAAACAAGTTAACACACGACAATTATTTCAGCACTGAAACTTCTACAACCAACTTTGTATTATCATGGTAGCGATATCGTCATAAATCGCAAAAAGTTAAAGATTGGTGAATTGAACTGATGGTATCATTAAAACCGCATTGTATTCACATGTAACATGCCGGTGAAGCTTTGTCTTTCGGGAATGCTCCACGCGTGTTGCATCTTTGAAAAGGTTTAATTATAAAGTAAGCATCAATTTAGATATTTAGATAATCATCGAACAATATGATCATGAACGCAAAAAAGCACAGTTACAAACCTGAATCATCGTCGTCGACACTGTCGTTTTCTTCGTTCAATTCATCATTAAGAGTCGCCATAGGTGTTTCTGAGAAACAATAGAAATATAACATCTAGGTAACAATAGCATGATATAAAGTTTAACATAGACTTAATTGTATTGTGTTGTATTAATCTGAATTCTAGCGTTACACTTGCATATGGTAATCGTAAACAGTGATTCATTTAAATTATTCGAATCACTGTCAGTAGGGCGTTACATCTGTACCTGTTGCTATTGCATCATTAGTTAGAGGCGACTTAAATTGGGATCTTGTATATTCTCTTCTTTCTTAAACAAACTTATTTCTAAGTGCCACCCTTCACACTCCATCGCGTGTGGCCTCATGTGAGCCTTCGTAAGGAACGTTATTTCTGCTCAACGGTAAGTGCTGCCCTTTGCGTAGCTGTGATGGCAAGGACTTGTTCCTCCTTTGTCAGTTTGTATTATGTGACAGGGTATGATATCACGCCACAGTGTCCTAGTGCGACAGTTCTGCATGGCGACACTATAAAAACATCAGTCAGTGTCCCCACTTTAGGTGGAAATCACCCTTAAATGCTACGGTATTGCGTTAGAAATCACAACAAAATAGATCACTGGCATTATTACACAATAAATTACATAATTTGCAATGTAAGACATGATTCATTCATGTTTAAAAAATAGTCCATTTCGTTTATTAATTAACAATATAGTTGTATGCATTAATTGATTGAAGTTAAAACATATTTGTATTCAGGCACTGAGAACGATCGTAACTATCGTATACAAACTTGAACAATATATCAATGTCACTAGTGTTAATAACGTAGTCAGCAAAGCCATCTCTTGTGGAAGGTCAACTCTCACCAACAAGTACCTCCGGGATTGATTGCTTACCAATAGGCGTCTGATCAAGTCTGATATCTGAAAAATAACATAACAAAACAAATGTTTGATTTTTATCACCATTACATCAATGTACGTTTAAAATGAGACATTCGCGAAATATGCTAAAAATAATATATCATTGTCCAAATAAGTTGATTCTAAATATATTTTATAAACTTTCAATATTCAATACTTTCGTTACGTTTGCGCTCAGTCTTCATTATACACATGCTTTAGTGATTTGTAGTTCAAAGACGCGATTTACACTGTATATTATAATGTTATGTTTTAATGGATAGTTTTAATCAAAACAAGGAATGTTTCTTTGATGGGTATTTATTTCCTACACGTCATATTTATCTGTGTATGATCATTAACTTGGAACATGCGTACTCTACAACGTCACGTAATTGTGTTTGAAATAAGATTCTTGGATTATCAGTATCTGACCTCTCTTAATTCTCGTATTGTACACGTATTTATAAATAAGGAGAAAGAGTGGGATCGAGTTATGGAGCAACATCAGTACTCTCGCAAAATAATTCTTTTTTAAATGTGCCGATGTGACAAAAAAATCATAAAAAAGAATCAGGTTTTTTCCTTCCAGTATCAATTCATATAAATGACTCAAAGTGAAGATTTCTCAAAAGTTATACTTTGAAAGTGCCTTTCATGTTCACTTCATATAAGGCTATATACTGCGTATTTTAAGTTTGCTGATCGATGTTGGGGTAATAACAATGGGCTTGTCCGATATTAGGATCCGGAACCATCGATCTCCATATATGTCTAATACTGTAATGTAGGTCATATGAGATATGTCCAGCCCATATTTTCTGTTTTTTTCGTCGTGATGTATGCCTCAACTCAGCTGGATGGCATACTTTAGCCTAGTATACATGAAGTGATAGCTTCAGAAATGATGTGTATTTACTGTTTTCTTGTTCCGTATCGTCCTCTTCTTCCTCTTCCTCCTCAACTTCCGAATCTGTAAATGTCACAAAAGGCAATAACAGAAACGTGTTCATTCATGTATAAAGAACAAGGTCATAGTCTCACGTCAATAGATGACAGAACAGTGTATTTAAAGGTACAATATTTGATTATCTAATGTTACAATTTCAAGACAAACCCACTGAACGACAAACGTCCTGAAACAATAACTTTTTTGTAATAAAAGCATCTCGTACAACGTTTTCAGCAACTGAAGGCCGTTTGAAGGTTGTTGTATTTGTGAAAACATAGGTGTCCTGTTTTTAAACTCAAATTTAATTGTTTATGAAATAAAAAGTTGACAAACGTTTGAAGATTATATCATGGCCTCGTAAAAGAGAAAAGTCATTACAGAACCACGATGATGATACAACTACTAATACAAGATTTTTCTCTTGCAATATGTGCATAATAATATGCTGAAATGGACCTATGGATCTTAAATAATTCATTGTAGCGCGTCAGAGGTTCGATGAAATAAACTTGCGTAGACATTATTAAGGTAAAACAAACTAACTCGATCATTACCAATGGACGGTTTATGATAGTAGAAAAATAATAATGAAAAATCAATAACAGTTTTATAATAAGTGATTGCGTCTAAATATTCTTTTCTTTTCGAATAGAATATCTGTTCCTCCAATTAAACTCCCTTCGTTGATGTCATACAGTATAGCGCGTGCCTTTTATTCAGGTTTGTATCACATGTTTGTATCTGTCGAACGTAACTTTAATGGTGAATAGCGTATAACGGATTCGATGTTTGTGTGGGAGTTTTACAAGCCATTATTTCTGATATTGTGTGTTATGGCACGAATCAATTGATTTTTTGTTGTTCTTGTTATACGTGTAGCAGCTTAAGAGGCAATTACAGCATATTGGTGAAATACTTCTTCATTAACCCGCTTTAGGCCTTGTTTTCTACATAAAAACGCTAATAAGTTTTGCCTATGATCCATATTAAAGGAAGGCCGGTGAATTGGATTGTGTTGAAAGCAGTGTAAAAACACATGGGAAAGGCGGTCCGACGGGATTGATTTTTTTTTCTTTTTTTTTAGATAAAAGTACAGACTGTATGGGGCATTAATCATGCTATTAGACACGGCGTATTAAAAATGTCAAGAGCTATGATACGTGCATTTTGAGGAGATGATAATAATGAGTATTTGAAATTTAGTAACATCAAATTCCTGCATAGTGGAAAAACTGAATATTGTGTTCTATTCAGACCGATTCATTCGAAAACGTGCAAGAGTTGAATAATGACATTGGAAAGAGATGCTGTTCCATTTAATATATATATATTCATCATGATTTTGTATAGATACAGACACGCGGTAGCACAACAAACTGTCAATAAGTGTCAATCATATTAATTATCCATACGTAAACAATCTATATTTGATATTTGTACATGTACCATAATGATATACTTTGTACACTGAAGATAAGTTATTGCCTGCTATCACGCGTTTGAGCTATTAACAACTCGGAGCTAGCAGGTTAGATGTGTTATGATACTCCTACATGTATATGAACAATTCCATTAAGGAGAATCACCTATAACGCGATACATTTTCTGGACAATATTCGGGAAAATCGTGACGTGTCTTGTTATGATTTTGACATTTTACCGTTGACCAAAACGTCTTCAGTTAGGATTTTATGGTTACAATTAAGCAGTGATACTGGTCGGGTTTGGTGACAATAAAGTAGATTCCAAACGCAAGAAAATCTGCTAGTTTCAATACATTTTACATGTATTCATGTGTCTCAGGGCCTTTTATTTGATTTAATTTGGTTTGGTTTGTTTATTTTGTTTAACGCCCTATTAACAGCTAAGGTCATTTAAGAACGGCCTCCCGTGCGTGCGACATACATGCGTGTGGTGAGTGCGTATGTGTGATTTGGGAGGCTGCGGTATGTTCGTGTTAAGTCTCCTTGTGATAGGCCAGAACTTTTGCCGATTTATAGTGCTACCTCACTGAAGCATACTGCCGAAGACACCCAGCAGGACACCCCACCCGGTCACATTATACTGACAACGGTTGAACCAGTCGTTCCACTCCCAATATGCTTAGTGCTAAGCAGGAGTAGCAACTGCCGTTTTTAATGACTCTGGTATGTCTCGGCCAGGGGACAGAGCCCAAAGCCTTCCTCACAGGGGCGAACGCTAAACTGAAGACCAAAAGTGAGGCATTGTCAAGGGAGACATTAGGAAGAAGAAAGTTGTTCAGAAAGAAGAGAAAAGTTAAGATCCCAAATTAAGTCGCCTCTTACGATCATACAATGGGGGCAGCAGGTAAAATTCTTACGCCCTACCTGCAGGGCAGTTATTTGATGTAAGTTATCTTTTATTAGATGTAAGTTAACTCTATATTACTTTGTAACAAATCAATAAACTTATTATGGTTCTATTAAAACTTTTTTGAATCTTCCAGAAAACCACATTTTAGTTCGTTAGTAGATGTTGAACTATATTTTGCCTCCATTAAATATATTCGTGCCTAAGATGACATCTGATATACTACGCGTACGTGTACATATCAAAACAATTAGATTTACGATATATATTATGTATTTTCAAAAAACCTGTCACTGAGGATAAACTATCCTGAAAACGTATGAAAGCCCTACTTTAAATACTTTACATGTACATGGACGTACATTACATTGATCAGATTTGCACAAACATAGTCATGTAATATACCACAACGTTTGTTTGGACAGGTAGGTTTTTAAAATCACCAATCATTTGCTTTAGATGTTAACAGTTTCTTCTCTAGAGTAAGTTTGCGGTGAGATGTAGCATGAAATAATTTTAAGTCACACAAATAACTAAACCTGCAAAATAGTCAAGCTGATATGCTCGCAAGTGTCTATAACAAAGGAAAGGAGCATTTGTTTGACCAGGTTTGATTTTATATACGTATAAACACTTATGTTGTTTTGAACTTGAAATGCAAATGGCGGATGTGAATAATATAACACAAATATGGTATAAAGGGAGGCAAACTATTTACTAGCACAAATGCGACAGGAGACTTTCAGGACTTTTCTTTACCTTTATTTCAAGATGCGTTACTCAGTATGCATTTTCCTTCAAAACTGTATGATTTAAGCAGATATGTTCTGATTGAACTCTCACTGGTTAGCACCCTATAAGATGTCTGGTATGCTATGTCATTCCTATCTGAGGGACAATATTTTACCAGCCTTGCTCTCTGTAATAAATGTAAGTAAATACATAGATTTCCACTGAAATTTATTATATTAACCCCATTCATCTGTACCTAGACTTATTAAGAAGAAACGTGTAACCATTTTGTTTTTCAATACATGGCTTAATAATGTATTCCTATCTGAGAGAGCGCGCCGATGTGATTCATAAACTGAAATCTAGTCATATATGGTGCGGGAAGGATGTCATAATTAAATATGTTTGCCTAGGCAAAAATAATTTTGTTTCGATTATTGCCTAGGCAAAATTTCGAATTTTGCCTAGTCAGAAATCGAATTTTGCCTAGGCTATATTTTATTTTTGCATGTTGCAGTCATAGCCTAATGCTAGTCAGAGATGGACCAGTATTAGATGATATCTTAAAGACTAATGGTAGCCATTCCTCTAAGGTTTGGTTTGGTTTGGTTTATTTTGTTTAACGTCCTATTAACAGCTAAGGTCATTTAAGGACGGCCTTCCGTGCGTGCGATATGTATGCGTGTGGAGAGTGCGTAAGTTTGTTTTGGGAGGCTGCGGTATGTTTGTGTTATGTCTCCTTGTGGTAGGCCGGAAATTCTGCCGATTTAAAGTGCTATCTCACTGAAGCATACTGCCGAAGACACCGAGCAGCACACCCCACCCGGTCACATTATACTGACAACGGGCGAACCAGTCGTCCCACTCCAAATATGCTGAGCGCTAAGCAGGAGTAGCAACTACCATTTTGAAAGACTTTGGTATGTCTCGGTTAGGGGACAGAACCCAAAACCTTCCTCACAGCGGCCAACGCTCAACTAAAGGCCAAAAGTGAGGCAGTGTCAAGGGAGACATTAGGAAGAAGAAAGTTGTTAAGAAAGATGAAGGAACATGACTTAATAGTCGTCTGTGAGAATGGCCAAATAGTTATCCTTTTCTGAAAGACAGTAAGTAGGTAGTCCTCTCAGAGACATGGCCCAATCATTTATATCCTACATCCATCGGTAAAGTAGACACAGCAGGAACTCCTACCTGAGAGACTTGTGTTAACCATCCCCATGCGATGCAGCATAAGACCTAGAATTTCAGCCCTTTTTGATACAAAATTTCATTATGCCAGTCCTAACTTAAAGTGGTCGTCAAACCTCTGTGACACGGGAACTCTTCTAGTATGCCTTATCCGAGATCAATCCTCCGAGATGACATACATAAATAAATCTATTAAATTATACACATTTGTATGCAGGACACAGGACTGACATTTGACACAAATGTCAATTAGAGCAAATGTTATGCTGTGTGGAAATAAGTCGGAGTTCAGCAATGTAAGTGGGAATGAACGAAAAGGCATAACTCGTCAACTTACCAGATATCAAAAGCTCTTCAATAGTTTCTGCTTCTGAAATCATTAAAATAATTATGTGTAGACAACGTTTTATAATACCTTGTAGGTGTCTTCCATACTGCGGATAGATTGTCTAACTCTTTAAAACATTTGAGATGCGATATTGATCTCGTATCTTTATCTGTTACTTTCGAAATTACATCCCATGAAACCTCTGATACATGCTATATCAACGGTGATATTACGGTTCACTTCAAAATGAGATGAAAACTTGACGTGTATGTTGTATAATTCCTTATAGATTCTATCATATATAGTTTCAAAATATGAATACCTGGCTTTGGAGTTTTTCTCTTCTTTATTTTCGTTTCTGAAACACAAATGTAGTAAACTTGGTAGATAGTTAAGAAATGAGAACCTGTTATTTAGATGATGTTATTGAAGGTGGACACGTTGATTTGTCATCAGTTTTGAAACAAAATTTGTCATGTGTCTATATTTTGAATGCGGAGCACATTATCACGTGGTCTTTATAAATTGAAGAAATCTTATCCTGTAAACTACATTTTTTTGTATGTTGACCCAGGAAACCTTGCAATGTAATCATTATTGAAACAGGAACACGTTATATTGTAATCACTATTGAAACAGGAACACGTTATATTGTAATCACTATTGAAACAGGAACACGATATACTGTAATCACTATTGAAACAGGAACACGTTATATTGTAATCACTATTGAAACAGGAACACGTTATATTGTAATCACTATTGAAACAGGAACACGTTATATTGTAATCACTATTGAAACAGGAACACGTTATATTGTAATCACTATTGAAACAGGAACACGATATACTGTAATCACTATTGAAACAGGAACACGATATATTGTAATCACTATTGAAACAGGAACACGATATATTGCAATCACTATTGATACAGGAACACGTTATATTGTAATCAATATTGATACAGGAACACGTTATATTGTTATAAGTATTGAAACAGGAACACGTTATATTGTAATCACTATTGATACAGGAACACGTTATATTGTAATCACTATTGAAACAGGAACACGTTATATTGTAATCACTATTGATACAGGAACACGTTATATTGTAATCACTATTGAAACAGGAACACGTTATATTGTAATCACTATTGATACAGGAACACGTTATATTGTTATAAGTATTGAAACAGAAACACGGTATGTTGTAATCATTATTGAAACAGGAACATGTTATATTGTTATAAGTATTGAAACAGAAACACGTTACATTGTTATCCTTTTGAAACAGGAAAACAATATACTGTAATCATTATTGAAGCATGAACGTGTTTTATTTTAATTAGTATTGAAACAGGAAAACGATATATTGTTATCAATCTTGAAACAGGAATTTTCCTTTACTTAATAGAACTGGAAGAAAAACATTGTACTTAGAAAACAGAAAAAGAAGACGAACACGTTTTTAGTAAACATAATTGAAATTAAAACATTGTTAACGTGGCGTCATTACAATTCTTAAATAATAATCTTTAACACGTCCTTTAGCAACTCACCTGGCCTTTTCCTTGGTTTACCTGCAAAAGTAAACCTGGTTATCGATGCCGCTGAGTGAAGTAAATTATGAAACTATATTAATTGAAAATTGAATGTTCACACTTCATTTTACCAAAGAAATATAAACATACATGGATGATCTATAACAATTCGTCGGTTAAACATTTTCTTCGATAAATTGTTTGTGTGATTAAAATATCTGTGAAATCATACGCCAAAGAAATACGTCTGTAAGACACCTTAAATGAAAAAAAAACTTACCAAGAATTGCGTAGGGGCCTATACCTGTAAATGACAGACACATGTATGAAAGAATAGTGTTTGATTCGACATTGAACATTAACATATACAAATTGTTGGCGGAATCCAAATATCACCCAGTGACATCAATATAAGTATTTTATATCAAATGTCACGTGTTTCAATGCAACTTTTAGGAAACGAAATTTGAAGAAGTGTGCGCAATTCAGCAATCTCGAGATAACAGATTATTGAATATTTGAAAATAAATTAGATTTAAAATAACCATAATGACCATATTTTATTCTTATCACACGTTCAATAGCAGTAAACATTTTGACCTTGCCGGTTGGCTTCTGACACAAGGGAAACCAGGTGCATGGCCTCCTCGGGGCGTGTAGTGTACGATACGGTGTATATGTAGATGATTACGATAAAATAAATCCCAATGACCCAACCTTATTAAAAACATCTGTTCATGGCGTCGTTACTATGTCTTACACCTAGTAACGAAGCAATGAACACATGGTGTTAATCAGATTGCTAATGACCTCCCTTCGTTAAAAAAATAATCGGATTAGAAGAAAGAAACTAGCACAAAGTTAGGCACAAAAAGAGTGTAAATTTCTTACCCATAGGGAAGGTTCCTCTGGGAGCTAGAAAGACAGTTCAAAGATGCACGTTAAAAGTAAAAATATTTTTATCAGTTATAAAATCATAATGTCAATTTTGTGTTCAAAATGCACAATAACCCAAGTTTGTCGCGACACTGAAACATAACTGTTGTGGTATGAGAAAGCGGACGTTACGCATTATAAAGATATTCTTAAATCTACAGAAAATGATAAAAACAAAACAACAACACAGGGAATAAATTGTTATATCCACATGTATCATAGCCCGAAGAACGAGGATGCCGGTACCTTTTAAGAACAATTCAAAACGGAATTTCATTTGTACGGACGCTCTCGTGTACGAAAATGTGCCAGTATAACCAGAATGCAAAAAAAATCATTACAGTGAATCCTGATTAACCGAACACTATCCTTAACGACGTTCTTTAACATCCGACCTTATCAACCAAAACGGTGACATTATCCATTATTAATTTACTACCGGCACTGACTTTACCGACACCCTTAAGCTTCATATCCGACACATTGACTCAGTTCCATACAGTGTCGGTAAAGACAGATATATTTGTAATAAAATTAGTACAGGAGAATATGACTGTTTCACAAATGAAGATTTATTTAGATAATCATATTTAATAATTGTAATATTATCCTGATCTATATTTCTACAACAAAACTGTAGACAATGACTACTTACCTACATATTGCTCGCGTTCAGGCTCTGAAACATGAATCAATATTAACATAATGTACTCTTTTTATTGTAATTCGGGTAAACCTCGTGTTGAAGTAAAAATATACATGGTAGATATGGTTTCAGTAGAATATGTAACACGAATATATAGTGTCAGGTAGGAAGATCTTTGTTTAGGTTAGTTGCAGATAGATCAACTCTCTTAAATGTTAACAACACCAAACGAAAATTTGATTATGTTATGATTCAACGTCACGTAATAAAGACTTGCAGGGATCGATATACTTCCAAATAAAGTCTCCTGTGGTCCTAACACTACGTGTGAGATTATGATTAACAAAGACAGATATTCAACGTAACAATATATATACATTTGTACATGTATGAAAGGTTATATTTCTGGTATATAGTTTCCTTTATAATGTTTAAGTTATGATAAATAGACGACATACATGACGTAAATTAATCAATTTAGATGTGTTGTACGTACAAAAAAATGTAATTGTTTGTAGCCTAAGATACCTACCTTCCTCTTCCTCCTGGTCTTGTGACAGAATCTCTGAAATCGAATACCAACAGAAGAAATAATCATTATTTCAATTACTTCACGGAAACTTATTTAAAGAATGTTGTCCTTTGTATGTCAAATACTACAGTCTTAATAAACGCTTAATCTGATACATCCTTCATGAACGAGTTTAGTGAATTTATTTTCAAAAGAGTCGGTCTTTATTCAGACAAATTAAATGTCTATATGTTTTTGTGGTAAATATGTTTTGCCACAGTTTGATTAACGTAGACAAGTCAGCAAATGGTCTATAAAGATGTTTCATTCTGATTTATAGGCTTAAAACCGTAAATTATCAAACACATTTAAAACTGTTTGGAGTAAATACAAAATATCTTGATACTAAGTCGACAGTGCGAAATCCATTAATATCATTACCATCACCATGTAACATGTGATATTACAATGTTAATTAATCTTAAACAATTCATTTTGATTCTATGAAACGTACACTTAAAATAGAATAGCATTATTACAAGCTTTAGAATGATGTCTTATACAACCAAGCACTAGAGCTTGAACAAGTTTCATTCAGACGATTTATTATCAAACCCTTCACCACTAGATGGGGAAAAAAACCCATTAACAAACAGAAACTCCGGCTTCCTGAAACAGACGAGAATTAGCTCAATCGACCGATCACAACATGTTTTATTATTATCTCCATCCCTAAACAGCAGCTTCCACCTTCTTTTTAGTAACGGCCATCACCATGTTCCCGACACAGACATCACCTTCCCACGTGACTACCGGTGGAGGGGGCGTTCCTTGAGGTATTTCCGGTTCCTCCGTTGAGTCGACCGAAGCTGACGTCGGAGGCCTTGACGGCATTGCCTTTTTATATGTAAATTTTTGAGGCTCGACTATCACCGGCGTAATCTGCACAACTGTTTGTAAAATTAACTATATATTTCGACAGATAGTATATCGTATTTGTACATATATCCATGACGTATGTTTTATTGACAGAAATACAAAATAAAAAATATATTTTGCATATGTATTTTTAGTTTGGGTTTTTTTCAGAATCATTTCGAAAGTAAAATTACATGTACAATCAATTCTGCCAGAGAACAAATCTTGTAAATCGGGCATTTAAAATTTCAATTAAAAATACAGAAACATCAGTTACGAACTTGTTAGTACATGTATATGTTTACCTTTCTCTGTAGATTTGGAGCTCCTACTCCCCATCGTAAGCGGTGAATTCAGATGTCGTGACAGGTATCTAAAGGAAATATTACGATTACTTATCCAGCCCAAAGCATTCGTAATAGTCATTGTCACTGTTTTGAGTATGGCAAATACAAAATCCACCCTACCCCCTTCCCCTTCTTAACCTACACACGGTAGTAAAGGGCGGGGGGAGTGGAGTGGGTAAATGTTTATTATCGTGATTTGGAGATATTAGAATTGTACCTCAGCTTGGTACGAATTAAGTGCGTACATGTTTGGTCAAGAAAAGAAGATATCAATTATTATCAATACACAATAATAGTCATCCCACCACCTGTAACACATGTGATATCAACATTAATTCATTGTATATGTATCTGATATATACTTACTAACTTAACCAGGGTGGTTAAGGAGACTGTTCAGGAATCGCGACACGGTCATTGTTCAATTGTACTTCACAAAATTCACAAATAATTCCAAAAATAATAACTGAAATCTGAATATTTTACATGAAATATCGAATCTCCTCGTGCTCTGAGCACAGGTGTAAATATACAGGTATACATAGCATAGCCTTAACAATTCCTTTACTGCTCCAATGACGTTATTTAGATTATATCGGTTACCTGACCCAAACAGACAAATTGCTCTTTTGTTCTGAGTTCGCGAGTATCGACGGTGTACTTCTTTGTACTGTATAAATCAATCGATGTTATCTCCAAAGGCTCTAGTCAGTGTCACAGTTAGATATATATGTAAGAGTTATCTCCCTTCTGTCATATTAAGTGACAGGATTATATTTTATAGATCCTCCCAACGTGACACTTTATGCCAACAACATCATACATATCGCAGTGGCGTAGGAAGCGCGTGGGGCGGGGGGGGGGGGGGGGGGGGGGGGGGGGGGCAACATATCTTGCCCCCCCCCCCCCCCCTCCCCCACACACACACACTTTTTGACATCCAAAATCTAAAAAAAGGGGGGAAAAACACGAATTTTTATATTCATTTCGCTAATTATCTGTAAATTTTCGAACCGAAAATGTTTTCTTGAAGGCAACGATAAAAACTTTATCTTGTACATCCGGAACACTCCGACTTTTATACTAGTATATCAATCCTCAGAGCTGGTCGTCTGCACTAGGCTGGTAAGTCAATATTTATATCTTAATACGGAATTTTGCTTAACTAAACCACAGAGATTCGATAAGATGATGATAATTTGTGAAATTGATTGAGGTTATAATGAGAACAAGACAGAAACACAACATGAATAAGAATGCGCGGTTTAACGTGAATAGAGTGATACTAATTACCTACAGGTACGAATGAGGAAACACCGTATAACATGAAACGGTACTGGCATCTGTTGTCGACAAATTACATGTAGCAGCATATAGGGTTCGCTTTAGATACACATTCTATCAGATTCGAAAAGTTAAAAACCTGTCAATTATTAAGGAAAAATAATAAGTTTTTAAAGTGAATACCTATTTTAGGTAAATTTTCCCTTTTTTCGGAGGAGGAATTTTTTTTATAGCCTTAAAAATGGGAAAAAAATCGTCTCGCGCCTATGGCGCTCGCATTATCACTAAATTACTGATCCCGAATGATTGCAAATGTGCTATATTCATTTTCCACGGGGGGCTTATCCCCTACCAGGGATCATGGGAATTTGAAATGATAAGTATTGGCTAATTTTGCGGAGATGGCATACGATTTGTTTAGTGCGTAAAATTTAAGGTTAAAAAAAATATATTGCCCCCCCCCCCCCCCCCCCCCCCCCACACACACACACACACACACACACACACACACACACACACACACACACACACACACACACACACACACACTTTTGGACGACTTCCTACGCCACTGTATCGACATATACATATATTTACATTTACACTGCAGCCCCACTATATAACTTTACCAAGGTCACTTCAAGGTTACGGGTCCATAACTTCCAAATCTTTATTATGACATCAATATTATAACGAAAGATGGCTGTTGAAAAGGCTGTTCCGCCTTTGACGATAATAATTTGTTCATTCATCGTCGGAGCAAAACTTCTGGATATAGTCTTTAAAAATCGTTGTCAAATGTAAATATAAGCATTGAACTGCTATCAGTTGGAAGTTATGGGTTGATGAATGACAACTGGACAAAGGCAAATTTAATGAATCGCGCTAACGCTTTTTTTTGTTGAATTTGCCTTTGTCCAGTTGGCATTTATCAGCTCATAACTTCCAACTGAAAGCAGTTCAATGCCTAAGTACATGTAAAATTACATTTATAAAAAGGGTAAATTCTAAAATCTAGTGTCTT
Source organism: Pecten maximus (assembly GCF_902652985.1). Lineage (NCBI taxonomy): Eukaryota > Metazoa > Mollusca > Bivalvia > Pectinida > Pectinidae > Pecten > Pecten maximus. The sequence goes on from NC_047018.1 coordinate 31,019,562, forward strand.
TGTATTGTCATTATTCCATCATTGAACTACTAGTTTCTACATACAGTTGTACTATGATATCGGTACGTTGATAATAACTGAACTGTTAAACCATGATAGTGTACAGTCGATACCAGTGCAATTTGGGTAATAAGTCGGAAGTCACTTCCATAGAAAGGTTTTCCTTTATATTTTCATATGTTCCTACTGGAATGATAACATAGAACTCTGGGCTAATAAGTAAGAACGACAACTCTGACTAGAGACTGTACACACGCCACATCTGTTTCAGTTATTGTGACGTCAGTGCTCACAGATCATTTTCAATCTATGACGTCATGATTGAGTCGTAACAAGGTACAACTTGTCGGAAAGTTAGCATTCACTTCCAGCAACTTTCCACTTTTGACAAGAAAATGGGCTGCAATAACTCGAAGGTGATAGAACACACACAACAAACAATTAATGTCATTTGTGTTCTATTGGAGAAAACAAAACAAGGTATATTTACTAATGATAATGAATCCCCATCAGTGTTCGTGTATGGTAATCACTGTGTAATTTACTTACAATAGGCCGTGCCCGTCAGTGACCATGTATGGTATTAATGTGTTAATTTCTTTACGATAGGCCGTACCCGTCAGTGAGTATGTATAATATTAATGTGTTAATTTCTTTACGATAGGCCGTGCCCCTCAATGTTCATGTATAATATTTAATTTGTTAATTTCCTTACGATAGGCCATACCCATCAGTGTTCATGTATAATATTAATGTGTTAATTTCTTTACGATAGGCCGTGCCCGTCAGTGTTCATGTATAATATTTAATGTGTTAATTTCTTTACAATAGGCCGTACCCGTCAATATTCCTGTATACTGGTTAATGTATTAATGTCTTTACGATAGGCCGTCAGTGTTCATGTATATATTATTTAATGTGTTAATTTCCTTACATGGGCCGTACCCGTCAGTGTTCATGGATAATATTTAATTTGTTAATTTCCTTACGATAGGCCGTGCCCGTCAATGTTCCTGTATACTGTTTCATGTGTCAATTTCTTTACGATATAGGCCGTACCCGTCAATGTTCATGTATTATATTTAATGTGTTAATTTCTTTATGATAAGCTGTCAGTGTTCATATATAATATCTAATGTGCTAATTTCTTAACGATAGGCCGTACCCGTCAGTGTTCATGTAAAATATGTATCGTGCTCATTTCCCTACGGTAGATATAACAAAAAATACCACCAACACGACACGTAAAACTGAACAAACCGTACTCACATACAATTGTAGCTAAAGGAGGAGGGCGCTCGAGTAGTCCCGAAGAAAGGGGAGGAAGGAGTTGCCTTCGTACTTGAGATTAGTGGTATGTCTAGATCAGACGATTCAATGTCTGCGTCCCTTTCTGGTGTTCCTGAACACAAAACGAAATACCCCCAGTACGCCACGTACTCACAGGAGCCATGTCGAGCTGTTCCCAAACGGCCCTCCACGAAGACTACCACCAATTGACAGAGCGTACTTTGACGCTAAGCTGGAACGTGCCAGACACACCCGCGAGAGGAAGGTAGCAGAAAGGAAAGCCAAATTGGCCAAAAGGAATGCAAGAGTGGAGGCGATCATGAAGAAAGGCTCTTATGACTAAAGAGCGAATATCCATACAGACTTACTTGAAATAATGAGCAGTAAAACGTTGATTTTTAAAGTTTAATAGAGAAGAAAGATATATTGATATACTAGACCATTGTGCTGTCATTTCAAATATTACTGGTCTGTTTTGTTGTTGCTGTATTCCTGAACATACGTCACGTTATTACAAGCCAAGCAATCTAATTACAATCTAGATGGTCATTAATTCTCACTACGTTACATGAACATCTGACAACATCTCATAAGGGGTCACGTCAGGGTGACCTTTTGGATTAGCCAATCAAATGACTACTTCCAGAATCTTGGAAGTGAATTTTATGTCCGAATTAGCATGACTAGAGTGCATAGCTTGTATAATCTGTCAATTTGTTTAAAGTCATTTCGTCCCAGAAAGCATACAGCTATATACATTCTGTGTCGAAATGGTTTGCTTCAGATACATGCTGTGACGAAATGTTTTGCTTCGATGACATCGACAAATTGACAATTCGCCCTGAAAGTGAAATACACACATCTCGGAGGTCATCAGAACGTGACCCCTTATGGGACCATCTTGATTTTAATTAGATTGCAAGCCAAGCGATTTGAATTATGGTCCTTAACATTGTGAATCATCTTAAAATTACTGAACGACAAGTATGTAGATGCCGCCATATTTGATGTATGTAATATCATGGTGATGAAGCTGTGCTAACCGTGCTGGTTCAGGAATATCAGTGAATGATACAGAAACAGCCCAGTGAGAAAATTTTATATTCTGTTTTTTTTTAAAAAGTGAAATTATAAACAGGATTTTAAGGATTTTAAAGAACGTCCTGTTTATGTGTTCGATATTTAATGAAATGTTAACATCTCCTGATTAAGTGTTGATTTGATAAACTGATTTGTATTTTCTAAAATTAACAAATTATCCTTTACCACAATTATAGCCTGGGCCTTGTTTAGGTAGGATACAATAAATGTGAATTGTTGCGACTGACGATGCTCGGGATTCTAGATCTTCACACAGTAGACTTCCTGTATCCATTATACAAAGAGTTTCTGTGTTCATAGTCCAGGTTCTAAACAACGGCTCGAATAAGAGTTATCTCGCTTGAGTCAAAATGTAGACTTTTCTGGGTCAAGGACATATGTGCTGCTGTCCTATTAATATATATAATAGACACCACCTGGGTATAACCAAAGTCAGACGTATGTTTTTATTTCACTGCTCTTCAAATATTCATGTAGATATATGGTACCACATACCCTAGCTACGTGTACTCTCCAACTGTGACAACGAGTTTCCAGTAAACGACACGCAAGGGACAAGCTCTAACCGACAGTAGAATATCATAAATAAATAACCTTGATTTCATCGGTATATATATATATATAGAAAATATCTTCTCCGTATTTTCATTATTTTCACGACAGTTCGATTTATTTCGTTTTCACTCGGTGTCATTAAAAGTAATTAGGATGACCACGTTCTATCACACTGAGTTTGACGAATGATAGAGCAGCATTTAATCATGGTTAAGCCTTATTTTGTTATTAGTATTACAGGAATTTGTGTTGCTCCTAATTTTTCTAGACCTTTATAACTTATTTTTTATTAAAGTATTTATATATATATATATTTGTATAGTTGTCTTAAAAAAAAGAGTATAATTGTCTGGTAAAAATGGGTATCGTCTTTGTTTCAATCAGGTACGTTATATAATGAATATAAAAAATTCCGAAGAAATATTCCTTTGTTTACGGATAGACATTTTAATGTATGGTCGCGAATTTCTCATGAAGGAAAAATACACATCTCGGTAATACTAACAAATTCCACACTGATCACAATGGCGTCACGTATCCTTTTATTCTATGACGTCACAATACTAAGCACAACTTGCTATATAGCTATCGGACACGTCTAGAAACATTCAATATTGTAAAATTGGCTGCAACAGCTCGGAGGTTGTAGAACAGAGACAAAAATGGCCTTTGTGTTCTATTGGAGAAAACCAAACATTGTACATTTAGTAATGGTAATGCTATTATTTGTTGTGGCAAGTCTTAATTGTAAATAGAGTATTGAAGGGGACACACTGCTCGATTTCCTGTCTTTGCAGAGCTTGAACAAACCTCATGCTTTTTAATGATTGTTTATCAATCATTCTTTTTTGTACAACTTATGTGTTTCCACATTTGCCGGGACATCTGGCCTACTAGTCTTGCTGTCTTTGGCCGATCAGTGTTCGCTGTGTAGATTATGTATTAACAATCCGAGTTACTTTAGATATCCTTTTTATCTTGTAAATGTATCAATGTGAATGAGACCAGAACTGGTTTATTCTGTATTGTATTTATTAAGCAGATTTAGTTTATTGTTCAATGACTCCATGAATGGGTGCAGCACATTAACATAGGAATATGATTTAATCATAGTATATGAAAGTCAATTTAAAACTTGAAATAACCCGGATAGGTTTTTGTTCTAGTTTATTTACTTCAATGAATAACAGTAAATGTTCAGCAAATAAATATACAGAAAGAAAAAGGAAAAAACGCAATGAGAAATTTCCTTGTTTACTACGAGAAAAAAGATACAATAGAATGTAATAATGTGGTAAATGAACGATACAGGAAACCACTCCGTCGTCTGATAAAAAATCATCCATCACTTATAGTACCCTCATCAAATTTCAGGTTGATCGGAGGATACCACTCTCAAAATGAATAGAGTTCTGGGCCCATCAATATCATGAGTGGCCTCTATAAGCTGCAGTTGTTGCACGGACTCTTTTGTGCAATGAACTGATCAGGGTATTGATCATTGGTATACGGTTCCATTCATCATAAAGCGCTGATGTCATTGAGCGACCTTCTATCCAACTCGTCCTATACAAGGGGTACATACACGGACATTTTCACAGACGACAAAGTGGGTCTCTATCTTCCAATTACTCTATCATAACATCGGACAATTTCTAATTGTATCTGTTCTGCCTTACAGTATACAATTATACTTAAATCCCCTTCAATCTGAATTTTCACATTATGATAGAACATATTTCTTCCAACTTTGTTATTTGTTGTTCATGCTAAATATATTAGTCGATCAAACTACATTGTAATGTGTGTCAATAAAATGCCTCAAATGGGCCCAGCTGTTCAACAGGTACTAAGCCTAATCACAATCAAACAATTTTAAACTCCTAATACAAAAAATTCTGTTAAAACTAAATTGACATAATCTTAATAAACTATAACACTCTCCAGTCTCTTCCTACCTGGCTATTTTACGAAATACACACACGCAGGTTTTGAAGTACACCGTAACAGAGAAATGACATTTTCCCCAGTCAAGTGATAACGCTAATCACCTTTTGAACAACTGGGCCCTGAAGGTTTTTAGGAATGCAGACATACATTCAACGGTTTATTCAGGGACATAATTAGTTATAAGCTTTTATGAATCCCCTTCGTCATGCAAATGAATAATGCCTTAATCTTAAAATACATCTAAACAAAACGATGAAAGCATCATTTAAAGAAAACAAACAAAATAACAGTTTCAAAGGGGAAAAATACCATTTACAGTCTTTCATCAATGACTTAAACCAATTTTTATTAACAATGATCTGAAATTGGCGTCTAAACCGCTTAAGAGGAACATGTCTGTCTTTCACTACACCATACGTACACATGTAAGCACATTTGCTTCACGTCATGAATAAATTGTACTTAGGCTCAGTAGGTCGAGAAAATATAATAATACAAATATTGAGAGTAAAAACAGACTGTACCTATAACGAACTGTGACAAGAAAACTGATATATATGCACTGTACAAAGTGTTTACAATAGTTCCATCAATAATATCAACTGATTTAACTCATAAATATAACCTCAGATCCAGTTATCAATGTTGATGGAGAAAGCATTACAAAATAAATTAATTGGCTACACATTTAAGGCCACCATTGCAAGATGAAAGTATTTGTCCATTAGTGACTTGGTGTAGGAGCTTGTCGACGACGGCCTTATTCACGTACATCTGTTAATGTGTGCATGCATATGTAAGCAAGGATTGCACGTTTGATGGCCACGTGCTTGTAATGGATGTATATATTACCGGGAAAATCATGTATAATTTGTACAGATGTTGTTTGATATTATACGCTGATCTCTTCAAGGTCATCATCTTCTGGATGATCGTCACGGAGTTTCAGCTTCCTTCTCTTCAAATCATCTAACCGAGCCTGGAGCTGCAGATCCACCTTCTCCTTGTTGGAAGTATTTCTGACAAAAATCAATACACAAATTAAATAAAATATATACCTAAAGCCTTGCATACAAAAATACCAATTTAATAGTAAGCGAACTTATTGTGGATTAGAGACCTAGATAATTAATAAAAAAAAAATACAGGAATGTACGACATTTGAAATCGATAATATACATATTTTGGCGAGGGAAATATATTCAGATAAGTACGTGCATGGCTTGTATCAGTATGCTAGCATTCCTTATCAAAGTAAAATGAATTGAGGGCCATATGCAATGGATATATGCTATCATGATACTGTTGTATATCATGTTACGATTGCCCTCCTCTCTCTCAAGGACAACAATCCTATTATTTACTATTGACGATTTGTGATAGGTGGCTACTGTAACATAATGCGTAATTCTTCCTATCTTTAGTTAAAAAGTCTGTTACTCTTATTGATGATATTGTTATATAAATTACAAAACCAAAAAGCGTTTTCTCCATTTATTTCATGCAAGCCACATACATTTCATCCAATTAGAATTAATTTAAAATTCTTGATATGATTCACACGGAGTATTTTTATATAAGATAATCTACGAACCTCCTGAAATATAACATCGATTAATAATAGGCTTAATACTGCTAGCCGGAATATAACAAGTCGCCATCGTTGGAGCATGTCTGCTTTTTCATGTTCCTAGTCAGATTGAAACATAGTTTTGATGATTGAACCTTGTTTAAACAAGAGACGAAAGCCATAGATGACCACCCCGTGAATGCGAAGCGCTTGTTTGTGTTTTCAGTATGCGGCTGCGAAATGTTCGTGCTTTTCCTTGAGATAATGCGAAACCGATGCCGACTTTATAGCACTACCGCACTGGAATAATATAGATGAAGACACCCAGCAGGGCACTTCAGGTTATGTCACTTGTTACGGTACTTTAAGATGTAATGCAATTTAAAGATTCTATTTGCCAGGAATATCACCCAAAGTCTTCAACGCAGGAGCAACCGCCCGACCAAAAGTCGAAAATAGGGCAGTGTCAAAGGAGACTGGTAATGAAATATTTTAAAAGAAGAGACACGATAAGATCTCGAAATTCTTCCCCTCTAACGAATGATTCTATGGAGGCGACAGGTGCAACTCTTACGCCCTTACGCATTTTATTGTAAGACTTGATTCAAATATACTGAAGAATACAGTAAAGATATCACACGCTCCCCGGTATGCGGTCCGGTCTAGAACTAAATGATGTATAAGAGCACGATAACAAAGAGTAAACCATCCTCATAATTTAATTACTGGCACGCCCTCTTCCTGCGTCAAGCTTACTGACAATTTTCTTTTTGAAGAGTACATTATATAAGAAGGTAAATAAAACTCACGCTTGGGCTACTTCTACGGCGCGGTCCAGAATGACCTTGGCCTGGTTTTGAAGGTCATTGCGGGCGGCTATTTTCTCTTCCTTTCGCTTTTGTAACTCCTCCTGCTGTCGTTTCTTTTCTTGCATTTGTTTGTTCTCAGCAGCATGCATTCCCGATAGAATGGCATCTGATTCCTTTATGAAATGCAAAATACAAAACAAAACAAAAACAAAAACAAAATAAAATCAAAAACAAAATTGCATATTTTTCGAATCTGATGCATGTTGAATATGGAATGAATTGTAATAGCAGCACATTCGCTCTAATAACAGTCTGTCAGGAAAGCTAAATTTTATGTTACTACATTAATGGTTATAGAACCTGTAACTAAACAATAGCCAAGAACGTGTGTCAGTAATCTAGATTGTGCTGTCAGACCATACTATATATGGGCCTCTTGAAGTATTACCGATGGATTCATCATTACATGTATAACGATATCCGGGAATAAACTAACTTGTTTCAATTGATCCTGAGAAATAGCAGGCTCCCCCGAAGCTGTCGTACTAAATGGACGCGGACTATCAGAGTGGGCCCTTGAGATTGGCCGGTTAATTTTAGATTCTGGTCTACCTCTAGACATCGGTCTATCACTCTGTCGGCTCATTGAACTAAGAGGCCTGTCAGTGTTCCGGAAGCTAGCAGAACTTGAACTGCGGTCGTTTCGGCTCTGCGCGCGGCTGTGCGATCGCTCATTGCGTATCTGTGCCAATGTTCTAATTTTTGGTCCCATCTGTTCCTCCTCCATACTCGAGGCCGATCTCATCTTAGATTGACGGAATTTTTGCTGCAACTCTAGTTCCTCTTGTTGCCTTCTTTCCTCTAAACATATAAGAAAAAAAGGAGAAATCTTGATCTGTAGATTTATTGTAATAACAAATTCAAATTCAAAAAGGAACCCTTAAATAATAACATAATCTTGAATTGTTGATTGTAATTACATTAATTGCTATTGTTAAATTACTCGGAAATATACTTGATCTTGTGTGCTGTCAATTGATTATTATATCCTGAAGTAGACAGGAAGACAGGAATTCATGAAAGAAATCGATATAATATATAGAAAAAATATGTGATTAATTTAAAAGTACATGATACAGGACAAGAATATTTCAGAAATGATGATAGGATTACTATCAAACTTCCAAGTATCTTTTTATCAAATTATAATATAAGAAAACAATAAGCAGTGTAGAGATATTTTTTTAATTGTGTAAAACTTAATTGATAGTGAGGTTTATTATACATGCATATACTATGTATGCCCAACAAAGAAAGACAGATACAAAAGAGAAATAAAGACAAAACACATAATTATCTTTGTCACGTGGTATAATTCTGAGTCTGATAAAAGAACACTAAAATAATTATGTAAAACTAATTAACAATTGATTGCGTGATGACACTTGACACACGTACCATGCATGCGCGCCTCGAGTTTGAGCGTCTCCTGTTCCAGGTGATAGTCTGTGAGTTCGGCCTTGAACAACAACCGGCTCTCCCCCAGAATCCCGACAGTCTCGTTCGCCTCCTTCTCGAACAACTCCATGAACAAGTTCATGACTGCGTTCTGCAGTTTAAACATGCAAACGTGGTTATTACTATAGTGATCATGACACGTTTTGATGTTAACGGTTGCATTTTTGTAGTTTCATTAGATTGTACTTTTACGATATATTGCAGTTTCTTACAAATGCCAAAAGTTCCATCACACCAAACGAGCATTTTTATCAACGTGTATTTTAAAAGGCTCTAAATACCTGAATATCCGCTCATTAAAACGATTCTTCTAGCAAAACATTTGATTTTTCTACTCATTACTCTGCCATTCCAAACTTAAGACACGCCTTCATTCTCTTGTGATTGAGAACGCTTCCTAGAAATATGAACGGCAGTATAAATACATGGTTGTGAACCGTACGACTATTGCCCATAGAAAATACATCGAGGAAGAGAACGCGATGACATCTTTGTTGAGTATGGTGACCATATCTGCCAACAGACTATTAATATACCCATGGGGAAAACTGTGTCCATCTGTTGGCCGATTTGTTTTCATTTGAGGCTGATTATATTGAAGTGCATATCATAACAGGTAACAGAGACCTTGCAAAGTCCATCAATTTCATATAAAGGTATGTTGACAATGCGTTAGCTCTAAATAACTTTATTGACCATGTCGATAGGTTATCAAGGACACTACATACTCTTCAACATCATCCGCGTATCTGGGTCTTATTTACAACGTATCCCTGGGTGTCCCCTTGCCACCCGTCCGCATATGATATTGAGCGAGGTTGTTAAAACCCCATGAAACAAGCCTTACAACATAACCAGCAGGATCAGCTTACAATTGCACAGTATGATAAGCGAGATGATAGCAATTTCTCCCCTGATACTCTTAACTACGGTGTTAAAATGTCGCAGTTGGTTCGATAGTCAAGGTCTTGTTCCCATTTTTACGATTCTAATGACAGATGTCGACACTGACTCAGATTTTAACAACACAAGGTTGTGATCGATTGATGAAGTTGGTCATGGGACAGTTTTTATGGTCGATATCATAACCATGAAAATATTATATTTCTTTGCGAGACAGCAAGTCAGACTTTTTTCGATGCTTCTTGATACAGAATGTATGTTTTGTGGTTTCATTGTCACAACCCTATGTTCAGACCGTGATTTAACCACGATTTGAAATAGATTTGTATGGTGGGTGTTGTCGATAAAGTAAAACTCGCCTTTTCAGCTATAAGACCTGGGCCCATATTCATAAAAAAAACTTAAGTGAAGTATTTCACTTAAGTAAATACTTAAGTAGGACATTTGTACTTAAGTACTAAAATAAACTTAAGTATTTACTTAATTCAAGGTTTTATCTTAAGTGGTATTCATAAAACTACTTAAGCTTAAGTATTACTTAAGTTTTTACTTAAAGTTAAGTAACGTCATGAGGATGTTTAACTTCCTTTAAAAATACTTAAGTAAATACTTAACAACTCAGAAGAAAGATGACTTCACGAAATCGACAGAAATCAACTTGTTTTTAAGAAAAAAATCATTAACTTCAGATTTTGTTGCATTCAATCATTTAAAACAAGATGTAAAGGTTTGAATCGAAGATGGAGGAGTCAATCTCACTGTCGTTAAGGCCCATTACGAAGTCAATACTACAACGACACGGAGCAATTGTAGTTTATAAGGAACATACCCACATACCAATCAAATTCTATTTAGATAAAACTTCATTTTTGTTTCTCTTGCTGACTTTCACAAACCAGAAATACTGTTTTATTGTATCTTTTATTCATTAATTAAAAAAATGTATATCTATAGAGTTCTTACCTGTATATTAAAAAAAAACATTGAGGTTACTTGTACTTTAACTTGAACCCGTTCATGTGCATTCCGGCCCTAACTCCCCTGCTTTGATAACGAAACGAAAGTTTTAAATAACAGTTGATTGTTGTGACAGTTCTAGCATGTTTGCGGAGCGGGATTTTACAGATCGTACAATGTAACTAGGGGTTTGATATGTACATTTCAACTGATGTTTGGTTTAGTGGAAATCAACTAAAACGTACTTGTTCTCTTTGACTCTACGATGAACACGCTATAGGCCTATGCATTTTTGGCCTGAACGACGAGGTTAGTCTAATTTGCGTGCATTCTTCCGGCTCTCTCCTGATTAATGCATCTGAACTGTTCAATCTGCCGGCAACCTGAACCCACGCTTGCCTATTTGCCGATGCCGACATTCCGTCCTTAAATCGTCCACGTATGACATGTTTTCTTTCACTTGTAAACATGTACTAGCCTCACCATCGCCAGACATTCGTCCTTTGTCAAGTTTGGCCATCTCGTCTTTTTTGCTGTTGCCATTTCCGGATTCTGATCGTCTTGGAATGCCAGGAACGCCGGTGCCAAATTTCACGTTTTACGAAAGACATCACGCAGCTACTTAACAACAACATAGCAACTACATGAAATACTTAAATAGTCATACTTAGCTAAGTATGCACTAAGTAAATACTTAAGTCGTTTATGAATAGTACTTAAGTTCTAACTTAAGTTTTATTTAACTAAGTAAAATATTTATAGTTAAGTATAACTTAAGTCAAACATAAGTATTTAACTTAAGATTTTTTATGAATATGGGCCCTGGTCTTATTGTCCTTGTACTTTGACAAGGTTCTGCATGCAAATCTATATTTTACGAGGTATAATTCATATGTTGTGGGCCTCGTATTGAATGAAGCACTCAAGGAGATTCTTTTTAAGTCCTACTTTTCTCTGATTATATAGGGCCGTGTACCCAAGGATTGGTCGCATTTGGTTAGTTCATATTGACGAGGTAGCACTCTAAAGTAAACAAGAGAAGCAACTTTTGCAAAATGGGCAAAATTTGTGAAAGGGCAGTGATCCAATATTTGCATAAAATGGTTTAACACCTAAGGATATCCTTTATGATATGGTAGCAACACTAGGGAAAGATGCCCCTTCACATACCACAGTGAAAAGGTAGGTGGCGGAATTTAAGCCCGGCCGACATAGCCTTTAAGATGACCCCCGTCCAGGAAGGCCTGTCAATGTTGCAACCCCAGAAATTGCCAATAAAGTTCATGATATTGTAAAGACTGACAGACGAGTCACAGAAAGATATATAGTCAGTAGAGTTGGCATTTCGCAAGAAATAGTACATTCCATTATGTCCGAGGGTGAGAATGTTTTCAATCTGATGGGTACCAAGACTTCTGACAGTTGATCAAAAGCACACCAGGCGCACTTTAACGCGTGTTAATTTTAACCTTTTTGAGGAAGACCCTGCCAGCTTTCTTCAAAGATTTGTCACTATGGTTGAAACATGGGTCCATAGTTTTAACCCAGAGATAAAGCAACAATCGAAACAATGGAGGCACCCTGGCTTTCCCCGCCAAAGAAGGCAAAAACCGTTCCATCATCTGGAGAGGTTATGACCCCGGTTTTCTGGGATGCAGATTGTATTCTGCTGATAGATTATCTCCAGAAGAGTCAAATAATCAATGGCACATACTATGCTTCACTCCTGAGGAAGTTACGGGAAATTATTAAACTTAACCACCGCGGAAAGTTCACTAAAGGTATGTTATTCCATCAGGACAATGCTCCTCTTCACAAGTCTGTCGTTGCAATGACTGCCATTTACGATTGTGGCTTTAAATTGATTGAGCATCAGCCTTATTCACCTGATATCGCTCTTTCAGGCTTTCGTCTATTTCAAAATAGAATACAGCTATTTTCGGCACCCACTTTCAGTCCGATGATAACGTCATACATGCAGTTGGTGACTTTCTGAATAGCCAAGAAAATGAGTTCTATAAAAGTGACATTGAAGCCTTTAAACACCGCTGGCAAACGTGTATTAATACTGAAGGGATTATGTTGCAAAAATTAAATCCTTCAATATGAGGCTCACAACATATCAACCAGCCCTCGTATGTTCATATCTTCCCCCCGTATTACCGATTTTTGGTGACAATTTTGTGATAATTATTCAGATTAGATGTTCTCAGTAACTAATCGTCAACTGTTGTGTTTTGAATGTCCTCATACAAAAACATTTTGTTGTTTTGTAATTGGTAAGACACCATAATTATTACTCGTTTATTCAATATTTTTTATTTACAATGTTTTTAAGAGATTATTCTGTAATAATTTCGGTAGTTGATAGTTAATCAAAAGTAATGAATTGTGATAAGATCAAATTCAGATACCCCATGCCTAACGACGAATTAGTTATAAGCGATCATTGTTTATTTCACTGTGTAGCCATTAAGCACTTGGTTCACTTGTTTTATTCTCAAGAGAAATGCTTATCACAAAACATAAAAAAAATATATCCTTCTTAGCTGGGGGTCTGGCACCTATGTGCTAGTGGCAGCAACCAGCTGGAACAACATCACAAATCTAGTGCACATGTACAGGATCTAATTATCATATCAAGGATATACATTTTATGTAAATATCATGTGTTGGTTTCGATAAATCAGAAGCGGTATTGCTACCAAATGTAAACAAACTTAAATTGTAAATTGACATTCAAAGATTTTTTTGGAGTTACTGAATTAAGATAGGAAATACAATGTATATATCTGTGAATGCAATATAACCAAAACACACCTATTAAGCCGAAACATTTGGTCCTATCATCCTTGTTCTTTTTCAAGAGTCTCCATGCAAAACTTTATTTTTGGTCATCTTCACACCGTTCTATCGTTTATGAGATCAAATGATGGCTACATCATTATAATGATAATTTCTATTCATTCAGCGATGTTTTAATTATCGTTTATAATCCAGAACTCCGTAAACTGGTTACAGTACTCAGATACTCGCTCATTCTGACATGTATTACAGTAATTACTGGACTGTACTGAGAATAAGTGCGGTGTTATACTGGTTAAACCATTAAATGTGCATGTGTGATCCGAAGTTCTAATACGATGATACTTTATCATTTCACCATTGTGTAGACGCAATTGACAGGTCAACAATAAGTAATGAATAACTATTCAATCCAATTCGGATACCCGATGCCTAACGACAAATTATTTGTGTTTACTTTAGTGTGTAGCCATTAAGCACTGGTTCAATTATTTAATTCTCAAGAGAAATACTAGCCGCAAAAATAAAAAGTATATCCTGCTTAGTTTTTGTATTTACATATATGTGCTATAATGATACGCATGCGCTTTAAGGTCGAAAAGATGTGGAAGCAACCGGCAGGAACGGCAGCATGAAAAACCTGTCCAGGATCTAGTACAAATAGATCTAATCAGTATCTAATTATCTGGAGGATTATTGCTTGTATCAACTTGTTGATATCGAGATGAACAGAATGACTGTCCCTCTAAAACTAATGATCGAATTATACATGCCAATGTATACTGTAAGTGAACACTAACCAGTATTTGGCTTTTGAATCACAATGTTGATATAGACAAAAGTACTCGTGATCAAATTGTTCTTCTTTGTCGGCAATAAGAATAATTGCTTATCACTTTCAAACATGCCAAATATTAAAGCTACAATCAACGCTACTTTTCTGGAGAGCAATTAAGAAAATACATGTCATATCAAAGAGATACGTTATCTGTTACATGGTCCGGACAACATCGCGCGTTGGTTTCGATACGTCAGAAGTTGTATTGCTAAAACATTATAAAGATGCTATATGTTAGGATCACATGTATGGCATAATGATCTACCTTGAGACTGGCCCAATTCCATCAATTTTATTTAAGGAAAAACTTTAATTTACGGTTTTCCATAGGTAATCATAACATAATTTTAGGAAAGTTAATTGTAATGCCTTTCTGATGACATTTTTCAAGTTTAAGGAAGGCTGATGTAACTTGCCATTTTGTTTTAGGATGTCGGAAATAAAACAGTTATATAGTCTCATATAAGTTAATAGGACAATCAAAGGGAGACCCGTCCGGACAATGGGGAAAGCCGTCCGGACAATGGGGAAAGTCGTCCGGACAATGAGAAAAGCCGCCCTGACAATGGGGAAAGCCGTCCGGACAATAAGGAGAGCCGTCCAGACAATGGGGAAAGCCGTCCGGACAATTGGGAAAGCCGTCCGGAAAATGAGAAAAGCCGCCCTGACAATAGGGAAAGCCGCCCTGACAATGGGGAAAGCCGTACGGACCATGGGAAAAGTCATCCGGACAAATAACCATTTCGTACTCGTGATGAGGTGGTCAATAGATTCCCACACAACTATGATAATTGCTTAAAATCGATGTTACAATGTGATTGTCGTTTCATTTATTTTAACACTTCAGTGTTTTTAACATTTACTGACAATACCTAAAATGTGTGAATATTAGATATCATTATACATTAGAACGTTGCACACTATCAACGTACTAGATTTGCGATGGAAAATGTTTTTTCAAGTAGTTGGGAGAGATTATAATTGCCAATTTCAATGCATTGCGATTAATATATGCGCCGCATATAACCATCAACAGTTAATCAACTACGTACTACGATCAATAACTTCACCGTTTTGCTTTCAATAAAACGACACCTGATATATTTGTTTATGATTTATATGGTAAATAATTTATAATAGCATCGAAGTAATAGGTCGTATCGTTCGCACGTGGCTACAAACGTGAATCATATATATCTTATATTTATCTTATATATATCTCTACTGCATAATAATGAAACAAACTGTTAAAAGTGGCTCACTCAAGTTATGACGATTAATAAATATTAAACTTCCACATCAAACGTTTACTCAAAAGCAATTGTAACCAAAATATATTGATCACTCCTGTTGGCTCTGTCTTACTGTGTGAGGAAACCGGAGTATCCAGAGAAAGCGCACGCTGTCGGACAGGTGAATCCACGAACAATGTGTATTATTATATATAATATTACTCATCAATGCTCATTATAAGTATTGCCCTGGGTATACGAAAGCATGTATGTTGTTACATTGTAATATGCGTTTTCGTCAATTCTGATCGAAGTGATTGTGTGCAATTTCAGTATATTTACTGTATGCACAAAGATAATGTTAAAGACTATATGAATCACTGTAATAATGTGACCTCTTGTTTCACAAAAGGGCGGCTGAGTGAAATATAATCTGGTTGAATCGTGGAATCAGTACCGCTTTATGTCCGTCATGGAATCCAACAAATGTCATATATGTGAGGACAAGTATATGTTACAACTACCCGACTACCCAAATGATGAATAGGCGCACTCACACATATACAAGGATAAAGGCAACGTATTATTAGGACCTATTTTTTTCCCCTTTTTTCACTTGGACTTATGAACATATCTAGAATGTTCTTTGTTAAAAATACAAGTCTGCTTGTGGTTTTACCTCCTGACCTCGACTACATTGTATTGCCTAAACTGTCAGTACGTTTCATCCTTGGAAATAACATTTTACTAGCAACCCAGGCAATGTTATTTTATAATAACTGTGTAACAATTTACTTGCTTCATTTTGCACTAAATTCAGACTGTAATATCTTTGATCTAGTGATCTGTGTAGTCTACAAGATACTGACAGGGTGAAGCTATTTTGGGTTTGGCTGCCATTTAAGGTTTTTGTTATTTATAATGATAAAGAAGTGTTTTAATCAAAATAGCATACAGCAGAAATAAAAAAAAAAAATAGAAACTTAATCCCCTGCCCAATATTTAACAATAACAACACCTGAAATCTTATAAGACTAGAGGTGATACGTTTATAGTGTATTAATTGAGAGTTTGTTGTTTGCTTATTGCATAAATTTAGCATTAACGATCCTGTACCAGTCGCGACATTCAGGCGACTTTACCACACCAGAGAGCCACATAATTACAGATACGGAAAGTGCCTTGCATTTTTGAAATGCACGCGTATCCAAAAGCGCCTAGTTTATTTTATATTCCTTGGCTATTTTGTATGCTTGGTGCCATAGAAGTTTATATAATATGCAATATATATTATTGATATAAAGGGGCCACGCAATGAAAAAATGTTCAAGACTTGGTATCATGTTTATCTTATAACAGAAGAAGACATCAATATTTTTGTCAGACTATAATCTGAATTCATGTTCACTGGAAAAAACAACAAAAAGCTGGATGTGTACCAAAGGCGATGACAAATCGAGTCGCAGTTCACTTAATTGAATATACAATCCCCCTGTCAAAGAATCATTAATCGAGGAAAAGCTGCTAATTGTGTGTTATATAATTATTTCCTGGAAAGTATGAAAACGTTATTACTTATTTATGAAATATGGGTTGCAATTAAACAGTGTAAAAGTTATTTAGAAATATTACTATGGTAATATAGTGATGCATATTAAAATGTTGAAAGTTCGAAAGAATGCGTATTCAAATGAGCGTTATCATAAAAAAACAAGGACACCATATTGAGAAAAAAATCAGAAATATTGTATGTACATTATTGTAATAGATAATTACCTCCATCAACTTTCGGAACCGTTATGAATACAGCTTCTAGTGAGAATAGATATATTTCAAGTATGTACGGGGGAATACAAAATCATTAAAGGTTGCTACATCTTAAACGTAAACACGAAAATACATTATTACGAAATGAAACATTTCAATGATTTTGGATGAAACTATAGCCGCAAATGTCTATTAATATTGTAAGATATCATTTGATATCATATATAATATTTTATCTAATACTTCAGAATTTTTTAAAACAAGTTATACTTTTGTTGACAAGTATAGTCATCTGAGCATTTGACATTTTGTTTAAAACACAATGTCTCCTCTAAGTTGACGTAAAAAAAGCTTAACTCACAGGCCAATTAATTTGACGAATAAAAATAAATGAAGCAATGTTAATTAGCTTTTTGTCAGCAGTAAGAACAGTCTATCAATATGAAATATCAGATGTGAATGACATTACATTTAAAGCTAATGTCGGTTAATGGATCGAACAATATGTACATGTAGTATTATATGGTATCATAGCTTAAAATCTATGTTACCGTTTTCTCTTTTGATGAGAAATCACTGGTATGAGAAATATGTCGAGGCTAGATATTCTAACATATATGACGATATCATTGCTGCTAGTTATGAGGTAACTCTTTCTCCGAACCTGGACAGTGATATCGACAATTATACCGGTGTGAGATTTTCATAAATCATCCTAGGGGTTGAGACAGTCTCCACGGTAACAAAACAATGACGTCACGTTGACAATAAAATCACTTCGCGACAATTCTTGCATTAGGATCAGTGAAAGACAATCATTCATCGTCTTCTCTTGGGAGTGAGACCGGGGGAATGATCTTAAGCCGACAAGCTTTGGTAAGCCTCGTGCTCGTAAACTAAGGAACTAAGTGTAATTACTGTTTCCTCTCAAGTCTGTGCATTTTCGCTAACTTTCATAAAACGAACAACCTGCTGTCGTAAATTGTGGAATTCATTATCCTTACACTAGTAAAGTCTGGTTACAAACCTGCGTCCATATTCTTCGACTTCAGGTCGATATCATCCATTGTTTTAAAAGTGAGTAAAATTCCCTATACAATCTTTTATAGAAAAAAAGCAAATATTTTGCTATTATATGTTGAAAACAGAAAACACCTTGCCCGGCCCGGTCTTTTAATTTCTACTGTCCGCTCTCTTGGATTGCCAGTGTAGCATTTCGAATTTCCCGCGATCCGGGTTAAACTTGCAATTTGATTTGCTGATGTTTCAAGCGTCTCCGGGACCTTGCACGTAATGTTGACGTCTGTCAGCCGGTTCCCGATTCTGGTGTAAACACACATAGAAGGTTCAACCCGATTCGCTTCTTACGAAGAAGAACAGCTGACACAAATATTTAATGACAGAGACAGCGAAAACACTGTCGATGTTATCATGGTTGCTGTTAGGATCCTGGAAGACTATTCAGCCAATTCCAATATGTCTACAACATTGGATGATCTTACAATAACGATGACTTTCTTGAGAAATTTTATGCTGCGCTATGGAGAAAAAATATTGTATTTTCAACATTCCAGCTGGGTGTGGTGAGTCTCAGCTACAGTAACAAACACTTACTGACTGGGGCTGAGGGCAACAGCAATTGTGTTAGTACCTAAGATCTAGACTATTGCCCAAGTCAGTAATTGTATACTGTTACTGGGATACATATTACACAGTCCACATTGGTCACTCTTTCATTATAGCATTCAATAAACTGGCAATAAGCAAACTACAAAATAAGTCCTTGACCGAAAAATGTGGCAAAAGGCAGATTAATAATATTTTGCCAACAGAAAAAAACTTTCCAGTTTAAGGATAGATGATTTCGTTGCCGGAAGTAAACAAACAGACATGGTGGAATTTGAAAAATGTATCGTATTACTTTTTTTATATCAATTTTGTACAATTTTATCACGAATCTAGTTAGGTATGCGCTGAATATGACACATGCTCATTATAAAATTGAAAGCCGTGATATTGGCTTTCTAGTCCACATTTGAGCTGTAATAGTAATAAGTCTATGAATTGGGGAAAAAATCATAGGTTTATAAATATAAGTAAAAAGAGTTTAATTATTTGCATGAATACAGTTTATATGTTAAACGCATTATAAATGTAATGAAAATGAGACAAGAATCCATCCCTACCGCAAGTAATTTGGAACGAACTATCTTTGTCTTGAAAGGTAGGTCCTTTGTATTAACACCATGATGGCATTCGTTCTACTCCCGAGCTATTATTCGTTTACAAAAGGTACATTTTTCCACCGACAGCTCCCGATTAACGCTGTATAAGCTAATACGTGTAATTTGTTTCCGTTATCTGACTTAATGAAAAGGCCCGTACGATAACATCAATCGGCACTAAGGATCGTACCATGACAATGTGAAGGACAGTATCATTGCTTTATATCAATACATGTGGTGTGTAATAGAATATGACCTCATAAAAACTACAAAGTAGTGACATATACATTTTCATTTGTATATAATTATATATTTATTACGTGCGTGCTTGAGTACTTGATAACCAACCGTTCTTGATGAGTTGACAATATAATCACAGGTCACGGCCTTACTTTTCTAGGACATGTTTTAACTTTTTTCTATTGATGATCATTGTACTGGCGGAACACGATATCCGTTCTCACACATGGTCAAGTTTTTGTGCATTTATATATGTTGAATAAAACAATCATATTTGAAACCAAAACAAAATCAAAGGGCCAAAGGCCCTGAGAAACGTCAGGTTCTGAGTTAATAAATAATAAATTCAAAATTGGATTTTATAGTCAGGCAGCTCTATTTGTATCAGATGAAATGTCTTCATCTGGTTATTCCTATTATATATATATTCAAGAAAACATGTATAACATATTTATCTGCTGACAACTTTCCCTATACAATAGCTGAGTATAGTTCTTTCCCTGACCTATTTCTTTAATGTTTGTGGAAGATCATTGATAAAATTCTGAATCAGTAAAGCTGCTTGTCATCTTATTAAAAAAATCAACTGAGGGACAAATCGGTCTATTAACAGTTACATGTACAACCAGAGATAAAATCCAAGATGTACACAGCATACGTTTTTTTTTTTTCTATTTATACTATACGATGTTAATTAGGCCTAGCAAACATCTGTTTTATGACCTCTAGTAACATCGAAAATGCAAATAGTTTACCTCCGATAGAAAACTGTGGTCGCGCTTTTGGTCACGCTGTCCGACGAGACATATATATAGGCCTACATTTTTGACAAACAAGGAGCCAGTACATCAGTCACGGATCATAATCTTTAGATTATTTTCAAATAAACAAATGATAATCTTATTTAATAAAATCCTCATGAAAAACGGCAATGTTGTTTGTTACAACTTGCCTTCAATTCCTGTTGATATGTCTTGCGTATTCTAGCGAGATACAAAAAAAATATGAAACTGCGAACGGCCGCTGGTTTAGTTACATTAGACATAACCGCCATTTTGGCGGATTAGTGATGATCACGTGATTAGTCACGTGACAGCTATAGTTATCCCTTGGAATGATATTTATAGAATTGTAAACATTTGACTACGTAAACACGGTTGGTTTTAGGCTTATATGAAATGTTCACGCATATGAACTCAGGGTGAACATATGAGTCTAAGGCATGTTAATATCCACGGCGATCAAACTGATTTTTTTTTACTTTCTTTTCAAGGCAGGATTGAGACAGAACTACGTAATCATACGCCAACAAAATTGCATATACTGGTTAGGAAAATGTTTATATTTATAATATAAAATAGTGTAGAACACCAAACATTCATATTTCATTTTAAATGATTGCAGTAAACACGGGAACCATCAATTAAATCTTGTCAATAATTGCTGTTAAAATAGGAACTATATTAGCCTGCGGATGTATATCATTTGTAATACAAAGGCATCCTGACGTTAAACATGCATTATTAGGCCATGATTTCAATGACAACTATACGCACCCTTAGATCTGAAGACATCTCGCTAGCGCTGAGGTACTTGAAAACGGCGTCATCAACGTTCTCCGTCATATTCATGCTGGGCGTCTCGTCCTGCGTCATGGTGGTATATCGTTATATGCAGTAAAATGCGCTAAATTTCCAGCAACACTAATAACCAATCTACGAATATCAGCCCTGTCACGATATATTTGCCATTACATGGGGTTTCGCCGGTTAGATACGATGGCTGTCTCTAAAATCCTTGGATTCAACACCAATGCCAACAATGACGAAACATTATCCCGTAAGGTAAATGTGAGGTGATTTAGGCTGATATTCCGGGAGCAGCTATCCTTTTGCAGCCTATTATGAACTTACAACCTACCATATAGATGGGTATACTCTATTGTGTACGCAAACGCCCAATGATATCGACCTATTTACATTAAAAATTAAAAGAAACTAAAAATTAACCTTGTACGCTTGCGTTCGATAGTGATGCGGAGCGTGTAGCCACTCTCGCTGTGTTATAATATATAAACTGACTGAACAACGTATTATCAGTATGGGCATTCTCGTGGAACTGCTGTAATTTATTATTCCGCGCTTTCGTGACAACCATACTGTGGTCTGTTTAACATCATTGATACATGAATACACGATTTTTAATTCTGAAACTCAAATTGACTTAGTTACAACAAATCCAAAATTAACTCCTCCTTATGAAGAAATAACATGTATTGTTGTATTTGTGTTCTTTTAGTCCAATAAAATGATTCGTGCACATGCAACAATCCCATAAGTTTAAGCATGACTGATTACTGGTATGGATAATGGATTTACGTACTTGGTCTTCATTATGTTTGGGATATCCTTACCAGGAAGAGTGAGCTAAAAACGTTCAATATGACGTCACCAAGTAGTTAGATTGATCAAAGATCGTCAGTGTCGTGCCAATAAGTATGTTAAACCTAAATTCTAGACAATATATATTTTTTAGAAAAAAATATCCATTTTATTTTATAACCTTTCTTCAAGTTGTCATGATATATTTCGCTGGGTTCCTGGACAAACGGGGAATACCTGGTAATGAAAAAGCAGATCACGCCGCAATGGCGGCATTTTCACTTCCACCAACTGACTTTAAACTTTATTTTATCGATTTATAAACTATTTGTAACATTTGTTTATTATCACAATGACAAAATGAATTGGGTCAATATGTAGATAACAAATTACACTCAATCAAAGAAATTATCGGTGAATAGTCTTCTTGCCACAGAGACAGTCGCTGAGACGAGGCTGTCTTCGGATAGACCATACATATATAACATATTCCTATTTATTGAAGCGTTATAGCAAGCCGCAGTGCATGCAATGTACCATTTACAGTTAAACACTTGTAATTCGATTGTATTGATTCTATCACAACCTACATCAGAAAGTTTCTATAACAGCATAACATTTCTAAGACTTCTTTTCAACACTGTAAACATGTACACGAACATCTAAAAACAGTTTGGTTATACCAAAAGATATGAATAATCTTAGTCAAATTTTCATATTGATGTGTGAGTGTACCAATATATTTTTTACATTTTGAACATAATATGCTTTGTAGCCCTAATGACCTTTACAGTGTGTATGGGCCGTAATTAACAATAAATGAAAAAAATCGGATATCTATATGTAATCGAAACCATCATTCAAACTTAAAATCAACGCAACAACGACACTTAAATAACGAAGAATATAACGTTTGATATTTAAAGCCTCGAAAACAGTTGAAGGATAATATGACCCCTCGTTTCATAAGATTAAACAACTTCTGCTTTATCGTCGAAACCATAATATTTATGCAATTGTTTCTTGCATTAGGGAAACATTGTAGACGATCTTGATAAGATGACGATGGCGATCGTCAGACATTTGTATTGCCTATAACCTTCACCAACAAGTTTGCACTTGATCAGCCAAAAAATCGACATCATGAGAGTTGTCCTCAATTATCAAATCAACTGCGACATGAAAATACAATACATTGGAAAACGATATTGCTTTTATATATAAAATTGAAACGAATTAGCATACTCTAAACATTATCTATTTTGAGTGCTAAAACTATGGCGCTTGATTATTATTCAGCTAAATGCATTTAATTTGAGTAGTTTATACATGTTTAAGCTAAGGAGGGTTTTATATGTTGCCAATGGTATTACAATATCAATCAAAAGGTGACCGGGATGGAGGTTTTCTCCTTGCCGAGATTCTGAATTCGATCCTTTCATAACCTTATCGCTACGGTTACATAGATAAAAAAAAAATACATGAAAGTGTAGAAATAATATTTTATTTATGAAATGACTGGATAACAATAGACACCACATGTCGATGATTAAAAGATACTGACCCGTTCAACTGATCATACCACCCAGGTTTCATCCGTATTCCTTACTTTAAATACATTCCAAAAAGTTACAATTTTCATTCAAAACATTACAAAACTTAAGTAAAGTATCCTAGCTTAGATTACTTCTTTAAATCCAATAATTACTTTCGATGAAAAAAAAATAGTTAAGAAATATTGATCAAAACCGTAGACTGGCCACCAGTCACTACGTTTGTTACGAAGTGCTAAGCTTAATTCTAATATAAGCTTATCTCCCCTTTGTTTGAAACTTATCAGAAATATTCTAGAGACCAAAATCACAAAAGACAATTATATTTATGATTTTAATATTCTAGAAACAGATGCCAGTCTAATGAAACCATGGTAAGGTTATATATCAAACGCTTTACACATGTATATGTATATTTATAATAGATTGAGAAATGAAAAATCACAAATTGACTTGCAAGAACACGTACTAAATATAGTTCTATTATGGTATTTACATTGGTACAGCCCTGTCTAACCACGGATTAAGACTCTGTCAGGGCGCAGTGTTTTCCATTTAATGATTTAAATGTTAAACACAACATTAAAATGTTTGGATATGATAAAATTGAAAATAAATGATAGAAGACAATTACAACAAGAGAGTATATACACTGAAACCTGTCTGTTGTCATACAGATATAAATAAGACAGGTTTCTGACTGTAATATTGGTAAGATTAGTATTTTAAACAAAATAAGGATGTACTTAATGAAGGACAATTGAGTTATATCAACCCTCTCTAAGTGCTGAGTCGGGTCAGGATTTACGGTTTTTGATCGGAAACATATTCGAATTACAATTACTCAGTTCCCTTCAATAGTATATAATGTTATGTTTTGAGTGTCGAGGCGGATAGGATATCATTCTAGAACCACCTCAACCGATAATCGTAAATTAAAAGTGCTGGAAACTGTAAAGCTAAAATGTATGTAAAGTATTTGCAAGTCCTTAGTAATGTCAATCTACATTATCACTCTTCTTGTCCTAAACAATTCTGAATGAACTCTTCATATACAACAAGGTCAGTTATTATCAGTATGTCTTTAGGATTCCCCGATTGGGATTGTCTCCCTTTGTATGAATGAGAGACAATCTGTCATACAATAACAGATTCCAACTGAAATTGTCACCACAATAAATAATCCGCTTTACCAGAAATATGACACTCATGTCGTTGTCATAATTACTTCATACAGATCGCAGGTGGATTCGTCTTCATCGTATACCACCATAATGATAACCATAAATACATGGTCTTCTAATCACATATGTATTTCTTCAATGTCATCCATGTCTTCGTGGTGATGAGATGCTCGGCTTGATTGCCTCATTTTGTTTTTCTTCAGCGCGTCCAGTCTGGCCTGCAGCTGTAAGTCTACCTTTTTCTTATCAGACGCAGCCCTGCAACCGAATGGCAAATTATACAATTAGAAGGTCGATTGATTTTTTATATGACTTTCATATGACAAGAGATGATGAAGGAATATGATAGGCAATCATTTTTTCACTCATAATTCAACATTTAATCTCCCTGCGCCTGTGCTTTACAGCACAGCATCAAAATGAACGGGAAATATAACGATTCCGAAAATTCGGTATGACAAATGACTACGACCAACACGTCGATTTTTGACATTCACAGCCTCACGAAAGGACACAATGATTAATTATGTTCTCTTTAAGCAGATTACTATATATTGTATCATTAAGTAGGGTATGTACTGATCGATTACTAAACATATCACTGAGAATGGGTGTAATGACCAATTACTTTACATTATAGTATTGAGCAGAGGTGTAATGACCGATTAATTTACATTGTATCTTTGGCAGGGGGAGTAATAAACGATTGGTATACATTGTATCATTATGTATGAGGTGTAATGACCGATAACTATACATTGTATCATTTAGTAGGAGGTGTAATATATGACCGATTGCTATACATTGTATCATTAAGTAGGAGGTGTAATGACCGATTACTATACATTGTATCATTAAGTAAGGGTGTAATAACCGATTAAGTAGGAGGTGTAATGACCGATTACTATACATTGCATCATTAAGTAGGAGGTGTAATGACCGATTACTAAACATTGCATCATGAAGTAAGGTGTGTAATAACCTGTTACAATACATTTTATCATAAGTAGGGGTGTAATGACCGATTACTATACATTGTATCATTAAGTAGGGGTGTAATAACCGATAACTATACATTGTATCATTAAGTAGGGGTGTAATAACCGATAACTATACATTGTATCATTTAGTAGGGGTGTAATAACCGATAACTATACATTGTATCATTAAGAAGGGTGTTTAATGACCGATTATTATGCATCGTATCATTACGTTGGGGTGTAATAACTGATTACTAAACATTGCATCATGAAGTAAGGTGTGTAATAACCTGTTACAATACATTTTATCATAAGTAGGGGTGTAATAACCGATTACTATACATTGTATCATTAAGAAGGGGGAGTAATAACCCATCGCTTTACATTGTATCATCATGTAGGGGGAGTAATGACCGACTGCCATACATTGTATCATTAAGGAGGGGGAGGGGGTAATGGCCGACTATCGTACATTGTATCATTAAGTAGGGGTGTTATTAACGATTAGTATACATTGTATAAGAAAGGGGAGTAATGACGAACTACTATGTGATGAAAACTTACGCATTACTCATCTCGATGGCTTTGTTGAGGATAGCTTGGGCCTGGTTCCTTAGTTCGTTTTTCTTATCCTCCATTTTCTCTTCCCGACGTTTCAGCATCTGTTCCACCTGTCGCTCTCGCTCTTTCATTAACTTGTAGTCTGCATTCTGCATGTCGCCAATAATCATATCTGTCTCCTTTAGACATAAATATTTATAACACAATTAAGAATATGGACGATCCCCATAGTAAAACATCTATTCTATTGATGTACAAGGAATGATACAGATACATTATGTAAACCTGATATCTTACACATACACGCAGGCAGTGAATACACCCGGTATACTGTATATGTACTACATGTACAGTGAATATAGGCAGTGGATACACTATTTAGTATGTATATAGACAGTATCATGTAGCAATAGGTACGTGGAACCACGTGACCGTTTTGCATCGTACATGTACATGCCAAGAAAGTAAATTTAGGCCTCCGCTTCAAGTGTGTTTATTTTATCTTTCTTTTGCTGAAATATATCTAAATGAAATATAGGTCAAACAACCCTGATTTAACTTTCGCCAAGCTTGTATCGTTTCTCAGTGATACTCGACCAAATTATTTTGACTGGCGAACGCCATCCAATTATCGTGCAAAATCAGTTGTTCGAATACATAACCCAATCAGTTGCCAACAATTCATCCTTGGCATGTAAGGTACTAGGTACAGAAAATTACACATATGCAGAGAGGGGACTTGATATCCTGTATAACGTACAATGTACGTAGACGAATGCACGTGTAAATAGCAAATACAGCATTTACATATAGCAACTGTACCTTCTTCATCTGATCAGGAGACAATATTGGCTCGCCAGAACTGAGAGTACTGAATGGCCGTGACTCTGGTCTCGGGCTACGACTCCTGATTTTGTCTGGTCGTCCAGCCGATAGTTCTCCCCAACT
The DNA here is from genome assembly GCF_902652985.1 of Pecten maximus. Lineage (NCBI taxonomy): Eukaryota > Metazoa > Mollusca > Bivalvia > Pectinida > Pectinidae > Pecten > Pecten maximus. Next base: position 31,046,929 of record NC_047018.1, read on the forward strand.
CTCTTCATTACGGTTTTGACTCCTGCTTGGTCTGACTTCACTAACGCTTAGAGTGGTTGGACTTCGCATGTAGGATTTTTCTCTACGGAGGTCTGCCAAATCGCCCCAACTGCGGCCGATACGGCTCTGTGCTCTGCTTTGGGCACGTTCGTTACGTATTTGAGCCAGACTTCGACTATTTGGTCGTGTGTCGACTTCCATTTTTGATTCTCGACCTTTCATTTGTGAATGGCTGAAATCATCCTGCTTTCGTTTTTCCTCTACAATTGTAAAGAGTACTATTAATTTTGAATAAGGTCTTGATAAGAACAGTCTTTGAAGTTATATTTGATATAATTTTATAAGGTTTATTTTGTGTTTCCTAACACAAGGAATGAGTTGCAATTGGAGACTACATTAGAAATATCTTAAAAATAGGACGGGATAGCTGTTCCTTATTTTGCCGAGAATTATATTTAAAGGTAGGTGACATGCTACTCGAAATAATCAATAAAGGGATCAACTAAATGTGTATATAGCATGTAGAATTGTTTCACTTACCAAGCAGACGAGCCTCATTTTTAAGCTGTTGGTTTTCGTAATTGAAATCGAGGAGTGTTGACCGTATCATCATTCGGGACTCCTCTATAACATTCACAGTATCTTCTGTCTCCTGCTCGAACAGATCCATCCACGCCTCCATTACCATTTCCTGTAAAACAGATTTACGTTACATGAATTTGAGAGAATACATTTGATATCTTCATGAGAATTTTACATTATAGGTATTTCGATTACTTAATATAGCTATAACGTGAGCAATCACAGCTACAAAGGTGTTCGTGTTATCTGTTTTTTCTAACCAGTTAACCACTGTCTACCGTAATTTCCGGTCTATCCCACGCACCGGTGTACAGCCAGCAGGATACAAAATAAGGCATTTTGAAGCATTGTGCAAAATTAATTTCACATAACCCGAACCTGCAATTTCACTCGTGTAATACATGTAATTTGTGTACATGTACATGTACATGAACCAAACAGAAGTTGTATTTTCGATCGATTTTTTTATTGTTGAGGGCACTGAAAAAAACTAAGCTGTGTGTTTCTTTTGTTATGTTAATCAATTTGTATTCATGAATTGTTGTGAAAACCGAAAAATAATGTATAACGAACATTTGTTTTACATTTATATAAAAGAAATTCTTCAGAAAGCTGGCTCCTGCGGGTAGCCCGCAAAAGACACCACCAGATGTTAAAAAAGTGTACATAATGTATAATCCGTGAACTATACACAGGAAATTACGGTTCCTGATCGTGATGGTGGATTGATTTAACATGAAAGATTGTGGCGATTTAATCTCCTTACATAAACAAACGCCTGGGTAGTGTACCAACACTGGTTCATGTTACACAATCATGTTAGGGTTGATTTGATGTCATGCTAATGTAATGTAGCCATGTCATTTCTCTTCTCATTCCAAATGTGTTGTTAAAGTATAAACAAACACATAGACAAAGGTACATGAATGTAAACAGTAGTGTTTGGAAGAAATAATGCCAATTAATTACTTTACATGTGTAATGATTTTTCTTCCCTATTTATTGTTTTTGTTGATATCACAATGCAGTTTTACGGTCTTTCATTTTAAAGACTACATACGAATGATCAAGTAGCGTGTTGTAAATAAAATTGGAATATTAAAGTGCAACTATGTGGGTATTTAGAACTATTTCTCAAGCTGATTGATTATCTTTGCAGCGCACAATGACAGTAACCAGAGGAGTATATACATATGATTTACCCTGAGTTAAGATATTAAATGAATAAGGACGTCGACGAGACATCAACAGATCAAAGAAAGTACAGAAAGAAATAGTCACCAAAAAGAAAAAAGTCACCAATGACAAAATAGTCACAAATAAAGAAATAGTCACCAAAAAGAAAAAAATAGTCACCAATAACGAAATAGTCACCAATAACGAAATAGTCACCGATAAAGAAATAGTCATCATTAACGAAATAGTCACCAATAAGGAAATAGTCACCAATAAAGAAATTGTCACCGATAAAGAAATTGCCACCAATAAAGAAATAGTCACCAATAAGGAAATAGTCACCAATAAGGAAATAGTCACGAATAACGAAATAGTCACCGATAAAGAAATAGTCACCATTAACGAAATAGTCACCGATAAAGAAATTGTCACCAATAAAGAAATAGTCACCGATAAAGAAATAGTCACCGATAAAGAAATAGTCACCGATAAAGAAATAGTCACCAATAAGGAAATAGTCACCAATAAGGAAATAGTCACCAATAAAGAAATTGTCACCAATAACGAAATAGTCACCAAAAACAGCGTAAAAGATTGGAAATAAAGAATACGTAGATAGCAGATCAATTCCATTACATGAATGTTACACGGTATGCTTTATCAGTACCATTGGATACATTGACTAAACCAGCTACAGTTATACAGTAACACCAATAATTGACATTTTGTTTACTTAGAAATATAAATACAAAGTATCTAGTCCATTCAGTAAAGATTATTGTAGAGGAATTGGATTGAGCTTACGTCAATCTACATGCACTTACACCGGGAATTTTCTAGGTCTCAAGTTAAACTAGTTTTCTCACGCTCCTCAAAGAAATATCAATACACTACAGAAAAATTAGAGAATGAAAATGGAAGTGACGTTGATAGCATACTGAGATAAAAAAAAAAAAAGTGTTAATAATCGCCAATGGATAAATTTTCAATATATCAAAAATAGATTTGATCAAACAATAACGGTTTGTTACATTCAAGTACAATCATTAGGGAGCCTAGATGACGTTTAAAATTTATACAATTCAGTTAATATTCTCCTCTATTATAGTGTTGGATAGAAGGAGTTTGATATTTATAAATGTGCTAATACAAATCAAAGAATAAAACCTCCAGCAGATTTTAGAATAATTTTGTGAATACAGTTGTACATCTAAACTTTTTGGAAATTATATGTAGGGAAACGATGGTTAATATGAATATACCATAATGTGAAAGATGTAACAGAAATATACCTCTCATTAAAATTTGATTGGTACTGTTTGACATATCGAAAAATATATATAAGTTTTGTTCAATTGCGTGTGCTGCAATACACCTATATCACATTTAGGTAACATCTAAATTGTTTTTCAACGGAAAATTAAAATCATAAAAGATGTCAGTGTATGAAACTGTAATGCACCTATCTGGAATCTGGTACGACCTTCAGGGTCTATAGAGGGTTGACCAGAATAAGTGTACGATTGCTCGGCCGATGAGATTCATGTTAATCGATGATCAAGAGAGTCACACAATTGTTGTGTTGATAGAATCGGTCAAGCCTCTTTAACAGTTTTAGGAGACCATACTATTCTAATGATTTGAAAAATATGGCATTCTCGACCGAAATATCAATGGCAGTAGCGAAGAGAACAGGAAACCATCTACCAATCCTACCATATTTTAACTAGAGCAAATTTATCTTTCGAGGAAATTTTTAACCGACCGACAACTAATACCCTGTCTCTGTACGCTCTGTACGGTTTGACTTAAATAGACAAATCCATCAAACACAAAAACCTCAAACAACCTGCACACATTCGACGGTCACATCGACGGTCACATCGACAGAAAGACGAATCATGTAGGAGGCGATTTGATTCGTCGTAATATTCATACTACAAATAACATGTATCTGATGTACTGCCGTGCATATATTGTTGGAGTTAGGAGGTTCACGTATTCTTTATCATTACTTTTGAAATACGTCAGAAAATGCAGTCGCTCAACATATAAACACTAAATACTGATTCCACATGTACACTAATTGACCTTGTTCGCCTGGGTAAACCGTATACCGTCATAATCGAACTCTGGTCGTTAAAGGCGAGAATGCTAAATACGTCTCCCAATGGCCAACTATGTAGAAAGCTTGCTAAATCTGCTGATTGTATAAATGATATGGGTTTTTTTCCAGGATGGAATAAGTAATCATGCGTGAAAAATTGTTAGTTTTTTTTGTTTTTTGTTTGTATATAATTTTCTTTGTTTTAATTTAATCAAACGACCATGGTTCCATGGTATTTCTAACAAAGATTATTGCAGTCCGTACATCATTTGATAAGTGCAAAATACATAATGATAATAAAAACAGCAGTGGAACCTCAGGTTACTATTATATCATACCAACCAGTCCTGCCTGTCAATATATCAATCGTATAAAAGAGCGATAAATGCCCCAATGGGTCTGCATATCATAAAATACATGACAGATGCTGAAACCAACAGTGGCAGCCATTGCGGATGTTCAAGTTTGGGGCAAAATACTTGTACAATGTATAATAATACTTAATTGAAGCTGGATGCTAGTTGTCGCATTATTTAAAATCTTCACATTTTAACATCTTTCTTTTTAAAAGACATATAGGATAGGAGGTTATCATTGTAGAAACTATAAATCGACCACAATTGTTAGAAAATGATGTACTTCATTTCTGTTAATTGAATCCGCAATTTTAATTTGTTTAAGGACATCAAATCTGTTTGAAACTAAAATGATTAAATATTGACTACGTTTGACGGTCAGCTCTGTTTTAACATCACACCAATACAAACTCCATGGGGACGTTTGATAATTATTACACTTGTGATTGTTTGAAAATTGATTTGTCGTTTAATTTATGAAAGATTTATAGGGTGTCAAAATCTGTCAGGGCTACCTAATGTAATGTATGTGTAGCAACATAAAACTATATGGAACTGAAATCCTAAAATCTCACTCTAGACAGACCACAGTACATTAACATTTATGGTTATGTTACATTTGTACTTGTATATTATTGTCATATCCATATTTCCTGCGGTACTTATAGAAATGTTAGTCATTTCAATAAATTAAGGCCATTTAATTATATAAGTGATTTAGGAATTAAATTTGATGACAAAAAATCTAAGATAATGGTCATGTACTTCCACTTATCTGCTTTAACAAAGATACGTTTAAACTTGTATGGTTCCGTGCTCTGCTCTACTGTGTGGAAGAATTAACCATAGAAATAACAAAGATTAGAATGGATATTTAGAGCTTACAAAATGTACAGGCTTCCTAGTACCGCTAACGAACCCTTGTCATATTGACATATCCATACCTATTCAATACATGATACAATGTCATATTTATATAAAGCCTGCTTTGGTCTATCTATCGATTCGTGGTTCCGTGATATGTATGAGTGTTGGACAAGCTTTGCCGTACAGAAAGGTTTACGGCCTGTGTGTTACAACGAGACATTGGAAGGACGCACTGACTGTCGCTATCACATCAATCGATACAGGTGAGTTATCGACTCTCTTTACCTGACGATAATGGAGTCGGTAAACCATAGCCATGCTAAATAAAACCCTATGTTTAATGTCACGAGTGCACAAACGATCATTGTTGTATTGGACACTGTTGACAAATGGTTTACATGTAATTTGTTCTAGATATCTTTCAGATAAACCGAAGAAAATCTGTAATAACAGTAGAAATAATCATAATTAATAATATTGTTTTAATCTAAAATGAGAACAAAACTAAAAATAAAACAAATTGATATAATACATGAATAACATTAACATAAGAAAAGGGGACAAGAGAATACCAATGAAGGAACATAACAGTAATTCAAAGGCAAAACCTATTTGATTACACCAGTAAATGAATAAAAAAAACAATACAAAGACCGTTTTGAAACGTATCAGATCAATCAAAGCACGGTACGAGATTGCTGTTTTATCAATAAAACCCCTGCCTCGCTCACTCCCCATATAGAATGAAGTTATGTTGTTTCAAAGTAAGAACCGAGGTAGTTACAATAAACAAAGCACAATTAATTTAACTTGACATTGGGGATATATTCGTTCTGACGAGATCATAATATAGGCCATACATTTAGAGTATATACAGGACAACATTATCCCATTACTATATCTGAGAAATGAAAATTCCATGAAGACCCCAGTAGTAATCGAATGAGACATCTCCAATCCTCTCTGGAATTACATATGTCATGTTCTCCGACTAAGAAGTTACCGTTACACTTCCGCATTGTTCATGGTGCTTTGGTTTGGTTTGGTTTATTTTGTTTAACGTCCTATTAACAGCTAAGGCCATTTAAGGACGGCCTCCCGTGCGTGCGACATGCATGCGTGTGTTGAGTACGTATGTGTGTTTTGGGAGGCTGCGTATGTTCGTGTTAAGTCTCCTTGTGATAGGCCGGAACTTTTGCCGATTTATAGTGCTATCTCACTGAAGCATACTGCCGAAGACACCCAGCAGGACACCCCACCCGGTCACATTATACTGACAACGGGCGAACCAGTCGTCCCACTCCGTGTATGCTGAGCGCTAAGCAGGAGCAGCAACTACCATTTTTAAAGAATCTGGTATGTCTCGGCCAGGGGACAGAACCCAACGCCTTCCTCACAGGGGCGCACGCTCAACTAAAGGCCAAAAGTGAGGCAATGTCAAGGGAGACGTGTGGAAGAAGAAAGTTGTTAAGAAAGAAGAGAAAAGAGAAAATCCCAAATATAGTCGCCTCTTACGATCATGCCATGGGGGCAGCAGGTACAATCATTACGCCCTACCTGCAGGGCGATGTTCATGGTGCTTTCTAAATTTATTATGGAAATGTTTCCATTATTGCCCTTGCTAATTATGGCTTGGTTCTTCCAAACAAGCGTAACAGCCTTCTTGTGATACTGTACGTATACACAAGGTCCAAATGTTATTTTGTAAGTTTTGAAGAATACCATAAATCTTGGAATCCCTACTCAAATGAGGCAGCTTACCACTTATCAGATTGATTAATGTGATGATATTTCCCAATTACTTGACTTATATTGCCTCTGATATTGTAGACACTAACCTACTATAATTACCTCCCTTGTCCCATTTTGAACTGTCTGATATTAATATAACTGAGCAAGATATAATTGACCAATTCCACATTCTTAATAAAAATAAACCAGCTGGACCTGATGGTATCCTACCAATTATTGTAAAACATATCTCATCGTCTTAAGTATATCCACTCAAATTGTTGTTTAATAAAACATTGTCTATTGGTGAACTCCTAGATATTTTAAAAGTTGCTAATGTTACATCACTCTATAAAGGAAAGGGTGAAGCTAGTGATCTAAATAATGGTTGGCCTATTGCAGTTACATCTATTTTTATTACAATGTAAGAAAAGGTTATTTTTAAATACACATATAATTATATTTCAAGTCATCATATGCTAAGTGAACATCAGGTCTGTTACATAAATTAAAAACTTACTTGTTCTTACTTGGCTGACAGAAAACAAAGGGTTGTCATTGAAGGATATAAATCTAGCACTAAACCTATATCAGCAGGAATCCCTCAAGGATCTGTCCTTGGTCCCATTCTATTTCTTCTTTTCGTTAGTGACATCACCAATAAGATAACCTCTAATATAAAACTCTTTGCTGACGACACCTCCCTCTATGTAATAGTACATGATGATAATGGCCTTGATACACCTAATACAATGCTTAATGATGATTTAGTTTCAATCTCCAAATGGGCTAATAAATGGCAAATTCTTTTCAATCCTAATAAAATAATATCTATTAATTTCAGTCGTAGGTTTAACATTGACCATCCTCATTTTTTTAACAATAATCCAATTGTACAAAATGAAAATCACAACCACTTAGGTCTAGCCTTTAATAGTAAAGGTACGTGGGCGGATCATATTTCAAATATTTATCATAAAGCTAACTTTAGGCTAAGTATACTTCGTGTTCTAAAAAAAAATAGGTTTAGGCTCATGTAGTGTCTGGTGGCTCTTTTCTCACCCCGACAAAACCTAAGATTAGGGTTGACATGATCGAGGTTCATGTATTGCCTGATGGCTCTGTTCTCACCTCGACATTACCTAAGATAAGGGTTGACATCTCCGAGGAATCGTAATACTTCTGTGGTGCTAGAATAGGCCAAATATGCTAGAATCATGCTAGACTGAATGAAACGCAGTTCTTTCAAGGATCATATTTTTGACAGAAATGAAGTAGCAAGTCTTCTCTGTTCCTACCATGAGGCAAATGGGAAAAAACGCCCATAAGCTAACATCTTGTCGAAACTACGGACACATTAGACAAATACCTATGCTTTCGACCAATTCAAAACCAATATCATTAGAAATCATACTGTTTTGGGGCATTAACATTTCATCCTGTCAAAATAAAGATATATTTATTCGTGTACAAAATTATATTTTCAACTCTGAACGTTTTCCTTAATCCTTTTCACTGATATAATAATCTTCGATAACATGTTCAATAATTGTTCATTATTATTATCTAACGTCTTATTTTGTCATGTGATATTGGTTTACATCAACTAGCAGCAGTTTCACAGCATCAAAAATGTTTTAATTGTTTCAACTGTAATAACTCATGTACGTGTTTGACTCGGGCAATGTTTGCCCCTTCCCTTCCCTATACATTTTTCTCTTTTCTTTCTTCATTCAATCTCATTTTAAAGTAATTAACTGACGCTGTTAGATTGTTGTTAAAGATTTGTATCTTTGTAAAATTTACAATCTATAAATAACGTCAAGATCACTGTCACAAACCAACTGAACACAATGTAATATTGTACAAACAAACATATTCTTTATATTCGCGAACAATTAGAGATGGCCTCCATCTGACTTTTCTGTGATATAAATATATCAATATGACTACCCATTAGTAGTTGTATTATAAATCGAAATCAGAAGGTTAATTGATAAACCACAAATGAATTTTTAATATTTCAATTAACGGTGAATATGCTGAAGGCAGACCATTTGGTATCAAATTACGTGCCAATGTAGGGGATGTCGGGAATATAAGTTGCTGTATATTTGACAATATAACATATTGTATTAAATTACATTATCATCGTTATTTATGAACTTATGAATCTCGAATAGTTATATTACACGACAAACCTCTGTAAACATAAAGTTTGAATGATATACTTTACACCATGACAGCAATCATCTTTAAACATCGAATACATCAAAACCTGTCAATAAACAGGATTAGGTGGTCGGGTGTGACAGTGTTTACACACGTTTATTCAACCTAGGCGTGCTTTACTCGGAGCCAACAAGAGTAAGTAAATTAAGTTAATATAAACTCCTTCGTAATTGCTTTAAAAGTCAATACGTTTGATTTCATCAATGATAAGTATCCAGGATGACGGTGAAATTAGGACCCATAAAAGGCTGATATTTCGTTGATCGGGTACGTGCTAGAATTTATTAAATGCAAATTACACCACGCATACCAACCGTGCTTAAGCATCGAATACAGCATTACCGGTTTATCAATAATGAACATGCAGGGCGACAATGATCTTACGACTGATAAATGGTTCATATTTCGTTGATTTGGGAATATGCGTGAATTTATTATTTATAACGGAAAATTGTTTTCAAATAACTATTCACATTTATATGTTCATATCAACTATATCAAGAATGAATAATGACATATGTTGTCACATTCAATCATTTAAGAGAAACCGGATTCATATTAACTGCCCAAGCGTTCTTAATGACAGACAGGAACAATCAATGTGGAATAAAATATTTCAGCACTCTGAGAATTGGTATTTTAAAATGTTCAATTTTGCATAAAATGCAATGCTAAGCCCACACTTGAATATCCTTATGAATATATATGATTATATATGTGACGATATGTTAAATACAGAAATAAAGAGAAAACTTTAAAGTTTCTTGGCCATGAACATAGTGTGTAAAAAAGTAATGCTATTTAACAAAACAGCATTTTTTTCGAATTCATCTTTAAAACAATAGTTTGCAAATTAAATTGATTGAAAGTTTTTTTTATACATACTACGGTAAAATGATACAATTTAACACTGACAGGTAGAACCAGTCCATAGTAATCTTATGTCATTAACTTTCATATGTCAACCATGTCGATTGATCTTTCTGATATATCATGTTTGTCCGTATTTAATTGAAATTGACAGGAAGTAATTACAGCAACATTATCAATATTATTAGTGTTGTCATAGCGCGCGGAAACATTCAAATTGTACCATTTCAGCTGAAGATTAAGTATACAATACGTATAGGAGCACGTTAATATTGGCGATACTGCTAGGAATGGTGTAGTTATAATCATTATGCAATTTTTAAGTGTACGGTGAGACGTGATAAGTATTGTATGTACGACCAACAAGTGAATAGAGCGTTTAAAGACGCCTATCAAAACTGTACATATATAAAATTAATATACAGCTGCAGTATACAGCTGTTTCTTACCTAGGACAAGTCAATGATGCTGGGGACCGAAAGAATGAATATGCAGAGTAAGGGATATCAAACTCGTCATACATACATATTAATCTATAAATTGTAGGTGATAACGCAACTTAAAAATCATAATGTTAAATGCCCAGTATTCAATTATGCCGCTTATTTGTGACGGATTAATTGTAAAATAAATCAGGGGCGAATATTAACTGCAATTAAAGTGTTCACCGTTTGCCAACAGTTTGCAACCGTTACTAAAACGAAACACCTTTTCGTTGCTCTCTCTTTAAGATATACACGAATCTAATAAGTGATGCAAATTATGCAATGGTATTAAAGTAAACTGTGTATTTATTAATCTCCAGAGTGCTGCAAAAATCATAATAAGAAAGTATACCGTTGCTTCTGGGACATACCGTTTGTTTATGATATGAATCACCACGGTCCAGAATATAAGGACACACATACAATGGAGCAACAAACAGAAAGGGAACGGGTCATGACAAGTATCAAAGATACCGAAAAGCAACACAAAAAACGAGACACAACAGAATCAAAGTAATTCGGTTCGAGAACACGTCAAGGAAATACAAAGAAATGAACAGGATTCAACCGCAAAAGATGGATGATAATCAACTTAAAAGGTATCAATTGTTCATTACAAATGTTGTATAAACAAACACTTATAAAACACGTGGAATCAGCTATACATGCGTTTTGATAAGCTAGCACCTTGAACTTTGACCGAAAAGACGCCTCACGCACTCGCAGAAATTAAAACACGAAATAATTAATTAACGATTGTTTTTTGTTTTTTTTTTGTAATTTGATTTCTAAATTGGTTTGTATCAATTCATTTCCTTGATGATAATAAACCCATTAATTACTTGTCGTGATCTCTGATAAATTATAACATTTTCAGATATTTCGGAAATTGTCAATCTTGAATATAAATTAGCTGCACATTGCAGTGCAGTTCTTATCGTTACATCAAAATAAATATCGTTAACATCGTTGAGGTAGGAACAGGTCACACACACTGATTGTTGTTTTATATGGCATGTCTACTACTATCGTTAGTTACTTCTTAGATGTTAATGAAACACTAGCTAGAACTGTGTTATGGTAACCTGTTATAGATAACTTACTCGAGATTAATACTATATGCCTATACCTGTTGGCTAACCTGTATTAATTGTAAGAAACACATACACTATAACCAATCCACATGTCTGCTGATAATTCCATCCTCCATAATAGGATGAACTCCTTACAATAGATATATTGTGTTAGGCGAATCACGTGATTGCTAATTGACGTTACACTGTACTGAAACTTCTGATATTAAAGAGAATTGTTATCGATATATATAATCGGATTCACTTGTCGCCCAAGCCTAATAACCACAAACACACATAGGTCCTTATTTCAAGGTACAATACGGTAAAATCCTTCATTGTTAAAGCATATATCGATTGCCATAACTAAGAAAAAAATCAATAAGATATTTTCTCCGGAAGACAATTGCGAATAACGCTGATATGTATATAGGTATATGACACCGAGGTGTATTTACAATGTATATCGGCCGAGGTGATGTGTGACAGGAAATGAATTCATTGGATAATCACCAATGTAGTTTAAATATGGAAGATACTATCATCATAAACCTGATCTAGACCTTTTTCACGGTTTCACTACCAGGGCACATTTTGATAAAAAGTATATTAATAGGAAACTACCATTTGAACTATTCTATCTGTATTCACGTGGACCACAATTCTTATCGATGTGTGATATATGTATTGAGGTCAGGGCGACAATCAAATTAAGTTAATTATAGTACATCTCAGTCAGGCGACAAAACAAAATAACCTCAATACACCATTAACGTGAATTAACAGGATCCCTGGGGGTTCACGACATGAAATTACGGACATAAACATAATGTATCTATTAACATATAAAACAGATTAGTAATTCATTATACACAGCTGGGACGCATTTCTTTGATCGTGTATGGGTGAACCTGATCTGTTTTCTTTATAGAATATTTCAATCAGCAAAGCCCTTTTGCGTCATCGATATTTACTGAATTTACAAACATGCACACTGATTATTATCATTTTTTTTTAAACTATTGGTCTTGAATGTTAATCCGACTAAAACAATAGTTTACAGTTACTACAAATTTAAATTGATATAAAGGAAATATATATGTGCAATAATAACTTTTTAACACCAGTATTAGTCACTATTTAATAATAATGAATTGCAATTCTCTGATATTCAACTATCGGAAATATACATATCTAGTGGGAGAATAAACTATGTGTTGGTTATTTCAATGCATTTTGTTTTGTAGAAAAGTGTGGCATTAGATGTGTAAGGTAAAATATGTTATCCAGATATAGGTACCTTAACAGATTATTATTGACATTACAATCATGCACGTCAAACACGATAGCAGCGAGCCCCCAAGTGTACCGTTTGAATTGTTGTATATCTGATAGGTGTCAATTTAAACAATTGCAACAGATTCATTTTCATTGTAGTAATTATTAGAATTCATTAATAATTAACAAGTTTATTATCTACAAAGCAACAAACGGATAGAAATCTATTTAAAAAAATTATTATCACTAAAAAAATTGCGAATAACATTTTGTGTGTTATCATTTCCGCGACTGCTTGAGGCGGCCTTCAAGTGCCAGCCAATAAAAATGGATTGAACCATATGAGTAAAATATAGCCACGTAAAAAGGTCACCGTGTCAGCCAATAAAAACGCATTTAGAGTTTATACGACATGTGGTATAAACTGTATGTTATTCAAAAATTGTAATTATTATTTAATGCCCTGGGATTTGAATAACACCCACATATTGTGTTTTCATGATAAACTCTATTGTAAGCACGAGTAAACTGGAAACTAGGGTAACATTGCAAATATCAATGGTGAAAGTGAATGGTGGGAAGCAAGGTAAAAGTCAAACATTCTAACCAGGTCCCATAGAATCGTACAAACCGGTCGTTTCTGTACTTTAGTTATTGTCTTCAAAACATCACACTCATATACGATTAAAAAAAACTATGTATTAATATAAAGTGTTATTTTTCCTAATATTCTTTAAATGGTCAGTTTTGTATATGACCTAGCAACATTTCTTTTCAACTCATATCCTTATGCCCTAAATGATATTATGAGAATTTTTTTTTTTACATAAAACAGGTAAATTCATCCTTGAAATAGGTTTTCTATATAAGTAGAAACATGTCTCACAAACTCGTGGTCGTTGTATGTGGTATTTCTTTTACTGTCGATAGTAATTTGAAAAAAACTACAAACCACACTCTTTTAAGCTCGTGTTAAAAAATCTAGTCAAAGAAATACCATATACATATAACAACGTAGGGTTTGCGCAACCTCTAATTAACCAACTCATTCCTATAAATTTCGAGTGCAGTGTTCATTATCATATTCACTACTTCACAGGAAACCAATACAAGATAGATCTAAGCAGATATCTGCTTCTTTCTTATAAATGCATCACGATTTATAATTTCTTACAAACAATTTTATTTTATTTTCTTTATTTCACAGACCATTATGCTTTGATAGTCTTGTTTACAAATACTATATTTAAAGATGAAATATAAACATAAATTGAATATGCTTTCCTTAATACATGTATATTTTTCAATTTTATTGTTAAGGTATACAAAAAGTACATTATTGATATGGATTCACAAAAAGGGCGAATTCACATCAATACCACATTGCAGTCTTATTGGGTATACGGAAAGCTGATGTAAAGCATTGTAAAATGTCAATGGGAATTACAGACTAAATGAGTATATAGTTTTATTTCTATAGGCTTTTGTGATTTAATCTAGCACGTATTGTGACAGTGTAACTAGGAGACTGTTAACTCCAAGACAACATAATTGTGTAAATAGATACAAACAATATCCTTTATGTCAAAGACTTTTTAGTTTATTGAAAATCAATTAGCAGTATACAGTTCTATAGCCGATTATGTTGCAAAATAAATACATTCGAAGGGTGAATATATATATCCTATCTTACCCATTATGCAATACGTAGATGTTGATTGCTTTTGACATCTTTTTATTGAACATTTACATCAAACTAATACGTTCTAAGTATTGTTATTAATATTACAAGTGATGACGACGACGACGACGACGATGATGATGATGATGATGATGATGATGGTGGTGGTGGTGGTGCTGATGGTGATGGTGGTGGTGATGATGATGATGAGGGCTATTATTAGAAGAGCTGAAAAGTCTTCAGAATTTATTGATTTACATAAAGACAGACAGTATGTCTATGTATTTGGAAATACTATAATACGGCCTAGATCGATATATGTTTACTAGATTTAAAATGGTCTGTAGAAAGCTACTTGACAAAACATGATGTAGAATGAAAAACCTGTTCATTTCTTGACTAGTATTGTCTCCATCATCTTATCTATAAATATACTTTCTTCATAAAACTAAAGCGGTAAGCATTGTATCGTTACAAATATTCACGTTTCTAATTTTGCCACTGAGAATATTACTTAGAATTCATATGTTTATCTTTTACAATGGGATATGTTGTTTTATATTGGCGAAATTAGCCAGTATAGCATCTTAAAAATTCACAACAGGAAAACAAAATAGCTAATTGAATGTGTAAGAAATGTACGAAATGTTATCATAATATATGACTTAGTATAAGATCTGTACACATACGAAGATTTCTTTTCAAATAAGCAGACGATATTGAATATAATTGCCAGAACTGTAGCTGACTTCTATAAGAACGATGTCATGGGACGATAACTTACCCTCCATTCTTTTGATAGTGAATTTAGTGACTTTATGATTCCTTCGTCTAATATATCTTCGGGAGACGTCATTTTGATGGTTTGTATGTGGTTTCACCTCTGAATGTCTTGCTTACTACAATTCGACTGGCTGTAATCGTAGAAAATATTTCCAAGATGTCGCTCTAATCATATCCTGTACACCGAAAAAGTCCAACCTGTTTTAAAGCAAATGCTTGATATACTTGTCCATTAATTACAAGAATACTAACTGGATATTCTATAGTTAACAGATTTTTTATGTCGGACGTCTTATGATGCCCTAGCTCCTAAACACCTTCTGGTTCACTCCAGTTCCTAATAATTTTTTTCAGAGATTTGATTCCACTGCCGATGACGCGTATAAAAAGTCACTAGCTTAAAACACGTCCTACCTGCCTGCATTACTCCTCGCCACTGATTGGAATGGTTGTGCTAATAGCTCGTACAACTTAGTGATACACAGCTACGTACCACACCTTTGGTTTAATTTACAGGTAATAGAAAGATTTGAATCAATAATTTATTCAAAATGTCCGCGATCACGATTCAGTATATTGGGCATATCATAGCATTGTTGACACTGGCCTAGCCTTGGACTCCAAGCATTGTCGCGTGCATGAATCAGATTATCGATGTGAAATAAATCCATACGTACCATAATAGTAGTATCAATTATCAGGATTAATGTTGTCATGATAAAACTTGTTTGTTCTACCTGGACAAAGGAACTATTCTAAAAATCGAACAGGTGGTGTTAAGTAACGAAATAAGCGATAATAATCCTGGTACAGCATACAACTAAAAAAAATCAAATGCTACATTCATAAGACCTTTATTTCCTAGAAACTTCACATAAAGTAAAATTACACCTTAGATTACCTGTATTGATCACACATAGAAGTAGTTTCAACAAAAAATATTATCGATACATTCTATTGCCCATTGAAGGAACAAGTTTACACAACTTAAAATGGGGAAATCTGGGTTTTATTCCATATTAAAAGTTTTTTTCTTTTCAAATCATTTTTAATCAGATTGTACGATTGGGATTTCTAAATGAGTAATTTTCAAGTCATAACAAGAAAACGTTTTTTTATTGGTCGTCTATAAGTATAGGGTATGTCAATAAGAAATATTCAACTTAGTCGCCGAAACATCATTATTAATATCGAAAAATAGTTATTAAGGTTTAATCAAAATGGTTCAGCATGTATTTATTGTAAATAATATAGGAATTAAAAGAAAGAATAAATGCTTGACGTGTGACAAGTTCTTATCTGCCAATATTTAACTACTATTCAGCGTTTGAATGCGTAGAAATAAAATTGATCCCGCCAACATAGCTTTTGTACTTTTGAAGATGCTATTTATCTGTAATGGACGTATAGGTCCTAATTTATGTTTATATAAGTAATCGATAAGCCAAATATAAACATCAATGAATGTCGATCCAACTATTGTGTAGTTGAAAATCATCGTCCACTGGTCTAATTTGTATATGAATTTCTATAAAAAGCGTATATATAGTGTATGTCGTAAAAAGGCTAGATAATGTCGACTGTCACGGTGGCAATTTCTTAGCTCTACGCTTCCGTTTCCAAAGTCTATACAAACGACTATGATGCAAATGAATACAAATATGTATACATTGTAATACGTATTTAAAACAAAGAGATACCGTACAGTTTTATAAAGCATCATACATTGTGGATATCATACAATGGAGGATGTCATTAAATATTGATATTCGTTTGTTTTGGGTTTTTTCAAACAAGATACACATGTACATCATATTGCTATGTATTGACTTCTAGCTTCTAGTAATCGATAGCACGGGCGATTTAACAAAGGGTTCATATATACATGTGCTGACTTCCGTCAAATTTATGTTATATAGAGTAAATGAACATTTGTATATTGACTCCCGTATAATGTTTAACATAGCAGAACAAATGGTTGATATTCGATACTCTTCCAAATCACAGTTCTGTAACAAAGAATTGTCATTTCAGTTTCAGCTAATCGATGATGTTTTGTCTTTATGAATAATTGTACAATTATGTAAAAAAAAAAAAAAAAGACACGCGCTATTGTCACTTTTATTACAGAGTGATAATTAAATAAAGCAGCGCCAAAAATAATAAACACAGCTGATTTTTTCCTTCTCGGAATCGTCAGTGATGCTAGGGACCTTAAAAGTGTTGATACCCAAAGGGTAACTCTCAAAACAAGTCAAATTTTTAAAAAAAAAAGTCAGATATGTGATTACCTAGTTATATGCACTACTGGACTTGCTATCAAAACACTACACACTCTCCAATATCAACCGATATCCGCGACATTTACTTGCCACCTGATCCAACTATTAATAATGACTTTGATCGTTATAGGACGATTTCGATTATAGATAACACCAGACTGTTTAATGGTCATAAGTCTCTGCTATGGGTTGTTGATGCTTCGCTTAGTGCATTAAGTGCATTATCATGAAGTATTCAGTGTATTCCTTGGTGTCGTTAGGGCGTTCACTGAAATAACGCGTCAAGCATGCTGATATAGTACATGTAACACATATTTTTCGTATAAGTCTACTCATTACATAATGTATTAACTTCGTTTGGCGACATCTGTAAGTGCCTTAATTGTCAGATACATTCATAATGCTGCATGCGTCTAAAGTATAGGTTGATCAAACACGATGCTCCTCCTAATCCTGATATTGATTTTTTTTTCATTTACTCATGTTATACGTTTTTCAATCTCGAGTTATAACTAACTGAAGAATTCTGTTAGAGTAGAATATCTTTACTATTAAAATTTCAAACTTTTGATCGTCTTTTATATAATCAAAACCAAAGTTGTCATTTATATATATGAACATAAGTCATGTCCCCTGACCTATTCCACACAGCAACTGGTTTCGAAGATTTTGTATAATAAATATAAATATCACATATTGATGCCCTAATTAACTCGATTTCTCTTCGCAGCCCTCAACAAAATCTAAGGATAAGTACAAAGTTAAGTCATTTCAATCAATAATCAGATAATGTACATCATAATAAAGTTATACCATTGGGATTGACGACACATCACTATTTAACGATATTGGTAATGTCGTATCTGCACAGCACCAACCCGGGAAAACCATTTCAATCATAGTCTCAATTATTTACACACTTGGTAATATGCCATCACTGTCACTTACAGCGCCGACATTGTCTTAATGAAATATTACTTATGTAAATACGGTACTAAGTAGACAAGTTCATGTCGATGGTCGAGTAGTCGGAGTACAGTAAAGAAATTATTAAGTTGTTGTAGCAATATTAATACAACAGAACACGAGTTAATGTATTTTATTGAGCGTTTGGTTAAAGACAACGGAACATTAGATTTACGAACGTTTTGCAGCTTCTAAGATATTTAAGGATTAACATCAATTATTTTTTCTGTTATACAGTCATAACAGAAAAAACTGGAGTGTACTCTAAATAAACCGCGAAGCGGTTTATGAAGAGAGTACACTCCAGTTTTTTATGTTATGACTGTATAACGGAAAAAATAATTAATGTTAATTCTTATAATTTAATTTCGTCTTATACACACCAAGATATTTCACTTTCTTTGACGAACTCTTTTCTGTGATAAATTATTACGCAACGTCATCAGCCAATCAAAAATGACGTTACATTGCGCAACGTCAAAAATTTTGTTATGGAGGTATAACAAAATTATTTCAGCCAATGAAAATGCGTGTTTCATACAAAATTAAATTATTACCCGTTACCATATGGGTGAAATGATGTTTTCCTTTTAATGTTCTTTTTTAAAAAGGTGATAATAATAGAAAATAAGAAGACAACATCATGGACTGTGGCAGATAGAGGGGGAAACTGAAAACAAATCCATCTCGATAAGACGAGAATGTGAATTTATGAACATAGACGATGATAACGGGTGATATTTTAATGAGAGCGTTCAAACATCAAATTAAAGGCCGAATGGATAAAACCATCTCAAGTCGCTCAAACCACCTGTACTATTGGAATTGTAATTGGAACAAAAATGCGACATGACATTTTTGCAATTGGCTACGCTTTTGTCACATCGCCAAATTGTGAACGACTGTCATTGTACTCAATGCCTGACAAAGGAAATAGGAAATACACGTTATCCAAAACTGGTTACCACAGTTTTTGATCGCTGTTTTTGCGTAAGATACTGTATATTTGGTAATATTCGCGAGGGAGTGTATTGCGATATATTTATGATCATTAAATAAAGCTAAAAAAATAGATATCCAGCAAATATTAACATGAACATGTACACTGACATATATAGGGATGTGTCTTGCAGATTGTTAGCTTTCTTGTTGATTTACATTGACTCTGTCATCGTTGCTCTTTTTCTTTTCTATTTTAACCAATGTCATCGCCATAAAGGTTTGGTTTGGTTTTATTTGTTTAACGTCCTATTAACAGCTAGGGTAATTTAAGGACGGCCTCCCGTGCGTGCGATATGCGTGTTAAGCTATATATACGCAAATACGAAACAACTTTGCCATTTACCAACTGTCCCTTCTTACGAAAGGTACGTACGCATTTTCCTTTTCATGCAACCCAAGAGGGGTCACTTTTGCCATACTCATAGGATAAAGATATGCTTATCACGCCAAAAAGAAATTTTTCTCATAGAATTGTTTGCTGCTGTTAAGTAGGCAAATCTAACTGAATTTGCAGTTTTATTTTGTAATGACAATTTACCATTTAAGGTAAAGTCAATTTACTATTTTAGGTAAAGTCAATTTACCATTTTAGGTAAAGTCAATTTACCTATCGACACATCGGTTGACTTCACGGGATATTAACTGATACGTTTCTCACTGTTCCATGTTATGTATTCACAATGAATAAGTGTATTAATAATTAAACACACAGATATCAAGTGCATTGCCAAAGATAAGGACTGCTTGCAAGTAGGTAATATAAAGCTACATGTTTGTTATCGATGCTTTATTCGTGCAGTACAACGGATGTTTTTAATAATACGAATAGAATCTATTTGATCAAGAATGAATGATGTTTCATGTCGGCCACGTTAATTTAATTAAACATAATACTATTTCTGGTTCGCTCTTTACTTTTTCTCCGTGCGTTTTTTAATCTTTAACAGTGACGACTAGTGCTGAGTCCTAACAGCAACTAAATAGATAACACTGGAAGATTAAAACATTAAAATATGAGTACTAGTTTTACTACAACAGTACCAGTAACCTTAGGTACGTAATAGTCATATGGACACCTATGTTCCCTTGATCTCTCACATCCCCGTCGACAAACGACAGAGGCCAGGAATGAAACATGTGTTTACAAGTTTTAACAACTTGTTAGCATGGTCTACCATGTAATACGCTCATGTCATACAAATGGTATCACTCAAGTAAAACGGTTCTACTCTGGAATTATAATTAGTGATGCCACACGATTGTCTAGAGAGTGCAAATGTTTTGAAATTCATTTCCGTGGCTGACGCTGCTGTTATCTAATACACATTACCTAATTGAACATTAGTATTAACCAGTCGTGTCCTGACCTTGTCAAATTATGGAAATGCCTACCATATCTTCCTGCTGTAGTTGTAAATAACCTAGGTTCATCTATTTACTACATGATAAGTTTAACTTTAATGATGGATTTTAGTATATTAACACGATTAAGTAATTTACCTTCTAGAATTTCTCAAGTTCTTGTTGTAGTAGTATTTGAGTACAATCATAATATCATTAATAACGTTATAATCTTTACTTAAAGTACATATTTTATCTAAGGGGGATGGTTTATATAGGCATACGCCTATTGCACAAAAACCAGACCCGTAGTTCATGCTATATTGTAAGTGTAACATATCAGCGGCGGCTGAAGACAGAGACTGCTTTACCTAAAAAACAGACGTCAGATAAATACCACGTGCACATAAGGCACAATATGTGTACCGAGGTGAATTGTACATACTTTGTATTTACTATGTTATTGGTTTCCTAATGCTCAGTATAGTAGTCGTGGATCACATGATAATCACATGATCTCGAATATTTTGTATACGCTATATTAGTGTTATTTTTACAAGTTAGTTTTTTAACATTTCTAATATAATTCAGATCATCATTGATATGTACTAAAATTAAGGAAAATGTAAAATATTAATTTCCGGAACCTTCCGATCTATTTTTGACCAATCGTGTTGGAGCGGTCAGTTTGAATACAAGGCCTTTGTTACTGGTCAGTACAAGATCAGACAGCTGACAATCAACAGGTAGTTCAAGTTTCAAGCTTCGCCAGTAATCTATTCCGGATCAAAATATATATAATTGTTGTTGAAATCGATTCACGACAAGAAAATGTAACGCCGAACTCCTATCTTTACCTTGCTTAGGACAAATGCCACATTTTTCGTTAAGCTCTATTTTAACTGTTTCTTAGAAATATCACCATCACACCACATATCAACAGATGTGTATTGTAGATTAAGGTAATGTAAGGATTTCGCGTGACATTATACAATTCCCATTTTCGTTAGCGTACCTCCATTTTTCAAACAACAGGTTTTAATCTGCACTTACTTCTAGTTACTACCTACAAACAAATTCAATATTCGCATTGCTTAGTCGTGATACATCGATACCAACTCGGAACTTCGATAAACCCACTCAACTTAGTCGAAATATCGGGATATGAACCCGAAATTCCGTGATACTAACTCAAAACCTCTGATACTTAGATAAACAATTCGGGAAACGCTCAATCATTTATGCATCCATCTTATTTCTTTCAGGTTCTGACAATTCGGCGTATGTCAGCATCACACCGGCAGTGATTAAAACATCGCAATGATAACGTCAATATCAGTACTTGGCTACACATGTTTATATTCAGAACGAGTTGCCAGACTGAATATCGTTGATGTCCAACTGAGGATACCTTAACATATCATGTAGTGTGTACTTATCAAATGTGGGAAGGGATTACCTTTATGGCTAACTACAAATAAAGGGTCTAGGTGACAAAAGTGTCCGAAGATAGGAGTTAAATTGTACTAGAAAATTATAACATTGTTGTTTTGACATATATTAGAGTGTTCCGAAATAAGCAAAAAATAATCATGATTATATTTGATTGTCATAAAGAAATGAAACGTATGTTGATCTGCAGAATGGTGCAAAACGACGTTCTGTATAGTGATACTTGTGGATGGCTGAGGGGCTATCATTCTTAAATTATGTCGGACAATTTTTACCTCTAGGAAAAAAACACTGAACAGCCATAATATTCCAGATTTGCATCTAAAGAGAGACAACTCGCCATTACTGAAAGAAAGAGAATACAGACATTATCACAGAACAGTAATTCTTACTGAAAAATGATGAAACGAGGGCGACACATAAACAAATAATTTGCAACGAGATCCTTGAAGATCGAGCAGAATAAGACCACGCGTTCCTGGAGAGGAATAATCGTCTGCCATGTAAATGTAGATGAATAGATCACATGGTTAAATGTATCAAACGAAATCACACATGGTTAAATGTATCAAACGAAATCACACATGGTTAAATGTATCAAACCAAATCACTATGTATGACACTGTCCACATAGCTATGGGCCGCGGTGGCCGAGTGGTTAAGGTGTCCCGACACTTTATCACTAGCCCTCCTGGCCCTAACCCTGACATCTGGGTTGCGAGTTCGAAACCTACGTGGGGCAGTTGCCAGGTACTGACAGTAGGCCGGTGGTTTTTCTCCGGGTACTCCGGCTTTCCTCCGCCTCCAAAACCTGGCACGTCCTTAAATGACCCTGGCTGTTAATAGGACGTTAAACAAAAAACAAACAAAAACCAAACAACAAGTCCACATAGCTAAGTAGCGTTTGTTGTCTGTTATATTATTTTACAATGTACATCACAAATTAACCGCATCTACAGCTTACAAACGGTAGTTATCATGTGTTTTCAACAATACTGAAATGCAAGTACTTGACGGGATATCATATGACTGATAGGCTGGAACAATTTATAAAACAACCCATATAGAAATACTTCAAAGTAAAACTGTCGAAAAGTTTTCTCTTACACGATATACATTTTCCATAGATGTACAATGTAATCAGTATAAATCATTGTCCACCATTATTGGAAAAGCCATTTAGATTCCCTTTCTTATAACATATATATATACCGGTTACACATGTGATATATTGTGTCTTTACTTACCGTGCATTAAATTAAAAATATATGTCATTATAGTTTGCCCTGACATCGTTGCCTCTCGAGCCTGTCTATTTTAGGGAACAACCAACCAATTGAAAAAAAAAGATTTTTGAAACATCCCCTGTGTATAGAAAGTTGAGCCAATGATAAAATGTCTGGCAGCCACTGATTGGCCAGTACGTTATGAAGTAAGACAATAGATATGTAGCCTGATAGGTAACTATCAATAAGAAATGTTGATATAAATTTCGTAAGTCCGATTGAATTTTTTCCCAAAAGTTCAGGTAATAATAATTAACAGGTAAACATTTCAGATTTTTGAGATTTGTTACTGCGAAATTCACCCATTTTCAAAATGGCTAACCTGGAGAAAATTTGAGCTGGAGGACCCAACATTGTTTTTTTGATTAGGAGTTATATGAGACCCTAAACTTTTGTTATAAACCATAATTGTCATATTGAATTCAAGAATTTGAATGAAATACTCCAAAACGTTAACACTAAAGTATATGGAAAAACAATTGGTTGGTTGGTCCCTTATATTTCTGATGCGTAGGTACTCTATAGATAACCAAAACCCTCAGAGTGATGTCTAATGGTTCTCAATGCTGGATTGTAAATGGTGTATAAATTGTAATATTTACATGTAAATCACATAGTATGTGGTTAAATTAAGCATTTATCGTCATAGTCTAAATTATTATGATTATGTGTCCGCTTTAATATACTGCTAGGGGCGGAAAAAAGCCAGAATTATGGCCTATGTGAAAAACGCAAGTTCTCCGTCCGGGCCTGGAAGAGCACGTAAGAGATTGTTTTTCACTATTCAGAGTAGCGAGTGTATCAATAATACACATTAACTGAATATGTACACTGTCTTACATACGATTTGAATTGTCATAAATTGGTAGTATATATACTTTCCTTTCCGCATTTTGCGGTCACAAATGTTTCGCGAGAGTTGATGTTACCCAGGTTATAATACATATCTTCCGGCGAGACATACCTATTTGGCAATATAAACATGACCGTAAAATTGAGACATCTACAGAAATTGGACGGTTTTACATATCAGTGTTTGATTACATCTTTACTGTTCCGTTACTGATAAACATGTATTTACATGGTGATGAAAAGAGATACAGACGTCACCACCGAAACTTTCCGACATCGTTCAATTACTATACTATCAATCGGAGTCGAACGCGATTTCGGATTGGTAGAATCAGCTTTTGATTTGTTTGTTTGTTTGAATTTTACGGTACATCAACAGCTAGGTTCAATAAGGGCAAAACAATAAACTACCATTTTATTTTTTTTCATTAGAGTTTAAAGTCAGATAAAAAAAATTCATTTAGCTAAAAAATTAAAAGGGGGTTAATTTTGTTTAGATATAACGAAATGATGATGTGAACTTTTGATATATATACATTGTACATGTACATTGTATATAACGGTAAAAGGGGCAAGGTAAAATTACATCAACGTCTATAGAATAGATCGATGTCTTCCAAATAGCTTAAAAGTGCTTCCGAATTCACGAAAAGAGTTATCATATCGGGCACTCGAAAGTAGTCATCATAATAAAATGCTCAACTGTGAATTGAGTGACACATGCATGGACTTCTTGTTTAAATAAATTGTTCACTTATGATTTATTTTATTTCTTTTGATAATATTTCATGTGAACTATAGTCGATCACATGATTCCCACATTCCTTTATGTTAAATATCTGCAAAAGTTTTTTGGGAGGGGGGGGGTGGGGGGGGGGGGGGGTAACAATAGGTCATTGTTTTTCAATACCTCAATATTTTGCATATCTCTATAATACATATAGACATGCTCTAGTAATTTCATTTTAACAATAGCTAAATTGAATTTTCAACTTTGCTTTAAACTTCCCATACAGATGATGATGGACATGCAAAACATATAATGTGTGATGCTTCTTGAATTTGATGACCAATTAGAACTTGAATAACTGAAATATTACCAGTTGGTGAAACGCGATAATAAAAACAATAATCAAATAAATAAAGAGATAAATGAAAATTGTGGCAATTATTATTGTGGTGGGATTTAACATATAGATTATTGCTGGCACAAGTACTCGCAAAACTAATTCAGCCAATCTACTGCTGTTTCGCACGAACTAAATACCTAAAGAAGGTTGTGTTTCTAAGGAGTGTAGGGATTGTTCTAATCAATAACGATATGGTGTGGGTATTTCCTATATACGAGGACAACGATATTTTTTTAAGGTTTATGAAAATCACACATAAACACTCCTACTAAAATAAAATGGCGCAGGACTACGGTTAAAACTGGATGCATCAGGGATATTATATACTTTAAACCTGTGAAAAACATCAATTTACGGGCGGCAAAAACTTTCTTGAAATGAATATCACATCATTTGAACAAAAATTAAGTTGAAGCAACTGATAATGACGTATAGTAAGATAGTCTCTGTGCAATTAAATCAAAGCTATAATATTAATTTCGATTTCAGCAATTTCTAAGTAATCACACATATTGTGGAAATATAATTAACGTAATAATCAACACAAATTGATTGTTACTAAGAAAGATGCTGGACCCAGCCAAAGATAACCTATATCTACATAATCCGACTAGTTCTGACGGGTGTCGAACACAATCGCCATGTCACAGTTATCAAATGATATTTGTTCAGATAAATAATAGTGGGATTACTTGTTGGCATATATGTTGATAAAAGAAATTTATATACTGAGTGGTTGAATAATACGTTGGACCAATAATTGATGAACAGAGTTTATGTAATCCGTGTTATCAGTTGCACTTAATTATAAAATGTGTCGGGCTCAGTGCCAGCTACATATATACCTAACAACATATAATGTGAGTGTTACCTCAATAAACATAGGGGTAGATACGGCGGTATGTAAGATACAGTAAAATATAAATACAATTTCAACCGGTTGACGGTAGGAATAAGGATGTAATTATTTTCTCTTCGGTATGGGGTACGCCAATAGGTGGCGTTACTGGTATTTGCAAGTGCAAATTGGGTAAGGTATAGCCTATACATGTCATTCAGGCGACACAGGTATACCAGATCACACGTACATTTTAAATTGTTTAGGGGTAATTTTCATATGGTGTATTATAATACAGTATAGGTTAGGTTAGGGTAGGAGTTGTGTGTGTGTGTAAAATATGTTATTTTGTAATACATGTATTGTTATTTGACAATCAGTTAGTCAGTGCCTATGTCGCTGGGAAATACAACTTTTGTGTTTGTGTTTTTTATCCTATTGGATAGTTTAGAAGAGAAATAACTGGTACTGATTAGCTTGTTATAATAATACGAGTAATATTTTTTATCATTGGCCTTACATTTGTAATTTTCTAGGTTGAACCCGAATCACGACATCTATTTATATGCTCAATACTTCGAAAGTGCTTCATTCCTAGTAACATTAACATGTATGATAAACATCGTGTAACTGCTGGCAAAAATCCAACATTTCCATGCAACTAAGGTTAGTCACAATTATAATACAGTAGATATACCCATCGCTTTTCTGCCGCATATCTGTTCAGAACTATAAATGTGTTTTGTCAAGAGTCTTATATTTTGCTTTCAATTGCCTACACGCAGTGGCAAATGTCACCTAATGTTTATTCACTGTCTGATTTGTATTTTTTTATGGAAAGCTTTATATTTGTGTATATAGCTATTATCAATAACCCTTGAAATTATCCTCCTTGTAGGTGAATGACAAGAATTGTTGATGTAGGCCGATGATTTTTAAATATATTTCTAACAATATTGAAGCTCATCTTTTCTGTGAAGGGTGTGACATTTAGTGATATCAGTCTTCTTATTCAAAAACTGTCAGTAAAGGCCATCGTTATATAGCAATATAAATCTGATAGTGACCTTTATATATATAATCAATATAAATATTTATCAATCAGCGTTGTGCAGGTGTCAGGTATCATGATATATGAGACCTCAAACGTACCATTTGTAATAAACTACAAAGTCATTCTGGTTATTCCAGACTGTTGTCCCTTTTCTATATGGAGACAGCTGAAACAATCATTGCAGATATGTTCACATATCATATATCATTTTGCCTGTCACGGACTAAAATTAAAAGTATATATGTATTACATCAAAGAAATATATATGATTGCTTTACAAAAATACAGGATCACTTTGTTGAATAATAATAATATCTATAATAAGACATACACGTGTCTTCCTATTCACTACATTGATAGAAAATGTGTTATGTTTTGCTACTTCGTACTTCGTCATTCTTTTCCTAACCAATAGCTGGTCAGCATAATCAGTACTACATAAGCAAGGGAACTATCTGTCTCGCCTTCCTCATTCCCTTGTGTTGGGGTAGGTACAGTATTGATTGGACCATACAAGTACATGCATATGTTATGTTTTGGATGTTAACAATGAAATTCCTGAAAAGAAATATAGCGATATGTACCACTATATAAGTGCACATTTTGTGACATATAGATTTTATTATACATGTACATCCTATAGTTACCAGTAATGTTTTCTGAAGATAAATTGCATTAGAAACATGAGCGTTTATCAAAACAGTCTCAGACATACTGACATTATTATTCGATATCTTTTATTAACAAACAACTAAATCACACATTGTTTATTATTGTGATATGAAAAGTACTCTAAACGTCCATTCATTTCTTTATTTCCTCCAAAATATGAAGAGTACAAATATAAGAATAAGTGACAATAAAATGTAATCAAAAAAGAAGGAGAAGCCAAAAACATGGACACAAATAGGTGCAAGGAATCAGTATACGATGATAATGACATTTACGTCATGGATTAAACATTACAGTATGTAAAAATAACAAAACTGTTCCCTGAATATTACATTATTGAAATGTCATTTTGTAAGCATTTGCTGCAAAAATAAGGCAGTCTTTAATAAAAAATTCAAATAATGAAGGGTCATTGTCAAATAAGTCACAAATTGATTTGCTCGGAGCACCCAATAAAGTGCATATCTGGACATCTCTGTCAGCCTGATCGAAAGACACATATACATGAACAGGATATTTATTAACCATATCCATCAGAAGATTTTCTCGTAAGTTTGATAAGACAGACTCCCTACAGTCTAGTAGGCAATGGGCGACTGCATCTTCATACGTGCCATTGCACCGAGCACACAATAGCTCACATAAAGGGGGGATTATCCACACATTTTACCCACGGTTTTGCAAATGCTATTGAATTTTTGGTGATGTTTTGGAAATGACCAGATGACAGATGGCACTAAGTCATGATGAAGTTTCCTAAATCTATCAAACTCCGAGGAACCAACAAGCCGAGATTGCCAAGCATGCAATTCCTGACACAGCAGAGTATATTTAACAATGTATTTCCATCGGAACTTGGAAGGAAATTTACCAGAATACAGGAAATCAAATAAAACTCTTGAATGTCATACTTGTGTAGAATATCCCAAGCATCATTAATAAAACCATAATCGGCTTTGTAAACACCAAGGCGTTTTTGATGCAGGACTTTTTGACAAGTAGCAATTTAAAGTAATAACCTCTATTTCCCCTTTTGGTCCCCGCATTTTTGGTCACGTGGGTGTCAGAGTCATTGTTTTTATGCAAAATCTGTTCCCCTTCCACGAAGGATGTTTCTGACCAAATTGGGTTCAAATCTAATTATCATTTAATGCCTAGTCGCAATTTAAAGCAATAACCTCTATTTCCCCGATTTGGCCCCACCCCTTTGGTCACTTGAGGGTCAGTGGCACCATTTGTGCAAAATTTGGTCAAATTCACTTTAACTTTATGACTAGTAGCGATTTAAAAGCTTTACCTCTATTTTCCCTATTCAGCCCCGCCCCTTTGGCCCATGGGGGATCAGAGTCACCATAGAAGCAACATTTGTTCCCCTTCCCACAAAGATGTTTCTGACCAAATTGGTTCAAATCCATCGATAACTTAATGACTACTGTAGTAGCGACTTAAAGGAATTGCCTCTATTTCCCCTATTGAGCCCCACCCCTTGGGGGTCACAATCGTCATTAATGCAATATCTGTTCACCTTCCCTCCAAGGCTGTCTTAAAAAATTTGGATAAAATCAAGTAAGTATTTTATGACAAGTAGCGATTTAAATATAATGTTGACGGACGACGGATCGACGGACGGACGCCGCGCCATGGCATAAGCCTTCGGTCCAGGTGAGGTAATAAGTGGATATTTTTCTGCATTTATGCAATGTACATTGCAGTTTTAAAGAACTTACTCATTTGAAATGTTTTTTCGTTCCTCCTTTTTTGTAAACAAGATAAAATGTATACGTTACAATTCATACACTTTGTATACAAGGTATGCATGATAGCTGCAGACCTGGATATAAAGTCAATCAGCAGTGTTTATCACAAAACAATCTCATGGGATTTAACACAAGGCACAATAGTGTGTGATTAGCACTTGCAGACATACATTGCTACATTTACTGCGTGAGTCTATAATATGACCTTTTATAATTTTCCAATTTTTATAATATTACAACTTGTGCGTTTGTCTTTTAAATCCTGAAAATATTTCGAGATAACCGTCAATTAAGAATTGTCTTAAGAAGTATGCATTATAACCACAAAGTACTAATATAAAATAGTGTAAGGTAATGCTTTAATGACTATTCAAATAATGTGCATCAAAATGCATTCCCATTTTAATATATTAAACGTGTGTACGTGTGAATGTTTGTGGGCATAATTACATGTTTTAAAGGCATGTAGTATATTGACCTGCGAAGGAAGTACTATAGACGAAGGTGGCCAGGCACATTCGAATCATTTTTTACACTGTTTTCTATATCACATTTCACTTTCTCGTCCACAAATGAAGTCATTTTGACCCATTTCTGTATCAAGGTACGCTTTCCTCTGGTACACATACCAAGCATATTCTTTATTTGTTTCCCTTTCACGGCACACTTTTATATTACATATTCATTATACCTTTCTGTCCCATTCTGCAGCCGAAAAGTCAGGGTAGACTTTTACATGTGAATTGTCCTTTTCACCTGTCCGGCGAATGGAATGCTCATTATCTTAAAGGTTTTAGGATAACATGATATGAACTCAACACTAACTATTTCGGAATATATGGCTGGTACAGAACGGTTATTGAGCGGGAGTATTGTAACAAAGTTACTCTGACTTAAGTCCAGCCAAAATAAATTTGATCTGTGTGTATCAAATTGGGGCTATTAGGTCATCCCCTCTACAGAGCTAGAGGAGTTCAGGGGCTATTAACCTCAGACTGACCACTGCCTGGATATAAATAGCGAGCTCTACGTCATAAACAAGGGGGGACAGAAGAGCCACGTGCTGCTGAGGCAGTCTCCTCCCCATCCGGGACCCAAAACCCACGGGACCCAATTTGATTGGTCAATTAGCAAATAGGTGTTAATGAGGGTCATATAAAAGGAGGTACATGTACATGCCCATCATTAGCAGTGATACATCACAGGAGATGACTCAAGCTGTGTTATCAGGCTGTTGGGTAAATACGTCATTTTATTCTGTTACTTGCTCTAAGGATCACCAATTACTATAGATTGTTCTTATATTATAATTAGTGCAATAATAGAGAATTTGTGATAACTTTGTATTTCATACACCATGGTTTTCGTTATACAAGGGTATCACTAACCGTGGTTAGTCACTAACAAACCCTCTTTATCAATTAACTAAACTACTTGTGTGTAGTTGTTAACTCCTTATCTCATCCTCAGGCATGAAGGGGGGTGGTTTTTAGCTGCAGTGTCAGTGGTCACAGGAGTGACAGCAGTGATAATAAAATCACCACTTTGCCATGCCTGATTATTAGAACAACATACAGGAGACCATCTTAAAAGTGTTAACCCATTGAAAGAACATCACTGATTGGGATTCACTAATTCACTTAAATGTGGAGTGACCGACCACCGTGCATTGCTATTGTGCTATTGAAGAGGGATTCATGTGGTTACTGTGTAGTGTTTTGTGTTATATTGACGAGGGATTTATGTGCAAACTGTGCAGTGCTATTGTGTTATTGATGAGGGATTTATGTGATTACTGTGCAGTGCTATTGTGTTATTGACGCGGGATTTATGTGCTTACTGTGCAGTGTAATTGTGTTACATTCACGAGGGATTGATGTGCTTACTGTGCAGTGTTATTGTGTCATATTGATGAGGGATTGATGTGATTACTGTGCAGTGTTATTGTGTTATTCATGTGAAGGATTTATGTGCTTACTGTGCAGTGTAATTGTGTTACATTCACGAGGGATTGATGTGCAAACTGTGCAGTGTTATTGTGTTATTGACGAGGGATTCATGTGCTTACTGTGCAGTGTTATTGTGTTATTGACGAGGGATTTATGTGCAAACTGTGCAGTGCTATTGTGTCATATTCATGAGGGATTTATGTGATTACTGTGCAGTGTTATTGTGTTATTGACGAGGGATTTATGTGCTTACTGTGCAGTGCTATTGTGTTATTGACGAGGGATTTATGTGATTACTGTGCAGTGTTATTGTGTTATTGACGAGGGATTTATGTGCAAACTGTGCAGTGTTATTGTGTTATTGACGAGGGATTTATGTGACTACTGTGCAGTGTTATTGTGTTATTGATGAGGGATTTATGTGCTTACTGTGCAGTACTATTGAGTATATTGTGTGTTGCAGTCATAAAGGATTGATGTGTTTACTGTATATAATTCAGTTGGTGATTGTGTAGTGTAGTGTAGTGTAGTGTAGTGTAGTGTAGTGTAACGAGTTTACGGTGTCGTATATTGTGTTATCTTGAAATATTACCCGATAAGGAGACAGGGGTTTTCATGCTATGTCATTGTGTTGCCATTCTAAATCTCCGGTGCTTATACTTCTAGAGGAATTCTACTTTTCCCACATCAAGTTTTCTCAACGTCTCTTGACAAACCGGGCAGTTATACAGTTTAGTTTTATATCCTTTACAATCAGAAGAGTACGTGTGATCACAGTCTTACGGTTGACCAATGTGTTAGGTTTCATCAGCGGGAGTGACCAATAGTTATCACCGCCCAGGGTGGAACACGATCCCTCCCAGGCACTGTAGGGGAGTAGTTGATTAACCACCAGCTGCGCGCAGGCCGAACGGAGAGGACGCACTCAAAGGAGCGGTAGGGTTTAGCTATCCCGGGCACGCCCATTGTGGAAATCTGGGACACTGGACTCCATTATTTTGGCCATATTTTGGATTACGGAACCACAGAATATCAAACTTTTATGTAAATACTTGGCACATAATAAATGTATATAATTGTATGTAATGAATCATGGTTTTCATTTAATTAAGGTACTGGAATCGTTTACGTTTAGGGCTCGTAACACGTTATCATTGAACCATAAAACCAGTAAGGTCTTTTATAAACTTAAGTGACGGCCTGTCAAATCGAGCCCTGGCTCATTGCACCAGTCTCAGACATCAACACATGGATATATGGGACTGGTCAAGAGTCCTTCAACAAGGCAGGTATAGTTTAGCTAATTAATCGTCACGCTCATATGGTGGCAGCGGTACTACTACTCTGATTACAGAGTTATAAACCTATTTATGATCACCACTTAACGACTACAGACGGTTGTCGACATAACTGGACGTAACGAGGTCTAGACTTTCGACAGAAGCAAAAGGCAAGCAACCAGAGGCTGTTATAGATAGATATATAGAGAGAGCAGCCGGGGGCTGGATTCGTCACAGTATTAACCCGTTCAGACAGTGTTTACACTTATTTTAAATGAAATTTCGTAATGAGGTATTTTAAAATGGATCCCCCTCCTTAGAATATGATGATTTGTTAATCCATACTACTTAGCGACAACAATTCATTATTTCAAAAGTTACTGTGTTTTAACATGTAGGTGATATTTAGTGTTCCCTTCTTTATACGACGGTGTTAATGGTCTATTATGTTATGAACTGAGAAATAGATGACTCATGATGGAAGGGGGATAAGGATATTCCGAATAAGAAAATTAGAAAACGACTCCATTGATATACATTTATAAAAAATAGTATAAAATTTTGCCCTTAAAGATTACATAAACATTGTGACGCACACTTAGGTGTATAGGGAACAACCAACCATTTGAAAAAATAGACTTTTGAAACATCCCCTGTGTATAGAAAGTTGAGCCAGGGATAAAATGTCTGGCAGTCACTGATTGGCCAGTATATTATATTACGATCATTGTATTTTTACAAGGGGCTATTGTGCATGATCATAATACGTCCACAACACAGGACAAATAAAAGATCATGATCACAAATGCTGTTAAACCTGATATGCTTTAATGGGAAAATTTCTCCTTGAGAAAATAAGGAGGGGTTAGGATATCGTCAATTGATCAATGATATAATTTGTATATGTCTATGAAAGCCAAATCAGGTTCACCTGACAGAGAGTAGAGCCTGACAGCAGGAATACATTCAAAAAAGATTGTTGATTCGGTTCCTATCGCTTTCAAGTATCTGCTTTTGTAATTGGCGAATATAATAAACATTTGACTTTTAAGAAGACATAATCTATTGGGTTATTTTCAGACTGTCAAAATATCTTACGTGTGGTGTCAGATAAAACGCTGCATATTTACAGTTGTAGGAAGAGTAACTTATAGCCTCCATGCTTCGTCTGTCGTCGTGTTGGGAGTGTATTTACTTTAAACTTCTCAAGATCCTTCAGAGATATTCAACTCAAACTTTGCTGAAATAAGTTTGAGATAGTCTGGACCAAGTTTGTTTTTATTCATCTTTTATTTATTTTCAACGTCCCCACTTAGATTTATGCTACTGAACTAAAAGCAATTTTTAGGATGCTTAGAAAAGGAAGTAGAGAAAGTTATTTTTCAGCTTTGTTTTAACTTTGACATGCCAGTCAGGACAGTCATTTTGTATCATGATTGGCAAGCATGATTTTGCAGAACACCTATTTTAAACTTCACCAGTACAAAGTCCTTGATCCTGTTGCCTACTAACGCGGAAGTAGTTACCGACATGCGCAACAAAGATAAAACAACATTTGCTCATAGATTACCTATTTGACATTCTATCCCGACCCAACAGTATATAACTTGATTGCGGGCGCTTTTCCTGACAGTGCACCCTCACATTGACAGAAATGGAGAGAATACTAACTTCCATCATCGTTACAGCAGCATTAGGTTTTGGTATTTGCTACGGGTATGTTTCGTTTCTGATAAGTGTCTAATCTTTATAACTGATACATAGAAACAATTTTCACTTATAAATCTACTATTTCACTCTTTTTTATTTCTATTTTAAATTCAACGTTTAATAATATATTTTGGATGTGTAAACTTCCTTATGTCGTGTTTAAATTTCTTTCTTACATTATCTTTCTTCCATTTGTAATTATTTTTTCTCAAAAAATTATGTTTACAGTTAATAAATAAGTGATCTACTTATTATTTCAGAATACACACTAATGGTTTACATATTTTTGTAAAAAAAGTTTCTGTTTACGCGACGAACGAATTAAAGGGCGACGATTGTGTGTGTGGGGGGGGGGGGGGGGGGGGGTTGCGGGTGCGTAATTTATTGCAGTACCCAATGATTTCCTATGGTAGACCGATATCAGAAGTGTTTGTATGGTATTAATGATATTTTACAGAGGTACATGCCGTTACACGACTAGGGAGAGCTATTCTGCAAGAACATGTAATGCACATTGGGGATGGTGGTAAGTGTCAACTGACTCAGTGTAATAAAGTCATATCTCGATAATACAAAACTGTCACAATCATATTCACAATATCAGTACAATCAATAATTGCAATAAAGTTATATACTCGGTCGCTGCAAGACTATAACGCTCTTGTCAGTCATCTATTTGTGTTAATTAAACCGACAATATTTATGCTTTTGGGAAAGACAAATAATTACATGTAGGAATCAGTGTTCGCCGTACTCTATTGATATATTCCATCCCCATTATACTACCCTTATTAAGTTAATCGGGACAATCAATATAAACAACAGCAAATTCCTGTTACTGACACTCATCAGATATACATGTACATTTCAGTGTGAAATAATGGAGAAAACCAACGTCATAACAAACCCGTTATATTATAACTCAAAATAGATAAAAGAAGGCAAAATACGAACAAAAGACTTTTCTTCTCATTTCTGATTATTTATGGAAGGCAATATTCTTGCATGACCATGTAGTGTATGTGTAGCCTCCCAAAATACAACATGATCATACAAATGCATGAATGAAATTTAAAAATGAATCAAGCTAGAAATGTACACGTATGAGGCGTGGTATACATTGTGCGTTAGTAAGTAAATATATGTTAAACAACTTTCCTCATACAAGAAGAAATGATTTACAAATCATCTTTTTTTCAGTTGGCACCACAGATCGGTGACCAGATATAGACAAATCTATAAGTACCGCTGTTGTATTGGGTACACTGGATCCGGTTGTAATACACGTATGTATACATTTATTTTTTTAAAACGTTATATATTAATGGACGGCAGTAATTCCGTTTGTTAGCCATCACATTTTACGTTTTATATCAAATGATGTTTAAGTGTTAATCATTCCCTTCGAATGTTAAAGTATTAGATTCTGTATTCCTATCATTCAATAATGTGAAAAACTACAACAGTTTTCCTTCACCAAAGATATTTAGTCACAAAATTAGTGTTTGATTTACTTTATCTGACAAGATATTTTCTTCTATAGAGGATACCAAAACCTTGCACTGTGCTTTGTCATTGTAGACCAAGGTTGTCTGAATAGTATGGATGAGTCACTAAGAATCTACTATACAAAAATTCGTTCGATAAATCTGATGAAATTTGAATATTATGATCATGTTTCAGCCATCTGCTCACCTCCATGTGCAAACCAAGGACGATGTGTGTCTCCCAACCGATGTCAATGTCTTCATGGTACTATCGGAAATACCTGTTCACAAAGTAAGCATATAATATCAGTGTAAAGCCATTTCTACAACAAAACGGTTTTCCGCTCATTGATTATTTTGTAAATGTGCTGACTAATGAAAAATATATCGATGATTTATATTTACATCTAGTCCAATTTTACCTGCCGATTTCGAACTTAAACTCGGAACTTTTTTCTCGCGTGCTTTGTGTCACGTGATGTTTTGTTCAAGTTATCAGGCTTAAATATCCATTATGTAAATACCTGGTATCTTCCATTCATCGGTTGATTAAACACTTGCAGCCTTGCTGTCTATATGGAGGTGCCTAATAAAAGTGCCGGCAAATATATAATATTTTCTTAGCACTTATAAGTAATATTCACAGTGAAGTGAAAGATTGCATTTATTGTGAGTCACTTACTCTCATTATCTGTTCGGCACTGCAAGTGCTGTGTAGCATTAAAATGATAATAAGATACAAAACAATATGAAAATGTGCTTAATGATATTGTTACGGAGATAAACGAAATAGCAAAATATTGTGACTAGCACAGATTAACATTTGATTTTCTAACGTACAACATATAACATATAATTACTTAGTAACTATGACGATTGACAATATACTCTGTCTAAACGTTTGTTAAGTATGTTAAAATGTAGAAAGATATCTTATCAAAGCGACGCAACTACTATCAAATGGGAAAATCAGTGAACATCACACAGTAAAGGGGAATAACTGCCACAGGAGCACATCGCTCAAAAGTTATCATGGGTCCACGTCATGACCAGCACCTGCACACAGACGTATGCATGGGCAGACTGATCGCATTAACACACACACACACACACGCACAAGTATCTTTTGTATTCATGTCTTAATATTTTGTGTAATGCTTTGAACAACAAGTTAAGTAACTAATAAACTGCCATGCCTACAGGTATACCATCTTCCTGTGTGTTTATTTGTATATTACACAGAAATAAAATGAACCAAAATTGTCAAGGTTTTTTTAATAATTTTAATTAACACAGAAAAAACAACAAAAGGATTGTTCAAAGGAGTATTAAGCTAACTGCAAATTTTGGCACGGGCTGTAAAATCCTTTAATCGATCCGTTATCGAAAGTCTATTATATATGACTTTGAAAACGAAAGTAGAACTGTGACTTATCATTGAAGGAATACGACTTTCTGCACATTTTACAAATATTTTTCGTCATATTTAAAGTATCTCTGCTTAACGGACCTTCTGCTTCTTGTTTTCATCAAAAACTAAAATGTTTACATACAATAGACCCTGCCCGTTTACCGGGAAGATTGTATACGTTAACGTTGCTTCCATGGCTAGTCGCTTATGATCTTACAAACGAAATCTTAGTCATCGGTATGTTTACATTCCTCCTAGTAATAGTATTACAACACTGTGCCAGTTATTGCGACGATTGATTTTGTATGATACAAGCATAACCATCTCCGCAATCGGCTGTGTTGTAGACATTGTCAAGCTTAATTTGAGTATGTTTATCTGCAACCCAGCTAATATATTTTCATAAAACATGATGTAGAGCATTCCGGATGAAACTCCATTACAGATTTCTTATTCGATTATTTGATCAAACGTCTCAAACAAGTGATACTGGACAAACTTGATTAATCGCAACATTATTATTATAAGACTCTTTCATATGTGTATATGTAGGATAGGGATATTCCACCCAAGGGGTCACAAAATGTGGTGAAACCCGAGGCTTGCCGAGGGTTTTACCACATTTTGTGATCCCGAGGGTGGAATATCCCTATCCTACATACACACATAATGAAAGAGTCTTTTTCTCTCATATCATTACCGAATTTCTGGCGAAAGTGTCCCTCAGCCATCCATTTTCTTCAATTTTTTAATTTCTTTATTTGACGTTTTTACTTGTGATATTCTGAAAGATCATACCCTATTTTGGCAAACTATGTTTGAACACAAATTTCATTCATTTTGTGGTTAAGTGATGAACGAATGAACTATTCGCCGATAAAAATTACCGTAACTTGACCGACTTTTACGTGGCCGTGATCAAATTGTCAACATCCGAGAAAAAGAAGTTCTATCAACAATACTGAAAGCCAACGCTGAAATGAGTTTTCCAACTTCACATATAATTTGATTTGCACCTCGACATATTTAATCATTTCACAGAACACACTGTACTTTTAAATGTCAAGTCAAATTTTTTTTTATATAAAATACTACGTCACTGCATGACGTCACGACTGTCATTGGAATTCCATTCATAGTTCAAGGATATTGAGAGTGATGTCGATCTCGATCGCCATGACGCGGCGATGTTTCGTGGCTGGTAATTTTAAATTCACTGTGATTTTGGCAACTTCGTGTGTGAACCAGCGAACAGTGACTCTATACGAGTATTCGATCTTTTCTGTGACATAGGATTATATGTGTTTAACCGGTTGTCTTGATGGAATGACGAAGGTAGGTCAGTCGATAGGCTAACGATGATCATATTGAAAGGCTAGGATGGCAGTTAGTTTCATGGTTACTCTACACAAATATAGACTCTGAGTTACAATTAAAATAAATATTTTTATATGAACATCGAGGGGTGTCATTTTTACCGAATGTTCGTTCATTTAAGAGCCAATTCCCAACTTCCAAATACACAGGTTACTGAGTAGGCCTAACAGTTACTGACAGTACAGTACAGTAGAGTAAACAAATTCCAGGGCCCCCTGCTGACGCAAACGGAATCATTTCATAGGTTGTGACGTTTGACATTTTCTTTTTTATATTTTTTTATGTATGGCTTTTATTTTACTTCCTGTCATTGCCAGGTGATTGTGTGTGTTTACATGTTTTTAATGACAAATGACAATTCTGTCGGGTAGGCAAGTCTGTATTGTACTGTAACTGTTACAACAGGCCTGTACAGTAGGCGTAGTCTAACTGTTTGTTACAGTAACGGAGTTATATGTTCGCTCAGATGAAATGTCTAATCGTTTAACCGTGTAGCCCTATTGATTTACTGCTGATATGATATATATTTATCTAAGAATGTATGTATTTTTATAGTTAAGTCCAACGTTTCAAAACCGACACCGACGAAAAGGACTGTCGGATGTGAACACAAGCAGACGACGTTGTGAGAGTTGTCCCCCTTGAACGCAGATTAATCCGCGCGCGTGAAATGCTATGTAAGATAGATTTATCTTACATAGCTATCTTACATGGGCAAACTCTATCCAACATGGCGAGATATGAGAGAAATATATTTCTTCTTGTTGCATGATCACCTTTTTCTTGAGTTTTGTTTCAATTAAAATTAATTAAAGTAGTGATGGGTTGATTGTGTATATGATATCGGTTGTCAATTAATGATATCGGTTGTCAATTGATCTATTAAGAAGGGATGTAAATATCCACATCCCCTTTCCAGTATTCATCTAGCAGTATTTCCAATTATAAAACAGTTCATGCCTTTATAAAAGATGCTGTGGCAATTAATTCCGAAGATGAACTACTCTGAATTAAGCTGTAGAAATTCTTTCTTCCTTCCAAATGACATCATTCTTTTAAAAAATTTTCACAGATTGGCATCAGGTTTTAATAAATTGAAGTTGTCCATCTTGAAAAAAGTTTCTCGTAACTCTAGACCTACTATATATATCATCATGTATATTATTCAGTATTTTGAAAAGGTTTATCATGTCTCTTGTCGTTCGGGGCATTAGTGTTGGAAGATTCTGTCTCAATAAATGTTTCGAATATCATATGTAAGGTTTGTTGCCCTTATTTGTATATTTTCAAACATCTGCTACTTTGTATGGATTCCATAAAGGCCCTTTCAGCTGCTCAGCCAAATACCTGACGTTGTTGTACTGACTGCGACTCATTTCCCAAGCACTTTGATGCCCGTTCCCCTTCAAATCAGTGCGGAAAGGAAGATGTGATCATATCTCTATTTATGGCTTAAACCTTGAAGACAATTACATGTGTACTAACAGTTTATGCCTTAATTATCCCATTTAAATGTTCTGATCACTATAAAATAGCATCTAATAATTAGTTATCACACAAAACTTCAAAATTTCAAACATGGCGGTTTCGGTCAATGCAAAACACACAATCATGTTTTATACCAAACGAATACTAGTAAAGAAAGGATGGCAATTCCATTTTTATTTCTCATATGAATATACTTGCATTCCATTTTTATATAACATAACCTTTATGTATCTCTAGTAGAGAGTGCTGATGTTCTGTCATCTT
This sequence comes from Pecten maximus, assembly GCF_902652985.1. NCBI lineage: Eukaryota > Metazoa > Mollusca > Bivalvia > Pectinida > Pectinidae > Pecten > Pecten maximus. Next base: position 31,087,748 of record NC_047018.1, read on the forward strand.
AAGGTTAGACAAAGGGGCATGTCTAGTCTCATATTTCTAAATTTTTACACAACTGCAACACACATTAAACGAAAATCCTGCCAACTGAAACATGTCATAATTTTCACACATATGATAGAAAACTTCATTTTAGACCGAAAAAAATGAAAGTCAAGTGAATGCCGGAAAAACGGCATTTACTTGCTCAAGTGCATTCAGTTGTTGGTGCGTAAGCGTGTGTGTGCATTCAGTTGACAGGATTTACAAACGCACACACCCACGCACACATACACCTTATGTTATTTATTTAAGCAATAAACTGCCTAGATGCGGCAGACCTACTGGTATAACTGCCACATGTGTCACAGACAAACTGAATGGTGCAGTTTATCGCTTATATTTACGTTCTATTAATGAATCGCAAAAATAAAAAAATATGAAAAAAATCTTCCTAAATTCAAATTTGCCCTCAGGGCAACTTCAGTTATACTCTCATAGATGGAGCTGCTTTTGGTAGGGATTTGCTAGTAATATATAAGGGCATTGCCACACCAAATGTAAATATAATAGCAATAGCAATGTCTAGGAGATATGTATATATGTTATATAACCATGAAATGAAAGGACAATTTAAATCCAAAGCAACAACTAGATATTTATATAAAAGTTAATCTGATTTGCACCATTTCTTAATTGACGTACAACTATAGCATCATATCATGCCTTTTACTTTTAATTTAGAAATAGCAGAGGTAGTATCATTATCATTATCATCAGTTGATATAGTCTTTTCTGAGTGTCTTATAGAGGTTGCAATAAGTACATTAAGATATAAGTCATTCAATCCACGGGACGCTGGGTGTATAGTTTGGTTGAGAGTTATGTTTGTTAGTTTTACTCTTCGGTATCATTTTCAATATGTTTATAGTGTCAGACAGATAAACAGGTTTATTGCTTTTTCTGTTTTGATTCAGATGCTGATTTGTCTTAATCCGGTTGTATTTAACAAAATACTAATACGAGTGTTCTGTGACAATTTTTGCTGACAGCTAGTCAGATTTTGACCTTTACCTTGACCTTGACCAAAAAACACTGAAACTCGAACTTGCCCGAGATATTGAAGTCTGATACCATAGTGTAAACTTTAATCAAATTCCCACAAGAGGCGAAGCCGGTTTCACCGGTATGTAACTAATTAGATGCTGTTTTATTACGTATGGGATCATACCTGAAATATTTTAGGCTCTGGTTTTGAAACCAAAATGAAAAAAGGACTATAGAAACTAGCACTTTTTTTATCAATATGGTGATTTATGCAAAGATTAACCAGTATTAACCGATGTCGGATATATTGGATGCCTGAGCGATTTGGTATAGAGCTTAGATTGTACATTAACCTTTCACAAGATCAATGCAATAGTAGGAGTAAAGTTTTATGAGGTATGAAGTTGTTAACTAGTTCTACTGTAGAAATAGTTAAATAGATTATTAGTCAATGCTGTTTATCTTACTATACAGAAAAAAAGTAGTTTTAAAGTGCAGTATGATAATTCTGCAAATATTGGAGAGTGGTCAATGCAAAAGTGAGGCTCTGCAGCTATGGTTTATTGTTTTGAAGTTGTTTGTTAAGAGTACACCAGTAGTAAGTGAAGTATTCTCAGTAATTCGTGAAGGTTGGCTGTCCATACGTTTTTCGTTAGGTTTTGTTACAGGTCAAGAAGATGTGAGGTTGAGGCTGAGTGGTTCGTTTATCAACATTTACGTCACCAGTGATCCGTTTTTTTTCCGGTAGAGAGACTGAAATTATCATTTTTTTTACCAGTACTCATTTACATCATAGTTAAAATATATGTCACTCGATAGAAAAGTTACGCCAAAGTGTCTCTTTTGGTAATTTTCTAAATGTCTTTTCCTAAAGGTTTTTGTTGTATTTTTATTGTATACTGCTAAGCCATCATCATAGCTTATTAATCGGTTTTAACGATGGTTGTTATAGGAACTAGTTTTAATTTCTTCATCTAAAACCCTGTCAATAACGTGAGTTCCTTTGGCATCTTACCCGAGAAAGATCATCTAGATGATATTTTAGATTTATTGCATCAGAGGTAAACAAAAAAAACAGTCAGTGACGTAACAAAAAAATCAAAAATTTACTTTTAAAAAAGGGGAATGGGACCTCTTCAAACTATATCTGTCGTTCAGAAAGCATTTCTGCCACATTAAGGATCTAATGCTAAACGTTTTATTACACTTTCGTCTCTCAGTAGCGTTGACCAGGTGTCTTCTTTTGAGACAGTGTCAGTGATTAATTGACTTTTTGGCGGGGAGTATATGATATCGCCACACACAACTAAAGCGCCACGTAAGAAATTAATTTCTAAAAGGAATCTAATTTTCAGAAGTTTCTCCTACGTTTGTTTATTAATTAATTTGAAAATGATAGAATATTGATAAAAAAATTATGTTCAGTGCCATTTTACAAATAATGTCATATTAGGGCACCATATCGGAGATCAAATGTACGGATGTCTTATAGCTGTCACTCTGTCTATCTTTCTATTCACAGATTCAGTTCCTGACTGATAATTTCAGTATTTATTGACCTCATTTACATGAAATTTTGTCAAGATGTTCAGTTTATAATAATGCCACCTAAGTTCAACAATCAAGATGTCATCTGATCCAAAGGTCAATGTCAGATTTTGAAGAAATTAATCGCACTTAATCAAGGAATCAACTTCACAAAGATTAAAGTACAGAAACAACATGGCACGTTGCAATATTTCAGAAAAACAAAGAATTTATTTGCGGCACTATATTTCGTAATCTGATTATATGCTTTTTTGCAATTTAAGTATTACATGTACCTTATTTTAAAGTTACGCGTGTCGAATAAGATTATGAACAGTTTTTAGGTCAGAAAGACGAAATAATGCAACGCTATTTGGTCTCTTTATTGAGAAAAAAATTATTGATTCAGTTCTTTTTCAAAAACACTTTCTCACGTATACGAATTATATGTGCTCGATCATTTCTGTTGTAGTTACCTGCTCGTATTTGAAACCTTGTTTTCCTGGAATATGTCACTACCCGTCAAACTGCCAATGTCAGGATGGATTCAGTGGAACAACTTGCTTAACAAGTAAATGTCACTTACCCGGATGCATTTCATCTATAGCCGATTTATATATATATATATATATATAACATACACGTAGCCATTGTCATACACTTGTTACCAGGTAGAAATTCGCATGTATCTAGTCTTTAATAGGATCAAGAAAACGGTTGCTTTACAATAATGGATTTATACATCATTGTGTCGAACATATTATAATTTATAGTTGAATAAGATGTTGACTTTCGGTTGAATAGTACGTGATGTATAAAAGACAAATCATCTATCATAACATTATAACAGTATAACTTAAATATGCTACATCTCTGAGTAACTACTATTAATTGAAAATAAGAATAGTCTGTTACAAATTTGTATAAAATACCACAATTCAATACTTACGTTATTGTAACTATTCATAAATTTGATAATCTTCTTATATTTCATAGATTAAAAGTTAATAAATAATGAATAGCATCACAAATAAATCCTATCGTTAGGTATTATTAGTGTTGATTTGTAGGGTCTCTTATTTATATTTTAATTTGATTGTACTAATTAGAGATGTTTTACCAAATCGATTACATTTGTATACACATCAGTTTATACACTTGCATACGCTGTCAGCAGTGAAGCATCTTGAAATATCAAAATTATCAGGTGTAACTTACAGTGTAAAACACGTTCATCGTTTAAGGTATGCGGAGTTTGCAGGCAGCTTCTTTTTTTAATTCACATATTTCACTAACCATCTAATTTTTTGTTTCATTTTAGTGCAAGTGTCACCTACAATGTTAAGATGTAGTGCATTTCTTCTTATGAAGGAAAGGTCTTCCGGAAAGGAAATGTACCGTTTCATGACCGACTCTTCGTCCCCAGATAACGATAAGATAGATATGATCTGGGTAAATCAGAATGACTACAACATCATCAATATCTACTTCGAAGCTGACTTCTCGCCATATATACATAACTTGCCAGATGACCGTTATATCCGGGACTATGCATTTGGTATTGTGGATGGTAAAGCACAGTTGACCTTAAACAAAATTACACGGCCAGGTAAATAAACTGCATCACTCATATTTAGTTTATTTATTTATTTATGCATGCTGCACAATTAGGCCATCTAATTAAAACCTTCGGTTAAACAACAAAGTGTATATGATGTTTTGCGTTTGATATTTTGATATATATACTGCATTTGCGTTAGAAACAAAAATAATGAAGACTTACTTTGACTCGTGCCCTAGCCGAGCAAACGTAAAGTTTGCGCAGTAGTTACAACTGCTCGAACCAACACGTTTTACCCCGTCATTTGTGCGCTTATAATACCATTACATTGGCATATTTCGTTAAAGGTTGAAGATAAATCTCATTGCTGACAAACATCGTTAACGATTGAAAAGTATTTGTTCTGACTCTTATTCCTTCGGAGTTTCCAATTACTAGATCCTAAAATCACGCTCGTACCAAACATTGTCTTTCGAATATCTCATATGTTACAGACATGCAAAATATCTTTACTTTGTAAATTACGAGCCATGTCGGAATTACCGGCAACGAACTTGTTGACCGGCAAGCAATAAATGCTTTAAATCTCCAACAAGCGCGGAAGTTGTCCTCTCCCGGCTCCGTACCAGGCACACATATCCTACTTATTAGTTCCTTTTAAAACGAGAAGATCCAACAATATACCATGCATTTCCTCATAGAATGTTAAGATTTTTAGCACATTCGTGATAACTGCTTTTGAGTCCCTGATATGAGAACTCCTTTCAATTCCGTTGGATTCGAAACCAGTATTGAGTTATTTTGAAAGACACCAATCTTTTCTTTAGACTTTGATGAACCTTAACCTTACTCTCTTTGACGTTGTATATATATCACAAAGTTCACATAATACATTCATTATACATTTTGTTATTTTAACACATTTTTTATCATAATGATTTAAATATACAATACGAATGCTTTTAGAAATAAACGTTTTTGTTTGATTGTAAACGCAAATCAAATAACATAATAGTATATTATTTGGCATTAAATGACCCTGGCTGTCGATGAGTTGTAAAACAACAAACAACAAACTAATCACGCAAGACTGGCGTCGGCGACTATGGTGGCTTGCGCTGAATGTTCTTTTCTTTGTTTATCTTATTTGATTAAGGCTCGACCGATTTCTGTAATTTTGAAGTAGGTGATATACAATTATATGCCAAATAATCAATCTCTGTATTGCTTTGAAGGTCAATTTGTTGTATACAGAACCCCACCAAAAAACTACCGTTGTGAAGGCTTTCCAAATACCTCGAATATAAGACACAGGTTGGAATGCAACATCACGGATACAAATTTCGACTGGTTATTGGAGCATGGCGATAAGTATGATCCTAATTTCCTCTATAATCACTGTAAGCATTTCCTCCTACATGACATACACTGTATTTAGAAATCAAATATCAACATCATATTAGTCACATTCGGGCCATATCGCAAGACCGGTTTTATCATTTATCAACGCTGATTAAGTTATGAGTTTTCCCATTAGTTTAATCGAATTTGAGTTCAGATTTTGGTTTCGTTATGTTTCAGTGTTCTTTGTTGATTGTATACAAGCTCTGTTTACATATAAGATCTTAAATAAAAAAATTAAGTATATAACATTTATAGCAGATGTAACGCAAACGTTAAATGAGAAAAACATATATTAGTACTGCGTCGTCAACGAAATATAATCAAAATGGAATTCAAATGAAGTTCGGTAAGCATGCAGTCATGTGCATAAGAAGATCTCATATGTAGGTTTTATTTTGGTTTTCAGTCGAACAGAGTAAATATTGAAAATTTCGGTTACAATATGTATAATACACGGAAGGCTCTGGCTTTTACGGTGTGTTTGACATTCATTCTGTTTCATTAATTGTTTAAATAACGTATATAAATGGTGATATTATTTTTCAGCTTGACTGTCACAGTAACCGCAAAGAATGGCGGATACAGGCATATATTGAATGAAAACACTCATCGTCTCGATAGGAAAGAGGAATTCGTTGGTAGGATATCCACGAAACAGATGCAGTACATGTTCGACTTTCATTCCCCAAGGCATTGTAGCGAGAACAACAGCTGTTTTCAAAATGAACCTCCGCTTCACCTCTCAAATGACATAAGTAAGGTAATTTGGCTAGCATGGACGAAAATATCATTCACTGTCCCTCCTGTCAAATGGTCAAATTCAACAGAACAGCTGCCCTGCATGTACGGCGTAAGAATTGTACCTGCTGCCCTATTGCATGATCGTAAGAGGCGACTAAATTTGAGATCTTATCGTTTCTCTTGTTTCTGAACAACTGTCTTCGTCCTAATGTCTCCCTTGACAATGCCTCACTTTTGGCTTTTAGTTGAGTGTTCGCCCCTGTGAGGAAGGGTTTGGGTTATGTCCCCTGGTCGAGACATACCAGAGTCTTAAAAATCGTAGTTGCTACTCCTGCTTAGCGCTCGGCATATTAGGAGTGGGACGACTGGTTCGCCAGTTGCCAGAATAGTATGACCGGTTGGGGTGTGCTGCTGGGTGTCTTCGGCAGTATGCTTCAGTGAGGTAGCACTATAAATCGGCAAAATATCCGGCCTATCACAAGGAGACTTAACACAAACATACCGCAGCTTCCCAAAACACACATACGCACTCACCACACATGCATATCGCACGAACGGGAGGTCGTCCTTTAATGACCTTAGCTGTTAATAGGACGTTAAACAAATTAAACCAAACCAAACCAAATGAACAGAACAGACAAAACGTTCATTGGAAATTTTACATTATTTCAATTTTCTATGCTTTTTTACATAATGATAGAGTCATTATTTCAATTTTCTATGCTTTTTTCGTATGTCCGATGCAATACAATTGAGCGCTTAAACCTTACTGAAACTGTGTCCTGCTGGGTGTCTTCGGCAATATGCTTTAGTGAGGTAGCACTATAAATCGTCAAAAGTTCTGGCCTATCACAAGGAGACTTAACACGAACATACCGCAGCCTCCCAAAACACACATACGCACTCACCACACGCATGCATGTCGCACGCACGGGAGGTCGTCCTTAAATGACCTTAGCTGTTAATAGGAAGTTAAATAAAGTAAACCAAATCAAACCGAACTGAAACTATATGACATTGCGGATCGACTCAGGTCAGCTTTGAAAAATCGAGCATTTTAAAGATATTTTGTCTGACGGTTATTTGTAGTCTTAAGTCTAAAAGCAGGTCAATCCACTTGTTCGCCTTTCATTCTTATTTTTTTCAGACGGAGACAAAAAAAACACCAGTAATTAGCTTTTTCTTGCTGTTGTATAAAAACATCTACCAACATTTATTCGTATTTATTATAAAATATTCGAATAGTAAAAATCAGACTCATTTTTGTGTCATATTTTCCTCACACAACCACACAGAAATAAGATTTTAAGAATTAATAGTTCACGGTTTCAATATTTGGATCTATTGAAGATGTCAACCGGAAAAATTGCGGGACTTTAACAACACAGCATGATTAAACTTTAAATTTCATTACAGATGCCAGTCACAATAACTTGGGGTGGTTGGATTGACGATCTTTCCGGTGTAAACATGTATACAGTATACGTGTACAGACTTGAGCCAGATAGCAGAACTGGGGAGCTAACCGAATATAACACAAATGTTTCCTTGTTCACGAAACACGTGAACGTAAGCGAACCATTCCCTATTTACACGCCTGATATAATTGGTATGTATACGATTCTACTGGAGGTTGCGGATAAGGCCAGTAATAATTTGTATGCCAGACGACTATTCCTGTACGACAACTCTTCCACGATTTCTATAAACGATAATAATATGAACATATACGGGTCCGTTGGAGACAAACACATATGGATATCAACATTGCAAAATGAAAGTACTCTAGGTGCGCCAATTCATGTAAGTTGGGCTAACCATTTTATTAACCATGAGCATGTGAACCTGAAACTTCTTACACGAGTTTCTCCTTTTAAGTCGGATATATTTAATGGAGTTCTAAATCGGTACGTAAAACCAGGTCTTGATGACAATGAAGGTCCCCGCATGATGCAGCCAATCAGCAACATACACGGAATCGTGCGTGTAGAAACGGCTTTCAAGCGTGACAAACATGGAGGAACGACCATAACTCAAACTCCTACGCATGGCTGGAAAACCGTATCTGGATATCTCAACGAGGCCGCATCTATCAACGTCCCCCGACAGGACGGCGATTCAATACGTATATGGGTGCGGGTTTTTGATGTTGTAAACAACAGTGCCACCGACTCTATACTCTTGAATGCCGACTCGTCACCACCTGTTATCGAACAGCCCATATTCCACAAAAACCTACGTAATTCATCATTCCCATTCGCTAGTAGGTAGGTTTTACTTTTTTGGTACCATGCCTCTGAATTATGATGAAAATGGCTTGTTTATATCATGACGTGTTTGTTCAGTGATTTATTTATGCTTTCTTAATTGATAGAAATATGAAATATCACGTAAATGTTTAGGGCAATTATCTTACGCAAGGCATCAATCTTCGATCAGCAAGGAAAAAGTTGTTTAAAATCAATTCAATTGTTTTCTGATTGTAGAGTTTCGATTCTGGCGTCTGACAAACACAGCGGAATACTGTTAATCAAATGGAAATTAACTGCTAATGATTCAGAAAAAGTGTTTCACTCCGGAATTGAGAACGGAAATATAACTGAAGTAAGGGCATTGTTATTTGTTAATCAACAATATCTATTTCTGTAACGTGTGAAGACTTGTACCTGTAATATTGATGTTGATATTTATCTTTTCATCTTTAAATGGAATATACTCTCAATCTTGGTATATCGTACCACAAATATACCACACGATATTACCAATACACTATAAATATACATGGAAACCTTCTTTAACATGGAATAAGAGCATAATGAATATTTTGAAATTGTCAGAATATCAAGTAAAATTTAAAGAAAAATAAATAGAATAAAGTTGACGTAGTTTAGATGAACTGACTGTTATCCATACAAAGTAAACTACATCCAAATCAACATACTAGCACATATAAATATACACCCTGATAACCATATAAATAAACATGATGGTTCCAGGGAGACAACTACATGGATATTTATCTTATCAATTATAAACTATTTCAAGCATGCATCACAATGGCAAATGTCACACTAAGACACTTTTGCACAGGAAAGTATCAAGTAGCAAAATAATACTCTTACTTGTTATGTCTTATTTTTTCTGTTATTTAGAGAAAACCAAGTCTTCAGGAAGGCGCGTGTACGTCCGATGGGGAATGCTACTACTTTTATAATGAATTTGAGGTCAACAACTGCTGGTTTAAGGTGTCTAAGGACGACCTTCCAGCACAAGTAACAAACATCGACATCGAAGTTTTTAATTCTGCGATGTTAAGTTCATTTGGACGATTTCAGGTATTTTTACTTTTTGAATAAAAGCGCCGTTCCTTTAACAAAAAAAAAAAAAATAGAACCGTGGCAGATTGACATTGAAAAGCTGATAGAAACATATACGTGAATTACAATTACAAGAACAATGTTTGGTTTAAAGATAAATATAAAAAAAAGCTACATTTAACTTCATTGTATTTTATTTTTCGAGGTTGACGATTTAACTTCCTTGAATGGGATGGAGGAATGTAAGTTCTGATTCTCATCTGTTAATAATTAGTGTTAAGGATATACAATGAATGTGTTGAACAAGGCAAAAAAGTTTAATAAACGTCTTGTTCGCCCGAAAGTGAAAAGTATATCCCTCTTAAACTCTTTGTGTTGTTAAAGGAGGAAATATCCAAAATACAATCTCGTGATATTGTTTCTCTATATAATATTGAGCTCATATATTTGCTCGAAATGTGCATGATACTCACCCGGAAACAATTTTACGCTGTTCTTGGTTACAAGTTTTACGTAACAGGAAGGCAAATATACAGTTGTAACATCTCTCAGACAAATGCCATTTAGTGAATAAAATACTTTCTACATTTCGGAATGACCACAGATTCTGGACCAATGCATCTTGAGGTAACTGGTACAACGTCATACGGTGCAAACTTTCAGTGGCACCAGGGACCGAGTTGTTACGAACGAACCGACATTCTTTTAATGTACAACGTTTCTGGACGGACAAAATCAATGCATATTCACAAAGACTCGAAGTATTACACACTTGGGGACCTAGACCCGGAGACTACATATACTGCGCAGTTTGTCGTAGTGTATGGAGACGAGCGAAGTGATCCCATAAAAATTACATTCACGACAGGTAAATAATGCATTGTTTTAAGTATATCTACATTTTTATCAAATAGTCGTTTTTAATATTTTCAACTTTCTGAGATATATTTATTTTTATCTTTCATAAGTTTTATAATAAATTGTTACTCTTTTAGGAAAGTATGAAGGTCTGTCAGCTGGCGTTATAGCAGGGATCTCTATAGGTATGTAGTTAAAATGGTAAATAAAATACTGCATTGGTTAGATAATCATGTATCTTGCTATACGAATATAATGTTGGGGTTCTTATCTCTTTCGTTGCCCGCATTAAATGACACATAGTGTATTGTATAATTAAATACATATGAAGAACATTTTATCTAATGTTATCATTTTGAAATAAACAGTTTATAGACATAGCACTTATAGTATATACACGCATATATGTAACTACCAATGTGTATGGCTAATATTTTTACTATTTTTCATTGAATTTTTTAATGAAATATGCTATCATTTCTAATCTTTTCTTAAAAGTTATATTGGTCCTTGTTGGGTTACTTATTGCCGGGATAGTGCTCTGGAGGACAGGAAGACTCAACCGCTACAAAGAGTCCATATATGGTCATATACAGCGACGTACAACCAGACGTCGGCGATCAAACGCCTACTCAGATTCTAAAAATGTCAATAGACAAAACGATCGAAAGTCTTTTGCGGTAAGCAGTCATGATATTGCGTTATGATTGCTACATATGTATGTCTGAAATATGATTCACAAACATGTCTCAATGATAATTCATTTAATACTGTTTTATATTCTTTTCTTGTATGTTCATTTAAATGTAATTGAATCGCAATTACGTGATAAATATAATAATTATACACACATGTACGTATGCGATCACCTCAAACATAACTGACATATACGGACTTATCACGCAATCCAATTTGTAAATTGGAATTCAAAAATATGATCGTAATAATTTCAATGAATAAGGTTCCGAATTTAAAACAAAAATATGCATATAATATAGTAAAAATTGTTTAATATTTTCAAAATATTAAAAAAAAAAAAATTGTTTTCAATAGAACTTGGCCTATTCGGATGTTGGCGATGATGAAATATATATGTACGGCCAAATGGTTTTTAATGAGCAGCAGTCATGGGAGGTACAACACGATCAAGTGTCCTTAGTAGAGAAATTGACTACGGGAAGGTTTGCCGACATCTTTAAAGCTTCACAAAACTGCAAAAAGAACAACAGAAAGATCGTAGTAGCTAAGGTGCTAAAAGGTGAGAAAGGATGAATAGTTGTTTACTAGTGATGGCATCTAGGCAAATAGTTTCTAATAGTGTTGTTGTTATTGAATCACTATCACCATGCATAGAAATCTAGAAAACCTCCTTAAAACGAAAACTTTCACCATTAGCTAACTTACATTATGTAACTATTTATTTGTGTTTATCCTATCAACACTAATGTTCGTTAAAGGACAGTCTCTTTTATATGCGAGATGTTGTTTGAATGGGGAATCGAGGAGAGGCGAGCGCCTAACTATAGACCAAAAGTAAGGCGCTGTCTTTAGTCACCTTTTACGACCATGCAATGGGGCAGTTGGCACGATTTTAATGTCTGTAGTGCTCTTCTCACAGGGATTAACGCTCAAGCACAGGCGCCTGCTTCCGGTTAGTATTAATAGGAAAAGACAATACTAGCTCCTACTATATCAACAAGGTGTAACAATCGAAAGACCGATAGTTGCAGGGAGCTCCGATTCATATTAAATATCAAGGCATATTATTCTTGAGCCGTGTGGCAATAATTGAAAGATGAAAAAATGGATTAAAAGCAGTCGTAATAGTCGACGATGCATCGACTGTTGAACTGGAGTTATCTGTATATTTTATAGCGGCATGCAAGCGGCAATCTGATTGGTTGACAGCTCTGTAAACAATACTTACAATAATTGTTTACTAATTGATAGCCTATTTCCGTTCCACAGTCGATGCATGGTAGGTCTTCAACTCTTACACTTTGTTGATATAGTAGGAGCTATTCTATTCTATTAAGACTAACCAGAAACAGATCGACGCCTGTGGCTAAAGGCGAAAAGTAAGTCAGTGCCATGAGAAACGTTAGAAAAAGAAAAGATAAGATCTCAAATTTCATCATAAACCATGCTAAGGGCCAGCAGAAATCGACGATGAAACAAATGCCTTGATTCTAACAATTTTTAGCATGAAGCATTACAGTGCCACAGTAGAAACTAATTATCATCAACATGAAAAACATCAATTGCATGTTCTACAATGCCTAAAGCCCATTTATGTGCTTAAATTAATCGATTATTCAAGGCCTTTCATTTTTTTTCAGAATCACATACCGAAATAGATGAATTGGTAATGAACGCCAAGATCAACTTTTTTGCGACAAAGGTCGGTTCCCATGCCAACGTGATACAGTTCGTCGGAGCAGTGCTTGACAACAAGCCATGTACGTCGTTATACCACACACGCTGTCTTTATACCACATTCACTGCATAATATCGGATACAGGGAGAAATTCTGCACACTATAATACAATATTTGCAGCTAGGTGTACTCGTGTGAAAAGCTGTGTGAACATTAAAATTGAAATGTTTACATTATTGGTGTAAAAACAAATACCGCACACTTTTAACTCGTCCTTCTGATATACCGGTAATGAGCACACTAACTGTGGGTTTTTTATTTCATGGTCAGTAATTCTGTACTGAGATGTGCAAATATACGATGAATACGATAATTCAAAAATGCCACAATATAGGTATATAAATGTATATATATATATAAATATATCTAAACTTGTAGACTATGTGCTCTTCGTTTCCTCAGTGGGCCAATTCATGTTGCTGGAGTTGTGTGAGACAGGCGTGATGAGGACGTGGCTCCAGAATCAGAAAAAAAATGTAACAGACACTGTAGTGGATGCCTTGTTTCGTATGACGTTTGACATAGCTAAGGGAATGGATTACCTTGCCTCCAAACACGTACGAAATTGAACACTTATGGTTTTCAGATAAAAAATGGTTTACAAAAAACATCAAACACGTTATGAATGTGAACGTTACCCTTCTGTGCTATACTAGTCAGTTATTTTTTCGAGATGAAGCCCCAAAAAAATGTTAACAAATATAAAATTTTGATTAAAGGTCTCTGCCAGTGTTTTAATGATTATTGTCAGAGATATATATACAGAGATAAGTAACATCGCTATTTCCCCGTACAAGTGGTGGATCCCTTTATTCGTGACCACTCAAGCATATCCCTTATCGAGAGCGCCTTGCCCCCTATCAAACACACGCGAGCACAGGTAAATCGGGCTATGCGCATGTGTGTATCGATGTACTGGAACTTATGCGACATGTTCTGGTTAATCCGCCATTACGTCAGACCAAAACATCGTCAATTTTAAATACACACAAAAAGCACATCGTTTTATTTAGGCCGCTACAAAAGTTACCACATTAACCAAAAACTATCATACTTATGGGATATAGTCTTATAGTCCGCGAACATTGTTGTCATTTATCCGTATTTTCGAAAATCCATTGGGTCCTATTCGACATGTCCAAGTTTTGTAATTTAGCAGCCATTACGTCAGACCAAAACATCGTCAATTTTAAATGCACACAAAAAGCACCTCGTTTTATTTAGGCCACTACAAAAGTTACCACATTAACCAAAAACTATCATACTTATGGGATATAGTCTTATTGATCACGCACATTGTTGTCATTTATCCGTATTTTCGAAAATCCACTGGGTCCTATCGACATGTCCAAGTTTTGTAATTAAGCAGTCATTACGGCAGACCAAAACATCGTCAATTTTAAACGCACACAAAAAGCACATCGTTTTATCTAGGCCACTACTTATGGAATGTGGTCTTGTTTATCATGCACATTGTTGTCATGTATCCGTATTCTCGAAAACCCCATAGGGACTTTTCGAAAATTTGAGATTCCCGCCGATCTTTCCTGCGGTGTGCTTGACTTTCATACTCAAAATACAAACACTTGGGCAGCAAATTGTGATATATTTCATATTGATGACACTTCTGCACTTTGATATTAATAAAATTAAACACATAATTGGATCTTGGTGATGATTTCAAATAGAAATTATCGATAATTATGTGTGTGGTTTTCACTATTTCTCTAATATGGCGTCAAGTGAAGACTGAACCGAGCGACCGCAAAGGATTGTGGGAAGGTCAGGGGCCACTATGTTAACACAAGGGCAAATACAGAGTTACCAATCTCTCTGTATATATGTCTCTGTTATTGCAGTAAATTAATAATAAGTGTCTAAGAACAATTAATGCTGAATCGTGTGATGAAGGATAATGCCGTTATCAGTAGATGACTATCTTTAAATACGTGGCCTTGGAATACAGTCACGATACCGGACATGCAATCTAATTAAAATCTAGATCATCTAACAACATCCCATATTGGGTCACGTCGAGGTGACCTTGAGATGTGTATTTCACTTTCATGGCGAATCAGCAATTTGTCGATGTCATCGATGTAAACCATTTCGTCACAGTATGCATCCGAAGCAAACCATTGTCGGCACAGCATTTATATCCATGTATCTACATATGTATATGCTTTCTGGGACGAAATGACTTGAAACAAATTGCAAGCTATGCACTCTAGTCATGCTAATTCGGACAAATTAAATTCACTTCCAAGATTCTGGAAGTAGTCATTTGATTGGTTAATCCAAAAGGTCACCCCGACGTGACCCCATTTGGGATGTTGTTAGATGTTCGTGTAACGAAGTGGAAATGACCATCTAGGTTTTAATTAGATTGCTGGACATGTAAATTATGTTTAGATTATCCACCGTCACTTGGCTGCCAGAAACATTCTCCTCACGTCATCACTGGAGGCCAAGGTCGCAGGATTTGGACCCACAAGGGAAACCGAGCAACAAGATGGTGATGCAGGAAAGGCAAGTACCATGAATACCAAGATACGGCATAAAATTATTTTTGAATTGTCATTTTATAGTAAAACTTAATGAAAATCATACTAATTCGGATAAGAAATTTTACATTTCGCGTAATATAACGAGTTAGTAGAATAAAATATCACATGTCCTTGTTCACATCATATGTCACTGGTTATTGTTTCTCCGTAATCCATTCTTTGTATCATAACAGGAAAAGGTTCCAATCAAATGGATGGCTCCAGAATGCATGACGTCATTGAAAGAGGCAACCTTGCAGAGTGATGTGTGGGCCTATGGCATTGTCATATGGGAAATATTCAGTCTGGGTAGGTATAATATCGCAATATGAAATATTCTGTCTGTGAAGGTATGATATGTCTACGTAAAAATATTCAATCTTGGTAGGTATGGTATTTCTATATAAAATATTCAGTCTTGGTAGGTATGGTATGTTTATATAAATTTACAGTCTTGGTTAGCATGCTACGTCTATATAAAATATTCAGGCCGAGTAGGTATGTTTATATAACAATATTAAATCGGGTTAGATATGATATATCTATATAATATATTCAATCTAAGTAGGAATTATATGGCTGTGTAAATTTCAGTTTGGGTAGGTATGATGTGTCTAAACAATATTAAGTATTGGTAGGTATAATAGGGCTATACTTTGTATGTACAATATTAAATCTGGGTAGGATTATATAGGGACAAATCAGGCATGGTACGTATGATATATCTACAATAATATTCAGTCTGGGTTGGAACGATATGGTTATATGGATGATATTCAGCTAGGGTTTTGTGAATGGGGAATATTTAGTATTCGTATGTATAATTGGGCTATAAGTACAATATTCAGTCTTGGTATGATATGGCGATATGGGAAGAGATCAGTCATTGTAGGTTGATATGGCGATATGTGAAATATTCGGTATTGGTAGGTATGATTTTGCGATATGGGAAATAATTGAGTTTGAACGTTTGGGTAGAGTTGTGTTTCGCTAATTTAAGATGTTAATAGAAAATAATCTGGGTATGTAGGGAATTATTACACGGATGTCAATTTGAAAGTACAGAAGAGTATTCACTCATTTTGGTTAACATTATAATGTCGGAAATAGTCTTGGTAGGTTGGTTATGACTACGTAAGAATGATCTTTTTTAGCAAACAAACAGAAGAGATGATGAAAATAAGCAATATCGGGAATTCTTATTTAAATGGTTCAGAAATTACTGATGCAGAAACATTAATTAGTGTATATATCAAATATTATTCATTATTGAGAGATAATCAATATAACTGTTCAGCTTGGTTGCTTATGTATCTTTCAGTTGAGCTGTATTATGTTTGAACTCTGATAATTTGTCACTATAGAAATAGCTGCATAAACATTTCAGGAAATATGTTTTCTATTTGCTTAAGCAAGCAATAAGTAACAACAAAGAATAGTGACAAAATAACCAAACTAAAATTGATTAAACGCGGACAAACATATAAACAAAAATATAGATTTATATGGAGATTTCATGCTAAAGCAAAAGGAGAATAGAACTCGGGAATAATGTTACGAAAGAAAAGACTCATACAGCAAGAATCTTATGGTTTATAATCATTAAATTTGATGGATTTGTATCCTTTGTCCCATTTTGTGCACGTTAACAAAGTATCAATCAAATTTTGCATATATATACATGTACGATTATTCCCTTACAAACAGGTGATACACCTTACCCAGGGTTACGTAGTATGGACGTTGCCACCAAAGTAACCAATGGCTACCGTATGAGTCGTCCGGAGTATTGCGCAGATATGTAAGTCATTTATTTTTGGTTGCTTACCTAACTAGTTTTTACTTCGAGATAATAATTCACAGGTTTTAAACCTATGTGCATGAATGTTTGGAATATAATTTGCACCATGTTAAGTTCAAAAGTATTATAAATCGTATGTGTGATTTATATACCTTAACAGAATGCATCTAAAGTTTATAGAGGGATTGGGCGGTGTTTTATTGTGTCTACGGTGGTTGGATTGCAATGGGATACAGACAGTTTCTGTAAAGCGCGTTAGGGCCATATTTAGCCGAACGAAGCAATAAAAGTCTAGATATATTGCGACGTTATTAACCACGACAGCTGTGGTTGCTAAGATGATATAGTTATAGCTAATCGACGCCTTTATTGTTAACAAAATAAAAAGAAACAAATCAATATTTTTGTTACATACCTTTTACGTTTTTACTTGATTGATTTATTCACAATCCTAAATTTCCGTCTCGGATTAACTATGGTTGTCAAGCACAGCGTGTATTGACACACATTAAATAGTGACGTGGTCGAATGTTCTAAAGGAGCTGTACGCTTCAGCCATTTGTTGTTAGCCCATTTTGTTTAGAAATTACGTAGTAATCATTTTTCAGTTGAGTTTTTGACATAATAATTGAGGTTTGCTGTTTGTACAGAGATATATCATCAGGTAACAAATGAAAACGCTTAAACTGCGCGTTGATCAGTCCCATCGAAATGGTGCCTGCTAGATGTATCTGATTAACGTTCCGGTAACGTCACAAAGGGCTTCCTAAGACACACATACGCACTCAATACACGCATGCATTTCGCACGTACGGAAGGCCGTCTTTAAATGACCTCCGCTGTTGATAGGACGTTAAACAACCAACCAACCCAAACCCCAAAGGGACAACGTCATGGTTATGTTAACGATTTCCGCGCTTATTAATCCGCTGAACCTTTTTCCACTGCGTATACGCTAATTCATTCGCAGTCAGAGTTGACTAAGCTGAAGAAGGGAGATTATTTAATGTATTAATATGAAGTACTAATTAAAAGTTTAATTATTTATATGTATTGTAATTGTGGCCAAACTGACACTTAACTCTGGACACCACTAATTTGTCTTATACAGGCATTACGAGTTAATGAAGAATTGCTGGAACGATAAAAAGTCAGCCCGACCGAAATTCTCAGCCATTGTTCAAGAGATCAGCAGTACCTTCAGTTCAAGCCAGGACGACTACTATTACTACACAACTTAGTGAAAACACAAAAAGATTTTGATCCACCCCTGAAATTACAATCACCACAGGCTTTAGCTAGAGCTGTTGTTGTTAGACCTGTGTTGCACCAATCAACGTCACTATCTAATTAAGTCATTTTCTCTACCTGATATCAGCATATATTATTGTGTTGATAATTTTTGTCAATGTATCGTAAATAATCAACTAAAGCCAAAATCGTATATTGTATAATCTCATTTATCATTAAATAAATGTTACATTTACAATGTTCTTATGACCATGTAGTTAAAGGAGGAAGCTTTTACTGCAGAATATGCAAATTAATTGTAAATCATTCCTGTAGTAGTTAAACAATATAATGAGTGTTCGTGATGCAGCGAGCTATGACTTTGTCGAGGATGTGAAACAATAGACACAAAACGAATTGTGAGAACATAAAAAAATATTAATTCCAATGGTGGTAAATCTCAACTATGATTTACATACTGCATTAAGTGTGATTTGATGTTTTTGTTATCAGTGTTTCAATACACCTTTTGTATAATGAAACATAATTATTAACATGATAATGATTTTCTTGTACATGTATGCAATGGTATACAACCATTTTAATTTGTAACAGAAATGTGTATTGAAATTTAAGATATAAATTGTCATTTTTTATCTATGTATACACGTTTATGCCGTATTTGTGTCGGAATATGTACTGATAACGATATTTATCATTTACTCGAATGCCGACATATGGTCGATCATGGAAACGAATGAGATTCTTTTCTAATAAAAATCATCCGAAATCAGAACCTGATCTAATACTTGATTACGATTTTTTTTTATCTCTGTCCAAAAAAAGAGATTATTTAAGAAATTTTCTTATTTCAGTCTACCAGCAAAAAACTTCATCATCGAATTTCGTTGTATCGTTACAACAGGTCTTGGTTATATCATTATAACAGGATTTGGTTGTATTATTACATTAAAATGTCGTCTTATCTTTTAACCAGTAAATGGTTATATCATTACAGCAAGACTTAATTGTCTCATTACAGCAGTGCTTGGTTGTATCATTACAGCATTAAATGGTTGTGTCATTACAGCATGACGTGGTTGTGTAATTACAGGGGGACTTGGTTGTATTATGACAGTATGCTTGGGCTGTATCATTCAGGGGGACGTGATACAGCAAGCCCTGGATGAATTATTACAGAAGGTGTCGATTGTACAGTACCATTACAGTTAGATTTTGCTGTGTCATTACTGCGGGACTTAGTTGTTTTATGACAGTAGGCTTTGGATTTATCATTACAGGATTATATGATTACCGCAAGACTTGGTTGTATTATTAGAGGAGTCGGTCGTACTTTTACAGTTAGATTTGGATTTGTATCACTACAGTGCGGCTTGTTAAATTTCGGCAGATCTTAGTTGTAATATTACAGTAGGAGTCGTTTGTATCTATAGGATGTGGTTGTATCATTTCAGTGGGACTTGGTTGTACCATTGTAGCAGAATTTGAGTGTAATATTACGGAAGGATTCCGTTGTTTTATTACATAGGGACTTGCTTGTATAATTCTAGCGGGATTCGGTTGTATCATTACTGTTCTTGTCGATTGTCTCATTAAAGTACGATTAATTTGTATCATTACAGTAGGGCGTGGTTGTATTATTACCTTATGAGTCGATTGTATCATTACAGTAGAATTTGGTTGTATCGTTACACCAGGACATGGTTGTGTCATTACCGAAAACTTGTATTTGATTAATACGGTAGGATTTGATTATGTCATTAAAACAGAAAGTTGTTGCATCATTACAGTAGAATTTGGTTGTACCATTATACCGGGATTTGGCTGTATTAGTACCTTAAATCTTTATTGTATCATTACAGTGGGAACTGATTGTATCATAACAATAGGATTCGGTTGTATTATTACTGCTAGACTTGGTTGAATCATTACAGTGGGGTTTGATTGTATCTTTACAACAAGACTTGTTTGTATCATTCTAGCAGGAATTGGTAGAATAATAACTGTGAGACGTGGTGGTATCATTATAGCACATCATGCTTGAATCGTAACAGGAGTACATTATTGTATCATACCGCAGCCTCCCAAAACACACATACGCACTCACCACACGCATGCATGTCGCACGCATAGGAGACCGTCCTTAAATGACCTTAGCTGTTAATAGGACGTTAAACAGAATAAACCAAACCAAACCAATAAGAGCAGTTCATGGTTGTATCCTTACAGCAGGAAATGGTCGTATCGTTACATTAGGATTTCATTACAACAAGATTTTGTTGTATCACAACAGTAGGAACCTGTTGCATCGTTACAACAGGACTTTGTTGTAATATTACAGTAGGAGGCGTTTGTATCATTACAGTAGGAGTTGATTGTATTATTACAAAAGGATTTTGTTGTACCTTTATATCGGGACTTTACTGTATCACTACATCAAACATTGAATGTATTTTTACAAGACTCGATTGTATCATTACAATAGGATTTTGTTGTCGCATTACGTCGGAACTTGTATCATTAAAGAAGGATTTGGTAATATCATTACAGCAGGACTTGCCTGTATCATTACCGTAGCATTTGGTTGTATTATTACAACCAGCAGAACTTGTTCGTATCATTTCAGCAGGAATTGACTGTACAGTGTGTTGTGTAACTGAGTCGATTTTATTACTACAATAAGATTTTGTATCATTATAGCACATCCTGGTTGTATTGCTACATTAGGATTTGGTTGTATCATTACAACAAACCTTGGTTGTAATATCACTGTAGCTGTCGATTGTATCATTACGGTGGGATTTGGTGATATTATTATTATGTAGGAATTAGGTTGTATCCTTACATCCAATCTTGTTTAAGTACAGTAGGATTTGTAGGTACGATTAATAATGACTTTGGTCGTTATAGGACGATTTCGATTATAGAAAACACCAGACTGTTTAATGGTCATAGATATCTTTTATGGGTTGTTGATGTTTCACCTAATGCATTATCATTAAGTATTCAGAGTATAACTTCATTTGGCGACAAGTATAAATTTAGGTTAATATAACACGATGCTTCTAAATGACAAAATATAAACGAGAACTGCTTATGAAAACCGCATATGCATCTCCTAATCCTGATACTGTTTTTTATTTTACTTATGTCATCTGCATATCATTCGCAGGTTGTAATAACTTAAGAATTTTGATGAAGTTAAATACCTTAACTAACCCAGTTTCAAACTTTGGAAAAATCAAAAACTTACTTCTGAAACGTTATTTTTATTTTCTTTCTTTTTCAGTTTGATTTATTTTTTAATCCAACAACAAATCTGTCAATAATATATATAATTAACATATGTACACAAGTCACGTCCCCTGACCTTTTCCATCAACTTGTTTCGCAGTTACTATATAATAGATACAAAAATGATATATTAATACCATCTAATAAACCAGAGTTCTAGTCACCAGCCGCTAAGAAACCTAGGAACAAGTACAAAGTCAAGTTATCTTAAGCAATATACACGTAAACTGTAAACAATCTTTATAAATCTGTACCGTTGGAGTTGAATTTTCATCACTAATTAACGATATAGGTAATCTCGTAGCTGAAACAGCAACAACAAAGGTACACCATTTTAACAAATCCCATCACTATCGCTTAAAGCGACGACGTTGTCTCATTGAGAACATCACCTCTATAAATACGGTACCGAGTGGACTTGGGACCGAGTAGTCGGGATACAGTGAAGAAAATGTTAAATTGTTGTAGCAATAGCAGTACGACAAGTCGCGAAATCAAGGGAGTTTATCGTAATAAGCGTTTGGTTGATGACAACGGGACATTGGATTAACGAATGTTTTGCATCGCCGTAGACATTATCCAGTACCATATGTGTGAATAAATATTGATCGTTTTGATTTTCTTTGAACAAAGACGTGGTAACAATAAAAACAACATGGACAGTGGCAGTTCCATTAAATCCCAGAGAGAACAGTGGTAGAAATGAAGCTAAAATGTATGGTTTTCCAGACGGAATACCAATATACGGTGACCTAGTATCCCGCCTTAATATCTGGTATCCCATCTCTGTCCAATGATCAGTACTTAATTTCTGCCAATTCAAAAGAATAAGAAGGTTTGCATGTATCATTTTCTAAGTTATCATAAAAATATCCATGTTAATAACACTGGTATATATTACTCATTTATATAATATATTCTATACATGACACATTCAAAAGTATTACAAATAAGTTATGTTAATATTAAAAATTTGTTTGCCTATGAAAAATATACATCAGTTATAAACATGTAGAATTATGTAAAATAGCCCATATGTTTCTCAAAATAACATCTTACAAAAATAAATACATTAAAACTCTGATATAAACATTAGAGAATGTCAATCTGTTACAGATACATGTACCATGAGTTCTTAATAAACTTTCACATATCTCTCACAATATCAACACAGAGATCCTCATCACTTTCCTCCTGACACAGAGTATCACCATCATCAGAATCCAAATCGATGTCATCATCTTTGTTCTCTATGTTGAAGTCAAGCTTCACTTTCTTTTTTTCCCTTGTCAAATGTGGCTGAAATGTTGGTCTCCTCCTCCGTCTGGATGACCTGTGGAAATTAAGGACAGCTGGTTTGGGGTCAAACTGTCCAGCATCTGGCGACTCAAGAACAATCCTACGATGGCCGATATCGGACAAGCAAAATAGTGTTACTAGTAATACGTTTTTGTCTACGAAAAATGTACGTACATAGTGTGTCAAAAATATCCACTGCTAGTGTAGCGGGGATAGGTTTTACTAGTTAAAAAGCTATAGTTGTGTTATAATCTATAGATACACGGAGTCTCTGGGTGGTCATTAACGTACCTGTGTTGCATTTATATGGGCTACGTTCGTAATAGTTCTGTCATATTTCATAGTATTTATTTTCCGTAAGTGATATGATCACAGGTTTGTATATTTTAACCGGATGTAGACGTGCTTCTGCTTCCGCTGGTAGTCCCTTAGTCATTGGTCAATATTTCTACATACATGTATTATCATTGGTTACGTTTTCTATAGCATTAGGCCATGATCTAGTATATAAGACTCTGCACGCAATTTTCGTTGTAGGGCAACTGAGTATAAATTCAGGCGTTTTGTAATTGTTTGTCAGTCTATAGAAGCCATTGGCTAGTAGGCCCATTTCTTTCTTTCTCTCACCCTCTCTCTTTGTATTTCGTTTGGTAGGAGCGGAACGGTGACTGGGACGGTAAGTGCGTAGGATGTTGTTATGTTAGGTACTATTCTAGCGTGAAGGTTAGGGTTTATTTACATGTAGTTTCTGGTATGGAGCGTGTGTGAGGTTTGTAGCGTTGTATGTTTCTACCTTCGCCTATTTATATTTAATAAATGTTACTTGTGTTGTTTAACATGTCTTGAGTTTTACTTGGTACCCGTGTGGTACCTTGATATTTCTGACAGTACGGGACGGAACCGCGAGTATTCCCCTGAACCTGGGTTGCTCAAGGTTGAACACATTTGACACGACAAAACGGAACCGTTACACTACTAGTAGATCAATTTATACACAAAAAAAGTGTAAGTGTACGTACAAATCCCGTGTCAAAAATCTGTTACTAGTAACACATTTTTGACACAAAATGTGTACGTACATATTTTATGTACAAATTCATCTACTACTTCAACAAATTTCAGACGGACTGGGATGAAATGCTGCCGTACGTGACCATCGTATATTGCTCGGTTGAACAAGAAACCAGGGGTTGCACTCCAAATTACCTGATGTTCGGGCGAGATTTAACAACACCACATAAAATATGAGATGCTAATAGACAACAAATCTATACCTCAGAATGAATTAGTATGGACACTACAGGAAGGTATGGAAGAAGCCTATCGTGAGGTTGCATACAGATGGCGAAATGAGGAAGCAGAAGAAATACAATGACCAAAAGGCTTACTGGAACCAGTACAGGCAAAATGACAGCGTTTTTGTCTTCCTTCCAAGAGTCAAACCGGGAAAATCTAGGAAACTGACGTCCATGTGGCAGGGACCATTCAAGGTTATGGGGAAATGCACAGACGTTACGTACAAGATACCTTATGGTTACCGCGGAAAGCCGCAGGTAATATATGTGGACCGTATGAGGTGACATCTGTCACAAATAGTCGAGGAGGAAGTTGAAATTTCAAAGCACTAGGTAGATGAGGCTGGGTTTGAGATATCGGGACACGAAACCGTTCCAGAATGCCAGAACAGCGGGGAAGTCTTATGTCGATACAGCCGTTGACTCTGGACTTGGACCGGAACATGGTCGCCCGCATCGCTGCAGACATTCTCTGAGCTGACATCGCGACTTTGTAGTATAGTCATGTCAATATAATATTATACACTCCATAAATGTGTTTTTTTCCTTATCATTGAAATATAGTACGTTTTAGTTGCATCAATACTATGTCAAATGGGATATTTCCATTGCATATTCCAGATGTATGATGAAAACAAAGACAACTCCGCGGCAGGCAGGCAATCGGCGTCCGATATGTTCTGGAAGATTTGATAATAAAGCTGAATGAGCGAAACATCTGGTTGAGTGTGGGAACCGACAGAGGGCGATGCAAAAAAAGTGTCCTGATTGTGATTACGCAAGCGTAAAGAAATGTGACTTTGACGGCACTTTAAGCGTATTGGACATGGTGGGGAAGCGTAGACATATCGGGAAGCGAGGATGTGTGGCAGATGCAAAACCCAGGCAGTCTTCTCATTCCACTGTCAACGGATCAGGAGGAGATTGGAAATAGTGTTGCTACGGAAGACGACAGAGACATCACAAACTTGGACCATGTTGCCAACCTTCCCGACAAATTTCCTGCTAAATCGCCAAGCAGCAAAGTTGCGGAGTTTGGTTTATCTGAAAATGATATATGTACCGCATAACTCTTACGAGATCGGAATGCATCCCACATTTGTCGTTGAGCACTATTTTAACTGTTTCTGAGAAATATCACCATCACGCCACATATCAACAGACGTGTAATGTATATTTATTCAATGTAAGCATTTCGTGTGACATTATTTAATTGCGTATTTTCGTTAGCATACCTCCATTTTTCACACAACACGTTATAATCTTACTCGAAATTTCTAATAACTACCTACTTACAAGCTCAAAATTCAAGTTGCTTAGTCGAACTTCGATATGCCCACTCAACTTAATCGAAATATCGGGATATAAACCCGAAACTCTGTGATACTAACTCAAAACCTCTGATACTTAGATAAACAATGCGGGAAACACTCAATTATTTATGTATCCATCTTATTTCTTTCAGGTTCTGACAATTCGGCGTATTCCAGCATCACACCGGCAGTGATTGAAACATCGCAATGATAACAACGTCAATATCATTACTAGGCTACACATGTTTAGATTCAGAACGAGTTGCCAGACTGAATATCGTTAATGTCCAACTGAGGATACCTTAACATATCATGTAGTGTGTACTTATCAAATGTTCGCAAAATCATAACGTCATGTTTGGAAGGGGTTACCTTTATGGCTAACTGCAAATAAAGAGTCCATGTGATGAAACGTTCCGAAGAAAGGAGTTAAATTGCACTAGGAAATTATGACGTTGTTGTTTTGGACATATGTTAAGGTGTTCTGAAATAAGGAAAAAGGTTTATGATGATAGGAAATGAAACGTGTGTTGATCTACATAATGGTGCAACACGACGTTCTGTATAGTGATACATGTGAATGGTTGAGGGGCTATCATTGTTAAATATGTCAGACAATGTTTACCTTTAGAAAAAACACTGAAAGGCCATAACGTTCCAATGCAATATACCGATAGACTTACACAGGTTTGTATCTAAAGAGAGACAACTCGCCATAACTGAAACAAAGATAATACCGACATAATCACGGAAAAGTAATTCTTACTGAAAATTTATAAAACGGCGACAGATGAACAAAAAGTTGTCAACGACATCCTTGGTAAAGATTGAGGAGAATAAAACCACACGTTCCCGAAGAGGAAACATCGTCTGCCATGAAAACGTAGATTAAAAGATCACATGGTTAAATGTATCAAACCAAATCACTATGTATGACACCGTCCACAGAGCTAAGTAGCGTTTGTTGTCTGTTATATTATTTTACAATGTACATCAAATTTTAACCACATCTACTGCCTACATGTTACGGTACTTATCATGTGTTTTCAACAATACTGAAGTGCAAGTACTTGACGGGATCTAATATGACTGATAAGCTGGAACAATTTATTGAAGGAACCAAAAGGCCTTGATATAAAAGAAAATACTTCAAATCAAAACTGTCGACATTTTTTCTCTTACATGATATGCAGGGTCCATAGATGTAAGCAGTATAAATCATTGTCCACCATTATTAAAATCGCTATTTAAATTACCTTTCTTATAACATAAATATATATTGGTTACACATGTAATATATTGTGTATTTAATAATCTTGCAGCACATTAAAACTATGTCAGTCATAGTAGTGCCCTAACATCTTTGCTTCTCTAGTCTGTCTATACTATTTCTAATTAGCACGTACTCTATAGATAACACAACCATCTAAGTGATGTCTAAATGTTGTCAATGCTGTATCACATTGTAATATTTCAAAGTAAATCACATAGTATGTGCTCTATTATGTGGTTAAAGCACTCAATGTCATAGTCTAAGTTATTTTAATTATCTGTTCGCTTTAATAGACTACTAGGGGGGATAAGAGCCAGAATTCCGTCCTATGTGAAAAACTCCAGTTCTCCGTCCGGGCCTGGAAGCCACGTCTGAGAATTTTGTTCACTATTCCGAGTAGCGAATGTATAAATAATGCACATAAACTGAAAGAACACATATCTGTACATTGTCCTACATACGATTTTCATTGTCAAAAGTTGATAGTAAATATACATATACCTTCTATCCCGCATTTTGCGGTCACAAAAAGTCTCACGAGAGTTAATGGTACCTATGTCAAAATACATATCTTCCTGCGAGACATGCATATTGGGCATTATAAACATCGCCGTACAATGGACATATATGCAGAAATTTGAGGGTTTTACATAATAGAATCACCCCCATATGTTCCGCCGGTGAAAACGTGTTTATTTTACTTTTAATAATATTCAGTACTTTATATTCATGACAGTTTGACTTTAACTAATGTCAGTGATTATTAAGAAAGATTATTTTCTATTTTCTAATTTATTCTAAAATATCTTATTGACAATATGTTTGTTGTTATATTACATAGATTTTCCCTGTAATAGTAATATCGATCAATAAAATCATCATGACGTTGTGACTCTAAAAGAGTTCGTTTCTGCTAAAAATATAAACGACAGTTTAGTAATCTAAAACCCCGAATCACTTTATTTGCTCTCTGCAGAAATTAATATCATTCTTTTATCCATTATTACACGTTTGAGTTGTAATATATTTATAGTTAGGAACGAGCTTTATTCCATTAAATAAATAACTTTCAACTAGATAAGTAATTGCATATGCTACTTCAAACATTATTAATAAGGTAAGTATGTTGATAAGAATATTTAAACATATATGTGCAGATCGTCAGGACGCTAAACTAAGTTGATAGTTACAACATATTTTACCAAACACAGGTTTTGTTGCCCTTATATTAGTGATTCCTCTAACTTAAATCCACCTTTATTTTTTATACATAAGTATACTGATATTTGTTACAGTTATAATGATCCCATCGCGTCAATGCTTTCAATCATAAGTTACATTTCATACAACTTGGATGACATCAGAAAATTTTCTTCTATTTTTGACGCGTCATGTGCTGAAATATCGTACAATTTATATCTTAAATATTGATTTTTCATTTTTCTAAGTAAGGTGATTTGTTCTGTGATATTTTAAATCGTGTTATTAACATTCTAATATTGTTTTCTGAAATCGCAAAAAAAAAAATGAAAACAGTGCAATTCATATTACAAAGTTTTTAATTTGCATTGTAAATCTTATGACTTATAGAAAATGATCATTATCACCAGGTGATATCGTGATTATCATAGTACTAAGGTAATCTAGTATTCCCTAACTGCTCCCTCGTGATTTATATTTCTTATTTCAGAGCATGTTTTAAATCATTAGTCACCATACATAAGGAAGTAAATAAATGTTTAATTATTTAAGTTGGCCAATAGTTCAATGCAACAATGTATACTGATGATATATCGATTATAAATCCCATCTAGATAAAGAGCATGCTTATACGGTAATAATAACGAAGCAAAGGTAACACATTAACTATAAAGAGGATGAGGAAATAATTTGTAACAATGAACACTGTTTTCCACATACATGTACTTGGCAAGGATTCTATTTACGTCCCAGATTTATATTGATGTAGCATGCCAGCGACTACTTTTAAAAGTATCACTCACGCGAGACCAGATTAGAAACTAAACACAAACTACATCTAAGCATTAAACATAATTCTATTTCGTTTATTGTCCTATAGCACGGATCAGGATTATAGCGTGATTAATGCCTATAGCAAAGAGGTCTTGTACATTTATTATATATGTATGTGGTTGGAAGATTCAGATTATATCCGAAACCCTTCATGTACATGGTAAATGTAAGTCTTAAGGTATTTGTTCATAGAATTTATTGGTTCATCAATGGTTAAATAAAAGGAAATGAGAATTCATGAGAATTCTAAATGCCATACAGAATAACGACACACCTTTCAGACTTACAGTTCACCGGCACAACAATAGTTAATTAGATATTGTAACGGAGCTTTACTAGATTATATAGATAGAATACATAATAATTAATTTTCTAAGCATTGATATATCAACCGTATTTATATATTTATGACTGTAGCGATTATACAACGAATGATCGGTGTATATCTTAACTAAATTGTGTTATTTGCAGCAGGCTATGCATTGTACAAGGTTCACTTGCCAAAATATAAGCAATTTTAATTCAAATACTGCCGTCGGGCAGCTTCAAGTCGCCATGTTTGTTGACAGCACCAGAATTTAAGCACATGAGCATTTTAAGGATGATGCAGACAACATGCGCTCTTAGCTTGATGATGATCAACTCAATATCAACATGTTGCTATTTCTGTTTCTTATCACTTTAATTATTTTATAAAATGCCTATTCCGCTTTCTTTCTTTCAATCAAGAAAACGCATTATTTTAGGAAACTAATGTTCTATATCCATGATTAGGCTAAAACGTCATTTGTTTCGCAAACATGCAAGAAAATAATGTTTAGAATGTATTGAAACTGTTTTCATGAACTCTGGTATGTTTTAAACTAAGTATACTTCATTAAAATCAAGATATCGAGACATCGTGTTTTAAAATATAAATGTAATACTTAAAAACAAGTAGGCCAGGCAGATTTCGAAGGATATATATATATATTAACGCCTCAGCCATTTTATCGATATAATTTTGAAACCTCTTTGTAATTTTGAAACATTAACTTAACATGTGCAACCTCATTAAAATTTAGTAACATTTAATATTGTAAAACTACACCAAGATTCCCCATGACCTTGGTGTTACATACCATGGTACTTTACTTTGTTTGTATTTCGCGCTCAAAGACTTGTACGTGAACCGGATGTGTGACCGGATATAGGACAAAGGACATTCCAGAACGTGCGGTGTAAACACGTCAACATGCAGGTGTAGCGGCACAACACCGCGGCTACTTACTCATCTATTGGACATAAATACGCAAACTACAGCTTGCGGTGAGTACCGTACATACAAACCCAATTGTATATATTGTTTATAACTGTTGTTGACATGCTGTGTAGATAAACAGCAAGGTATTATAGTTGTCTATTTATAGATACCCACCCGGTATGTTGCACGGGTGTATACAGGTGTGCTTAGCGTATTGTATATTTATTAATAGGGTATTATACGACATGTACAGTTATATAGATGATATTTTAGAGATATACCAAGCATATACCATTATATACATATTAGTTAATGTCTACATAGTCTGAATTACGGGTGGTCATTGTTATATGCACACGTGTAACGTGAGTGCATGTCAGTGTAGTAAATATTAAGGCGTCGTGTGTCATACTTTCAGTAATTTAGGGTGTAGTCATTTTATTGCATATATGTATTATATCAGTCAATATAACGGTTGTTAATAGGTTAGGTTAGTTGGGCCATAATTATTTAGTAGTATATTTGTATTATATTTTAGTTTAACCCATTGGTGAGGATAGACCATAATGTGGTGTGGATGATCCTGGAAGGATCATGGTCAGAACAGAGTCCTGACAGGGACATATGCCAGACTGATGTGTGGTGGAGCGAGGTGGCCTGGGTACTGTGGTTGCGACTCACAGCCAGAACCTTGATAGACAGCCATGAGTGGTATTCTTTTCTGGCAATATAACAATTGTTCGTGATGAGGCTTGATGGTGCCGTCTTGTGGAGAGAACTGGGTTCTTGTTGACACTCCATGGTGGAAATCTGCCCACCAGTGTAGACTATTTAGGTGACCTCATAGACAGTGATGGAAATCTGCCCATTCCTTGAGTGAACCATTTATTTGTGATATATGTTCTTATTAAATGTGTGAAAGTGAGTGTGGATGTGCAGTTGTTCATAGTGTATATTGTAATTAAATGTTGTAAATAATGTAAATACAGTGTGTTGTGTTTCTATCTCTGCACCAGATTGGACAATATGCTCATCCCGTTACAATTTTGGTGGCAGCGGTGGGATAGTGTGATTGTTTAATTCCGTGAAGGGTTTGTAATGCACACATTTGTTTACATTGTTGGTTGTATATTTTTCATAATTATTGTAACAAATATGTCTGCCTTTAGAGACCTGATATCATTAGGTAAGGAAATGGGTTTGTCAGGTTTACCGCTCGTTGAGTTTGTACGCGGGGAACAAGACAGAGAACGCGATGAACGTCAACTTCAACGTGAATCGACTAAACAAGAGGAAGATAGACGACGGCACGAGTGTGAACTCCAATCAGAGAAGGAAAAGATAGTTCTCCAACGAGAACTCGAGAAGGAGCGTGAAGAAAGGGCCGTAGAGGAACATCGTAGGAGAATTGAAATTCTCACTTTAGAAGGGAAGTTTAACACTAAGTC
The DNA here is from genome assembly GCF_902652985.1 of Pecten maximus. Taxonomy (NCBI): domain Eukaryota; kingdom Metazoa; phylum Mollusca; class Bivalvia; order Pectinida; family Pectinidae; genus Pecten; species Pecten maximus. Next base: position 31,119,413 of record NC_047018.1, read on the forward strand.
TGAGGGAGACAGTCATATTTCATCGATGCGTGGTCCTAAGCTTACTCCGTTTGATGAAGATAAGGACAACATGGACTCTTATCTACAACGGTATGAACGGTACGCGACAACGCAACGTTGGGACAAATCGCTTTATTGGGCTACTAACCTCAGTGTTCTTCTCAAGGGACGCGCCTTGGACGTGTTTTCGCGTTTACCGAGGGAACAATCGTTAGACTACGATATACTCAAAGCGGCGCTCCTCAAGCGATTTGATATGACTGAGGACGGTTTTAGGAAACGGTTCAGGACAGGTAGGCCAGAGTCTGGAGAGACATTTACACAGTTTGCAGTAAGACTGGAGAGTTATTTTGTTAGATGGCTTGAGATGGGTCGTACTGATAAGAGCTTTGATGCACTTAAAGACTTGATGGTTAGGGATCAGTTTCTACAGGCTTGTGGTAACGAACTGACGCTTTTCTTAAAAGAGCGTATCCCTTCGTCGATTCAGGAAATGTCGAGATTGGCCGACCAATATGCAGAGGCCAGAGGTAACCCTACTAACTTAGTTCGTCCTAAGATTGGGAAAAGTTCATCGCAAGGAAATCCAAAGCGCGATCATTCGGATACTGCGAAAGAAACATCTAGTGCTAACTCAAGGGACAGTGTGAGGCAGTGCTACGTGTGCAAAAGTACTGAACATCTCGCGAACAAGTGTCCGAAAAAGGGGTCTAAGAATCGCGTGATGTCTGTTACGGGAAAACCAACCAAGAATGTATCTGTAGGTAGGAAACAGAGGAGGAAGGAGATCAAGCAGGAGGTTTCTGTTGATGTGGAGGTAGATGATGGGGAAAGTCGTTTACAAGATGGGACTCACATGAATGTATCTTGTAACGTCCCGGCTCCGACACCTTGTAAGATGCCAGTTGTGGAAGGCGTAGTTGGGAGTCAACGAGTTTCCGTCCTGAGAGACACTGGTTGTTCAGGTGTGGTGGTTAAAAGAAGTCTCGTGACTGAGGATCAGATGACTGGCGAGGTTCGTGCATGCACTCTTGCAGATGGCAGTTCTTTGAAAGTACCTACTGCCACAGTAGTTGTGGATACACCATATTATGTTGGACCTGTAGTTGCCTGGTGCATGGAAACCCCAGTCTACGACCTTATCCTTGGTAACATAGACGGTGCTAGAGCCCCAGATGAACCAGATTCAAGTTGGAATCAGAGGATAGCTGATATAGCAGTTGTTGAGACCAGAGCTCAGAGGAAACTTAAGGAACGACCTTATCGTACCCTCAAGGTACCAGCGGCTTTGAAGGAGGTTCAACCATCTGATATAGAAACAGCTCAACAGGAAGATGATAGTCTTGTCAAGATTAGAGACATGGTTTCAAGTGATGAGGTAAAGGAAAGACGTGATGGTGGAAAATCGAGATTCTTCAAGCATCGCGGTCTGATATACAGAGAGTACCAAAGCCCAGCAGTAGCAAACGGGAGAACGTTTAAGCAACTCGTAGTTCCTACAAAGTATCGTGAGAATGTACTTCGCTTGGCTCATGAATCAATGATGTCGGGTCATCTAGGAGCAAAACGGACTAGCGACCGAATCATGATGGAGTTCTTCTGGCCAGGGGTTAACGCCGACGTAACCAGGTTTTGTCGGTCTTGCGACGTCTGCCAGAGGACGTTCCCGAAAGGACGCGTATCGAAAGTTCCTCTAGGAACGATGCCCCTTATCGACATACCGTTTCAACGTGTCGCCATTGACATCATAGGACCTCTTCAACCAGCCACTGATCGCGGTAATAGATACATCTTAACCATTGTTGATTATGCGACGCGATATCCAGAGGCTATAGCTCTGAGGGGAATAGAGACTGAGCGAGTGGCTGAAGCGTTGGTTGATGTGTACAGTAGAGTGGGAATTCCGCGGGAAGTATTGACCGACCAGGGTAGCCAATTCACATCGGAACTTATGCGTGAAGTGAGTCGTCTTTTATCCATTCGACAGTTAACAACCACTCCGTATCACCCAATGTGCAACGGCCTTGTAGAACGTTTCAATGGTACCCTGAAACAGATGCTCAAAAGAATGTGTTCAGAAAGACCCAAAGACTGGGATAAGTACCTCAATGCTTTACTATTTTCCTACCGAGAGGTACCGCAAGAAAGTCTTGGATTTTCGCCTTTTGAACTGTTGTTTGGTAGAACTGTGCGCGGGCCGATGATGATTTTGCGCGAGCTTTGGACCAAGGACGTTCCTGATACCGATGTCAAGACTACATACCAGTATGTCGTCGATTTGAAAGAGAGACTTGAGGAAACTTGTAAACTAGCGCAAGAGCAGTTGAAATCTGCTAAGTCCCGACAGGCCAAGTATTACAACCGGAAGGCAAAGGATGTGATCATGGAACCAGGACAGAAGGTACTAATTCTTTTACCTACCAAACGCAACAAATTACTGATGCAATGGAGAGGGCCCTACACCATTGAGGAGAGAAGGGGAACAATGGATTATAGGGTGAATGTCGACGGGAAGGTCAAGACCTTACATGCGAACTTACTCCGTCGTTATGTGGAACGCGTGAACACGCAATCGTCAGCCGTGGTAACAGAACCTGGTGTTCTATCTGTAGTGTGCGCGTCAATCGTCACAGATGACACGGGAAGCGACAACGAGGATGTCTCTGAAAGACAGTTAGAGACGACACCCAGTCCAATCAGAAAGGAATCAGTTGATGATGTGAAGGTTTCTGATCAGCTAGATCAGACACAACGACGTCAGATAAGAGACATTCTTAGTAACTACTCTGATGTACTAACTGATGTTCCGGGGAAAACAACATTAGTCGAGCATGAAATCAGGCTTACCACTGACGATCCAGTTAGAGTGAAAGGTCGAGTTCTTCCTTTCCATATGAAAGAAACCATTCGCAGGGAGATGGATCAGATGTTAACTATGGGGGTAATCGAACCTTCGGAATCTCCATATGCGGCTCCAGTAGTCATCGTCAAAAAGAAGGATGGATCGAATCGCTTCTGCATCGATTATCGTCAAATCAACAGAGTCACCGTATTCGATGCTGAACCTATGCCTAATGCCGATGACATCTTTTCACGATTGGCTGGTCATAGGTATTTTTCGCGTTTGGATCTGAGCAAGGGGTATTGGCAGGTGCCAATGGCGAAGACATCCAAGCCAAAGACAGCCTTCACTACACCAGTTGGATTGTTCCAATTCACTGTGATGCCTTTCGGCTTGGTAAATGCCCCTGCAACTTTCTGTCGCCTGATGAGAAAGCTTCTCTATGGAATGTCAAATATAGAGAGTTTCATTGACGATATCCTCATATATACACAAATTTGGGAGCACCACGAGCAAATTCTTCGCGAACTGTTCGACCGTCTACGGAAATCTGGCATCACTGCAAAGCCGTCGAAGTGTGCACTTGGATTTCAAAGCCTGGGTTGTCTGGGTCACGTGGTCGGAGACCAGCGGTTGTTACCGAATCCAGACAAGGTTAAGGCGATTCTCGAAGCACCACGACCAGAAACCAAATCACAAGTTCGATCATTCATCGGGTTATCTGGATTCTATCGCAAGTTCATCGCAAACTTTGCTGCTATCTCGGTTCCGTTAACAGACCTTACAAAGAAAGGCCAACCCAACAAGGTGATCTGGAAAGAGCCCCAAGAAGAAGCCTTCACGACTTTGAAAAAGATGCTGTCTTCAAGCCCAATCCTTAAGCTTGCTGATCTCGAAGCCGATTTCACTCTTAGAACAGACGCTTCGGATACGGGAATCGGTGCCGTCCTTCTACAGGAGGAATCTGGTGTCCTACTTCCTGTTGCGTATGCAAGCAGAAAGCTAAAGGGAGCAGAGAAAGCTTATTCTGTTGTCGAGAAGGAATGCTTGGCGGTCATCTGGGGAATTTCAAAATTCGAGCGATGTCTTTACGGACGCGAATTCATCATCGAAACTGACCACCAGCCGTTGGTTTATTTGAATAAACTGAAAGGAACTAACTCACGGCTGATGCGGTGGGCATTGCTTATGCAGCCATATAGGTTTCGGATACGCGCTATTCGCGGGAAGGACAATGTTGGTGCAGACTGTCTCAGTCGTTTGTAAGAAACCTATGATTTCGCATGTGTGCTCAAGTGACATATGTAATTTCGTCAAGCGTGGACAAAGACTCTAGCTATCAAACTGACTATGCTATGTATGTGTTGAAATGAAATTCTCAACATTTCATTCTTCTAGTGGGGGCGTGTGTTACATACCATGGTACTTTACTTTGTTTGTATTTCGCGCTCAAAGACTTGTACGTGAACCGGATGTGTGACCGGATATAGGACAAAGGACATTCCAGAACGTGCGGTGTAAACACGTCAACATGCAGGTGTAGCGGCACAACACCGCGGCTACTTACTCATCTATTGGACATAAATACGCAAACTACAGCTTGCGGTGAGTACCGTACATACAAACCCAATTGTATATATTGTTTATAACTGTTGTTGACATGCTGTGTAGATAAACAGCAAGGTATTATAGTTGTCTATTTATAGATACCCACCCGGTATGTTGCACGGGTGTATACAGGTGTGCTTAGCGTATTGTATATTTATTAATAGGGTATTATACGACATGTACAGTTATATAGATGATATTTTAGAGATATACCAAGCATATACCATTATATACATATTAGTTAATGTCTACATAGTCTGAATTACGGGTGGTCATTGTTATATGCACACGTGTAACGTGAGTGCATGTCAGTGTAGTAAATATTAAGGCGTCGTGTGTCATACTTTCAGTAATTTAGGGTGTAGTCATTTTATTGCATATATGTATTATATCAGTCAATATAACGGTTGTTAATAGGTTAGGTTAGTTGGGCCATAATTATTTAGTAGTATATTTGTATTATATTTTAGTTTAACCCATTGGTGAGGATAGACCATAATGTGGTGTGGATGATCCTGGAAGGATCATGGTCAGAACAGTGTCTTGACAGGGACATATGCCAGACTGATGTGTGGTGGAGCGAGGTGGCCTGGGTACTGTGGTTGCGACTCACAGCCAGAACCTTGATAGACAGCCATGAGTGGTATTCTTTTCTGGCAATATAACAATTGTTCGTGATGAGGCTTGATGGTGCCGTCTTGTGGAGAGAACTGGGTTCTTGTTGACACTCCATGGTGGAAATCTGCCCACCAGTGTAGACTATTTAGGTGACCTCATAGACAGTGATGGAAATCTGCCCATTCCTTGAGTGAACCATTTATTTGTGATATATGTTCTTATTAAATGTGTGAAAGTGAGTGTGGATGTGCAGTTGTTCATAGTGTATATTGTAATTAAATGTTGTAAATAATGTAAATACAGTGTGTTGTGTTTCTATCTCTGCACCAGATTGGACAATATGCTCATCCCGTTACACTTGGGTTGAAAGCTATTGGATGTTGGTTGGAAAAACATCCTGAATTTATCATTCAACATTTTGATCATGAATTTATTCTGGATGCTTTGGAAATTATTCTTGACAGAAATGTGATCTTTTTTCAATGCTATATATTACCATCAAAAAAGCGGTACGGATATGGGTACCAAAGTTGCACCTACATATGCTACTCTGGTCCTGGGGTATCTAGAAGAACAACTGTATACAATATCGGAAAATAAACATGGTAGAGAATATCGTAATTTTCTTGAAAATATTTTTTTCGGTTTTTAGACGATTGTTTTATTATATGCCCTAGTGCCTGCTATTATTTTTTATAACGGAACTTAACAATGAGCTAAATATGTTATACAACTGACGTTAGTGATTCTTCGCTACCTTTTCTGGATGTGTTAGTTGAATCAAAGGGTGATACTATATCAACAGATTTGTATTGAAAGCCTTCAGATTCACATAACTTGAATTTTTATTCTAACCATCCCAAACAAATTAATATTAATCTTCCGTTCAATCTTGGCAATTGAAAAAGGGCCCTTTACATCCCGCAAATATGTTGGTGACACGAAATTAGTAATACCTTTTGTATCTACAGTACCTTCTATTCTCGTAATGTTGACATATATTCGATTATTTGCAGTAAATCTGAAGAACTAAAACAATGTTATGATAAAATGGGTAAAGTTTTTCACAAGTATACTTTAATCAATAGTTAAAGACAACCAAACAATCTCGGAGACATTTTGACAAGTTCTAAGTTCAAGGGGCATTCTAAATGCGCAAAGATTTCTAAATGTAGAACGCCACGCTAATCTAATTAAAATCAAGATGGTCATTCTCACTACATTACACGAACATCTAACAACATCCCATAAGGGGTCACGTTCTGGTGACATCTGAGATGTATGTATTTCACTTTCAGGGCGAATTGTCAATTTGTCGATGTCATCGAAGCAAAACATTTCGTCACAGCTTGCATCTGAAACAAACCATTTCGGCACGGCATACAATTCACTTTCAATATTCTGGAAGTTGTCATTTGATTGGCTAATCCAAAATGTCGCCCTGACGTGACCCCTTATTTGATGATGTTAGATGTTCATGTAACGTATTGATAATTAATTAGATTGATTGTGGAAGGTAGTACCTTCACTTTTGAAAACAGTTTTAATTTCAATGTCAAAATAAACATGGATGGTAAGACCCGTAATGTAATATATGCCATTGTGTCTTGTCGGTGTAATTATGTTTATATTGGACAAATTTGAAATGCACGGAGAACCAGGATGACAGTACATCGACAACTGATACGTTCTGATAGTCTTGGATTTCTAAATGTTAGAAAACATATTCATAACTGTAGCAATGCTGATTTTAGAGGTTTTTTCCTTTATATCAAATGGACACTTCTGATCAAATCAAAAGAGAAACAAAAGAATCTGAATTAATTAAGATGTTAACCAAATTTGAATAACACTTAATACATTATACTTTTGTATGCATCCATTTTCTGTAGCTTAAAATAAATGTCCATTTGAACGCCGCTGATTCCATTCGTGTAAACACAAACAGTATAAAAATATGATTATCAATCTTTAATCTTGATACTTTAAAAAAAGAAACGAATAAAATAAATGTAAGGATGCTAGAACCAGCAAATACTAACCTATATTTACATAATGCGGCAAATTCTAAATGATGTCGATTACAATCGAAATACTACATTGATCAAAAGATACATCTTTGTTTTTTTTTTATTGCAAGTGTGATTACATGCTGGCATAAATGCTGTTAAAAGGGACTTCTTTACTGAGTGATTGAATAATCAGCTGTGTCCCTAATTAGTAAACAGAGTTTATGAAAAAAAAAAAAAGTTAGTCAGGTTAACGTCATATACAAGTCAGTGGATTGTTTATCAATATCGGAGTTCAGGATAATCTTAGCTATTATCGATGGGAAAAAACAATAATCGCCAATGTGAAATACAAATTCAGTTTTGACTTTTTGTAACAGATTTCCAAATAAAAGAAATGAGAATATTATCTTACATAGCATTTCACGCGCGCGGATTAATCTGCGTTCAAGGGGGACAACTTTCACAACGTCGTCTGCTTGTGTTCACATCCGACAGTCCTTATCGTCGGTGTCGGTTTTGAAACGTTGGACTTAACTATAAAAATACATACATTCTTAGATAAATATATATCATATCAGCAGTAAATCAATAGGGCTACACGGTTAAACGATTAGACATTTCATCTGAGCGAACGTATAACTCCGTTACTGTAACAAACAGTTAGACTACGCCTACAGGCCTGTTGTAACAGTTACAGTACAGTACAATACAGACTTGCCTACCCGACAGATTTGTCATTTGTCATTAAAAACATGTAAACACACACAATCACCTGGCAATGACAGGAAGTAAAATAAAAGCCATACATAAAAAAAATATATAAAAAAGAAAATGTCAAACGTCACAACCTATGAAATGGTTCCGTTTGCGTCAGCAGGGGGCCCTGGAATTTGTTTACTCTACGGTACTGTCAGTAACTGTTAGGCCTACTCAGTAACCTGTGTATTTGGAAGTTGGGAATTGGCTCTTAAATGAACGAACATTCGGTAAAAATGACACCCCTCGATGTTCATATAAAAAATATTTAGTTCAATTGTAACTCAGAGTCTATATTTGTGTAGAGTAACCATGAAAACTAACTGCCATCCTAGCCTTTCAATATGATCATCGTTAGCCTATCGACTGACCTACCTTCGTCATTCCATCAAGACAACCGGTTAAACACATATAATCCTATGTCACAGAAAAGATCGAATACTCGTATAGAGTCACTGTTCGCTGGTTCACACACGAAGTTGCCAAAATCACAGTGAATTTAAAATTACCAGCCACGAAACATCGCCGCGAGATCGACATCACTCTCATTGAACTTGAATGGAATTCCAATGACAGTCGTGACGTCATGCAGTGACGTAGTATTTTATAAAAAAAAATTTGACTTGACATTTAAAAGTACAGTGTGCTCTGTGAAATGATTAAATATGTCGAGGTGCAAATCAAATTATATTTGAAGTTGGGAAACTCATTTCAGCGTTGGCTTTCAGTATTGTTGATAGAACTTCTTTTTCTCGGATGTTGACAATTTGATCACGGCCACGTAAAAGTCGGTCAAGTTACGGTAATTTTTATCGGCGAATTGTTCATTCGTTCATCACTTAACCACAAAATGAATGAAATTTGTGTGCAAACACTGTTTGCCAAAAATAGGGTATGATCTTTCAGAATATCATAAGTATATTTAGTAAAAACGTCAAATAAAGAAATTAAAAAATTGAAGAAAATGGATGGCTGAGGGACACTTTCGCCAGAAATTCGGTAATGATATGAGAGAAAAAGACTCTTTCATTATGTGTGTATGTAGGATAGGGATATTCCACCCTCGGGATCACAAAATGTGGTAAAACCCTCGGCAAGCCTCGGGTTTCACCACATTTTGTGACCCCTCGGGTGGAATGTCCCTATCCTTTTTGCAATGTGATGTCATATTTTTGGTACAGATTCAAAACGTTAATTTATTCTTATTTTTTCCAATACTACCACTTTGCTTAAGTGACATTTATGTTTTTATTATGTAGAAAAACATTTAACTAAACTCTAAAATGCAATATATACTTTCCCTTCAGTGGGGTGTGCTGCTGGGTGTCTTCGGCAGTATGCTTCAGTGAGGTTGCACTATAAATCGGCAAAAGTTCCGGCCTATCACAAGGAGACTTAACACGAACATACCGCAGCCTCCCAACACACACCTACGCACTCACCACACGCATGCATGTCGCACGCACGGGAAGCCGTCCTTAAATGACATTAGCTGTTCGTTAACCAAAATAAACCAAACCAAACCAAACCTTCAGTTTCCCTCTTTATCAAATTGTCTTCCTCTAACTCCGAATATTGAGTGGACCTCATTGTATGATACTTGGATACGGATTTATTGAGTGATCAGTGTAAAGTGTGGTCAGAGTATTCTCTTGCCAAGCTATTTTCGACGTTGTGATATAATTATTATTATAATAGTTTACAAAGAGAAATAATAAATAATTTTTTTTTTTAAATCAACAACTCGATTGCATTTGACCTTAACGTCTTACTCTTACTTTTTATCGGTTGTTTCGGTTTCAGTGACATAGCTTCCCGTTGAGATTTTTACAAAGTGGGATTAATTTAATTTATTTAGATTTACATGATATTATAACATAGATCAAAAAGAAGGAAAATGACATGTAGACCAACAATAAAATATCTGTTTCCTTCATTGTGATTTTTATAATTTTGTAGAAAGACATCAGTAAAATTCACAAAAATCAAACTGTATCCATATGAGCCATATCAGTCGACCAGAACAACCTTTAATAGTTTGAAGTCAGTTTTGAACTTGCTTAAGTGACAACTATGTTTTAATTATGTTTCTTTTCAATTCCATGTATAGCTTAAAGGGACAATTTTGTCAGGTTTGTTTACTTTTTATCATTTCACAAATTATTTCATGAAAGTGTACTTCAGTTCTCCTTATCAACTATCCTTGGTCATATATTGATACAAGTTTATGTTTTCCATGCGTTTTTTAATCAATTGTAAGGGGGATCATAATCGTATAACCATACGATTTATATGCAAATGAGCAAGTCGACGGAGTAATGTTGAGTGCGATATTTTGTTCTGTACAACTTCCATTATCATAATTCCATTCGTACTTGTTATAAGTATTGTTCTGATTACATCATGGATGCAATAAATCACCTAGATTGGTGTTAGTGTACACAATTACATGAACAGGAATTCCCGTTCGGTGACCCTGGAATAAACCTGTTTGGTCGATTTGAATTGTCAAAACAATAAATCATTATTGAATCTATCAATTATGATACATGCAACAACTGTTTGCCACGCATGTTGTTAAATCGAAATCCAAAAAAATAAGTATACATCGGATCTACCGTGTCGTCACTTACAACCAACTCTGTTCCCGCCAGAGGGCGCAACAAGTTGCACTATATTTGGAGTATCGCTATATTTGACTTGGGCTTTCCCAAAACTTAAACTGACCATAATGGACATTGGCTACGTAGAGATAATTATTGACCGCAAATGTTTTTGTCTGGATATATGTTTTATCGTTTCTGTCTGAATTATAAAAAGCATGCTTGACTAAATTGTTCCTTTAAAAGTAGCACAAAGTACAATATCTCTAACATGTATTTCACTTATTTTTGTGTATGTTTTTCACCTTTCTGGTTGATAGAGGTTTTGAATTTCAAGGGACGCAAAACAAAAAAGACACCGCTGTTGCCTACCGTTTAATATTTTCTAGTTTTTTACTGGCTCTAACAGAACAGCAAAACCTAAATCAGAATGTCGAATTATTATTAAATCCATTCAATGCGTCTGAAGTGATGACAACATAATCATGTTGTTGATAAACGTTATGTTACTGCTGACAAAAATCCAGAATTTTGATTCACTTAAGTTTTTCTGCCGCATACCTTTTCAAACCTTCCTTTTTAAGTGTCACAGATTTTGACTTCAAAGGCTTACTCCAAGTGACAGATATCACCTAATGTTTACTCACTGTCTGATTTGTTTTTGTGCTCTATTGATGAAAACCTTTTAATCTTTGTTTACATATAACTGGATACGTTATCCGTGAAAGTATCTTCCGTGTAGGTGACTGATGTTATAGTGGTGATATGGGTAAATTGTTTATCTATGTGGATGTTTGTGATGTATATTTCTGAAAGCTTAATGGCGTACGTGATGTCCACATGCCATTGAAGGCTATGGTTTCTTTCTGGTGTTATTCGATTGAATACATAAACATTGATATCTAACTTGGACAAAAATATTGAAGCTAGCCTTTTCAGTAAAGGGTGTAACATTCAGTGTTGTCGGTCACATCCTTTTCAAAAACTGTCTGTAAAGGCTTTCCTTATATAGCAAAATGTTAATAAAGACAATCTCATTGTACAGTAAAGTTACCTCTATATAAAAAAAAACATATCAATATCTGTCCTCAATTAATTTTGGCATGTGTTAGGTACATTTTGTATCAAAGCTTATCATACTATCTCAAACGTACTAGAGACGTGTTTGCAATATACTGTAGGACCTCTCTAGTTATTCCAGACTGTGACCTCTTTACCGTCTGGAGACGGCTAAAACAGACATTGTAGGTAAGATACGCATATTTATGTTGTTTGCATGTCAAGACCAGATATTAAATATACTTGAATGATGTACAAGAATACACGAACAAACATTAAAAATACATGAATGATTTACAAAATTACAAGATAATTTTGATGAATACAATAATAAAAGCTATAGTTAAATTTTAACGAATCTAAGTCTGCACGTTTTGTATCTTCATATGTACAACATCGATACAAATGAATATGATTTGCTACTTCGTTCTTCGACAAGCTTTTCCTTGCCAATGGCTGGTCAGCATGATCAGTACTTCATAAACAAGGAAATCCTCACTCGCCTTCCTCAGTCATTTAAGGTTTGGATTAGTACAGATTACACCCAACAAGTACATGCATATATATTCTATTTGATATTAACAGTGAAAACGTTTATATATACCATTATGCATGTTGACATGTTGTGAGCTACATATGTATATTATATTTTTAATAGTTATCACTGACATTTCCTAAAGACAATTACAAACATGAGCGTACTATATGATAGATTCTGCTAACAAACAACTAAATCACACATTGCCTATTACTGTGATATGAACAGTACTCTACATCAACAGGTTATAATTTATATTTTAAAGGGTCGAACAAAAGACACATGAATAGTTAAATATCATTTTACGGATTCATTTTATGTGGCAAAATACAAAATGTAATATATGTGTTTTCTTTTAGAACTTTTAAATTTTAATTGTTAAAATCCAGATTAGAAATCGGTACAATCAGAAACACAACAGATGTTCAAATACATCAAGGGAGATTATTAACTGTGAAAATTCATAACCTTGATCAAAACTTCTCACTTCATATATCACTGAGTTACTACATGTATAAACAAGCATTTTATTATCACTAGTGTTGACATAATGTTAGTTTTTTATCAACGGTGCTTTCTAATCACACCACTGAAATCTGGCTATATTTCGTTTCACATCCAATTGAGGCAAAAAACATAATAGGTAGATTCTTACCTGTACTTGATACAAGATAGTTTTGAACAAAGTACTCGCTGGACAAGATCTTTGTTTGGAAAAAAAGGTGAAATGTGTCAGAGTACGTCAGAAGATTTTACACAAATCATGCGGAGTACCTGCAAACCATGTAGATATAAAGTCACCAGTAGAGTTTATCCCAAAACAACCTCAAAGGATTTCACAAAAGACGAATGAGTGAGCAATAAGCCCTTAAGACATGTATTTGCTATATATAATGCATTAGTCTATAATATGAGTATTTATGCTATTTCAATAATCATATTCAAACTTGCGCATTTTACAGTAAAGCCATAAAAAAAATATTTCGGGAGACCCGCCAATTAAGAATTGGCTAAGGAAGTATCCATTATTATAACCCCAAAATACTAATATCAAATAGGGTTGGGTATCGCTTTAATGACATAACGTATATCTGAAATGTAGTCCCATCTTCACATAATATACATGTACCCGTATCAATTTTTCAGATTATCTTTAAAGCCCGTGACATCTGGTCCACTAACAAGGAAGTAGCTATTGATATGCGCAAACTGTAACATCAAGATAAATCAACATTTGCTTATAGATAACATATTTGACAACATATTTGACATTACATCCCGATCCAGCAGTATATAAATTGATTGCGGGCGCATTTTCCGATAGTGCGGCCCTTATAGACGGAAATGGAGAAAATACTAACATTCATCATCGTTTACAGCAGCATTAGGTTTTGGTATTTGCTATGGGTATGTTTTGTTTCTTATAAATTAGTATTCAGTCCAATATTTATAAATCAATTGTTTCACTCTTTTTTTTCTTTTCTTTTTCAAACAACGTTTAATAATATATTCTGTATGTCTAAATTCCTTTCTTTTGTGATTAATAATACTTATTTCATTTATTTGTTTTCACTTGTAAGTCTTTTTTCCTCTTTCGCTTTTTGTTTTACATACTTATTTCATATACAGCATGGTATTCTTACTTACGTATACACGCTGTACATGAGTAAAGCTTAATTGATGGCTTGATGTGGTATGTGTCGTACATACATACATGTATATCACTAAACTTCTTATATACGTAGAAACTAATTATGTTAGCATGAGATATACAAAAAAAAAGAATTATTGTCATTTTCAATAAGCAATAATTTAACAATACGGGTGGTATGAGATACCCGCTGTAATGTATATGACTTTTCTGTATATGACTTTTCTACGTTTACTTTTAATGATTTATGATCTACTTGAAAAATATTCCAGAATACACAGTCATGGTTAACATCTCTTTATACAGGAAGTTATCGGGAAGAAAGGACATGCGTACGTGCGTGCGTGTATCATTTCGTTTATTTATAGAAGTACCCAATGGTACCAAGATATCATAAGTGTTTGTATGATGTATTAACGGTGTTTTACAGGGATGAAATGCAGGTACACCATCAGGGAAAGCTATGGTGTAAAAATATGTAGCTCACATTGGGGAATTTGGTAAGTAACTTACCTAATATAATGTTATCATATCACACCCTTACAAAACTGCCCTACAGGTAGGGCGTAAGAATTGTACCTGCTGTCCCAATTGCATGATCGTAAGAGGCGAGTAAATTTAGGATATTATCTTTTCTCTTCTTTCTTATCAGCTTTCTTTTCCCTAATGTCTCCCTTGGCAATGCCTCACTTTTGGCCTTTAGTTGAGCGTTCGCCCCTGTGAGGAGGGCTTTGGGTTTTGTTTCCTGGCCGAGACATACCAGAGTCTTTAAAAATGGTAGTTGCTACTCCTACTAAGCGCTCAGCATATTAGGAGTCGGACGACTGGTTCGCTCGTTGACAGTATAATGTGACCGGGTTGGGTGTCCTGTTAGGTGTCTTCGGCAGTATGCTTCAGTGAGGTAGCACTACAAATCGGCAAAAGTTCCGGCCTATCACAAGGAGACTTAACACGAACATAACACAGCCTCTCAAAACACACATACACACTCACCATACGCATGCATGTCGCACGCACGGGACGTTAAACAAAGTTAACCAAACCAAACCAGACCCTTACAAAACATTATATAATAATTCTTATATACATGCCTGGAACGAAGCTAGTGACTCAATTAGAAATAGGTTGTGTTGGAGTTTTTAAAATCATATACCTACAGCATTACCTCACAAAAAGGTAAGCTTTATCCAACCGTAAGTTTTTTTTATATCTGATCTGATCTACAACTAGTCAGAAGTTTTAATTACCAAGCATTCTTTTTATGATATTCATTCAATTCAATGATATAAAAGTATAGTTTCCAAAATCTTGTTTCTTGTAGTTAATAGACAAATGTCATTGCCAATTTTCTATTACCCTGATATGTGTGATATGCAAGTATTCACTATTTAATTACATTTTTAGGGTCGATAATTTTAAGTTACATTTTCTGATGATACTATATTTACTACATTGTTATACAGTTATCTAAAACTTGTGTCGTGCTTGTATATGAAATAGATACAGGGACATATTGTAAAGCAGACATTGTCTAATTTAAAAAGGATATTATTATAATTACTATTATTATTAAAATCACAACATCAATACAGTCAATGATAGCTTAATACAGCCGGTCGCTGCCAGATCATAACGCCTTTGTCATTATATCGTGTCAATCAATTTCTTATACTTTTGAATCTTAGAAAGACAAATAACTGTATGTAGCAAAAGGAGTTATCCATACTCTATCTATCCCCAGGATACTTACCTTACTAAGGTACTCTGTACACAACAGCAGATTCTTGTTACTGACACTCACCAGATATGCATTTCAGAGTGAAAATACGGAGATAACCAACGTCATAACAAAACCGTTATATTCTAACTTAAACAAGAGGCCCAATGGGTCTGTATCGCTCACCTGGCTCTACAGCAAATTTGAAGTTGATTGAGGTCATTTCTACAGATACTATGCTGATAACCACTTTATAAATACATTTTCTAGTCCTTCATTCCAGCATACTATTGGCCTAATATCACGTCTTTGTGACACTTGGCTATCGCATAATCATAGTTAAAAGATTTTAGCCTATTTGAAATTTGTGACCTTGAATGAAAGTCAAGGTCATTCATTTGACAAACTTTGTAGCCTTTCACCCTAGCATGCTACAGGCCCAATACCAAGTCCCTCGACCTCTTGGTTATTGGGAAGAAATCGTTTTAAGGTCATAGCCTATTTGACCCATGTGACCTTGAATGAAAGTCAAGGTCATTTATTATTAGTTTACACTGATATTTGAATAAAGTTGCAATCAGCATAGTATCTGTAGAAATGACCTCAAATCAACTTCAGATTTGCTGTAGAGCCAGGTGATACAGGTCCATTGAGCCTCTTGTTTAGAAGAAGTTGTTTAAATGAAAAAGTTGACGCCGGACGGACGGACGGACGGACGGATGACGGATGCCGCATCACGGCATAAGCTCACTTGCCCTTCTGGCAGGTGAGCTAAAAAGATAAAACGAAGCCAAAATTTAATAAAAAAAAAAAACTGTCGGCTTGACAGTTTGGTTTGGTTTGGTTTGGTTTGGTTTGGTTTATTTTGTTTAACGTCCTATTAACAACTAAGGTCATTTAAGGACGGCCTTCCGTGCGTGGGACATGTATGCGTGTGGTGAGTGCGTATGTGTGTTCTGGGAGGCTGCGGTATGTTCGTGTTAAGTCTCCTTGTGATAGGCCGGAACTTTTGCCGATTTATAGTGCTTCCTCACTGAAGCATACTGCCGAAGACACCCAGCATCACACCCCACCCGGTCACATTATACTGACAACGGGCGAACCAGTCGTTCCACTCCAAATATGCTGAGCGCTAAGCAGGAGTAGCAACTACCATTTTAAAGACTCTGGTATGTCTCGGTCGGGAGACAGAACCCAAAGCCTTCCTCACAGGGGCGAACGCTCAACTAAAGTAAAAAAGTGAGGCATTGTCAAGGGAGATATTAGGGAAAAGAAAGCCGATAAGAAAGAAGAGAAAAGATAAGATCCTAAGTTAAGTCGCCTCTTACGATCATGCAATGTGGGCAGCAGATACTATTCTTACGCCCTACCTGCAGGGTTACGGCGTGGCAGTACTTTTACTTTGTCTTGATTCTTTCGAAATACAATATGGTCATATAAATGCATGGATCAAATTAAAACATAAATCAAGCAAGAAATGTAAGCATACGAGTTATGTTTTATGCGTCAGTAAGTAAAAAATAGTTTTCTTTATAAAAGGACTGATTTACAAACTTTCTTCTTTCAGTTGGAAACACAGATGGGTGACCAGGTATAGACAAGAGTATAAGTACCGCTGTTGTATTGGGTACACTGGATCCGGTTGTAATACCCGTATGTATACATTAAAACATTATAAATTAATGGACGGGTGTAATTCCATTTGTAAACTATCACATTTTACATTTTATATCGAAGATTGTTTGTCTTAAGTATCAATCATACCGTCTATATCCTAAAATATTAATTTATGTTTTCTTATCTACAACCATTTGAAAAATTTGAATCTGCAATCGTTGAATTGTTTGAAGGTTCGTTTCCATACCATATGCTTGGTGTTGATATAAACAACAAATCTAGCTAAGGAATTCAGATATCCTTCACATCATTAGATCATTGTTTGGTTTTCTGTGTCTGCCAAGACATTCTTTTCTATGCTGGATGCAGAAACTAATATATACCAATGCATACATATAAGTATATATTCGTTTATTTGAAGAAAATATTTATTGTGATATATTTGGTACATGCTTAACTTTTATATTTGTTGTGTATCCTATCTCTTCGAAATCTACTATCTACAATACCCGAAATTATATTAATAAATGTGTATCAAAAATAGAAATGATTCATTCCATAACAGTTCAATTCTAAATAACAACAGTTATAATCGTCTTGCTTCGTTTTTGTAGACCAAAGTTGTCTGAATAGTATTGCTGAGTCACTTAAGAATTACAATACTAAACTTCCATTCGATAAATTTGATGAAATTTGAATAGTATGATCGTGTTTTAGCCATCTGCTCACCTCCATGTGTTAACCAGGGACAATGTGTGTCTCCCAACCAATGCAAATGTCTTCATGGTACTATCGGAAATACCTGTTCGCAAAGTAAGTAGTTTGAGTGTAAAGATATGTCTACCACAATGCGTTGTGTTTTCCGCTCTTTGATTATTGTATAAACATGTTGACTATTAGATAAACATATCGATACATATATATGCGGTGGTACTGTGGTAAATATTATGGAACAGGCATACTATGAACAGGCATACTGGATGTTGCTAAAGAAAGTAAGAGTGACCTCGACCTTATCAAAAACACCACTGGAACTCCAATTTGTTTACCATTGTGTTAAGTTCAAAACTAATTTCTAAAGGGACGATGTCGATAACGGGCTTCCAACGGTATGGGAGCTAATACGATGAATAACATTTTAAGCTCTGGTTCGATACCGAACTGTTTTAAAAGGAATGTGACCCTTTTTTCGATCGATATTATGATGTATAGAGCTAAGTTCAACCAATATCGACCTAGGGCGGATAAGGTGGTTATCTGAGCTATTAATTATCGAGCTCAGATTGTACATTATCCTGAAACAAGATCAATGACATGGTCGTATGAGTACAGTTTTATGAAATATGAAATTGCTTTCTTTTCAGTGAAATAGATTAGTCATTGTTGTTTATTTCATACACCATATAGAAAAGTTCTATTGTAGTATATGTATGTCCTCTATATTCTCCTGCATACCCTATTTCAGAACAACACAACCACTATGTGCATTTGAGCCGAGCGGACGATAGAGCCGGCGTTTAATCAATCAAAACATTCCAAATATATACAACACAATTTCATGTATACAAACCATCGGTAAATTCTTAACTCTCTCACGCACTCCATTTACTAATAATACAATATGAAAAACCAAGCGAGCCACCCAACCTTAAAACCGTTATTTTTTTCTTTTAACGGAGAAAGGAGGTGCACCAGCTCTTATGCTTCAGGTTTCTTAATAAATGCTGGGATTTCTAACAAAACAAAATGCCTGGTATTATAATGCAAAACAAACTACGAAACGATATTACTCTTCCGTAACAATATATACAACAATATTGAATGAAAGTTTGTCACGACCTAGAAGTCTGCGGCTAGAATGACTATACAACGATATACTTCGCCCGAGCGCCTGTGTACCCTCACGTGACTATCTTACACGTACTCAGCCTCTGATTGGCTGCCCTACCTAGCACACTTTACACGCGCTAAATATCGCGCGCGAAAGACATAGCACAGTAAATTCCCGCTATTCTGCGAAACGCGGGAATTTTAAAGTCCTCTATAATCTCCTGCATACCCTATTTCAGAACAACACAACCACTATGTGCATTTGAGCCGAGCGGACGATACGATAGATTGAAAAGAACGGGAAAACGAGGCTTAACGCTATTAATATTGATTTAATACTCAAAATCTTACGTCAACGAAATTGCCTATCTATAAACCTAACTGCTGAGTAACTTGTAACCTGCGAGTCAACGAGTCTGCCACGTAACCGTCCTTAGACATATCACCCCTCCAGCGGCCATGCCTCTTCCAGCATCTCTCATTGACGTCATTATTCGCTGCTTCAGAAGCGCCACCTGCCCTGAGCGAATGCAAACCTAGATTGAGACCGCCTGCAACTTCCTTAAGCCTCTTAACTATGCATTCCCGAGCCCGCGTATAACTCAGCGCTTTATTCTTATATATTAATTTACACGTAGATTTCCCGCGCACTAAGGGCCGAAACAAAAAATAATCTGGACCGGCGTTTCCTGATAATAGCAAGTATCTCTGCGTTAGCGTAAACGGACATGCCTCTGTCACACCTTTAGCTATCACCAACTCGTTTCCAAACCTATATTGATCCGTTTTGCTTTTTCTGATCATGAGCCTAATATGAGTATCATGAAAGGAAACATCACACTCTCTCAACGCACTCAACTCGTCGTACCTTAAAAAACCTGAGAATGCAAGCACAATCATAACCAAGTCTCTAATAACCGAAAGATCGTTATTGTCCTTGTGAATCCTACAGAGCTCTATAATGTGGGTAGACGTAACACAGTCTTTCTTTACGCGCGGTGGACGTTCCTGTCGTTTTGACGCTTCTATCAGACTTTTCACGTAACCGTTCTCCGTTGGATCCGACACCCCGCTTATACTATGTGCCCATTTGATGGCATACAGGGCTGCAGCCAAAACACTGTACGAACTCCCGGCTTCCAAAAGATGTGTTAAATACAGTGACACATGTATAGGCTGTGCGGGAAGCGCACAACCCCCCCTCATGGGCAATGAAACGTTGCCATCTTGGAAAAGCACTGTAATACTTAGCCACAGTCTTATCCGCTCTAGAGTGCAGAACAAATCCCGCCATGGTCTTAGCCAGCTGCTCCATATTTTGGGAAACCGGCCCTACCGCCCGCATCTCATCCTCTATCCGGGTTTGAAGTCCTAAACCTGTGGAATGGAAACAGCCAAATATAGACCTCTAGTCAAAATCAATTTTCAATGCCAGCATACGTAAAACTTTACTTCCTCCAAAAACCCCATTATTTCCCTTTCCTTTCACCACCGATTCGTACCCTAGGAAACGATAATCGATAATGAAACGAGCGAAGCGACCCCTACTGGGTGAAACCACTGGCCAAAAGGGAGCGGAAACCCAATGTGGGATAAACAGAGTCGCCCGTGCGCGTTCATCCAAAAGTTTATTGACTACTTTAGGTATCAGCCGTGGAGGTGGCACTAACCAATTGTTATACCCTGACCACACCTGGCTTAAACCGTCTACACCCGCCGTGCCAGGGCACCACCAACAAGAATTGAACATCTCGCACTTCGCATTATACGCCGAAGCGAACCTATCAAAAGTGAACGGCCCCCATATCTCGTTCATTTCTACAAATACTTCATCACGAATACCCGTCATCGCTATCTCCTGCCTTGCTATACCGATATGCCAACTGATTCTCAGCCCGGGGTATCCACGAAGTGACCAATTCAAATCCCCCATCAACACATATGTCACGGATCTGTCTAGCTTTCACCTGTAGCTCGCTCACCCTGCTGCCATTTCGTATAATGCTTGCCACATTTTGGCTATCTGTGAACCATAATATCTTACGCCCTT
This sequence comes from Pecten maximus, assembly GCF_902652985.1. Taxonomy (NCBI): domain Eukaryota; kingdom Metazoa; phylum Mollusca; class Bivalvia; order Pectinida; family Pectinidae; genus Pecten; species Pecten maximus. The sequence continues at coordinate 31,140,314 of NC_047018.1, forward strand.
CCAGGCATGGCCCTACCAGGCCTTGCATAAAATGCCTCAGCATTCTCACTACAGCCTCCAATTCCCGCCATGTGGAGCTCTCCTTTGTCTCGCTTTCTGACCATACACCAACAACCTCACTTTCATTTATCTGTAATACATAGCCACCGTAACCAATAGCCGAAGCATCGCTATAAACAGCTAAGTCATGATTGTATTTTTGACCGATCTGCCTGCCGTTCAAACTCCGGGCATTTCCGGACCAAAATCTCAACTCGTCTAGAGCCTCCTTACTGATATATATCACTGTATCCCAACCCGCTCTTGCCAACACACATGTATACATATACCTGGTCATCAAACGGACAATAGACCCCATGGCCACGTTCATAGAAATAATCTGACCCACAACGCCAGCCAGAACTCTCGCCGACACGCCTAACCTGCCTACCGATACAGAGTCTATAATTGCATGTAGTGAAACCTCCAACTTCGTCAACCTTTTCTCCGTTATGTAAACAACGCCTTCTGTCATATCCCAAAGTAAACCAAGCCACGTAGCCTCCTGAATCGGATCCCAAGAACATTTCTCTTCCGCTATCAAAAAGCCAAACCTGCTTAAATCCCTACGAATGCCAGCACTAATCAACGATGCCTGTGCTTTGTCACTGTGACCTCCCAGTCCGTCGTCCAAATACATAATGACCTTATGACCTCCTGATCGCCAGTGCTTTACAATCTCTCTTAGTACCTTTGAGAAAACGTACCCCGCCGTCGACAACTCGAACGGCAATACACGGAATACGAAATACCTCAATCTCCCGTCAAAAAACCAAGAAAACCCTAGATAAGTTTGATGTTCCGGAAAATCTCCACATGATGATACGCAGATTTCAAATCAAAAGTGAATAGGAAATCTCCTTTACCAAACATGTCCCACGCAACTGAAGCGTCCTCATATCTAAATGCGAATTTATATAAACACGGATTGACATGCCGACAGTCCAAAACCAGGCGTAACTTTTCCTTATTGCCAGCTACCGTAAGTGGATTAACAACAACTGGTTTAACATATACCTCTCGAATACAACCTTTCCTCAGCAAACTCTCTATTTCCTCCTCAACAAACTTTTTGTTATCCCTAGCTGACTTGCTATTAGATATAAAAACATCGCTAGGCAAAGAGTGTAACGGTAGGGTGTACCCTGACCTTATAATGTCTACTACAACCGGACACGCACCAATGCCTTCCCATTCATGAATCGCCTTCCTCAACCTTCCTAATGGTGACCTAACCTTTGACCCCGCAACCTCGTCCGTTGAAAGCACGTGGCTATTATGCGAACTAAGCTGCAAACAAACTGAGCTACATGCATTATCACCTGTAATATCATCGTCAACATTTACGCTTGCACTTATCTTATTATCAAGTCCTTGTGCCGACTGCAACCTCGGACATTCGGCCCTCCAGTGTCCTGGCTTCCCACAGCCGAAACACAGTCCTGGTCTCTGGAGAAGCGTAGCTTGTTTTGTCACGTGTACGTCCCGCTGCTCCGTCGCCTGCTGTCGCGGGGCTCCATACGGGTGAAAACGTCTTCCTCTGACGTTTCGCTGATTTTTTGCCTTGCGCTGTGCCCTGTTCTCCGCGCGAATAATCTTTTATCATCCTCGGAGTCTGACGCGAGCGCGTTCGACTCGTACTCCTCCACTACCTTCCAGCCCGTTTCGGAGGAATCCGCCAGCTTAATCAGCTTTTGCCTGTGACTTAAAAGCTCCATACCTTCAGATATCTTCTCTGTTGCCCGCTGTGTGAAACTATTTGAATTTGGGTTGTCCTGCAAGGCTCTCTGACCCTCTTGAAGTTTAAAAGTTACTTTAGAGTTCAACTTGTATTGCTCCTCGTTACCCTTCCGCTTGAAATTGTGTGCGTCAGTGCTCATTTCCGCTATTTTCGAAAGCTGAGCTTCCGAAAAATCAAGCTGGCTGTCCTGTAATTCCTGACGAAGGCAGCTAAACTTCGAAGAAAGCATTGCTTCCAGTTGTGACAGCATGGTCTGCTGTTGGCTTACCGGCTCCATGTCACGACCTAGAAGTCCGCGGCTAGAATAACTACACAACGATATACTTCGCCCGAGCGCCTGTGTACCCTCACGTGACTATCTTACACGTACTCAGCCTCTGATTGGCTGCCCTACCTAGCACACCTTACACGCGCTAAATATCGCGCGCGAAAGACATAGGACAGTAAATTCTCGCTATTCTGCGAAACGCGGGAATTTTAAATTAAAAGAAGAATAGTATATTTCGCCAAATATTGAAGCTTGGCCACATCAGAATTGAGTTCCTGCAGCATTGCTTTATTATGGTGCAGTGTTTTGTGAGGATTACGTCAATATAATAATTCTCAGTAATTGTTGTAGGTCAGTTAACCAATCTTTTTGAATTATGATTTGTAAATAATCAATGAGGATGTGAGGTTTGCTAAGTGGTTAGCATATCAACATTGCCCTCACCAGTGATCAAAATATCTAGATTTGCAATGGAGAATGAAATTTTAAGCCAAAGTGTCTGAGTTTTCGTTTGAACATAGAATATAGAAGTTTAATCCTGATTCAATGATATCAATTACAATATAGTTATACTGTTGTGTAAAGGTCGTGACTCACATAACTACTGACACTACATTTTGCATGGTGTTGGTACTAGTTTTCTATCTGTTTCCATAAGTTGCAAATTTGCATGACCAATGTTACGACTTACAAGCCAGTATTTTATTGTTTAATGTACTATTAACAGCTTTGACCATTTAAGGGAAGCTTTCCCTGCCATAAGGAAGGAAAGTTGTTTGGAAATAAACACGAAGTCAACTGACGAACGATCTAAGTCCCTGAGTCAAAGGGCATGGTCATTTGTGCCCAAAGATCAACAAACGAATGCATGTTCAAACCTTTTTTTTGAACGACTAATATTTATGTGACAGAAATAAGTTCCACCACATGTATTTTATATGTGTAGTATTAATTTCAAACGTCGCTTTAGCTTTTAACTAGAGTGAAATTAATAGCATGTGCATTAACCACTCGATGTATAGTAACTGTTTACACAGTCACTACTGAGATATCGCACACTGTTTTACCTTACAATTGGTAGTAGGTTTTTACGACAAGACCATTATTCAAATATCATTTTTTCAGAATGTTAAAGTACGCAAATGGCATTAAGAATAGTTCTGATTCGTTTCTTGTTCAAAAACGTTTTCTTACATATGCGTATATGTCCTCGATCATTTCTGTTGTAGTTACCTGCTCGTATTTGAAACCTTGTTTTCCTGGAATATGTCACAGCCCGTCTAACTGTCAATGTCAGAATGGATTTAGCGGAGGAACTTGCCTAACAAGTAAATGTCATTAAACAGGGTGCATTTTATATATTGCTCATCTATTTTCCGATAAACTTGATCAATCTTAATTTAATATCTAACATAAACATAGAAATTTGCACTTATCTAAACATTAATGCGATCATGAGTAATTTTACTTAAAGCCACATACTCCCAAACAACCTAAAATTCTACATGTAGTTGCACGCATGTATTAATGGCAATCTATGATACTCATTCACGTTATTCTAACATTAATATGACCACTGGTCTGGACGCTTCTTGAGACATCAGTGTATAACAATAACTGCATTTATATTTATCGCGAGATTTGTCACGGAGCCGAGAACGAGGCTATAACAACGTGCACTGCACATAAACCAAACATGGCCGTTGTTTACATATTTTTAATTTTAAAATGTAGCAATATGCATACAACAAAACATCGATAGAATTTTAGATCGGTGAAGTTGACAATGTTCAAAAGCTAACCAGCAATCCAATAGACGTCCGGCAAAATTGGAATTCGAGTCTATTCCCTTTTCTTCTCTCGCTAAGTTCCAACGAATCATTTCCTTTTTCCTAGGGAAATACTCGGGTTTTGCCGATTCCACTCACATTTGCGTCTTTTTTTTGGCAAATTCTGTCTGCGCTTTCGCAGGTCCACACTTTCGGCGTTCCGCCATTTTGTATGGACTGTTACCCCCACCGCTGCATGGTGGGACTTATTTTCAGAGAAACTTGCTCCGGCAGCCATAGTTATTATTTTTTGGAGTTCCTCGCATACTTTCAGAAATACACATTTTCTTTCAGTTTCTGATTCATGATAAACTGTGAGATATCTATCAAGTCCTAAAACTGTAAAAAGCTAAAAATGTTAACATTGATATATATTTCGTCGGGAGTATGTGGCTTTAAGAATTATCAATACATTATTTTTACATTGAAGTTGTAAATTTGAATAAGATGTTGACATTAGGTGGAATAGTATGTGATAAATAATCGACAAATCATCTGATTTGTTTTCTACATATCATAACATGTGTTACGCTATTACAACCATTCATCAGTTTGATAATTACCTCTTATTTCATCGATTAATAATTAATAGCATCACAAAGAAATAATATCGTGCTACGGCTCCACATTTTGTTGTTTTGGTGTATTTATAGCGATAATGTTTGGGGCCCTCTTATTTGTATTTTTATTTGTTTGTGTTATTTAGATATGCTTGCATAAAATTGATTGCATTTGTATGCACTTTAGTGACTATACCTTTATACGCTGTCAGGAGTGTAGCATCTTTAACTAACAGAATTTCCAAAATGTCATTTCAAGTGTAATATTATGCGCGCTAAAGGTATTCTGATTTACAAGCCGCTTCTTAATCGAATGCACGTATTTCACTAACCTTCACAGTTTTATTGCAGTGCAAGCGTCACCTACAATGTTAAGATGCAGTGCCTTTCTTCTTATGAAGGAAAGGTCTTCCGGAAAGGAAATGTACCGTTTCATGACAGACTCTTCGTCCCCAGATAACCACATGATAGATTTGATCTGGGTAAATCAGCATGACTACAACATCATAAATATCTACTTCGAAGCTGACTTCTCGCCATATATACACAACTTGCCCGATAGCCGTTATATCCAGGACTATGCATTTGGTATTGTGGATGCTAACGCACAGTTGAACTTAAACAAAATTACACGGCCAGGTAAACTAACTACGTCACTCATATTTATTTATTTAAGTAGCACCTGACCAGGTCAACGTAAATGTTGTGCACGTTACCATTAGAGCAATTGTTTTTTAAGTTATGTGAAAACAGCGATTGACGGTTTTGAATCATAATGGCAAGTAAATGAAAAAAAGTTTCAATTATTTATCAATAATTATTTTATAATACATGGGCTAGGTCAATATCAAGATAAGAATTCAAAGCATGCACTGCTTCCAAAAGTCCTGTTACAATTATTACGTAGAATACAGCGAAGTTAATCTCGAAGTCTTTATTACAATTTGTTAGAATCATAACTTCTTTGGATATTTTTTTCATGATTTCAAATGTTCATGTTCATTTTGCAACAGTGCATATGTTTTGTTACAATGTTCTGGAAATGTTCCTCTTGTTAATATCAATTTCAAACAATTACTTTTATTTGTGTCAGTAAACAAAACCCATATTATTTATTCATTTTTGAACATTATGGAAATTAGGACCCTCCATTCCCTCTACCTGCAACTTCAAAGAAGTGGGGTATTTATCAAATAATTTGCCATCGTCACTTACAAATGGACTATCTTACTGTTATTACATTTTTTTGGCTAGTCATTCGATATAAACGTTCCAAGTGTATCAGAACTTTTTGAGGGCAGTGTATATCATAAGCAAACCTGTTAATCAAGGTAATTTGTGAGAAAGAACCTTGTGTATAGTTACTTTGAAGTTTAAAACAAAAAGGTGCGTTCTTGTGAGATAGAACCTTGTTGTATTAACAATGTCAAAATTATTTACTGATACTGTGACTAATCTTAGCTTTCATTAAGGAATTGGGTACAAATTTATGTTATCATTTTTCTGCTTGGTAAAACCGAATATAGTCTTAGTCACTAGCATGTCAGTATTTAACGAGTTTTGACCAATTTGTTTGATTGTCTCGGCTTTATCAACATTGCCTTTTATTCATTTCAGTATTTGAATCTTGTCCAAGGGTCGTTCTCATACATGTTTAAGTTGAATCTTGTCTGGATATCTGCTCCAACATTTCTCAAGCAACCTCTCTAAAACTTAGTAGGCTTCATCTTCTAAAAGGCATTATCATTCAACTATTGTTGCAAAACTGTGAAACAATTTATTTCAAACATCAAATTGTACTTTGTTAGGGGCATTTTGTATGTTAATAGAACTAAGGCTTGTTTCTAATTGCCATGGCAATAAAAGTTGTCAACTAACTTGGGTTATGAACTGGAGTGTTTTTCTTTGCGCTATCTATATAAAGCTCAACGAAAAGAATCAGGGTCACGATTCAAAAACCTTTTGGTATATTCTTCTAGATGATTTTGCTTCAATTGCATGCAATAGGCCACTAGCCATGAACTTGTTCCTATGTTGTCCTCCACAAGTATCAGTATATAGTAGGTAACTTCTTTCACTGAATTATCCCAGCAACAGAGTATGTCCTTTAAGAAACAGTTAATATACCTATTTTACGAGATCTACTGACACCTAGCAATTCGTCCCAAATAAAGGATGTTCCTGTATGTAGGAAATGAAGAGAATTGAATCTTTAGCCTCTTTGTTTTCTTGAAGTTGTTCATTTCTTACAAAGAAGGGAAGACTAGTATAACAAAATAGGAAGGCCGAGTTTGGTGAACTCTTAGGGTCCTTTTCCATGTAAATCATATCTGTCTGTCTCGATTGATTTCGTAAATATCGAATGTTTAGCCCTCATCACAGAAAAACTTATTTTATATACATGCATTGCAGTAATTGTTCCCCGCTGTATTTGCTTACTGAAGGAAATAATAATGTTGTTTTGAAGATATTGTGAGATTTAAATGTTCTTAAGACTAATAATAACAAGAATACCCTCACTTTTTCCCCCTTGTACCTTTCCAGGAGTCTCTGCAAATTTATATTTTTGTTGACATTTTTCCATCGGTTTATCGATTTTGATTTGTAAGCAAGGTTTGCTGTTTTAAAATGATGAGATTAATCATAGTTGTTGACTCTGATATGAATGAATCACTATGACGCACCCTTAATACATTTACACAATATGCTGACGATAGGCCATATAAACCAAATTACCAGTCACTGTATTACTTTTAAGGTCAAAATGTGGTATCCAAAATCCAACCAAAACACTACAATTGTGAAGGCTTTCCTAGAACCTCTGATATAAAGCACAGGCTGGAATGCAACATCACGGATACAAATTTTAACTGGTTATTGGAGCATGGCGATAAGTATGATCATACTTTCCTGTATTATTAGATTATGGTTTCGCTTTGTGTCAGTATTCTTTGTTATATATATAAAAGCTCTATTTATAAACATGATTTTGAATAAAACATTCAGATAGTTCAACATTTATTGCAGATGTAACGCAAACGTTATACAAGAAAACATATATTTATATATTAATATCATAATAGTTTCGTAAACTAACATCACAAATTTTACATGACGTAATCCACGTAATACATGCTCAACGAAATATAATTTTCAAAATGAAATGCAACTTAAATTAGGGGAGCATGTAGTCATGTGAATAAGTTGGGAATCTTCTTTTTTCATGAAGAAAATTCTGCTTATCATAAGTATATTTCACATGTATGTTTCCTTTAGGTAACGTTTTCATTCTGACTTGTGACAGAGTTAATATTGAAAATGTCGGTAACAGTATATGTACTACACGGAAGGCTCTGTCTGTTACAGTACATTTGACGTTCATTTTGTCTTTTTAAATGATTACATAAAAGATATAAATGTTAATATTATTTTTCAGCTTGACTGTCACAGTAACCGCAACGAATGGTGGATACAGGCATATATTGAATCAAAACACTCATCATCTTGAGAACACAGAGCGTTTTGTAGGGAGAACATCCACGAAAAAAATGCAGTATATGTTCGACTTTCATTCACCAAGACATTGTAGCGAAAACAAGAGCTGTGTTCATAATGAATCTCCGCTTCACCTCTCTAATGACATAAGTAAGGTAAATTTGGCATGGATGAAGACATCATACACTTTCCCTCCTGCCGAATGTGTAACTGGGACAGAACAGAAAGTAAAACCTTTAATTCATGAATACTTTACATAAAGGGAGATCATTCGGAGACCAATAGGCAAACTGCAGAAAAATAACTTCTAGATTTGTAATTTCAACGAGCTAATATTAACAGTGATTAATTCAATTTTCTAATCTGCTTTCGTACGTCTTATACAATACCTCGAAGCGCTTAAGCCTTAACTTTTTTGTTTGGTTGTTTGTTTTACGCTTATAAACAGTTTAAAGTCTAACATGCACTTGCTTTGTCTTTCATTGTTATTTAGTTCAAACGGAAAGAAATAAATGCCTACAATTATTTATGTTTACTACTAATATTAAAAAAATATTTTCGTTTGTATAACGTTAGCGCAGACGTGTTCGAATTTTATTTTATATTTTTTTCTGTAGTCAACAACCTGTTCTCATTTTGAGAGTGTGCCTTATTAATTAATTGACGTTTACCCTAAAATATTCACCTGGTCGTTTCCTCCATGTAGGTTTCAATGTCTCCACTCTAATTTTTTTTCGTATTTAGTCCTCGTGTTTCTATTTTGAATAAGAATTCGTTTACATTATTATATCGGTCCACACTAATTTTGTTATAAATATTCGAACAGTAAAAAGAAAAACCGCGATTTTTTTCTTTGATAATTATAGAACATTCGAAATTAAATGAAAAATCTTTTACAATTCTTCCGTTCTTCAACAAAGATAATTCAAGGCAAAACGTTTATATATAAACATCAAATATAAACTCAAAAACCAATTGCAATTATTTGGCTACTTGTTCCTTGTTCGTTTCTTTCATATATCGCCCATTTTGCTTCACAAAACCAGATAAAAATATAATGTTTATGTATTAGTATTTCCCTGAATTTACCAATATTTTGATCTGTCGGAATATGACGACCGGAAAAAATGCAGAACTTTACCAAAGGCATCATGATTAACTTCTTATTTATTACAGATGCCAGTCACAATAACTTGGGGTGGTTGGATTGACGATCTGTCCGGTGTCAATATGTATACAGTTTACGTGTACAGACTTAAGCCAGACAGCAGGACAGGGGAGTTAACCGAATCTAACACAAATGTTTCTTTGTTCACAGAACACGTGAACATAAGCGAAACATTCCCTATTTACACGCCTGATACCATCGGTATGTATACGATTCTACTGGAGGTTGCGGATAAGGCCAGTAATAATTTGTATGCCAGACGACTATTCCTGTACGACAACTCTTCCCAGATTTCTATAAACGATAATAACATGAGCATATACGGGTCCGTTGGAGACAAACACATATGGATATCAACATTGCAAAATGAAAGTACTCTAGGTGCGCCAATTCATTTAAGTTGGGCTAACCATTTTATTAACCAGGAACATGTGAACCTGAAACTTCTTACACGAGTTTCTCCTTTTAAGTCGGATTTATTTAATGGAATTCTACATCGGTGCGTAAAACCAGGTCTGGATGACAATGAAGGTTCCCGCATGATGCAGCCTATCAACAATATACACGGAATCGTACGTGTAGAAACGGCTTTTAAGCGTGACAAAGATGGGGGAACGACCATAACTCAAACTCCTACGGATGGCTGGAAAACCGTAGCTGGGTATCTGAACGAGAGCACATCTATAAACGTCCCCCGACAGGACGGCGATTCAATACGTATATGGGTGCGTGTTTTTGATGTTGTAAACAACAGTGACACAGACGCTATACTCTTGAATGCCGACTCGTCACCACCGGTTATCGAACAGCCCATATTCCTCAAAAACATACGTAATTCAACGTTCCCATTCGCTAGTAGGTAAGTCTTACTCTAAATAAGGATGATTTTTTTTAATTTTTTGGGGGATTTTTTTTTTTTTTTTTTTTTATCATGACGTGCCTTTTTGGAGATTTATTTATTGTAATATTTGATAACAAGGCGGGAAATGAAGAAAATATTTAGGGCAACTACAATTCGCAAGGTAACAATCTTTGATAAACAAGGAAATAGATTTGAAAATCAATTCAATTGCTTTTGTTATTGTAGAATTTCGATTCTGGCGTCTGACAAACACAGTGGAATACGGCTAATCAAATGGAAATTAACTGCTAATGATTCAGAAAAAGTGTTTCATTCCGGAAGTGAGAACGGAAATATAACTGAAGTAAGGAAATTAGATTTTTGTTATTAATAATATAACTGAAGTAAGGAAAATTGATTTTTTTTATTAATATCGGCTCTTTTTGTAATGTATTCTAAGACTCCGATACCTATGATAATGATTTTGGTTTTTAGCATTTCATCTTTAAATGAATATAAGATAAAAATTGGCAAAGCGTACCACAAATAGACCACAAAAGATTACAAACATTCTAAATATAAAAGAAACAATAGTAAAGAGAATATTACGCTAATGTCAGAATATCAGTATCAAACAAAGTTTTTAAAATAGTATAGTTGACTCAGTTTAGATAATCTGAGTTTTTTTCATACAAGTGAAACCCCTTCAAAATCTATATCGAAATATCCTACATATGTACAATGTACATACTTATGACGATATAAACATGATGTTCCAGGGATACAATTAACGAGACATTTGTCTTATTAATCAAACTATTTTAGGTATGTATCAATACCTGCTACACCAGGAAATGTCGCACCAAGACACCACAGGAAAATATCAATTACGCAAATAATTCTGTTACTTATCATATCTTATTTTTCTGTTATTTAGAGAAAACCAAGTCTTCAGGAAGGGGCTTGTACTTCTGTTGGGGAATGTTTCTACTTTTATAATGAATTTGAGGTCAACAACTGCTGGTTTAAGGTGCCTAAGGACGACCTTCCAGCACAAGTAACAAACATCGACATCGAAGTTTTTAATTCTGCAATGTTAAGTTCATTTGGACGATTTCAGGTACTTATTTTTTTTAATATGCTCGCTGTTCCGTTTACAAATACAGATAATAGAACCGTGGCAGATTGACATTAAAGAGTTTTTTTAAACATGAAAGTTACATTTAACTTTATTCCTTTTTTTATTTTTCGAGGTTGACGATTTAACTTCCTTGAATGGGATGGAGGAATGTAAGTTCTTATTCTCATTTGTTAATACTCAACGAAGGATATACTTTGGTTTGGTTTGGTTTATTTAGTTTAACGTCCTAATAACAGTTAAGGTCATTTAAGACGGCCTCCCGTGCGTGCGACATGTATGTGTGTGGTGAGTGCGTATGTGTGTTTTGGGAGGCTGCGGTATGTTCGTGTTAAGTCTCCTTGTGATAGGCCGGAACTTTTGCCGATTTATAGTGCTACCTCACTGAAGCATACTGCCGAAGACACCCAGCAGCACACTCCACCCGGTCACATTATACTGACAACGGGCGAACCAGTCGTCCCACTCCAAATATGCTGAGCGCTAAGCAGGAGCAGTAACTACCATTTTTAAAGACTCTGGTATATCTCGGCCAGGGGACAGAACCCAAAGCCTTCTTCACAGGGGCGAACGCTCAACTAAAGGCCAAAAGTGAGGAATTGTCAAGGGAGACATTAGGAAGAAGAAAGTTGTAAAGAAGAGAAAAGATAATATCCCAAATTTAGTCGCTTCTTACGATCATGCAATGGGGGCAACAGGTACAATGTACATTCATAAAATCCTTATTTAATACAATATCGTGATATCGTTTCCATATAGACTATTGAGTTCGTATATACATGTATGCTCGAAATGTACATGATACTCAACCGGAATCAATTTCATGTTGTACTTGGTTACAAGTTTTACGTATTAGGGAAGCAAATTGACAAATGAAACATCTGTCAGACAAAATGTCATTTTCTAAATCAAATATTTTCAATATTTCGGAATGATGACAGATTCTGGGCCAATGCATCTTGAGGTAACTGGTACAACGTCATACAGTGCGAATTTTCAGTGGCGCCAGGGACCGAGCTGTTACGACCGAACCGATATTCTTTTAATGTACAACGTTTCTGGACAGACAAAATCAATGCATATTCACAAAGACTCGAAGTATTACACACTTGGGGACCTAGACCCGGAGACTAAATATACTGCGCAATTTGTCGTCGTGTATGGAGACGAGCGAAGTGATCCCATCAAAATTACATTCACGACAGGTAAATAATGCACGTTTCTGAAGTAAGTACAGAGCTTAGTATATACATTAATATCAAATGATTATTATTTTTATTTTTTTTGCAATATTTAAATCATTCTTTGAAATATGTTTTTCGTCTTTCAATACGCTTTATATCAATTGTTATTATTTTAGGAAAGTATGAAGGTCTGGCAGCTGGGTTTATTGCCGGAATTTCTATAGGTATGTAGTTAAAAGGGTAAATAAAATTATGCATTGTGTATATAAATATGTATCTTGTTATACGAAAATTACGTTACGCACGTATGGGCGCATTGCCCATATTTAATGGCAATTAACTTATTGTTGTATTTAACACATATGTAGCCCATATTAGGTGCAAAATATAAGTACATTTATTTAAAGTTATCATTTTGAATTAAACAGTTTATAGACGTAGCAGTTATAGTACATGCATGCATATATGTAACTACAGAATTTTATGGCTAATATTTTAACTATCTTTTCATTTGATATTTTCTATTGAACCATGCTATAATTTTTTTTTCATTTTTGTTAAGTTATATTGGTCCTCGTTGGGTTACTTATTGCCGGGATTGTGCTCTGGAGGACAGGAAGACTCAACCGCTACAAAGAGTCCATATATGGTCATATACAGCGACGAACAACCACACGCCGACGATCGAACGCCTACTCAGATTATAAAACTGCCAATAAACAAAACGATCGAAAGTCTTTTGCGGTAAATGGTCAAAATATTGCTTTAAGTCGTGTCGTGATTGCTACTTTTGTATGTTTTAAACATGGTTCACGTACAAGTCTTAATAATGATATATTAAATACTGTCTCCCTGTCCTTTTCTTACATGCTCTTTTAAAATAAATTTTAATTGTATAGTAAATAAGTGATAACCATAATAATTATACATACATGTACGTATGTGATTAGTTCAAGCATTACTGACATGTGCGGAATTCAATTTGTAAATTTGAATTGAAAACACTGGATCGTCATAATCTCAATGAAAGCAGGATCCACACTGAAAACAGGAATATGTAATGTAGCAGAAATTAGTAAATGTTTTAAAATATACATATCTTCACATTTGTTTCCAATAGAACTTGGCTTATTCGGATGTCGGAGACGATGATGTATATATGTACGGCCAAATGGTGTTTAATGAGCACCAATCATGGGAGATACAACACGACCAGGTGTCCTTAGTTGAAAAAATGACTTCGGGAAGGTTTGCCGACATCTTTAAAGCTTCACAAAACTGCAAAAAGAACAATAGAAAGATCGTAGTGGCTAAGGTGCTAAAAGGTGAGAAAGGATTATTAGTTGTTTACTAGTGATGTTATATAGGCAGGTCGTTTCGTAAAAAAAAACGTTTTTGTTGTTATTGAATCATTATCACCATGTAGAGAAGTCTTTATAGACACTTAAAAATAAAATGGTTTTGTATTGCTTAACGTCATATGGTCATTTAAGGACGCCCTCTTCTGCGAAGGCTCAACTATAGACTAAAAGTGAGGTGGTGTAAAGGGAGACATACATGTATAAGGATTGTACCTCGTTTTGACTGCGTATACGATAGTATGCCCGCAATTGGCAACAAACATATTCTTAAGTCCAAGCTTGATATTGATATCAAATCGTTGAAATACCAAACGAAGAAAATTAAACGTCGGGAGGTGTTGCGACGTTAGTAACAACGGGAGGAATGGTTGCTAATATGATATAGTTCCAGTGAATCTACGTAAATACACCAGTATAATTAACAATATTAAAAGAAACAACGCAACATTTTTGTTCCATATCCTTTAAGTTTTCATTTTAATTGATATATTCACAATCAACACTTTCCGTCTCCGATTAACTATGGTTGTCAGACACAGCGTGTATTTTACACATTTAGTACTGACGTGGTCGAATTTTCTAGGAGCTGTGTGCTTCATCCATTGTTGTTACAATCTAACCCCTATCTGTAGGGCTATCCTCACGGGGGCTAACACTCAAAAAAGTTCAAAAGTAAGTCAGTGCCATGAGAAACATTAAAAAGAGAACAGATAATATCCCAAATTTAGTCGCCTCTTATGAATCATGCAATGGGGCAGCAAAAATCTACGATGAAACAAATGCTTTGATTCTAACAATTTAAGCATATAGCATGTACAATGCCACTTGAGAAAACACAAGTACAACATTTGATTAGTATCTAATTATCACTAACATGGAAAACATCAATTGTATGTTCTATAATGTTTACGAACATTTATGTGCTTAAATTCATTGATTTCTCTCAGGACTTTCAATCCTTGGTGTTATATTTCAGAATCACATACCGAAATAGATGAATTGGTAATGAACGCCAAGATCAACTTTTTTGCGACAAAAGTCGGTTCCCATGCCAACGTGATACAGTTCATCGGAGCAGTGCTTGACAACAAACCATGTACGTCGTTGTAGTACATATGTGTGTCTATCATCGAACACGGGAGACATGATGCACTCTATAACAATAGTTGCAGCTAGGTGTACTTGTATGAAAAGCTGTGTAATAAACATTATAATGCATACATTGTTGGTGTAAACACCGCACACATCCGTATGATATTCCAGCAATGAGCACACAAACCATTGGTTTTAGATTTCATATGGTCAATAATACTGTACTGAGATGTGTAAATATACGATGAATATGATACTACGAAATGTTACAATATAGGTGTATATATATATAACACCTATGACTTAGCTATAACTTAGCAACACAAATGACGAATGAAGACAACTTATATATATGTACTCATACTCGTTTCCTCGGTGGGCCAATTCATGCTGTTGGAGTTGTGTGAGACAGGCGTGATGAGGACGTGGCTACAGCATCAGAAAAAAAATGTAACAGACAGTGAAGTAGATGCCTTGTATCGCATGACGTTTGACATAGCTAAGGGAATGAATTACCTTGCCTCCAAACAGGTATGAAATTTAGCACTGGTCCTGGTTATCAGATCAAAAATAGGTTACAAAAAATTCTACCAACCTCTGTTAATAAAGCGTATTGTGCCAGATGAAACCCGAGTGCTTAAGCGCAATGAAGTCGGTTTAACCTATATTTTTTCTAGTCTGGAAGGATCATAGTCAAGCTACGTTTATGAAAGACGAGTGCGCTATCGACAACTCTTGTAGAACAACATTATGGATTTACACATCAATTACACGTTATATATGTAAAAAGTATCGTTATGTTTCTGTGATAACATCATTTGTTCTTTTTCGACATGGAGTTGATCAGAAAAATATAAACGAATAAAAGATATCTCAATTTGCCAGTGTTTCCCTGATTTTTTCAATATATGAATTATAAGCTGAGTGTCCAAGAACACGTCAATGCTGAACCATAGCATTAAGGATAGTGACATTATCAATAGATGACTAAATACATTGGTTTACAAGATTACGATATAAGATATATATAAATTATGTTTAGATTATCCATCGTCACTTGGCTGCTAGAAATATTCTCCTCACGTCATCACTGGAGGCCAAGGTCGCAGGATTTGGACCCACGAAAGAAACCGAACAACAAGATGGTGACGCAGGAAAGGCAAGTACCATGAATACCACGATACGGCATTATATTAATTTTGAATTGTCATATTCTAGCCAAACTCAATAAAAAATCATAGTAATTTGGAGAAGGAATTTTACATTTCGCATAATACAACGTAATAGTGGAATGAATTATCGCATGTCCTTGTTCACAGTAATGTCAGGATAAGCTATTGTTTTAAATAGTTCATAAATATACTGCATAATTCTTAACAGGAAAAGGTGCCAATCAAATGGATGGCTCCAGAATGCATGACGTCATTAAAAGAGGCATCATTGAAGAGTGATGTGTGGGCCTATGGAATTGTCTTATGGGAAATATTCAGTCTTGGTAGGTATAACATGGCTAAATAGAAATAAGCTGTCTGGGTAAGTATGATATATCCATATGAAATATTCAGTCTTGGTAGTTATGATATATCCATATAAAATATTCAGTCTGGATGTTATGATATGTCCATATAAAATATTCAGTCTGGATGTTATGATATATCCATATAAAATATTCAGTCTGGATGTTATGATATATCCATATATATTCAGTCTTGGTAGGTATGACATGGCTAAATAGAAATATGCAGTCTGGGTAAGTATGATATATCCATATGAAATATTCAGTCTGAGTAGTAGTTATATATCCATATAAAATATTCAGTATGAGTAGTTACGATATATCCACATGAAATATTCAGTCTGGGTAGGTATGATATCCAGCTGCATCCATATAAAATATTCGGTCTGGATAGATATGATATATCCATATAAAATATCCGGTCTGGATAGATAAAATATATCCATATAAAATATTCAATATGGATGGAAAGGTATGATATATCATATAAAATATTCAGTCTGGGTATTTATTATATATCTCTACAAAATATTCAGTCTTGGTAGTTATGATATATCCATATAAGATATTCAGTCTGAGTAGATGTGATATATCCATATAAAATATTCAGTCTAGATAGCTATGATATATCCCTATAAGATATTCAGTCTGGGTAGATGTGATATATCCATATAAAATATTCAGTCTAGATAGTTATGATATATACACATACCATATTCAGTCTGGGTAGTTATGATATATACATATAAAATATTCGGTCTGGGTAGGTATAATATTTCTTTAGATATATTCAGTCTATGTAGGTAAGATATGGCTATGTAACAATATTCAGTCTTAATTAAGAAATGTACTTGTAGGTACTGTATGATATGGCGATATGGGAAATATTTAGCCTTGGTAGGTACGATATGACGAAATATAGGTAATAGCTGAGTATGAATTTTTCAGTAGGTATGTTGTGTCTCGCTTATTGAAGATGTTTTTGTTTTAGGTTGGGTATGGCTTTATAGAAAATAACTAATCTATGTAGGTAGGGAATTGTTTTACGGAAGTTATCTTGGAAAACGGTATATAGAAGAATACTCACTCACAGTTATTCATATTAAGATGTTGGAAATATTTAAACTTGGTAGGTCGGTTATGACTATGTAGGAATGATCTTGTGTAAGCAAACATACAGTAGAGGAAGATGAAAATAAGCAATATCGGGAATATTTATTTAGTAGGTTCAGATATAAATTATGCACAAACATCAATTAGTATATATGAATCAATGAAAAATATTTCTTCATGGGCAATATGCAATATAAATTTTCAGTTTGGTTAATGAAATATCATTTTTAGAATATCTGTTGTTTTATTTCTTTGCTTAAGCAAGCTATATATTTACAACAAAGAATACTGACGTAATAACCAAACCAAAATCGATCAAACGCGGGCAATCATTTAAACAAAGATATAGATCTGCATGGAAACTCCTTCAAAAGCACAAGGAGAATGTGACGAGGTGATCTTCTCTAGTACTCGGGAACAATATTACAAAAGGGAATGTTTATAAAATCCTTAAAATGATTGATTTGTATCCTTTGTCCCTTTTTAAATGTTTATAAAATCCTTAAAATGATTGATTTGTAGGCTTTGTCCCTTTTTGTACAGGTTAACATAGTGTCAATCAAAGTTTGCACATTTATGAATGTAAGATTATTCCCTTACAAACAGGTGACACACCATACCCAGGGTTACGTAGTATGGACGTTGCCACCAAAGTAACCAATGGCTACCGTATGAGTCGCCCAGAGTATTGCGCAGATATGTAAGTCATTTTTTTTTTGGTTGCTTATGTAACTAACCTTTTACTTTGAGATAATAATCCACAGGTTATAGTGTTTGAGATACAATGTGCAACATGTTAACTTTAAAAGTACATGTAGTTCATATTTATGTGTGATTTATATATCTCCATAGAATGCTACCAAACGCAGGTTTATATTATATTGTACAATAATATGAAGTACTAGTACAAATATCAATTATTTATATGTAGTTTGTAACTATCCCAAAAAAGATGCAAAACAATGGACACCGCTAATTTGTCTTATACAGGCATTACGAGTTAATGAAGAAATGCTGGAAAGATAAACAGTCAGCACGACCGAAATTCTCAGCAATTGTTCAGGAGATCAGCAGTACCTTCAGTTCAAGCCAGGACGACTACTATTACTACACAACTTAGTTAAAACACAAAAGGATTAGATCCAACCCTGACATAATAAACATCATAGGCTGTAGCTACAGCTGCTATTGCTAGATTTGTGTTGCCGCCACCACCATTGTCACTCTAATTAAGTCAATCGTCTCTACTTGCTACCTTTACTTCTGCAAATATATATTAAATAATCAACTAAGGCCAATATCGTATAATTCATGTATCATTTATCATTATATCAATGTATCATTTACAATATTCTTATTATCATGTACAAAGTAGATAATGGAGGAAGCTTTTACATCAGAATATGCAAATTAATGGTAAATCATTCCTGTAGTAGTTAAACAATATAATGAGTGCTCGTGATGCAGCCAGCTATGACTTTGTCGAGGATGTGAAACAAAAGACAAAACAAAATGTGAGTACATGAAAAAGATTAATCCACTGTTGGAAAAATCTCGACTATGATTTCGGATTGTTTTTGTTATCAGTGGCGTTTATTTCAATACAGCTTTTGTATAATAGAACATAATTGCTTATCTCAATCTCATTCAAACTGAACATAATATCAACAAACTAATTATGATGCACAATTAACATAAAACATATATTGTATATCAATATGATACCGATTTTAATGTACATGAGCTGACATTTATTTTCATTTTGAACATTTGCTGTTTTTCGCGAGCAATGATATATAACTTGTATTTTATTCATGATGCATATAAAACGTATAATAATTTTAATTTGTGTCAAAATGTATATTAAATATTTAAGATACGAAAGGTCATATTTATATACACGTATAATTATGTCGTATCTGTGTCGGTATATGTACTGTATAATTTTATTTATCATTTATCCGAATGTTGACATGATCGATCACGAATAGAATTGAGATTCCTTTCTAATAAATATATACCGAAACTACTTTAAGTGTTGTGATACTAGCATCCTACGAAATAATAACTGGAATACGATTTTTTTTCATAAAAAATCCTTGTCTAATGTATAGATTATTTAAGAACTTTTCTTGTTTCAGTCTACCAGCAAAAGCCTTTTTAATTAACGTTCTTTTACTGCCATACACTACGTCGTTTGGCTACCAACACCCCTCAAGTTTACAAACACATGATGAGACACAATCACGCTACCACCACCCCTACAGTATACAACACATGACGAGACACTATCACGCTACCACCACCGCTACAGTATACAACACATGACGAAACACTATCACTCTACCACCACCCCTACAGTATACAACACATGACGAGACACTATCACTCTACCTCCACCCCTACAGTATACAACATATGACGAAACACTATCACTCTACCACCACCCCTACAGTGTACAACACATGACGAAACACTATCACTCTACCACCACCCCTACAGTATACAACACATGACGAGACACTATCACTCTACCACCACCCCTACAGTATACAACACATGACGAAACACTATCACTCGACCACCAACCCTACAGTATACAACAAATGATGAGACACTATCACTCTACCACCACCCCTACAGTATACAACACATGACGAGACTATCACGCTACCACCACCCCTACAGTATACAACACATGATGAGACACTATCACGCTACCACCACCTCTCCAGTATACAACATATGACGAGACACTATCACTCTACCACCACCCCTACAGTATACAACATATGACGAGACACTATCACGCTACCACCACCCCTACAGTATACAACATATGACGAGACACTATCACGCTACCACCACCTCTCCAGTATACAACACATGACGAGACACTATCACTCTACCACCACCCCTACAGTATACAACATATGACGAGACACTATCACGCTACCACCACCTCTCCAGTATACAACATATGACGAGACACTATCACTCTACCACCACCTCTCCAGTATATAACATATGACGAGACACTATCACTCTACCACCACCCCTACAGTATACAACACATGACGAGACACTATCACTCTACACCATCCCTACAGTGTACAACACATGACGAGACACTATCATCGATATCCCTTGCTCTGAGGACATACCAGGATTAAACTTTTTCATGAGCATCCCTACCCTCATACCCCCTATCCCATTCAAAATAAAAATCAGCATAAAGATTTTCTGTCGTCACTTTATCTTTAACCAAATTCCATCCAGTACACATACCATTTTTACATACTTGCCGTATGAAAAATCTTTGTGGGACCGTCGGAGATTTAAAAAAAAACTAGACTACATGTATGTACGTGCGTTTATGTAACAAGAACGTAGAAAGGTCAACTATGTGAGGAAAACATTTTAATATATCTCAACACACACCTAGCAAATCTGTCACAAACAACAAAACACACAATGATAAAACCAAGCTAACCCCAACAAACATTATAGAACGGGAAGTATATTTCAATTCGACTGCATAAACCCCAACAAACATTATAGAACGGGAAATACGTTTCAATTCGACTGCATGAACCCCAACAAATCTCAACGTTCCGGTTAAAAAACAACTCGATCACAATAATGGGAAACCGAATCATACCAGAGTGTCATACCCTATACCGAAAAGGGTCCTTCCAACTATCACATACAAGCATTTTATATTTTCCAACCATTCACTTCGAGTTGCCTCCCTTCATCATCTCCCAGCCCATGATGATGGTCATGTTCACCATATATAAGCCAGTCCTCTATACTCTATAATACTAACTTCTCTTTTCGATAAGATCTAATCAACTACTATATAACGATGACCAATTAAATGAGTGCCACAGTATGGTATGCCTAATGAGGACACCAGGTACAATGTATTAGAACATTTTATCCTTATGAACAGTTTTAAGAACTGACACAAAATGAACGTTAAACTTGCCCATAGTCACTAACGAACCAAGTCGTGTTGTCTGAGGCATGTCCACTTTGCAGGAAAACAATCCATGTATGGTTTCTTTCGGCTAAGAGCAACCCCCCTCCCCCTCGTTTTCTATGGTCAATTATGATTTATTTTAGAATAGAGGTCCGTAAAACAAAGGGTCATGCTGACTGAACACTGACTATAGTCTGTTGGACGAAACCTTACACGGGCAATTTAGGCGGGAATCTAGTAACTGATTAAAACAACTTCCTCTTCGTACTGGCAATACAGACAACAATGGACACAGCCATTTTGTTTGTCGACATTACACTACAGCAAGTTTGATTGTATCATTACAGCAGGATTTGTTTTTGACAATACAGTAGGATTTGGTTGCATCATTAAAGCCGAATATGGTTGTATCACTACAGCAGGAGTTGGCTGTATCTTTGCAGCATGATTTGGATGTATCATTACAGCAAGAGCCGGTTGTATCAATAGCAGGATTTGGTTTAATCATTAAAGCAAGATTTCGTTGTATCAGTACAACAAGGAAGAGTTGTATCATTAAAGCCGAATTTGTTTGTATCATTACAGCAGAATATAGTTATATCGTTATATTTACAGCAGGATTTGGTTCTATCGTTACATCAGGAGCCGGTCGTATCATTATAGTCAGACTTGATTCTATCATTACATCTGGATTTGGTCGCATCATTACACCAGAATTTGGTTTTATCGAGACTGCAGGGTTTGGTTGTGTGTATCGTTTCAGCAGAATATAGTTACATCGTTAAGGCATTATTTTGTTGCATCATTACAGCAGTACATGATTGTAAGACTACAGTTGGATTAAGAATTTTCATTACGATAGGATTCGGTTGATCATTACGTCAGTATTTACGGTATTTCTCTTGATTTAGATACATGTATATTGATTGCCTTTTATTCTTTTCAGCCAATAAATAATTGCATATATGTGATTGCTATATTTTCAAATTCAGATCATCGTTAGGCATTTCGCCAAAAAGGATTATTTATTTGGGAAAGAATCCTAGGTTTGCTTGTGGATTTAAGTTAACTTCCTGGAAAGGAGATAAAGTATCAAAATAACTTAATAGACCAGCGACTAGTTAATGTTGTTAACAGCACTGCATCGATCGCTTGCTCGATGTAAGAGACGCGTTTTGATTGGCTAAAATTCTAGTTTTATTGAAACCCCTATAACTCTTTAGCCACTACAAGCTGACGACTATTCAAAACTAGCAAGATTTCATTTGAGGTTGTGATACAAAGATATATTATTTTGATTAATTGTTTACCGTAGTGTTGCTGATATATACATCTTACGTTACATGTTATCTATAAAAACATATCGATTGTAGATCTGACAGTATGCAAGATTTAACTTCCTGTCTGGCAAAAACGTGATAACTTATAAGAAGACTCTGTGACAACGGAGCTATGTTAAAATGCTCTGTCACTACACGATCCAGCAATTTATAAATCGGTTCGTGCCTAAAGTAGAGATTTACGGACTATTTTTGTCAGATTGTGCAGAAATTATAACAAATTACAAAACATTCTTTCATGCGAGCAAATATGCGAAAGTAAATCATTTCGAATTTCCAATATGTAAGAATATTTACACACACAATAGCTTCTGCGATTATACCTGATATAAAGATAATACTTTTTTAATCAATTTCTGGAAAACTCGATCTTCGTGAGACATTTAATTACATAAGCAAAGCTTATTTTTTAAATATACAAATGTACATGTTACAAATAGCTTTCCCTCTTGGTGGACTGTTAAGGTCATCTGACCCGAATGGAAAGGGTGATTTATTGCCATCGTGATTCGTCGTCGTATGTCTTTTTCCACAGGCTGTCATTTCATGGCCTCTGATAAGTCAAAAATTAAAAAATTGTCTAATTTCAATTACATTTGGTAAGTAGGTGTATCGTGGGACAAAGATCATGTTGGTAACTCTTTCATATTTTAACAACAGCTGTGATATTTCCTGTCCTATGGTTGGAAGATATTTTAAATTGTTCCAATTTGGTATACCGAGGTAGATCGAGAAACATATGAAACGGTACCAATTAAGCCTTGTTACATATTTTTGTATGTCAAGTGAATTGCAAACAGTAGTAGAAGTCAAATAACCGTTAAAACCTCTGGGCTGCCTTTATTTTAATATCATTTCAATATATTTACATCTCACGGTTTTTTAGCTTAGTAAACTCTGATTGCGTTAAAATTAGCGAAAACGCAGTGAAAAAAGGCTAAGCGGAGGAATAAGTGCCGGAATCGGTAACATAATCATGACGTCGTCTCTTTGTGACGTTACCGGAACGTAAACTAGACTGTGCCATTTTCAAGGGACTGATCGACGCAATTTTAGTGTCTTCTCCAGTTACCCGATGATCTCTGTACAAAAATCCAATACTAAGTGAGTATTTTGTCAAAAACTAAACTGAAGATTGCCGAAATGAGTGAATATTTATCTTCTCCGGGAGGTAAGCTAACATCAAATGACTGACGCGTACAGCTCGTATCCATTATTAGACCACGTCATTACTAAATCTGTGTCAATACACGATGACAAACATAGTTATTCCAAGACGGAAATTGTGAAATATGAATATATTAACTAATTGAAAACGTATAATGTATTAAACGGTTGTCGTAACTACCAACGTCGTAACACAATGGAATACAGACATTTTCAATATACAGCGCTAAGGCGCTATATAGAATGTCTGAATCAAATTGCGTTCATATCACCATAAACGCGATAAAAAAATACCTTTCAATGCCTACATAAATCTGACTTAGCTCGGCTGGAAACAAATTCTTTCAATTCAAATAATTGTTTGTCTACAATAATACCGGGTATATCAAAATAACAAAAAGCAGGTAATTCTAGTAAGGTGCATAGTTTATGTAACTTTGGGACTAGATCAGAGAAAAATAGTAGGAAGTGAAATAATAACATCAAAGCCTCACCGCTGGAACGTTACCTGTGAAATAATCCAAAACAAATTGGTAAGTACAGTATAACTTCTGATAAGAAAGCTTTAAACCGTAAAAGGTTATCATCTATTGATCGAAGTTTAACATATAAAACTTGACTACTACCAGTCGGTACACCAGATACCCACCATAATGGACATTAGAGTTATTATACTTCTCGCGACGGCAGATTTTATTTTCGAAAGATGTTACGGGTAAGTATTGTTTCGTTGTGATGAATATTCTTTAAGTTAATGATATTGATAAATATTGACAAATGAAATTGTATTAACCGATATAGGTCAAGAAACATACAATTGTTCATTCACATATTAAGCTGCATTATATATTTCTTGTTTTGGTTGTACTCGATACATGCCAAAATGAACAATTCTGACTTAAACTACGAATGTTATAGAACTGTACATTAATCGAATGCTTCGATAGATGTACCTAGTTTTATAAATTAATTGCAAATGTAGTCTCTCGTTCTGGTCACGTAGCTATACGTGGTTAGTAAGAACTAGTGCATGGGGCCAAATAGTTACCGCGGGCAAAACTGAATCCAGCTATCACAACGAGTAGAACTATCGACGAAAAGCTTTTATTAAACGCTTATCTTAATACAATTATTATAATGATTTATGCATTTTTAGGTCACCTGAGACAAAGTCTCAAGTGACCTATTCTAATCGCCTTTTGTCCGTCGTCGTGCGTCGTCCGTCGTGCGTCCGTAAACAATTTACATTTACGACTTCTTCTTCAAAACCGCTACACCAAATTCAATGAAATTTGGCAGGGAGCTTCTATGGATGAAGGTCAACCGAAATTGTGAATTATATGGTCCCCACTCCCAAGGGGCCTGAGGGATGGGGCCAAAAAGGGTCAAATTGACTAAAACTTCAAAAATATTTTTCTCTACTCTCAGATATGGTGGAATCAAATACTCTTCATAGATGGAAGGATCTTATGGTGCTTTACCAAAATTGTGAATTTCATGACCCTGGGGTCTCACGTTTGCCCCTGGGGAGGGGGTAAACTTTCCTATAGTTTTGTAGGGAAATCACATTTTTGACTATGATTTGTTGGATTTCTATTGGAATTCATTCTAAAATGGTTTAACATTATCAGCATGGGATAACAGTTTGATGGTATGCACATGTTGGCCCTGACTGACCCCCAGGGGCTGATGGGCGGGGCCAAAAAGAGTCAAATTGACTGAAATTTCAAAAATCTTCTTCTCAATACCCATATAAGGTAGAATCAAATACTTTTCATAGATGGAAGGGTCTTATGGTGCTTTACCAAAATTGTGAATTTCATGACCCTTTGGTCTCACGTTTGCCCCTGGGGAGGGGGTAAACTTTACAATAGTTTATATAGGGAAATTACATTTTTGACTATGATTTGTTGGATTTCTATTGGAATTCATTCCAAACTGGTTAACATTATCAGCATGGGATAACAGTTTGATGGTATGCACATGTTGGCCCTGACTGACCCCCAGGGGCTGATGGGCGGGGGCCAAAAAGGGTGAAATTGACCGAAATTTCAAAAATCTTCCTCTCAATACCCATATAAGATAGAATCAAATACTTTTCATAGATGGAAGGGTCTTATGGTGCTTTACCAAAATTGTGAGTTTCATTACCCTGGGATCTCACGTTCGCCCCTGGGGACGGGGTAGACTTTACAATAGTTTATATAGGGAAATCACATTTTTGACAATCATTTAATTGTTTTATTCATTCTAACTTTCTTAACATTATCAGCATTGGATGACAGCTTATTGCTATGCACATGTTGGCCCTGACAGACCCCCAGGGACTGATGGGTGGGGCTAAAAAGGGTCAATTATATTAACTGAAATATTTCAAATCTCAGGTGACCGTTAAGGCCCATGGGCCTCTTGTTTTCAATTACAGGTGCAGCATTAATTCAAATGCGTTCAAAATCAAAATCAAAATAAAATTGAATTCAAAGTCAAGATTGCATTTTATAACCACATGTTAAGTATACGTAGATGATGCATACTAAGTTTCAAGAAAATTGCAAAGTCCTGTCATCATTTTCTCGATACTAAAATCTGATTAGTTTGAACAAAGATTAACGTCCCGTGAGCACCAGTCAGCGTCATACATGGAAGTGCGTCAAAGAAAGGAAAACAGAAATAATGAAAGTACAGATAAAAAGAAACGGGAAGGAAAGAAGATACAAAGATCTAATAAATTGTCATGTGAGCAGAAGATCATGTTTAGTCTTCTCAATGTTCCCAAGGACACTTCCAATTCGTAGAGGGAGGGGAGTTATATTGCACGCGTGGATGCGCGTGCTTACATAACGGGAGCGCATCAACCAATCAACCATTGTTTTTATTTTAACGATTTATTTTAATGGTACAAATGTACATTTGGTCCTGATATTTACTGGAATCAATGTAGGGGCGCTGCAGTCATACTAGCGGTCCTGCAGTAGTATAGGTGATGTTTTGATATATGTATCATTGTAACTGTGTAATTCAAACGTACAAATACATAATTGAATGTGGCCAATTTTACCATCTATGCAACACCTCATTTTATAAGTACCTAGCACATGTTTTATTTCACCTACCAATAGTATGACAATACAACACACCAGCATGTAACATGACTGTTTTGATACACAGTTTGAATGTCTTACATTCAATAGTCCAATTTAAGTCGAACTGTGGTACTGGACACTATACATTGGGGGTATCAAACAGTATACTCTGATATCATGTTTATTATATTTTATAGTATAATGGTATTGTATCGGTGTGAGGGAAATAACACTTTTATTGTCCCCCGAGTCATGAACTATTTCCCGTGGCGAAGCCGAGTGAAATAGTTAACGTCAAGGGGGACAATAAAAGTGTTATTTCCCGAAATACTCATACAATAACTGTTTTATTATACCGAAATTTAAATGATCATATTTCCCTCAAGGCTTAATGCTAGTAAATACAGTAAAGGCTGTTTCAATGATCAAATTTTAATAATGTTAATTGAAAAGCAACAAAAACAGACTGTATAAGCTAATAACAATAGTACAAACAAACTATATGGAAATTTGATATCAATAGTATACATATCATCTTTTAAACTACTTTTCGTGTGCTGTCCGTTTATTTCATTCCTTGTTTCGTTCAATTATATTGATATGCACAGTACAATTATTGAAATGGAAGTTCTTTGTTTGCTGTCTAGTAGCACTGGTTGTAGTTACACTACTGGTATTCATTTGATATGATGAAATATCACAAGAAGTTTGTCAATATCAAACCCATCATCCCAAAAATCAGGAAGTGGTACAATATCATTTGATACAGTAGATGTATTTGATGTTGGGAAGCATGTATACAAAGAATCAATGGTGATACTAGAATAGAGAGATGTTTTCGCACATTTCCCTGGCACTTATGTTTTCGCTGAGTATGTCAGAAATTTCTCTTTGTTTTGTCATTGCTCAGTCGAGCAGTATGCGCTCTGATTGAATTTTCAGATTTATGTAAACTTATGCCCAAGATGTGGCGGGCATCAACTACTTGTGGCAAAGCGTTCTTATACATGTAGCTCGTATACACTGATTTGTAGATTGGTACAGTGATTTGGCAAGCAGACATGCATCTTTGTTTAATTTACTGATGAAATTGTTCTCCCAAAAGGCTAATTTTTATACTAAACATTCATCTCTGTACAGAAAAAATTCTTTGGCCTTTGCCAAAAGTTTACATTTTCTGGATGGAGCTTCTCCATGTACTTCTCAAATGTTGAAACGCGACATCTATATATCAACTGTATCAACTACAGTCTTAAATCTTGTCAGTGTAGGATAAAGTTGTAATACCATTGTAGACAGCAATTTGTTTTCATTCATTACTGAAATTAAGTAGCATTTCGTCGTCTTTCATCTCTTAGGTCATCACCTCGATGATTTTTGGTGTCCTACTTCTGAAGATGTGCCCTTAAGCTTCCTCTCTTACAAAAGTAGTAAAAAACCTTTTGAAGTTTCTGTAGAAAAAAAAACAACATCACTTTCATACAGTTTTTTTTATATCCCATTGATCGATTGATTTTTTGTGTGAAGTCTCGGCAATACCGGCTTTTTTCAACTGTATCAACACAGATCTTAACATCTCGTTCACCTTTTTGAATGATTCACCATTAATGATATGCTCATCCCGTTTGTTCAAGGAGTGTTTTTGACGTACGTAACGTATGGTAATCATCGATTTCTTTGTGTAGTTTTTTTATTTTGTATAAAATCTACACGAAATTTCCAATACGTCATTCCACGAGCCTTATTCACTGCAGTTCTAATCACATGCTGTGTGTTTGGACTGTCTTTCTCCGACACAATCCTTTCTAAGGCTTCTTCGTCCAGGTTGTAAAATCGTGATGATGAAACCATGTATGTGTAGCATTCACCGGGCGAGTTGTCAACAAACTGTGAGACTCAAACTGTGTCTGCTTCGTCGTGGTCGCCAAATGTTTTCCAAATGTGCTTTCTGATTGCATCGTTATACAAGAGGTGGCCGTAGAGACGCTCCAAAGGGACATGCCAACTGCATTGTCCAATCAGAATGAACGAAGGGGAAAAAAACTGAAAATATGAATGCGCTCATTCCTTTTGACTATTAACCTGGTAAATAACATTTTGGAGGAGGTGGTTCAAACAGCATTTGTATTGTCTACTTTTTATATAGTGTACAACAAGAAAAGGTGTAATAGCAAAATATACCGATGTAGCTCAATCTCTTAGAATATAGAATAGAATTCATTGTCAACAGCTCACAAA
This sequence comes from Pecten maximus, assembly GCF_902652985.1. Taxonomy (NCBI): domain Eukaryota; kingdom Metazoa; phylum Mollusca; class Bivalvia; order Pectinida; family Pectinidae; genus Pecten; species Pecten maximus. Next base: position 31,169,472 of record NC_047018.1, read on the forward strand.
TGTACGCCAAATTGTAACGCTATTTATTCTATATTTCATTATGACGTCATGTAACATGACGGAGCTATATGCAATTCTTAATTTTCACCGTTGTCGTTGGGAAGCAGTGTTCTGAGTGGTCAAATAAGAAAAAGAACAGAATGAATCATAGAATGAATAATTTATGATATTTCACTGGTAAAATGTAATAAATCTTGTTTGCAGTGATACGACATTCCTATGGATACTTATGTTATCTTTATATGTCTTCTGATATTAGGAAACAATCAAATGAAGATAATGGCTTGAAAATCTGTCTGTAGTTATCGATTATGGTAATATTAAAACGTAAGGAGATATTTGTAGCAAGCTATACAATGTTATCATTATAACAACATACATTGTAGCGATAGTATGTCCATAAAGATTTCATCAGGTAACCAAGATTCCAAGTAAAAATAGCGAAAGATTTATAATCCAACTAAACTGTTGCCATTGTGCTCCCGTTACTAATGAACAGTAAAAAAACTTGTTCCCTAATTTTTCCTTACATTATAAGCTCCAACTTATCTTACTTCATTTAGCAGAACACATCACCATAGGTCAACGTGCGGTATGGGAGTAAGTTAAGGGTGCCTCTTTCAGACCGTGCCTTTTGTTGATATCCCATGGAGGCTGTTTGTAAGTTTCTTGTTTTTTATTCAATATTTGGCTTCCGCTTTTTGGGTTTTTTTTCATACGTCATCTTTTCTATGAACCAGTATATCTAGTGATGCTATTGGTTATAATACTTTCGGGCTATGGTATATTTTTCGACAGATCGACATGCTCCTACGTCTATACTTCATCATACAGTACATCGGTATGTGATTCACATTGGTGGGGGAAATGGTAAGTTTTCTTTAGTTTAGTTCTGTCTGTTCTATTTATGTTCTCTTTTATTTTAGATTGTAACAAAAATGATAAAGACAATCATGGCACAAGGTTACGCATTCATTTCCATTATAAATGGCTTTTTAGCATCAATATCGCCCTTCTATTATGCAATAAAAAAATGATCTAATCACATCTATATTGCCTAATTGTCAATATACCGCTTCTCCTTGTAATGAAATACCTGAAGGCTACAGGAAATTGCGAAATATCTTAACAATTCTACCATATTCCAAATAAATCAATACTTAATATTCAAATATATTACCTATTTGAAAGAAATCCAATGTTGCTTTATAGCTGGCATCAAAAGCATGTGACCAGATATAGACGAAGAACGGGATATAGGTGCTGCCATGGTTACCACGGTTCCAGGTGTAATACACGTACGTAGAATTATGTTTTATACCATTTCATTCTGTTCTACCTTTATGCAACTTTCCACATGTGTTGAGTTCATTCTGAAGACCATTCAGATTTTATCTGGAAGGCGCCGTTTAGCTCTTAGATAATTGGTCGTTACATTCTTCACGGCCGGTCAGCATTGTAAAGGCCATTAATGTCTAAAAAGGCGAGTAAAAATTGGCTTGAAACGAAACAATATCAAACACACAAGATGTGTTAAGATATAAGGTATATGGGTACACTCACATATATAGTTTAAAATAAAAACTGTGGCTATGTTAACTTATATCTTTGGTACAGATCAACAACGTTTAGATAGTTCAAAATGTTGCTTATGTAAACAGTTTTGAAAAGAAGTTGGTCTTATCGATTGTAGGTCCAAGCACTCCAATGACAAATATTTACATTCTGACTGTTGATTCTGTATATTACCTTACCAAATGAAAACACCAAATAAATTATGAATACAGTATGGAAACATTGTTTTACGTGCTGATTTTACACACATTCTTACATTAGACAAAATATTAATACGCCTCAGAAATATTCCCCGTTTCATTTCCGTAAATTGTGTGTTCATTCTGTTCCATCTATTCACATAAAATAAATTTTATCTAACACGAATAATTGTATCATATGCTATTTGATGTCTTTTTGTTTTGACTCAAAAGCAAAAAAAAAAAAATTAAAAACAGACCAAAATAACATGATAACATCTGAAAACTGTGGAGCGGAAGGACACGGTAAACGATGGTACATTGGCGGGATCACCGGCTGTTAATCAAATAAGCATCTGTTCGTATATAGTTATCAAAAGTTAAAAATTTAAAAACGTCTTTTTTCTCAAATCATTCTAATGTAGATATGTCAATTAATGCGCACCTCGCAAGAAGATAGCTGCTGCTATTCATAGCCGCCATGAAAAAAATCTATTTAATCCATATGTATTTAACGGTAAATTGTTCATTGCATGGGGCCGCGGTGGCCGAGTGGTTAAGGTGTCCCGACACTTTATCACTAGCCCTCCACCTCTGGGTTGCGAGTTCGAAGGCTACGTGGGGCAGTTGCCAGGTACTGACCGTAGGCCGGTGGTTTTTCTCCGGGTACTCCGGCTTTCCTCCACCTCCAAAACCTGGCACGTCCTTAAATGACCCTGGCTGTTAATAGGACGTTAAACAAAAACAAACCAAACAAACCAAAGTTCATTGCATGTAATGCACCGAAGCTGGTTCACGTGCTTTAATAAGTAAGAATGCATTATCCATGAATGATACATCCTAAGATGGACAATGACAGTATTTAAAGTATTTAAATCAGTTCAATGTTAAATTTAGCAAACTTCTCATCTAGAAGGGACCCCTTAAATGATCAATACCTGAAAATAAAATTGAACAAACAAAATTCAACAATCATACTTCTTTATGCATGTCGTAAACCGACGTGACTTAGAAGAGTTGAACAATGCTAGCCCTTTCTCGTTTGTTTTCAATCCGAGAAAATAATCACCAAACATTATTTTTGTATTTGTTGAAAGTGGGGCTTTTTTTTTTTTACTATTTCAGCGATATGTATCCCTGCGTGCGAAAATCACAAGATATGTGTATCCCCAAACCACTGCGAATACCCGGCGGGAACTGCCAGACCAACATGTGAAAAAAGTATGTATTACTGCTTAAGGATATTTGTCAGCCAATGTGATATATGCAAAAGATACAATGAACGCTTTGCTCAATACTAATCGATATATAACAAAAATAACCCAAAACATAACATGATTACAATGACATTTTTTTACAGTTACAGTTGTTTTAAAAACTGTCATAATTATTATATGAAATTAGTTTCTTTTGTCTGCCAAATACGTATTTTCACTTGCTTCAGCATTTATATAATATGTACATTAAAAAATGATATGGCCCACACCTCGCCCTTTTGAATTAATTCCAAAGATGCGACAACCAATCCACTTGATGACCATAAATAGGTAAGTATTTTGATTTAGTTACAAATTATTTCAAATCAAATTTCAATGTGCATCGCTGTTATTTTGTAGTTTGATGTAAGGTTTGTTTTCGGTAAGTAAGTTGTAAACAATACAGATACCTACAACAAGAACGTTGACATGCTCATGTGTTACGTCTTGATTTCCTTCTGTGGTGGTTGAAAAGATCATTAATTGCTCTAACTGGTATTGTGCATTTACATATCCTATACCACTGAACCGGTTCTGTGTTAAAAGTATTGAACAGTACTACTGCTGAGCCGGTAATGTGTTAAAGATATGTAACAGTACTATCGCTGAGCCGGTTCTGTGGTAAAGGTATGTATGGGTACTACCGTTGAACCGGTTATGTGTTAAAGGTATATACCAGATACATCACTATTGTTCCGTAATGTTGATGATCCGAATGGAACATTTGATTTTCCGGAATACCTCCTAATTAAAATTCTAATTTTGCTTTCCAGCATCTTAGTCATACACATACCAGAGTAGCCTCCCCTTTGCCCAATAAAACCCCTCTACACATCTAATACAATAATCTCATGCTTCCCAATAAGGACCGGAAACCGTCTTTTTAGATCAATCGGAATATATTTTAGGATAGAGGATCAGCCCTTATGCCAACAGAAAAGAAATTTAGAGGTGTAAAGTATACACACTAAAACACTCTTTTCTTACTGACGCTGCAGACAGAACATTTTCGGTCAGAATGGATAGCTGACAATTAAGCTTAAAGATAAAGCTTAATTGGTTATTGAAATTTCCATATTTCTTATTTCTATTTCAAGATGTCACCCTTGCTTTCCACTACTTACGATGTTAACATATCCTCGTTAATTCAATATTCAAGGATTTTCATCCATTATCACGGTTTTCGAGACAAATGTAATAGACTTCATTTCTGACAGATTTTGGTCAAACTTTACGCTAAGGTCAAAAATGGTATACGTATGGCATCGTTGTGATTCATGCTTCCAAGGTCAAGGCCAAAGTCACACTTGTTGTATACGATATAAACACTTGGAAACGTCATTCTTTTACGGGTTTTGTCAAACTTTATGGAAAGGTCACATGGCAGCGGGAACAATGTCCCACAAAAATGTTAGGGCTTCTATTTTGTCCGTGTTTTATTGATTTTAAATTAGAATTACAGTCCCTTTATTATCCCGGTACATTTTTGTTGGTTGTTTTGGTTTATATATATTGTTCTGTTAGCTAAGGAAGAACACATTGTAAACAAAGCTTCGCCTCACTTTGACACGGAAGTTTACAGAAAAGGCAACTGGATGATGGGGAAAAACTACAGTTACGTAGATTGGGAATCCTAAAATACATTGTAATCAGACAAGCATAAGTATCCTATCAAAGTCTAGAGACAATGTTACCTTAATTTACAGTTACCATTATCGTAACGAAGTGAATACAAAGATAATGGAATAGCTGTAATACATGCCTCTTACACATGACATATCAAAAATAATTAAACATCTAGCATAGATTGGACAGAAGATCTAGTATCTCCTGAGACATATCCTGGTGGAAACGCCGATATCCCTTTAGCCAATTCAGGCTAATGGCTAATCAAAACTAGCAAAATTTCAATTAAGGTGGTGATACCAAGATATATGATTTTGATTAATTATAAATTTTAACGTTGTGTTGCTGATATATAAATTATACGTTACATGATATATATAAATCAACAACATATCGATTTTAGATCTGACAGGATGCAAGATTAAACTTCCTGGCCGGCAAAAACGCGATAAATTATATGAAGCCTCTGTGACAACGAAACTATGCTAAATGGCCTGTCCCTCGAGCTGCATACCATATATCTACTGTCAATTTGAAATATCACGTACACACATGTAAAGCGATCATATGTAGGATCGGAAATGTATTAATACTCTTTGATACGATCCAGTAAAGAAACAGTACTGCTAATGTCTGTTAAGAGATATGAACGATCTATCATGATACAGAAGTTCACCACCATTATTCTTTTTGCGACAACATGCGTAGATTCAACTCCACATTTCCAATATTCTAGAAACACTGCATACCTAAAATGATATGCGTAGCTAAATATATAATGTCGATCTGTAAACACATTTTCTGAAATAGATTATTCATTCGATGTTCGTGAAATAGTGAAAAATAAGCAGAACTGGAGTCACAAACAGACCAGCTTCAAAATCCTGGCGAAATGTTAAAGAAAATCTCTGATATGAAACCGACTTGGGGGAGGAGGGAAGGGCAGCTAAGAACAAAGTATTTCATTTTAAATAATTAATATTAACATCGATCCTGGATGTATTAAATGTAAACCATAGCAGGTAATTTTCCAAGGTACTTTCCCTTGTGTATCGATTACGTTGGGAAGTGAAAGCAAAAATGATAACATAACAGTATCACATCTGGAACGGTATATCGAGAACTCTTCAAATCATGCCTCTCTTTTCGTATTCTGTATTGATCAAAGTCTATATATTGGGAATAATAGTATACCTTCTGATAAGAAAGGTTGAAATCGTAAAAGGTCATCATTTATTGATCGCAGTTGAACATAAATAGCTTAAACTATAGAAGTGGCTCCTACTTGTCGGTACACTAGGTACTCACTATATTGGAAATAGAGTTATTATACTTCTCGTGACGGGAGATGTTTTTGAAAAAAAATTGTTAAGGGTAAGTTTTGGTTAAAAGTGTTAACTAAGTCTAACATTTTAACGATATTAAATAACAATAAATACTTATTATGAACTGATATATATGTATCCATCCAATATACATGTATATAATACTGTATAATTTATCAATACGTTGTATTTATTTGTTTCTGTTTCAGTGGACAAGTGCATATCAACGGCAGTAATTCGATGCCTGATTTATATCTCATAGTAGCATTAACGTAATAATGCTATCTGGAAACCTCCATAGCGATATCATACAGTAATATCTATGACCAACTATTATCCTAGCGATTCCATCTTAATATAATCTTGACTGGTGCGAGACAGATCCGACAGATGTGTTCTGAGGATTATATCTGCTAATCCTTTAATTTTAGTGCAATTTATTTCATTTCTTTGCAAAGGATTGAACCTCGTTAACCTTTGAGCCACTGAGATATGACATGGTAAAAATTATAAACTGTTCATCATATCAGCATGTGGATTTTTTTTTTGCTTTTCATTTAAAAGTCAGTTTCTTTGTTTTCATTCCCCAAACGAAATTAGATATTTTTCTTACAATATAGGAATCTTATCAGGTGAGTTTGTATATGTCAATATTGTAATCAATATAGCCCGGACCATTTTTCATTGTCTGTACAAGTCAGAAATTGATTGTGAGCCTTCAATAAGGACAATGGTGCAATATAATGGCTTTTTAAAAGTTTTTTTATTTTGTCTGAGTTATGTAATAACAAGTAGTAATGCTCGCAAAAATAAAATCTTCTATAGTCGTTTCATAAAAACTCGTTTAAAATTATATATACAGGTCCGGTGACATAAGAATCAAACGGATATCAGTATTTTTTAGTATGATTTTCGATATTGTGAAACAATGCTTTGAAAAACAGCAGTTAAAAAAAACTGGAGCAGTCAGTCGAATAATGACAATGTTGAAAAATAGAAATATAATGTAGCAAGAGAAAGCTTTCATTTATTCCATTGTGTAGATTACAATTACAATAAGTATGCCTTTTTTAGAATTCAACACTGACAATGAAGATTGATAGAAAAAAACTATGTTGGAACAAGCATAGAATTTTCATATACAGTACATGTATAAAGAGATCCTGTATAACCAAATCGCTGTAAAATAGGGTAACAGTCTATAGTAACAGTCTATGGTAACAGTCTATAGTAACTATGGTAACAGTCTATGGTAACAGTCTATGGTAACAGTCTATGGTAACAGTCTATGGTAACAGTCTATGGTAACAGTCTATAGTAACTATGGTAATAGTCTATGGTAACAGTCTATGGTAACAGTCTATGGTAACAGTATATGGTAACAGTCTATGGTAACAGTCTATGGTAACAGTCAATATACTAACTTTGGTTATCATCATATGTTTTCTCCAAATAATACTTAACAGGCATGTTTACGTTCAAAACTGTTTCTACAACTCTTACTTGTATTGTCGACGGCAAAGGTTTTCCTGGATTTGGTATGATGTATCGCAAACGACCCATAGTTCGACGTTTAAAAGCATTGTCTTTGATTTCGAATATTTTTCCTGTGTATTTGTTGACATGTTTAACCGAGGTTAGTTTTCGTTTATTTAATGATAATACACAACTATAACATCAATAGCACCAAATAGTACATACATCAGGGAAGTATCACTCAACTGCCTTGACCTACCATCCAATGGCATCTACACCCGAACACACTTACTACACCCAAACAAACTTGCTACACCCGAACACACTTACTACACCCAAACACACTTACTACACCCGAACACACTTACTACACCCGAACACACTTACTACATCCGAACACACTTACTACACCCAAACACACTTACTACACCCGAACACACTTACTACACCCAAACACACTTACTACACCCAAACACACTTACTACACCCAAACACACTTACTACACCCGAACACACTTACTACACACGAACACACTTACTACACCCAAACACACTTACTACACCCGTCCTTAAATGACCTTAGCTGTTAATAGGACGTTAAACAAAATAAACCAAACCAAACCAAACTACACCCGAACACACTTACTACACTCAAACACACTTACTACACTCAAACACAATTACTACTCCCAAACACACTTACTACACCCAAACACACTTACTACACCCAAACACACTTACTACACCCAAACACACTTAATACACCCGAACACACTTAATACACCCGAACACACTTACTACACCCAAACACACTTACTACACCCAAACACACTTACTACACCTGAACACACTTACTACACCCAAACACACTTACTACTCCCGAACACACTTACTACACCCAAACATACTTACTACACCCAAACACACTTACTACACCCAAACACACTTACTACTCCCGAACACACTTACTACTCCCGAACACACTTACTACACCCGAACACAATTGCTAGTCACATATATGAATTGCTGCACCCGAACACACTTACTACACCCAAACACACTTACTACTCCCGAACACACTTACTACACCCAAACACACTTACTACACCCAAACACACTTACTACACCCAAACACACTTACTACACCCAAACACACTTACTACTCCCGAACACACTTACTACACCCGAACACAATTGCTAGTCACATATATGAATTGCTGCACCCGAACACACTTACTACACCCGAACACACTTACTACTCCCGAACACACTTACTACACCCGAACACACTTACTACACCCGAACACACTTACTACACCCGAACACACTTGCTACACTCACAGATATGAATTGCTGCACCCGAACACACTTACTACACCCGGACACACTTGCTGCAGTCACAGATATGAATTGCTGCACCCGAACACACTTGCTACAGTCACAGATATGAATTGCTGCACCCGAACACACTTACTACACCCGAACACACTTACTACACCCGGACACACTTGCTGCAGTCACAGATATGAATTGCTGCACCCGAACACACTTGCTACAGTCACAGATATGAATTGCTGCACCCGAACACACTTGCTACAGTCACAGATATGAATTGCTGCACCCGAACACACTTACTACACCCGAACACACTTACTACACCCGAACACACTTACTACACCCGAACACACTTACTACTCCCGAACACACTTACTCCGCCCGAACACAATTGCTAGTAACATATATGAATTGCTGCACCCGAACACACTTACTACACCCGGACACACTTGCTGCAGTCACAGATATGAATTACGACTCGTGTACAATCACAACAGTGAACATAAATTTACATCAAATCACAATTTCAGTATAAGATGTTCAAACATTATCATTCACCCTCCCAAACTAGATCAAGACTTTGAGGGTTACATATCTTAAATCCTGGACACATACATGCACTGCATATCAATGATGTCTTTCAAAATACCTTCATGGATACAAAGATTCATATTTTTAATAAAGAAACACAACTCCCAAAATCCACCCACATTACAATACAATAAATACATTATAAATCTACTAAGGAGAAGTATGGTTTATTTCTGTTTAGGTCGACTTGTGTCTATACTCCGTATATAAAAACAAAGGAAGGTGATAGACATATTTTATCGGGATACTGGTAAGTTTTGATTTATTCTACTTTACTTTCAACGTTCTAATCAAGTTTAGATTGTAACTACAAAAAGACAAATCTTCACAGAATATACTGAGATTGCTGTCCATCTAAGATCGGTGTAAGCTATTTTGCATCAACCCCACATTTTTAGTAAGCAATCTTAAACTTGTTCAATATAATCAACTCCTATGGCCATGTAAAATATACAGGTAGTTTATAAGCCATGTTGAAATGAAAGATATTTCAAACTTTTTGCCTGCTTTGAATGGTAAATTAACAAACATGATAAAAATGAAAACTCGTTTTTGTAGCATGCATCATAGGTATAGGACCAGGTATAGACTCGGGACGAGATATAGGTGCTGCCGTGGCTACCAAGGCTCCAAATGTAATATGCGTATGTAGACTATGTTTTACTCAATCTATTAAATACAATTTTCCTTTCAATGTATTAATTTCTGTTGTCCCTGATGTCTTATACGTGACCTTTGTAAAACTCAAATAAAGCCACACTGTTACATTTATTTTAAGACATGTATTATTAGTTATTATCAGTTATTTTGAGGAATAAATCTCTGAACCCAATATTTATCAAATACCATTATTAGAATACCATTTCAGACTAATGGTTTATTGGAAAGGTCATTTCTCCCAATCGGCTGTCAAGCTTAGTGCTATTTGAAATGAAGGGAGGTAACTCTTACAGATGACACAGTGGGGGGGGGGGGGGGGGGGGGGGGGGGGTTGCTGAATACAGCAGGTCAGACTTTTTAAAATTTTGCTGTCATCCTGATCCTGCGTCTGCAGCCTTCTAATGTACTACTTCATCATGATCATCGTATCATGGGGTCATTCGGCATTTAGCGTGCTGTCTTAAATTAACCAGAATATATGACAATGTAAAAATCTGCCCCGGGGGCAGCCATAGTCGTGTACAAGTTAGCCTCTTATATATTTGTATATGTATGTGAATTTGGATAGAAGGAACAATGTTTACCCATTCCCCTCCGAGATTCAGTTACAAAATCGGCAAACCGTGTGTTTGAATTTCTAGAAAATGGTACATGTATATGTATTTTACTATTCAAGGGTTTGTGCCCATGCATGTAAAAATCACGGGAGATGTGCATCCCCAAACTACTGCACATACCTGTTGAAAAAGTATGGTGTTTTTTAAGTCAATCCATACACTTTTTTAATTAGGAGGACAAGCATAATTACATTGCTCAATTATAATCGATACATGTTGATGAAAACATGATTACAGTAAATATGATGATTTTGAGAACATTTGGAAAAATTACACATAAAATTCCGTATTTCTTATCACATTATATCATAATTATTATGTAAAATAAACATCTACATAGGTAAACAATCCTTGAAGTCAATACTTTCGTATTCTATACAGCTTTTACTTGGTTCTACGCTTAAATTACAATGTATATGTAAAATATATTTGTTTGAATGGCCATCACTTCGCCCTATGGAATTAGTTAAATGTAATTAAAGGAATACTATTTATGCATGTTGTAAACGGTTGTGAATTAGGAAAGTAGAAGTAATGCTGCCCTTTAGTCGTCTTGTTTCAACCCCCCAACCCCCCAACCCCCCGAATGTGGATATATTTTGTCCCTCTGTATTGACGATGGAGTATATTTTGTCTTGTATATTGGCGATGGTATATTTTGTCTTGTGTATTGACGATGTGGTATATTTTGTCCTGTTTATTGACGATGTGGTATATTTTGTCCCTCTGTATTGAAGATGCGGTATAGTTTGTCCTGTGTATTGACGATGCGGTATATTTTGTCGTGTGTATTCACGATGCGGTATATTTTGTCCTGTGTATTCACGATGCGGTATATTTTGTCCTATGTATTGACGATGTGGTATATTTTGTCCCTCTGTATTGAAGATGCGGTATAGTTTGTCCTGTGTATTGACGATGTGGTATATTTTGTCCTGTGTATTCACGATGCGGTATATTTTGTCCTGTGTATTGACGATGTGGTATATTTTGTCCCTCTGTATTGAAGATGCGGTATAGTTTGTCCTGTGTATTGACGATGTGGTATATTTTGTCCTGTGAATTCACGATGCGGTATATTTTGTCCTGTGTATTGTCGATGCAGTATATTTTGTCTTGTGTATTGACGACGTGGTATATTTTGTCGCTCTGTATTGACGATGCAGTATATTATGTCCTTTGTATTGACGATGCAGTATATTTTGTCCTCTGTATTGAAGATGCGGTATAGTTTGTCCTGTGTATTGACGATGTGGTATATTTTGTCCTGTGAATTCACGATGCGGTATATTTTGTCCTGTGTATTGACGATGCAGTATATTTTGTCCTGTGTATTGTCGATGCAGTATATTTTGTCTTGTGTATTGACGACGTGGTATATTTTGTCGCTCTGTATTGACGATGCAGTATATTTTGTCCTGTGTATTGACGATGCAGTATATTTTGTCCTGTGTATTGACGATGCGGTATGTTTTGTCCATCTGTTTTGACGATGCAGTGTATTTTATCCTGTGTGATTGATGATGCAGTATATTTTGTCCTGTGTATTGACGATGCAGTACATTTTGTCCTGTATATTCACGATGCAGTATATTTTGTCCTATGTATTGAGAATGCAGTATATTTTGTCCTATGTATTGAGAATGCAGTATATTTTGTCCTATGTATTGAGAATGCAGTATATTTTGTCCGGCGATTGACGATGCGGTATATTTTGTCCTGTGTATTCACGATGCAGTATATTTTGTCCTGTGTGATTGGACTAGTTCCTCAATGTATGGACGACCGGATAACACATACAATTTAAGCACATTTCGATGAAAAATTTCAGAGCAAGATATTGCACAGCCAGAGAAATGAATTAATCTACATCATACAGCTATTGCGTCTTACTAGGTCTCGGCGTTGAGGGCCGAAAGTATGTACTCTTTCCAATGGTATTTCCAAAACCAGTTCTACCGGTTGTATGCTTGTCGCCTCTGCAGTTTCCTCGCAGAACAACATAAGTGTTTGGTTCAATCACATATCTGTACATGCAAGTTTAGCTGCGCTAACCTTGGAAATATGTCAAACATAGAATAGTTATCATCGTTTACTACATATGAGACTGCAATATAAACTATTACATACATTACTGTTGTATATTTAAACTTATATTTAAATCAGGGATGTCATGTTCTCAAAATAAGAACTACGGTGGTGACAAATGAACCATTAGGCCTATCAACAATAAAAAAAAGTATCGAACATTTCTGACATCATATCGATCATCGGAACAAAATACAGGAAGCGCGTGTAAATAAAAAAAGTTCCTTTACACATATACATGTATTATCCATCTTATTAATCATTATCAATCGTGTGCAGAGGAGTTGTATTTTAAGTTTATTGTAAGGGAACAGGAGAAAAGAATTTTTTTATTCACGATCAGAGTAATGTACTGGTATACTATGGATCTAAGTGTGTATTTACATGTACGCGTACTTAGGCGCTAATAACTGCTTGAGTGTAATTTAGCAGCGCTAACGACTGCTTGAAGACAATTTAGCAGCGCTAACGACTGCTTGAGTGTAATTTAGCAGCGCTAAAGACTGCTTGGGTACAATTTAGCAGCGCTAACGACTGCTTGAGTACAATTTAGCAGCGCTAACGACTGCTTGGGTACAATTTAGCAGCGCTAACTACTGTTTGGGTGTAATTTAGCAGCGCTAACGACTGTTTGAATGTGATTTAGCAGCGCTAACTACTGTTAGAGTGTAATTTAGCAGCGCTAACGACTGCTTGAGTCTAATTTAGCCGCGCTAACGACTGTTTGAGTGTAATTTAGCCGCGCTAACGACTGTTTGAGTGTAATTTAGCCACGCTAACGACTGTTTGAGTGTAATTTAGCCGCGCTAACGACTGTTTGAGTGTAATTTAGCCGCGCTCACGACTGTTTGAGTGTAATTTAGCTGCGCTAACGACTGCTTTAGTGTAATTTAGTCGCGCTAACGACTGCTTTAGTGTAATTTACGATGTTAAAAACAATGACTTATCACAGTCGACGTCCTCACACTGCTAACAGTATCTTATCTAGGAGCTTGAGGTACAGACACAAAATAATGAAGATGCACTATATTCATAAACAAGGTTCGACCCATTTTAGCACCTTTCTCTTCGTTACGTGAACATGTGATATCTTTGGGACATAAAATCCATTGTGGCCTTATCAGCTGACGCTAATCAAATGGCGTGTTCCAATATTCTAACACTATGATTTGATTTATTACGATACGTATTTCAGCTTATAACAGCATGTTGCGCTATTTATAAGAGCCGGAAGTGTGGCTATGATAAAACAGTATAATTGTGTTGAGATAAATGGTGTTATCTTAAAGGTGCTCTTTTTAATTTGCTTCTTTGAATAAATGCGTTATCACTCAAGAGGGGCGTCTTATAGTGAGATCTAACTTCCAGATACCGTCCGTTTTATGTGACGTTATTATACAACACAGAGACAAACAATGCGTGTTCGATCGCTTATCTATTATTTTTATTTCATTGTCTTTCTGTGAAAACACTACCTACCTTACTATACATTAGCGATTAAGATCAACAGTCTGTAAGACTATAAATGTATTACATTGCATGTTGTCTACATCTGTAAAATAGTTTGGAATTTTAACATATATACTGTTGATGGCAAAATTAATCCTTCGCGTGATATGATAATCTTAAAGTACATTTACTTAAGTACGTAACGTCCGAGAAAAACCGCCCATCAATTTACAATTGTATATTACATTTCAAAGGCGCGAATGTCTATATCATAATGCCATTTCGATTTGTTATGCAATCGAGTTGTAAAGTACATTTTGAATCAATATTAATAAAATAACTTTTACTTCCCATCCCCTGCTTCCATGATAATTCTCCTCTCTAGATCTAACATCTCTGTTAGATTTTCATGTAACGTAGTGAGAATGACCCTCTTGATTTTAATTAGATTGCTGCAAAAGACTTGACTCTGGGATTTTTTTTTTTTTTTTTTTACATCTTTCACAGAATCAAAAAAAAAAATAACTAGTAACTGTGGCCGTTATGAAACAAACATTGTAATGTATGTCTGTTTAGGTCAGATTGGCCGAACACTCACAGAATAATTATGCACTGATAAGCTAAGTTTATTTCTGGTTCAGGACTTTTTAAAGTTCATTATACCAGACTCAAAATAATACATAATACAGATTGATACAGTATTTCTGTCCGGTCTAATGTGCATTGTTTTTATGAGTTAATTAATTAGTTTGATAACATATTTTTCATATGTATAAATAAATATAGTATATCCAAGCAGTGGGACAATATTATTTTCGACATCTGTAGAACCATCGTGAAGGTTTTCAGGCGTTAGATATGATATAAATTATAAGAGCGAAGCTCTTCGGGCAGCGAAGCTCTTTACCGTTAACGTGCACGTATGTACAATATTCTAGTCCAACTTCGCATAACGTCCTGCAGAAAAATTTCTGCCGGAAACGGAAACAGTAACAGTAAGGAGCCCGGTGCAGATGTCTGCAGAAACTGTTAACATAAAAAGTCTATATAACGTACAATCCAGTTGGTGTGTTCATAATGCTGACTAATTATTTTAAGAAAAAAATATCTCTTATAGCGTGAGAATAAAATATAGCTCGAGTTATGGTTTCGAGGACGGAACTGGGAACATTCGGCATATTACGGAAGATTGCCGGAAATTAACCGAGATGTTGCGATTGCAATTGATTGTGGACGGAAAGTACCGACAGTTCCCGGTCGCAGAATCGGTATGTGGAAAATTACCGATAGTTAACGACTGTTAAAGGTCATGCCATAAAAGGTCACATTTCACGGGTCGTCTGCTTCAACTATCAACAAAGCTGCACGTCAACACAACCAAGATTCAAGACACACAATTGGTAAATTGGTTGATCTGGTTATTCCTCCCCCAACAAATTAGTTTTTATTTTGCACTTAAAATCTAATTTTGAATTTGAGACATGTAGAAATCTAGATCAAAAAAGATATTATTGAAACTGTTTTATCACTGCCAGTGCAACATTAAGTATTATTGGAACTGCATTTTTTTTCTCTCATTTAAATAATATTAAAAAAAAAATAAAGATAAGCTATTATTTTCCTAAAGTAAAATAATTTGCAGCACAGTTAACATTTTTCTGCAAAATACTGGTAGATCTAGAGAGACATATGTATAGATAATATAAATTAATAACCTTAGGCCAGGGACATATACTATTATGATATGTCCCTGCTTAGGCCTACTGTAGAGATTCTACTGTATATGTAGTGCCTACTCTAAACTGGTATATGCTTTAAAAGCTACTGGAAAAGAATTGGTATTATTCAATTTATTGCAACATAGATAAAAAAAAGTTAAGGCTGTTCTATATATTCTTTAATCTATTTCAAATTCCACATACAGGACGCATATGCTATTCATTAATGGTTGGGCTACACTTTCTGAAGTGAAAGCAGCAGCAATCTATTTGGACGGAATCAATGGAAATAATCGGCATGTATTCAATATGTCATGTTTTGATCCTTCGACTACAAGTGGCCATATACCTACAGTGGAACTGCTGTTAGAAAATTCTCATTTTAAGTATATAAACTTGAAATTATACAATAAATCATTCAAACTCAATTGGTAATGACATAGACATATGTCTCTGGTAGTGATGACACATACCAGAGACTTGTATATCAGGTATGGTCAACCCCAAACAGAAAACACAAAAAAAAAAAAAATCAAATGGGTTTTGAAAGTCAGCACAAAGCAATGGAGATAATCAATTCAAACACTCCTGCAAATTCAAAAAATCCTTTGCATGTTGATATTGACCATACATACTACATACAACCCAGGAAATGAAGCATTTCACAAGTTTCTGAGAAAATAGCATCTTCAGAAAAGTCTTTCTGGTTACCGGTAATTAATTACTTTCTCGTAATTAAACGGCGAAACGTTTATCACAATATTTTTATGTTGTACGTTGGTCTAGCTAGCTTCGCTCTTTTCAGGCATTGCCTGTTTCATATTATATTTCCCGCTTTAGATATTATATACGGAATTCCAAGCTTTTCACTGACCAAGATTAACAAGCGTGATAGTGATCATCTTCCGGATCAACAAACCGACTTCGACCTAGGCTAGCCTGTGTGTATAATCTAATACTCTGTTATGTACAATACACTGATGTTGGTTAAAGAAACCAACTTACAGAAAATGCTGTCACTGTCATGTACATTTATGTAATTATTTTGAAAAACGCCATGCTGACCTGAATCAAACGGTCGATGTTCTCACTGTACATGTGTAACTGATAATTATAACTATATAAGAGTGCTTTACTGCTTCGGTAGCCTAATTCTTGAGACTCGTATCAATAGTCATAATACAAAGCTACAACGAGGAAAACTTGCAAATATTCTTTTTTTAACACACAGTCACTAGATTGAATTGTTTTCCCTTAGATGCATAACAATGCGCTACGCTCGAGGTCTTAAATGAACACATTCCATACACGGTCCTTGAACAGGTTGCATTGGGGAATACTGAATAGCATAGTATAATATGCAACCTTGCTAAGTAGGAGTTATACTCTACCTTAGTATATAGTTCCTATCAACAACAGCCAGGGTCATTTTGAGACGGGGCCTCCTTGAATACCTTGTAGCTACCTCGCTATATATGAGAGACCATTCACATGATATACAGATCTAGACAAATTGTGGGAATTCAAGATTCTTGCCCATAGACACATTGTTACAAGATTGGTCTAAGACCTTGGCTTCCTGGGAAACACAATTTATGTGGGTATTAAAGGTCAAACCACACACTTTTAATTTTCACATGTTGTATTCTTTAATTATGCTTTGTCTACTGAAATATTGTACAGTAGCCCCTCTGACTGGTCCAAATTCACCTTTAGCCTAATGTAGAGTGTCATAAGAGACCACTGGTTTGAGACCCAGCATTGGTAGAATGTTTTTTCATTAATCTATTCTGTTACACTTGTTTAGTGTAGATAAAACTGTTGTCCGGATATGCTTGTCTTGTCAGGTTTTCTTTATATTGAGAATACAGTGGTTATAACTGCAAAACTTCTGTTTTAGGATATAATCAGAATGGTTAACACATCTGCTCTGTGGTTTGTGGTGGTCGCCGCAATGTGGGGAGGCACCAATCCTCTAATCAAGAGGGGAAGCAAGGGTGTGGAAAATGTCAAAGAACATAACAGGATTCAACAGTTTTTATCTGAACTAAAATTTCTCTTCTTTAACTGGAAGGTATGTATTATCAAAAAAGTGTACACTGTAGATACCTGTACAGTCAGATTTTGAATATTCTTTTCAGAATTTGAAAGTCCTTTTCATTTATCAATTGATCAATAAATTATTATTAATATGATTATGTACTTTTCTAAAATGATATGAATTGTGAAAATTGATGATGCTTTTTTTTATCTCTTCTTTGTTTTACATTATGTTCCAATCAGATGTAGGGCAGTATAATCTATGTGAACCCCACTGACTAGTTTTTTTTTATTTGTTGTATTTGTTACAGTATTTGATTCCGTTCAGTATCAACCAAGGAGGATCTGTGGTATACTATCTAACACTAGCCACTGCAGGTACAGTAAACGAAACCATATACTTTTAAAATATTTATGCCCTCGTCATGTTATGGAGGGCATATAATGTTACCCCTATCTGTCCTGTCTCGCCTCATCCATCTATTCTGCTCAGAATCAATGACATAATTGTCTCGAGGACAGCACAGCAAGTTTGATTCATATTTAAACCTCAGTATCATAATATCAAGTTCTCCACTGCCTGTTCACAGTCTGGTGGTCATTGGTTTAGGTTAAAATGGCCATTGATCTCTGACCCCATCTGTATGGGAAGCATTGTTGCATAGAAACAGCAGCATTCTTGTATTTCAGATATTTTCTTGGTTACAGTTGTCTCATGCCTTATCAGTGAACAGCCTTCATACATGTAGTCATTGAAAGTTTGGGTGCTTGAGGATGTTCCACACCAGTCAACATTTTTGACTGTCTACCGACTTGATAAGTTTTTATAGAAATTTTCCTGAAAAAAAAAACAGTAAAAAATACTTAATTTACATTGACATTGAGAGTCAGGTAACACTTACTTTTAGTTACTGTTGATCAAGGTTGGACGGTCCATTTTCAACTGTATGACAATATCTGAACAGTTGGAACACTAATAGTCCTGGGAAAGCAATAAATGTTTTACAGAATTTGGTCAATGTTGTATAAATGAACAGATAACATTAGTCCCCTAGAGAATGGGGTGAAGTGGCTGATTGGCTAATTTTCACTGTACCAGTCAAATTCATCTGAACATCACACATATGTTACTAAATTGCTTATGCAAATAAATTGTTTTTGTTGAAAGTGTTTGACTAATTAGATGGTTGAGATGCTTGCCTTATCTGATTCTTGTTTGGTGTCATTGAGGCTTCAGTTAAGCAGAATATAATATAAGTAAAAATATATACAGGTGAAAAAAATCTGCTTGTCATATGTATCTAGTAACCCAAGGTCTTATCTCTTACGTCAAGGTCAAAGAGCATATGTGTCCATGCAACTTGCACATTTTGTACACTTTTTTCATTCATCCATCTTTTGATATATATATTTCTCATGTCACAGTTGTAATTTCTTTATCAATTTATTAAACTTTAATTGAATAAAATGACATTAAGATGGACATTAAATCAGAGATGTATCTAGTTTGCACTACATTGAGGAATTTTTTGGGTCTTAATTTGCACTGGAAGAGCTCAATATGACCGAAGGTCATGGCACGGCGTCCGTCGTCCGTCCGTCCGTCGTCCGTCAACATTTGTTTCAAATCGCTACTAGTCAAAAAGTTTAGTTTTTATTGGATTTTGCCCAAATTTGTTAAAAAAAACATCCTTGGCATAGGGGATCAGATTTTGCATAAATGGTGACTCTGACCCCTAAGGGGCCGGAGGGGCGGGGCCGGAGGGGCGGGGCCCAATAGGGGAAATTGAGGCAATTCCTTTAAATTGCTACTAGTCATAAAGTTA
The DNA here is from genome assembly GCF_902652985.1 of Pecten maximus. Taxonomy (NCBI): domain Eukaryota; kingdom Metazoa; phylum Mollusca; class Bivalvia; order Pectinida; family Pectinidae; genus Pecten; species Pecten maximus. The sequence continues at coordinate 31,189,233 of NC_047018.1, forward strand.
TGAATGGATTTGAACCCAATTTGGTCAGAAACATTCTTGGGGGAAGGGGATCAGATTTTGCATAAATGGTGACTCTGACCCCCAAGGGGCCCAAGGGGCGGAGCCCAATAGGGGAAATAGAGGTAATTTCTTTAAATCTCTACTTGTCATAAAGTTATGAATGGACTTGATCCCAATTTGGTCAGAAACATTCTTGGGGGAAGGGGATCAGATTTTGCATAAATGGTGACTCTGACCCCCAAGGGGCCCAAGGGGCGGAGCCCAATAGGGGAAATAGAGGTAAAGCCTTTAAATCTCTACTAGTCATAAAGTTATGAATGGATTTGAACCCAATTTGGTCAGAAACATTCTTTAGGGAAGGGGAATCAGATTTTGCATAAATGGTGACTCTGACCACCAATGGGTGGGGCCCAATAGCGGAAATAGAGGTTAAATCGCTACTAGTCATAAAGTTATGAATGGATTTGAACCCAATTTAGTCAGAAACATCCTTGGGGCAAGGGGATCAGATTTTGCATAAATGGTGACTCTGACCCCCAAGGGGCCAAAGGGGCGGGGCCCGAATAGGGGAAATTGAGGCAATTCCTTTAAATCGCTACTTGTCATAAAGTTATGAATGGATTTTAACCCAATTTGGTCAGAAATATCCTTGGGGAAAGGGGATCCCCTTTTGCATAAATGGTGACTCTGACCCCAAAGGGGCCTAAGGGGCAGGGCCCAATAGGGGAAATAGAGGTAAAGCCTTTAAATCACTACTAGTCATAAAGTTATGAATGGATTTTAACCCAATTTGGTCAGAAACATTCTTTGGGGAAGGGGAACAGATTTTGCATAAATGGTGACTCTGACCCCCAAGGGGCCAAAGGGGCGGGGCCCAATAGTGGAAATAGATGTAATTCCTTTAAATCGCTACTAGTCATAAAGTTATGAATGGATTTGAACCCAATTTGGTCAGAAACATTCTTAGGGGAAGAGGAACAGATTTTGCATTAATAATGACTTTGACCCCCCAAGGGACCAAAGGGGCGGGGCTCCATATGGGAAATAATGGTAATTCCTTTAAAATCGCTTCTAGTCATAAAGTTATGAATGCATGTTGTAAACTTACAGAGTCTGAACTTCATTATTTCTTTAAAGCAGTTGGGATCCCCACACTATAACCATATATAGGCATTGTTTGAGGTTGACACACAAAACGAATTGAACATGAACATTATTTTGACATTTGGTCAAATCCAACCAGGTGAGCGATACAGGCCCCATGGGCCTCTTGTTTTTTTTTTTTTTCTTTCAGATTTATCTTTGGCAGTTCCCATCACAAATTCCTTGACATTTATATTCACATCCATTTCGGGGACATTATTGGGGGAGAAGCCTCCATCATTTGGTAAGTTATGTCTGAACCAATAGTTAGCCATGTTTTGGATAAAATGCTCACATTGTAGAGTTTAAGCTTACCTTTAAAAGGGCTATACAGTGCATTGCCTAGCAGGTAATTCCTTTCAACGTTATGAAATATAGCAAATTGATATATACATAATGTATATAAAATTTTGACTATGATAGTTGCATATTTGTACCAAAACAAAACTTAAGTCAACAAGATGAAATTTAAATGAAAAAAATTATTAGATGCATTGTGTATAATTGTACTTCACAAGAATTAACTTTGAAGTAAACCTGGAGTAGTTTGGGATTGTTATTATAAAGTAAGATTAACAGGCAATAATTAGTATTTGTTATAAGAAGAAAAACTTTTTACCAAAGTGGCTTCACTTATAAATGTTTGCAATATTGTGTGAAAATGGAACTGAAAATGTCGTAAAACAGAATAATTTCAAGTTAAATATGACAGTACTTTAATGTGTACAATGTGCATTGTAATTTGTGAGATACTTTCACATACTTATCCAGGAAATCAAAATGGAAATTACTTTATTACCATTTACCTGTCATGAAGAAAGCACTACACCTTGTATGAGTAAGTCTAAGGTTAATTGTCTGTTGTTTCCATGTAGAAACCTGTGTGGGGATGGCCTTAGTGGTGTGTGGGGTATCACTTTGTGTGTTTGACAAAGTATGATTGAAGGAAGATCAGATCACCTGATGTCCAACTCTTCATCAGGTAAATCATTTCATTTCTATTGAAAGATACTGTTACATTTTATATAACGATACATTTATACGTACATAAAGTAAATATGATAAATTAAAATTCACTTTATAATTTCCAATTTTAGGTAAGAATTTTTCCAAAACACCTGTACAGCTAGTGCATTTAAAATTTGAATTCCTGTAATTTTGTATAGAAATATATAATACTGTATCATAACCACAATTCAACACTTCTAAGTTGGATTTATAACAATGTTTGAAAAGAAATCATAATTCTTAAAAATGTTCTACCAGTATAACATTTCTTGTTGCCATTTCCTCTGCATGTATTTCCACACAACTGACATCCATTGCTAAGAATTTGAGTGATGAACATGTGTTTGTATATGTCCCTTGTTATAATTTTTGGAACCTGTGATGATTAAGTTGATTACACTCTTTATTAGTCCCTTACCGGTGAAAGGGGTGTTGAGAGCGCTATATATAGTTTCCTCTCTGCTGAAAGGCCGTGAGCCTGAACAGTGGATGTGAAACCTGTTAGATAAATAAATTAATAGTCTGTTGTGTATATATGTAACACCACTGACAGCACCCTAGTTGTTTTATTAATTGGGGGATTTCGATCAAACTTCACAAAAATTCAAAGGACAATGATATGGGGGTGGGGGATGGGTTATTTTGTTTAAGAATCACAGAACATTGAAAATTACAGGTGTTCTCACTGTCTGACCTGTAGCTACAAGTATGATGTATGAAATACGATATGTATTGCTTCCTTGGGTAAAGGATAATCTTATAAATAGCCTTGACCCTTTTTTACTTCAGTAATTGGCAAATACTTTGAAGCACAGAATAATGTTAATATACAAGGATGTTTAAGTGAAAATTTCAAATATTGTACAAGTGTTATTTGGAGAGTTGTCTCCCTTCTTATATGGATCCCTTGTAATTCCAGAAAATGTGCAGTGACACAAACAGGAGTTCTGCCTGTTTACTGTCAACACCAATGAGAGTGCCATGCTCTGAATCTCTGCAACATCAGTTTGTCATGTGACAGAAGACAGTGGCAATATGGACAAACTTGGATCACATGTTGAAATGTACTACAAGTTTGATTCCATTTGTATTTAGAAGCATATGTTGTTACTAGAAACACATCTTCCAACCTGTGTAGTAATTGGAACCAAGCTGATGCTATTGCCTCTTTAACATTGTCTCATAGGCAAAGGACAGTGACCAGTCATATGTAAGACAAAACATCAATAATATGGCAATTAATATATTCAACTTGATGCAATACGTATAATTACTGGCTTAAGAAAAGGAACTAGTCATTCAGTATTATATTATGAAACTGGTATTGTACCTCTCATTGCTAGAAGACATCTACATCAAAATATTACTTTTTATGATATTTTTAACAATAACTGTCCGCATCATATCACTGACTTACTACGACCTTTTATTAACACCAATGATGTCTATAATTTTCGCCATGCTAGATTGTTTAATATTCCTGCCTTGAGAACTCAACTATACAGCAATAGTTTGTTTCCGTCCTTGATGTCTGAATGGAACAGTCCATCCTGTCGGTTTCCCTCTATGTCTTCCGTACGTGAAATAAAAAAGGAATGCTTACAAGCTGGTATTACAGATAATTTCCCACTGTGTTCTGAAACATTTAAATATTCTGGCGGAAGAAAAATCAATATTATAATGTGTCGGTTAAGAAATTCCGCTAGTAATCTAAACTCTGATTTATTTTATTCTCACTTATGTGATAGTCCTGCCTGCCAGTGTGGTTTTCCGATTGAAGATTCCTATCACTATTTTCTTTATTGTCCTCTCTATACTAATCAAAGAATTCGCTTAAGTAACTCCATTGCTGTATTAGATGTTAACATTCCTCTTTCTATTGAAACTTTCCTCTATGGATATAATAGTCATGTTTTTAATTCAAATGATATGTTATTGAAGATCGTAAAGGAATACATTAGAGATACCAAACACTTTATATAAGATATTAATAACTAATTATAATTAATTGAGTTGATTTTAGATTTATTAATTAAGATGTGAAAAATTATTAATCTAAGAGGCATTTTGACATGTCTAACATACGCTTCGTGATTTATTTATATTCAACTTGCGAGACTCTCCGAAATTGTCTGTTTAATCACTATTATCTTTGCTTTACTACATATATTTTCTAGTTGTGGATTTTATGTATTGTACTGTTATCAATGTAATTATCGGGAGAGGGCTAATATAGGCATTGCCTGTTGCCCAATTCCCTTTGAATTAACATCTTCAATAAAATATTCTGAAATGAAATGAAATATGGCAGAGTTTCAGAATCCAGATAAAGCATGACTTCAGCAGCCCAGCTTCTATAGGTGGATTGACTGTCGTGAGATTCACAAATAACAAGACTCTAACAACTTTCCACTATAACAAGGAGAAAATACAGATTGATTATTTGTTATTTATATAGAAATAATGAATAACTGTGTTCATGAATATTCATTCACATGTGCATGAACAAAATCCCTGTGATTACATTGGACATTTGGATATTGAGGAATTGAGATCAATATGTAATGTTCAAATACTGTTTAGTAAATACTTCAGGATCAATTCAAAAGTATTCATACGTTATTAATGTTTCATTGACAGGAGATAAGACCAGTCTTCATATCAAAACACTTTAATTGGAAAAAAAATGAGTGTACATGAAATATGACTTCCGACAAATCTAACTTACATAGTGTTATAATGTTACCCAATGAACATTTCTGAAAAACAAAATTTTAAAATTTATTATAGCCTTAAAAATGGAAAAAAAATTCGGCTCATGCCTACAGCACTCGCATTACCCAGGTATCACTAAATTACAAGACCACCACCACCACCACCACCCCTTGTTTTACTATAAATAATATATCCTGATTAGCATAAATAACTTATTTTGTACTACATGAATTATCATGGGGATGTTGATTTTGACGACTTCCTACGCCACTGCATCCTATTAAATAGTCTCATTGAGATAGCATGCCAGTGAGTTGGCTCCCTTGGCAGTGGGTCAGAATGACTAAGTCCTTATTAAAACATTCAACCTTCTTCTGATAAACCAACAAAATCTAGAATTAAGATATGGCTGGTAGGTTCCTGGGGTGGATGCCCACCGATGTTTGCGAAAGGAAATGAGCTTGACACATTCAAGTTCACAGGGGTCAAATCTGTTAAAACACTCAATTTCTTCTAGTTAACCAAAACGCCCTAAAATCAAAATATTCGGCTGGAGGGTATCTTAGATGATACTCAACAAAATTTGTGAAAAAAATTACCATGACCAATATAAATTCAAGGAGGTCACAGAGGTCAAATTAAGTTTGTTTGATTTACCAAAGGGCAGAGCATTCTCAAAGAAGTGAATACCAAGCAAGTCCCTTAAAGCAAATTCTCTGTTTAAAAAGACGTAGAAACCCCATATTGGGCCAGTAGCTTCAGGACTCAACAGCTTTTTCTCTTAAACCTAAATGAGGTTATGGCATTCTGTCCTTCCTTTGATGGAACTAACCAAAGTTTTGTGAACAAAAAAGACATTATCCATAGTCATATTCTAGGTCTTAAGTTTACTTGTTTAAACACTAAACTTCTTTTTGATAATGAAAGTCCTAGAATAATCTCCATTGGTTAGTTGTGCCTTGTGATGAACCTTGACCCAGATTCATGTTCCTCTTGGTTAAAATGTTTAAAAGATTTCTTCTGATTAAGTATATTGCCAAGAAGTACATTTTGCTATAAGATTCCTAAATGAAACCCAACAAAATTTGCCAAAAATAATTATGATGACCAATATTCCAAGGTCACCCGGGGCAGTTCTGTTAAAACAAGCAAACAACCACTTTTGATTAACCAGAAAACCTAGATATATGATAACAAGCTCAACAAAATTTGTGAATAGCGATTGGCATGGCCCATGCTAAAACACTCGAACATATTCTGTTGATGAATCACCTAGAATTATCATATTTGGCTGGAAGCTTGGTGGCACGAAACCAACCACAAAGTTTGCCAAAAGAAAGCATCATTACTCCTATGACAAACAGTGTCGCAGAAAATAGTTTTTATTGAAAAATGCCTTGAATTATGTCTTAACGAGTTCTGGTGAATAAAATGGTCTAGAGTCAAGGTTGGATTTCTGTGTGTAGATAATTTGATAGTCAATGTATGAAATGGCTCAGGTCCATCAAGAATGATTTATCAGTTTTATGAGCTCACCTGCCCAAAGGGCAAGTGAGCTTATGCCATGGCTCCGCATCTGTTGTCCACCCATCCGTGGGGCATCAATTTTTCCATTTAAACAAGTTCTCTATAACCAAGAGACCCAGTGACCTAATATTGGGCATGTAGAGCATACTGAGAAGAAGGGCTACCAAGTTTGGTCCAATAAATGACCTTAACCTACATCCAAGGTCACAGGGGTCCAATAGGCTAAAACCTTTAAACTACTTCTTCTTTACATATTCTTTATATTAAACCTGTAGCATGCATGGATGAACGGCTGCCAAGTCTCTTCAAATGAATGACTTAACTTACATTCAAGGTCACAGTGGTCAAATAGGCTAAAATATTTAATTGACTTCCCAATAACCATGATGCCAAGAGATCTGATGTTTGGCGTGTAGCATGCTGGAGTGAAGTGCTATGGAGTTTGTTGAAATGAATGACCTTCACTTGCAAGGCTACAGGGGTCAAATAAGGTAGAATTGTTATACAATTTCCTCTTAATAACCACTATGCCCTAAGACCTATTACTTGGCCTCGTAGCATGCTGGCGTGAAGGGCTACCAAGTTTGTTCAATTGAATGGCCTTGGCCTACATTAAAGGTCACAGTGATCAAATAGACTATAATCTGTAAGCAACTTCTCAATAACCAAGAAGCACAGGGAATTTTTATTGTGTCTGTAGCATGCTGGGATAAAATACTACCAAGTTTGTTCAAATCAATGTCTTTGACCATGCTGGACCTTACAGGAGTCAAAAAGGCTAAAATATCTGGCTGACTTCTCAATAAACCAGTGGCCCAGATACCGGATTTTCAGTCTGTAGCATGCCGGGGTGCAGGGCTACCACGTAGTAGTTATTTGTTATAGTGTACAGGCCTAGGGACAGACTCCGTTTAGTAGTTATGTGTGATAGACTCCGTTTAGTAGTTATGTGTGATAGACTCCGTTTAGTAGTTATTTGTGATAGTGTGCAGGGATAGACTCCGTTTAGTAGTTATTTGTGATAGTGTACAGGGATAGACTCCGTTTAGTAGTTATTTGTGATAGTGTACAGAGATAGACTCCGTTTAGTAGTTATTTGTGATAGTGTACAGGGAGAGACTCCGTTTAGTAGTTATGTGTGATAGTGTACAGGGATAGACTCCGTTTAGTAGTTATGTGTGATAGTGTACAGGGATAGACTCCGTTTAGTAGTTATTTGTGATAGTATACAGGGATAGACTCCGTTTAGTAGTTATTTGTGATAGACTCCGTTTAGTAGTTATTTGTGATAGTGTACAGGGATAGACTCCGTTTAGTAGTTATTTGTGATAGTGTACAGGGATAGACTCCGTTTAGTAGTTATTTGTGATAGTGTACAGGGATAGACTCCGTTTAGTAGTTATTTGTGATAGTGTACAGGGATAGACTCCGTTTAGTAGTTATTTGTGATAGACTCCGTTTAGTAGTTATGTGTGATAGTATACAGGGAGAGACTCCGTTTAGTAGTTATTTGTGATAGTGTACAGGGATAGACTCCGTTTAGTAGTTATTTGTGATAGACTCCGTTTAGTAGTTATTTGTGATAGTATACAGGGATAGACTCCGTTTAGTAGTTATTTGTGATAGTGTACAGGGATAGACTCCGTTTAGTAGTTATTTGTGATAGACTCCGTTTAGTAGTTATGTGTGATAGTATACAGGGAGAGACTCCGTTTAGTAGTTATTTGTGATAGTATACAGGGATAGACTCCGTTTAGTAGTTATTTGTGATAGTATACAGGGAGAGACTCCGTTTAGTAGTTATTTGTGATAGTGTACAGGGAGAGACTCCGTTTAGTAGTTATTTGTGATAGTGTACAGGGATAGACTCCGTTTAGTAGTTATTTGTGATAGTGTACAGAGAGAGACTCCGTTTAGTAGTTATTTGTGATAGTGTACAGGGATAGACTCCGTTTAGTAGTTATTTGTGATAGTGTACAGGGATAGGCTCCGTTTAGTAGGTATGTGTGATAGTGTACAGGGATAGGCTCCGTTTAGTAGTGTAGTTATTTGTGATAGACTCCGTTTAGTAGTTATTTGTGATAGTGTACAGTGATAGACCCCGTTTAGTACTGTAGTTATTTGTGATAGTGTACAGGGATAGACTCCGTTTAGTAGTTATGTGTGATAGTATACAGGATAGACTCCGTTTAGTAGTTATTTGTGATAGACTCCGTTTAGTAGTTATTTGTGATAGTATACAGGGAGAGACTCCGTTTAGTAGTTATTTGTGATAGTATACAGGGATAGACCCCGTTTAGTACTGTAGTTATTTGTGATAGTGTACAGGGAGAGACTCCGTTTAGTAGTTATGTGTGATAGTGTACAGTGATAGACTCCGTTTAGTAGTTATTTGTGATAGACTCCGTTTAGTAGTTATTTGTGATAGACTCCGTTTAGTAGTTATTTGTGATAGTGTACAGGCAAAGGCTTTTCTTTTTCGGGTAGTTGTGAAAATATATATGGACAGACTTTTATGAGTGATTTGTATTGTTCCGATATTAGAGTCGCCTTCCCGTTTTGAAGGTCCAGTTTGTAAAGATATAAGGCAGCGTTATACGGAGTTAAGAATAAAAACAAGTCGATTGTCTTGTTCAATACATAGCTTTAATCGAGAAGGGCATTTTTTGATTACACGTTTTGAGGGTAAATCGATATTGGCAGACGATGACTTGTAAAAGATTATGAATGCACATCGATGTATGTTTGAAGAAATAAACCTACCAGTACTGTAATTATAATGATTCAACATAGATTCCCACTTTTATATATAACGACATTTAGGATTTTTAACTCTTTGTTGTCACACAGAGTTCAGGTGTGTGGTGTGTATTGAAGAGGTTTGTTTGTCCGTTATAAAGAGAAATATGGCATACTGATGTTTACTATACACACAAACAAACCAAACAGCTATATGGTATATTAGATAGCCCGGGGTATCCTATAACCCGAACAGGTGAGATAATATACCTTAACTGGATGATATATTGATTGTTTTAAATACACGTATTGATCAATTCGAGATAATGTCTTCAATCGTATTTGAATTCATGACCCGGTTAATAGTTATTTATACTGCCAAGTTCGATAAACACCCCCGAATCGCTGACTCGCGGAAATACCTTTATACAACTTGTCATGGGTTTTACAATAGTTGAAATTCCATGTTTTATGTCCCTGCTGTCAGATATAAGTACAACTACAGCGTTAATGTATACAGATCTAGGGTACAGAACCATATATACATGTTTTAGATGTTTAAACATTCATAAATGTTCGATGCTCGGTGACTTAAAACCCCGCCAAGCTAAGTCTGGTTAACATGGCACATATGATATATCCCTGCATTTTTTACTGCAATATATAAAATATATGTATTATTGTCTTGAGAGTGGGTATCATGTTTAAATCTTATGTTGGATTTCGTACATTTAATGTTGTTTCATAATGTAAGCAACTTATCCACGACTTTATTTCGAGTATTGTCCTGTATTATGAAAACTTTGCTTTGTCCGCAAAATAATTACTAAGAGTATGATGAATTTAAAACGATTGCAAAAAAAATGATGCAAAAGTGTGTCACAGTTGACATGCTTTACGTCACACAATTAGATAACATATCTTAAATTATATAACCGCATGTGTATAATGTGAAAAGAAAAAAAAGTATGAAACGTTCTTATACCTTGAATATTACGCGATAGATGCGCTTTGGTAAGTTGTCGGTTCGATGATAATGGGTTGGTGGAAAACAGCCACCTGCAATGTCTCCTTACTTACGATTTCGGCAGACAAAACAATGTAATGTAATGTATTTTTGAAATTCATGTCGTTTCCCTGAAAACTTGACATGTTATTCACGTGAATATCGTAAATCACATGACTTTTGATATGAAGTACAACATAAAGTAAACTACTACATCATAGACCGTTTTATCCTTCTAGGTCTCATCGGTGATGTCAAAAGTGAATATTACCCTGTTTTAATGATATAATATTCATCCGTTTACAACGATTTCCCCCTGGTAGGGTCACTGTCAAGTCATGTGAGTGTTTTGTTGTCGTGTCGTGGGTCCGTGTAATGTGTCAACACATTATTGTGTACCGACAGGCAAGTATTGATGGTTCCTAAATTGTAAGGCGAAATATATATTATAGGCGCCAGTAAAACTATTAATAGTATATGTTATTATGATGGTTTTTTGTAATAGAAATAATCAGGAAAACGTGTTATCTGTGTGCTCACACTATACATGGAAATATACAAAAAAAAAACATTTTAACACTGTGAGATTTGAATCTTTTTTTAGCGTGAAACATCCCTTGGCGATGAAATCTGATTTTGTATAAATAGCAGGTGTGATCCCGTGAGAACAGAGGGTCAAGCTGTACAATATAAAACACTGGTGGGAGTTATTAAATCCTTAATGACTTTGAAGTGCGGGTAAAGGTTTTTTTCGTCAGTTCGGAGCATACTTCGATCACGGATCAAAACCGTGCAACGATGGGACGGAAGGCTGTCAGACAGTCTGACTGTAATAAATACTAGACTTCGGTAAATAGTAAATTATTCTTCTTTCTACCACAGTTGGTGGGTGTTATTCAATTCCCAAGGCATGAAATAATCATTACAACTGTTGATTGATTGATTGATGGGGCTTAACGTCCTTGTTCCGGTTATAACCGAGCCTAGGACACTAAGGGGAAAGGGGTGGGTCGGGGCACTAATAGGGAGCAATTTCGCATTTCGTCATCGCCAAATGATCTAATATGGGAGGGACAGACGATCCATTACAACTGTTGAATATAATTTAGTTTATATACCACACTTGGGATAAACTCTAGATGCGTTTTGATTGGTTGACACAGTGACCTTTGAACGGTTTTTAGCTCACCTGGACCGAAGGTCCGGTGAGCTTATGTCATGGCGCAGCGTCCGTCGTCCGTCGTCCGTCCGTCCGTCCGTCCGTCAACATTTGCTTCAAATCGCTACTAGTCAAAAAGTTCTTATTGGATTTTGACCAAATTTGGCCAGAAACATTCTTGGGGGAAGTGGAACAGATTTTGCATAAATGGTGACTCTGACCCCCAAGGGGCCAAAGGGGCGGGGCCCAATAGGGCAAATAGAGGAAATTCTTTTAAATCGCTACTAGTCATAAAGTTATGAATGGATTTGAACCCAATTTGGTCAGAAACATCCTCGGGGGAAGGGGAACAGATTTTTCATAAATGGTGGCTCTGACCCTAGAGGGGCCTGAGGGGCGGGGCCCAATAGGGGAAATTGAGGCAATTCCTTTAAATCGCTACTAGTCATAAAGTTATGAATAAATTTGAACTTAATTTGGTCAGAAACATCCTTGAGGGAAGGGGAACAGATTTTGCATAAATGGTGGCTCTGACCCCAAAGGGGCCAAAGGGGCGGGGCCCAATAGGGGAAATAGAGTTATTCCTTTAAATCGCTACTAGTCATAACGTTATGAATGGATTTGAACCCAATTTGGTCAGAAACATCCTTGAGGGAAGGGGAACAGATTTTGCATAAATGGTGGCTCTGACCCCAGAGGGGCCTGAGGGGCGGGGCCCAATAGGGGAAATTGAGGCAATTCCTTTAAATCGCTACTAGTCATAAAGTTATGAATAAATTTGAACCCAATTTGGTCAGAAACATCCTTGGGGGAAGGGGAACAGATTTTGCATAAATGGTGGCTCTGACCCCAAAGGGGCCAAAGGGGCGGGGCCCAATAGGGGAAATAGAGTTATTCCTTTGAATCGCTACTAGTCATTAAGTTATGAATGGATTTAAACCCAATTTGGTCAGAAACATCCTTGAGGGAAGGGGAACAGATTTTGCATAAATGGTGGCTCTGACCCCAAAGGGGCGGGGCCCAATAGAGGAAATAGAGGTAATTCCTTTAAATCGCTACTATTCATAAAGTTATGAATGGATTTGAACCCAATTTGGTCAGAAACATCCTTGGGGGAAGGGGAACAGATTTTGCATAAATGGTGGCTCTGACCCCAAAGGGGTGGGGCCCAATAGGGGAAATAGAGGTAATTCCTTTAAATCGCTACTAGTCATACAGTTATGAATGGATTTGAACCCAATTTGGTCATAAACATCCTTGGGGGAAGGGGAACAGATTTTGCATAAATGGTGGCTCTGACCCCAAAGGGGCGGGGCCCAATAGAGGAAATAGAGGTAATTCCTTTAAATCGCTACTAGTCATAAAGTTATGAATGGATTTGAACCCAATTTGGTCATAAACATCCTTGGGGGAAGGGGAACAGATTTTGCATAAATGGTGGCTCTGACCCCAAAGGGACGGGGCCCAATAGGGGAAATAGAGGTAATTCCTTTAAATCGCTACTAGTCATACAGTTATGAATGGATTTGAACCCAATTTGGTCATAAACATCCTTGGGGGAAGGGGAACAGATTTTGCATAAATGGTGGCTCTGACCCCAAAGGGGCCAAAGGGGCGGGGCCCAATAGGGGAAATAGAGTTCTTCCTTTAAATCGCTACTAGTCATAAAGTTATGAATGCACGTTCTAAAAACAATTCTTGAGGTTTTTCAGACCTTAGAGAGTCTGGACTTCATTAATCTTTAAAGCAGTTCGGATTCCCACACTATAACCATATATAGCATTGTTAGAGATTTACAAATAAAACAAATTGAATATGAACATTATTTTGACATTTGGTCTAATCCAACCAGGTGCGCGATACAGGCCCCATGGGCCTCTTGTTTTTTCAATCACGTGGTTCAATGCAATTTGATTGGCTAACACTTGAAGGCCGCTTCACGATGTCCTGGAAATGATAACGCATAAAAAGTAGTTTCCAGTTGTTTTGCTATATTCTTGAAAACATATACAGATTTGTATCGACTTATTGTTTGGAAGAATAAACCTACTCATTATGTTCTTATTATTTGTAATAAAATGTAATGTTTTCATACATTTTCTAATTTGTCACTTTTGCATATTAAGTAGCGGCATTTCGAATTAGGTTATATTCTTACACCACACCTGATATTGTGAAAAAGAACACACATTGACACAAAATATAACATTCTCAGAATAGCCTTTCTATTGTAGTAGAAACAGGTCACACAAACTCCTGGTTGTTGTATATGGTATTTCTTTCACTCTCGTTAATTATTTTTCAAAAATTACAAAAAAAAAACACTCGTTAAAGCTCGTGTTTTTGTAACTTTTGAAAAATAACTTACTCGAGTGAAAAAAATACCATATACAGCAACCACTCGTTGTGTAACCTCTAGCTATTTCATAAATAAATATCATGTGTTTGTTTCGAATTACCTTTTAATTTTCCGTTTTAATCTGAGGTGATCATATTCATGTATATGTCCGATATCTGTAAAAAAAATAAATATCTCACATGAAATACTTCTAAAAACGCTTCCTAATTTCAAGAGGTTAAATTACATGTCAATACATACGTCCTACACGACTTAAGTAATGATAACGCGTGAAAGTATTCGCTATACGAGTAGTGATGATGATGATGATGGCAATAGCGACGGCGGCGGCGGCGGCGGCGACGACGACGACAATTAGCTTGCTGTGAATGGTTAAGATGGAGATGTATTGAAAATGTAAGTTACTTGTCGTTATAATAGGTTACATAACCGTATACATCCCACAATGTAAATACGTTATCATACAACATTTATAATGTACCGAGTTATCATACATCACACACAATGTAAATACGTTATCATACAACATTTATAATGTACCGAGTTATCATACACCAAACAAAATGCAACAAAGTCACCATTGAACATACATATGTCAATAAAAAGTAGTTGGGACGATTGACGCCTGCCTCGTTACTTAAGTATTTCTCGAGGAGTCTCGTATCACATTCTGTCACACTCTCTATAACTATGGATTGGTAGACAGCGTATACGACACAAATCAAATATTGTGGTAGATTTTAAATGTAGGCCGGCAGAATTTTCTGTATGTCATAGGAGATTAGGTAACCCCTACAGAGGTACATGCAGTGTGTATGGGGGGGGGGGGGGGGGGGGGGGGGTCACTGTCTTCTTCCTATATTGATTTAGGTTACATTGCAGAGATCAGCATTGACTGGTCTCCTGTGAGGTAGTCACCATCTACTACAAAGTAAACAAACCGAAATTGATATGCTGTCACATTTGCAGCACTTAGTATGTCTCCTTCATTCATGTCTGCTCTTTCTATCTATATATTATTTTGCTTCTGTTGCTGTCCTAACACATCTGACGTCGTATGACATACCGCTGATAATCATTTGTTTTATTGACATGCTCTATTGTACCAATATCTCGTATTTTGCATGTCTGTTATACACTAATATAACTACATTTATATTTGAAATACGTCCCTGAATTATATGTTAATACAGAACAGAGGATTGTGATACTGTATGTCCATATACAAGTTTTAATGGGAGAAAATGGGCTGTTTTCCACAAATGTATGGCGACAAATAGAAATTAATTCGATAATCATGCTTATTTTATGTACATACAGACGTAACAATTACTACTAATGAATAGATAAGACTGTCGTGAATGGTTATAACTCACTAGACATGCGTGCACAAGTGGGAATTTCTGTATTAATGATAACAGGTTATCATATAATCCACTGAAAGATTCATGAAGAAACGACTGACGATAAGCAACAATACACTGGGCACAGCTGTATGAAATTGATAATATTGGGGATTGCATTAAAATCTGTGTTTCTTTATGTAGTACTTGTATTGTGAATTCTCATTATTAATACATAAATATTTAGACTATAGGATTGTAACAGTGTGTGGTGTGTCTATAGTACAGTATCTCACGTCACATAATTAAACTATTTTTGACATGTACACATATCATCAATTATCCTTATTATTTTCAGTCATGTATATTCATTTCATCATTTATGTTATACGGGAAGAGACGGATAATAATTTTGATATTTGTGTCTAATCCCATTAGTGTTTTGACAAATAAAATCCGTTTAAATCAAATCAAACCTAATTAAACATCTACGGATGGTCGGGTGGCACAATGATAACACACTTGACTATTACCTAGGCGACCGGGGTTCGATTCCCCGATCGGACATGAAAAGGTATGGCGACACCTGCCCGACCACATGGGTTTTCGCCCGGTACTCCGGATTCCTCCAACAGTAATTAAGACCCCTCACATGCTTCCATCTTGACCAACAAACGGGATTAATATAAGTTTGTAAAACTTATTTTTTTGTTTCGCAATTGTTGTAAAATAAATAAAATTTACATTTAAACATCTACTTCACGGTACGTTTATAAACTATAACAGGTTATATAAATTAATTGCTGATCAATAGACTGAATTGGTATCGGACCAGGTACATGTACTATCGTTATTCCCCTAAGTAAAAAGTCATTATAGACGCAAAAATACAGTATGTAGTTCCATCCATTCCAATATTCTACTTTACTAATTATATATTGACTTGGTGCAAATACTGCATCATTCTCATACACAGGGTGTTTGCACCAGATGTAAAAAAATTAGACAAAATATATAACTGTTGGTTATAAGCGATATTAAACACTAATATGCGATATGTATACAACGCACATTACTCTTACACTCATCAAGGTGTGCCTTGATGGTTCGTCGAAGGTGTGCAAACTTCTTCTCGTGTATCAAATAATCAACTGTATTTTTTTTGTTCAATTGAAGCTGTTCAACCATCGACAAGACTTGTACAATGCTCGCTTCACTTAGATTTTGTATGGTACAACTTGGTTTACAGAAATGAATTGTAACTTGCATAAGATCATCTATTTAACAAATACGCTGAAAACCATACAATAATAAAAGATTAAAATTAGATAAGTCGGTGGGCGAGCCAGTCGAGTACACCCCAGCGGGGTACCTAACATTTGTAGAAGCTAAATAAATGTTCTTACGTCAAACTTTAAAGCATTGTTAGTTTTAACAAGCGTCAACACAAGTTTTCCGTCTGAAATATCTGATGAAATAATCAAATTCATGACGAACAACATATCAGATTTAAGCAATAAGCCCCAAATGTCTCATTAAAATATTAACTTAGCAATGGTTTGGGGCAACTCAATAAAAATGACAGCTGCTATAGCCTCCGTAAGCTAAAGCTGCTTTTACATAACAACTGTATAATGTGCAGGGATAAGTATATACAATTCACACAGAGGCCTAAGACATTTCTTTAAGACGATTTAAAATATGATCGGTAATACCGTTCAAATTTTTATAATAACATACATGTATTGTGTCGGGCATTTAATGATTAGTGGTGACTAGTGTTTCCATGATCCTGGTATGTAGGACAAACATCATAACTACAATTATGACCCAGAGAGGGGTCGAGTTTAAAACACGTGTACAAACATCCCGATTATGGCCCGCTATCTGTTATGTACAATTCTAATAACTATAGCTAGTTATACTCAAATTACATAATGTATAAAAATTCTATATGTAATTAGGGTCTTTTAATATATTTTACCATGGGATG
The DNA here is from genome assembly GCF_902652985.1 of Pecten maximus. Taxonomy (NCBI): domain Eukaryota; kingdom Metazoa; phylum Mollusca; class Bivalvia; order Pectinida; family Pectinidae; genus Pecten; species Pecten maximus. The sequence continues at coordinate 31,206,225 of NC_047018.1, forward strand.
GAACTAAAGGATTACCATATCAACTATTTGGTTATTATCATTAACGGGTTTATTTGGTGAGTTGTCAACATTAAACATATGTATACATCCTTCCTAATCGGCGATTAGCGGCATTTCAATACTAAACAAACAAAAACAGTCGAGGACACGTTACAATATATGTCCTGAACCATTATTCCAAATCACGTTAGGATAACTGGAGACACCATATTAATACAAGTGGCCCAGATGGTCTCAAACGCTCACGTGGCCAGTTAGGAAATATGGCAAAATATAGCTCTTTCCAATTTTCATGTTGTCCGTAATATGCTAGTCTGTCTGTGTAGCATACATAATAATGTCACATATTTCATGTTTCTCAATTATGACCTTGGAAATAGGTCAAGGTCATTTGTTTGCTAAATTTCATTCCTAAATGTAACAATCTGGAAAAAAATGTTATACATATGGGTCTTCTGCAACTTGAAAAGAAGATTATTGAAGTTTGTAACATATCTGACACTTGTGACCTTGAAAACAGGTCAAGGTCATTGATATGAGCCATTTGCACATCAGTCTATAGCAGGATCTGAATGGCCTACGATGAGTACCCTAGATCTTTTAGAACTTGAAATTAAGACTGGCAAATTATTTTTAATGTACTGTACTTGACCCATATGACCTTGAAAATAGGTCAAGGTAAATTCTACGTGGACTTTTTTATCGCTCAGCCCTAAGTACCTGCTGGCAAAATAACCACTCTTGAAAATATATCTTCATTTATATGAGGACCACTTGTACAACCATATGTTGTAACTTGTCAGTTACCTGCTGACAACATATCAGGCCTCTGGGTAGACTGGATCTTATAATGTCTTGAAGTTTTTTTATATATATATATTTGAGCCCTATAACCTTTGAAATAGTTCAAGGTCATCGGTATGAGGAAATTACCTTAGCATTCTGTAGCAGGTATTTACTGGTCAAAGATGAGTACGTATACCCCAAGTCTTTTAACATTTACATTCATATATTTATATGTCATTTATACGAGAAAACTAGTCTGCCCTAAGCAATTGCTGGTGGAATATCAACCCTCTGGTCATTCTGGAACTTGAGAAGATCCTTGAAGTTTTTTAACATATTTGAACCATGTGACCTATAAAACAAGTCAACGTCATTTATATTAAGATCGTGCCACGTGAACCTATGATATGATGAATTAAGTTTTAACTTCTTCTAGAAAACTATAAGCAATTCACAACTGATCTGATATTTAGCCAGGATGTACATGGGGGAGAGTGCGTTGAAGTTCCCTAATAAAAAATGACATTGATATATTGTCAAAGCCACAGGGATGAAATATGTTAAAAACTTCAAGAATTTGTTTTCTGAAGTTCCAGAGAGCTCAGGGGACAGTCATTTCGCCAAAAGGTACCTAGGATGGAGTGGATTAAAGTTTCTCGTATAAATGACCCCGAAATATCATCATATCAATGGCATTGGCCTATTTTCACGTTTAAATGAGTCAAACATGTTGCAAAATTCAAGAAACTGCTTCTCAAGCTGCCAGCATGTACCTAGAACAGAGTGGTATAAAGTTTTCTCATATCAATGACCTTGACGTATTTTGAAGGTCACACTGGCGAAAGAATTAGTGAATCCTTGAAGGATTACCTCAAACTCAGTGGGAGTAGACTTGTGTTACATGACGGGTAGACTGGTGTTACATGACGGGTAGACTGGTGTTACATGGCGGGTAGACTGGCGTTACATGACGGGTAGACTGGTGTTACATGCCGGGTAGACTGGTGTTACATGGCGGGTACACTGGTGTAACATGGCGGGTAGACTGGTATTACATGTACATGACGGGTAGACTGGTGTTACATGACGGGTACACTGGTGTTACATGACGGGTAGACTGGTGTTACATGGCGGGTAGACTGGTGTTACATGTACATGTACATGACGGGTAGACTGGTGTTACATGACGGGTACACTGGTGTTACATGGCGGGTAGACCGGTGTTACATGGCGGGTAGACTGGTGTTACATGACGGGTAGACTGGTGTTACATGGCGGGTAGACTGGTATTACATGTACATGACGGGTAGACTGGTGTAACATGACGGGTAGACTGGTGTTACATGACGGGTACACTGGTGTTACATGGCGGGTAGACCGGTGTTACATGGCGGGTAGACTGGTATTACATGACGGATAGACTGGTGTTACATGACGGGTAGACTGGTATTACATGTACATGACGGGTAGACTGGTGTTACATGACGGGTAGACTGGTGTTACATGACGGGTAGACTGGTGTTACATGTACATGACGGGTAGACTGGTGTTATATGACGGGTAGACTGGTGTTATATGACGGGTAGACTGGTGTTACATGGCGGGTAGACTGGTGTTACATGACGGGTAGACTGGTGTTACATGACGGGTAGACTGGTGTTACATGACGGGTAGACTGGTGTTGCATGACGGGTAGACTGGTGTAACATGACGGGTAGACTGGTGTTACATGGCGGGTAGACTGGTGTTACATGGCGGATAGACTGGTGTTACATGGCGGGTAGACTGGTGTTACATGGCGGGTAGACTGGTGTTACATGACGGGTAGACTGGTCTTATATGACGGGTAGACTGGTGTTACATGGCGGGTAGACCGGTGTTACATGGCGGGTAGACTGGTGTTACATGGCGGGTAGACTGGTGTTACATGGGGGGTAGACTGGTGTTACATGGCGGGTAGACTGGTGTTACATGACGGGTAGACTGGTGTTACATGACGGGTAGACTGGTGTAACATGACGGGTAGACTGGTGTTACATGACGGGTAGACTGATGTTACATGACGGGTAGACTGGTGTTACATGACGGGTAGACTGATGTTACATGACGGGTAGACTGGTGTTACATGACGGGTAGACTGGTGTTACATGACGGGTAGACTGGTGTTACATGGCGGGTAGACTGGTGTTACATGGCGGGTAGACTGGTGTTACATGACGGGTAGACTGGTATTACATGTACATGACGGGTAGACTGGTGTTACATGACGGGTAGACCGGTGTTACATGTACATGACGGGTAGACTGGTGTTACATGACGGGTAGACTGGTATTACATGGCGGGTAGACTGGTATTACATGGCGGGTAGACTGGTGTTACATGGCGGGTAGACTGGTGTTACATGGCGGGTAGACCGGTGTTACATGGCGGGTAGACTGGTGTTACATGGCGGGTAGACTGGTATTACATGACGGGTAGACTGGTGTTATATGTACATGACGGGTAGACTGGTGTTACATGGCGGATAGACTGGTGTTACATGTACATGACGGGTAGACTGGTGTTACATGGCGGATAGACTGGTGTTATATGACGGGTAGACTGGTGTTACATGGCGGGTACACTGGTGTTACATGGCGGGTACACTGGTGTTACATGTACATGACGGGTAGACTGGTGTTACATGACGGGTAGACTGGTGTTACATGGCGGGTAGACTGGTGTTACATGGCGGGTAGACTGGTGTTACATGACGGGTAGACTGGTGTTACATGACGGGTAGACTGGTATTACATGTACATGACGGGTAGACCGGTGTTACATGGCGGGTAGACTGGTGTTATATGACGGGTAGACTGGTGTTACATGGCGGGTAGACCGGTGTTACATGGCGGGTAGACCGGTGTTACATGGCGGGTAGACTGGTGTTATATGACGGATAGACTGGTGTTACATGACGGGTAGACTGGTGTTACATGGCGGGTAGACTGGTGTTATATGACGGATAGACTGGTGTTACATGACGGGTAGACTGGTGTTACATGGCGGGTAGACTGGTGTTACATGACGGGTAGACTTGTGTTATATGACGGATAGACTGGTGTTACATGACGGGTAGACTGGTGTTACATGGCGGGTAGACTGGTGTTATATGACGGATAGACTGGTGTTACATGACGGGTAGACTGGTGTTACATGGCGGGTAGACTGGTGTTACATGACGGGTAGACTTGTGTTATATGACGGATAGACTGGTGTTACATGACGGGTAGACTGGTGTTACATGGCGGGTAGACTGGTGTTACATGACGGGTAGACTGGTGTTACATGGCGGGTAGACTGGTGTTACATGACGGGTAGACTGGTGTTACATGGCGGGTAGACTGGTGTTACATGGCGGGTAGACTGGTGTTACATGACGGGTAGACTGGTGTTACATGACGGGTACACTGGTGTAACATGTGGAGAACGAATGTTGACAAGTTGGTGGTTTCTCTTTTTTAATGAAATGTTTACTATTTTTTGTTTCTTTGGTGAGGTTTAATCTTGTTAAATAATAATAAAACGTTTTAATAATGAAATCATTTATTCCAAGTCCCTGGCACCATAACAATATGCTGGTCGGTGTGATACATCAAGTCGACAAACCATGGTTTGATTAACTCATTTTAAGGTTTGTTTTGAAGTATCCTAAGGCTAATACCTAAAGTGAACTTAGTGAACCCTTGCCAGTGGTAATTTAAATCAAATAAATGCTTAATTATGTTTAGTTGAAAGTTAATTTATCGTGTTCGACACGCGACCAGTCGATGTAATTGTTTAACGGTCCGTGTTGATCCGTGATTGATGCCGGAACAGTGCGGTGTCCCTTTAAATACTACACGTTGGCTGTAATAGGATGTATCACACAGGGAGCAGGTTTTCGATTCAATTTTGATAATTTGATAAAAACCCATCAACATCAATTTGTGAAACATATTCTATGACGTCTTTTTGTATAGGGGAATATGACAAAGGCATTCAACTGAAAAGTTTCATCTCAAATACAACAATTTTAAAATGTTTACTTATTTAGATTACCTATTAAAAACACGTCAGCACATGTATTGAATTCAGTTAACGAGTAATTGATCGTGGTGTATTTTCCTTAAGCACGAGAACTATTTGTGTTTTTAAACTACCTTCAGGTAATACATGTATTAAGGAAATGAGAGACACAAAGGACCTTTAAATCCTTTATCCGATTTACAGCATTACGTATATATGTTTTATTTACTTCTATTAGAATAACAAAAATAAATATTAATTTGATAAGAGATTTGTGAGTATTGAATAAACAAATGGCTGTTTTTTTTCTATCAATTAACCTAAATATGATATTGAAAGATATCGTCCGTGTCGTCCAGACAATCAAAATACCAACATATGCATATCTCAGTATTGTATATGACTCTTAGGTCTATAAAAAGTTTATCCCGTTTCTTTCACACACTTGCAGTGCTCAAAGCAGACAGGTCATTAACGATTTAAAGTCATGTAATATATAAATACTGCACGTAATACTGAAACAGATAACAAAACATACTTTATTGTCAATGAAGTGGATTTACCAGTATTTACAGTAACTGTAAATCATTATTCCTTTGAGGCATTGGACAAAAACCTGACCCGGCGGGTCGTATGTAATTAGATTTGTTTCATGATAGGGTACTTTTTACTTAACGGGTATGTTATGATAGTTCGAAAAGTTTCCAAAGCACAAAGAACTCTGTCATCAAATGTCACGTCCGTAGCAATTTGTGAAACATCGAATTGTATTAACAGTCCATTTGCATCGCCAATACCACAGACATTTCTACTTAACAATAGATACATTATCTAATATATAAAGGTGGGTATGTACATGTATATCAGGTCCGTATTAGCTCCACCGCTCGAAATTTATTCGTTTTTTTTTTTTTTACTTTGACTCGGACATGTTTTAATGAAAGTTGTACATCTTATTAAGGTGCATCTGTTTTATTTCCCGATGCATGCAGTCACACTTTAACCTTTTTTGTCCTAAAACTTGCTCTCTATCCCCGGTGTCCCTGTGCATTCGATTTGAAACATGTTCATGATACACTGTAACGACTTTAGTGTTGGTTTCATTACACATATTTTTATATCTTGCTATTGTTTAAACAGTATAGTAAAACTTAGTTGCAGTATAACCATATGTCCGACATGATTTTAAAAACTGTTAAGAAATACCGCGGATGTTGGTATGTAAACATGTGAATGAAACTAAAGGCATTATACATACATTGTACATGTACATGTTTAATCGATACATAACGAAAATGAAACACTTAAATACTTGTTGTTATTCATTGAAATCTATTTTGAAATTATAAAAACGAGTTAGCATTCTAAATTTGTGTATTATAACCGTGTTTTATTTATCTGCCCGAGTTTTGGCCACACGAGAAAATAACACGTCAAGGGGAGGGTCCGTTATGTAGAATATAGATAATGAAAAAAAAACGAAAAAAAAAAATAAAATACCTAAGTTCCATCAATTATATATCCTTAACGTTAGGGAACTCCGTAAAATTTTCCATAAGGACTTTTACATCAATAAGGAAAGGTCCCTACCCAAAGTTAAGAAACGTTGATGAAACCAAGGACTGCAACAAAGTATTTATTTTATTTGAATATCGAGAAATAGAGAGTTTTATTACATTATTGCGAATAAAATGTACACATTTATTGCATTTTGCCAGTGAAATTTCAAAATGTATCAAACCAATAAACTTATATGTTCACTGCAGCAATGAGCAGTGGAAATGTAAGATTTTCGTTTTTTGACCACCTCTGTGAAACTATACATTGGCTATTTTGCTGTATATCCGAAATATTTGGTTAAGTTTTGCAAAATACACACCTGGCGTTAGCTTTTCATACACATATATTCTCCGATTACAGTAGAAAAAGCTTAAATTGCGTTGATCAGTCCTTTCAAAACAGTGCCTTTAAGTTGACGTGGAGTAACGTCACAAAGAGACGTCATATGTAACTGATTGTCGCACTCTTTGACACTATTAATTTTTCGATGCTTTTAATGTTGTTTTTAACCATAAAAATGTAACATACATTGAATATAACATACATTTCACTCGTATGACAGAATATTTGGTTATTTTTCCCTCGTACTATCCTTCATATCATTAAAGACTATTTGAACTTCATCAAAGGCATATTTCTTCTCAAAAGTATGTAATTGTTGACGCTATGTCCTAAGCTACAAATACATGTATTTTAGACTGTAGATATCATTTCGTTCCCAATATGAAAATCTGAAAAATATACATAATTGATTTACTTTGCCGTTTCGAAATACGCCCCGCCGACACTACCCGGAATACCTTGCCAATAGGTATCAAAAAGTAAACTAAAAATTGAAGGTAAAGTTGATGCGACTGACATTTCCTGTTTATATTGTACATTTCAGAATGTGGCCTACACGCATTTGTGTATTTACATAATGCACCTCGTTGACATACAGTAAAATATTGACACATAATGTTTAATGACCCCATCTTCATGCAGTTATTCCTTCGTAGGTAGACAGTTAAAACTTTCGATATAACCCCACGACTATCAATTTCCACTTCTTTTTAAAACGCCAAACTGGTATTTTCATTTTCCACTTTTTACAACTACATTTTGTACGTGTATCTCAAGTATAGGTATCTCTATATATTGTCACACAATTATAGTACCAACATTACATTGAAAAATGGTGAGTGTTTTTAACGGTATTATATATGCATAGTCAAAATATAAGCATAAGTAACGAGTCTTCTGAAAATCTATCATGCTGAAAATATACGGAAGTCCAAAATCTCCGAGGGACAACGATCATTTTATTGAAATATCTAGTTTTTACTGGGTTGTCAGAATTGATTAATATTAAGTATATATGGCCTGGCCAATCAAAACATTCAATATCTACAGATTTCATAAATCAGTTTTTTGCTCTTAAACTAAACACACTAATATCACAGTATATGGTCGCCCGGAAAGCGTACAAGAGTGTACTTGAAAAGATAAATATTGCTCGCTTCGCTGTCTATAGATGATACAAATATACTTGAAGCATGACAAGCACATGATTGAAAAGCACTGTAAGCATTGACTTAAGGTGTTTATCTACTACCGTGATACGAGAGGAACCATACCTATTGGCTAGGTATTCAGGGTAGTGTCAGTAGGGCGGATTTTAATACGGCAAATTTGTTATACAATGTATGTATTCTGTTAAAGTCCCTTCGTAACGTGATAAAACACTGTGTTTGACCTTGTTTTGAACAGATATAGCTACTAGTCCTGACCCTTCAAATTCGTCAACGTCCAGTCGTACTTCAAAACAAATTATCGTCCTCCAAAGAATGATGCGCTACATCAATAATATGAAAAATAATAATAATAATAAAAAAAAAACAAAAAAAAACAACAACAACAACAACCCGCCCCCCACCACCCCACCCCAAAACAAAACCCCAATAACAAATAAGAAAATCATGTTGATCGATCAAATGGCATTTATCTACGGAAAATCAGTATTGTTACGATACATATACATAATGCGCTATACAAAATGCTTGTTTATCACATTTATATTTTCCAGGAACTTAGCACCGTTTTCATGTTCACGCTGACGTCAAGAATGGCCTTGAGTCGACCGCTGAAGTGGTGGGAGATAAGATAGTTTAATTATAAAGCCGGGTGGGTGTATATACCGGATACGAGGCCGTTATCAGTTTTTACGGACTAGTACGCTGTTGACCAGGTTTATAGACAACAAAAATCAATGGCCGACAGAGAAACACTTGGCGTAATTTGGAGTCAATGGATATTACAGGATTCCCTCCATTAAACTGTACATACATTTCAATGAAATGGTAAACGAAGAATTGCTAAATACAAGAGAAAGCTTGACTGTAAATTAAATTGCGTGTTTGGCTGTGTAGTGGCGTTTCCTCGCCATTCGATTTTATCCCATTTAGCAGCACCATGTGTTAGGTTATAAACACTATATATGGTAGTACAATAAATCGGGACGGAATATTGATCGTGGACAACATTTTGTAAACAACATTCACACAACAACGACGTTACATTAAATATCAGTTGCTATTGCTGTCATTTCGCCGTGTCGACAGTCACTTCCGGTGTTCCGACACGGTTGGTCGACTCGTGGTTCAGATGTGAGCCTTCACGGCGTGGCTTTCCGTTTGGCTGCAGTCCCAGAGCGGTGAAATGGAAGGTGTTTCGTACCGAGGATTAGGCACGTTTCCGTTTGCCATTAACCAGCTATACAAACGTCTGTCCGTTGTGGACATTGTCCGGACGTCCGGACGTTCATTGTTATTGCTGATGGATTTTCTCGAGATATGTTCGATTGACTTGTCCATATTATATACCCCGTTTCCTGTGTCAGTACAAGACACACTGCCGCGTCCATCACAGTCGAGATAGGACCATAGATTGTTTTTCCCGTCGCAAAGACGATGTGTTTTTACGATTTGTATATCGTTTGTTGGTTTGATAACTCGTGTGTCAACCTCTATAATCCCAGCACACGAAGCGTTAACTGTATCACCCACTTCAAGTCTAGTCGCACTTCCTTGTTTTAGTTTAGTACTTGTACACTTTTTACTTTCTTTAGAATTCTTTATTTTGTTTTTCTTTACACTGGCTTTTGGTTTATCGTTAGATTTGACCGTTGCACTTTTGGCTCTCGGTCTTAAAACTTTGGCCTTAGGTTTTTCTTGCGTTGATTTACATTCCAAAGAAGGAGGGGCACTTTTTATTCTCCTTTTCTTCACACTTATTTTCTTATTTGTATCAGTTTTGTTATTTAAGTTAGCTCCGGTGATCTGAGCGACCTTACACACACTTTTTCTCGTGGTACTTATTTCGTAATTACCTTTTGCTATTGTAGTAGAGGAAGTACTTTCCGCACATATCTGTAATTTGTCCGAGATTTCTTCCTCTAAGTTCTCAGATTCCGCGTCCGATGGCGATTCATCCGATTCACACGAGTCAGCTTGAGTGTCGGAGTCGGAGTAGAAATCCCGGGGTGGTATCTCCCGGATAAACACAAGGTTATCCTCGGTTGGGAAAGTCACTCGTTTCTTTAATCGACTGACCGAAGTTGACGAGGTGGAACGTCCTCCGTCGCTTTCCCTATCTTCCTCGTCATCATTCCTATCCTCTCGCCAATCGTCTGTCGAGGAATCTCTAGTGACATGTTTGCCGGTATCCGACTGATCAAAAATGTCAAGCGAGTCAGAGGACTCGTCGTCGGATGAAAACATTTCACTTTTTTGTTGAAGAGACACAAACAAGACTTTTATTCTATGATTATCATGTCAATAATTAGTATTCGTGATTGACATACCTAGGCGTTTTCCCGTGCAGATTCAGACTCACATTTTCTTTATAATCATCCTCCTCGAATAAATCACAAGCAGGTGTTTACGTTCCTTTTAATTATCCTACTCTCCTCGTAGTTGGTAAATAAACTTCATGTTGCTATTTGAATCATCCAATAATTGGCACAGTCTGTTATAAATTCTTATTGGTAATTAATTAAGCGAGGATTTCTTTGTACTCACACACAATGGTCGTCGTTAGAGAAGCAGCTGGTCTGTTTACATCAGTCCTGCTCTGACCTCACCCATATATATGTCTATACCTGTGGGAGCGATATATAATCAAAATATTTCATACTTATGTACACTTCTTAAGTCACGGCCGACTTTTTACGTATATGTAGCGGATTAGCCTAATCTGTTTCTCCGTATGCGTTCCTAAGATTCCAGGCCTTTCATTAGTTCGCCGACTTGTAGATAATCTAGTGACGCGCCACTGTTGGAATTAATGATCACAGTAGCACTATGATCCTAAACACGAAAACAGATACTGTCCCACACATTAGCTGGGGTACACCAAACACAAGCGACTGTGTCAACTCCTTCATGCTGTCTGTTTATCATACACACATTTAATACAACCTCCAGGTGTTCGCCGCACTGCGCATGTGCACAGGTGTGTCTTTTATACTTATATACCCGATTACTGCCATAAGGTTCTCTTTCGAACCTTGACAAAAGATTACCAATAGAATGGTACTCTATTGATGTTATACTCTTCAATTTATATTATTCATGATTTGCTCATTTTAAACAGTGAGTAGTAGTTTGGTTGTGTCACACAATACACATCACAGGTAGATTTCACCTGTATAAATTACCATATCGTATGACCGGGATAGTCTCCCAGGACGGGACGGAGGGATTTACAGGAGCTTATAAATGTATATTTATTTAATACAAGGTTCCAAACGATTTTTAAATCTAATATGAGTGTATGTCAAGAGGTGGTTTGTCGAAGAGTGGGGTAATAAAACGTAGGTGAACTGAATTCGGTCCACTAGATAATTCTGTCTTTTAGATTCATGGCCTAAATCATGGATTTTGTGGCCGATATATGTATTGTTTATTTTCACTGTTCAAATAGAAAACTTATTGATATTTACTATGGTCGAGTTATAAAAGGGGCCGAAGAAGACATGACCACCAACATATCAAATCATACATTTACATATACTTTGTATATTCATGTCAGTTTATTTAAAATTGTCGACAGACGTTTGACATCGAAAGATCTAACGAACGTGTAAACATATAGGTAACGAGCCTTAGGCAGCAAGATCATGAAAGAACACGTATAGGACATTGAATTAAACATTTACAAGAAGTGTATAAAACATCAACTACTGTATATAACAAAAATGTACAAATAGAAACGTTAACAGTGTACGTGTAAGTGTATGGTCGGGAGGTGAGTGTTAGGAAGTGTAATGAAGAGTACTGATACTGTATATCGCGTGGTATAAAATTTTATTGTTAATATGGTATAAATGTCTTCTCTCCGACGTTGTGTTGTCTTCTCTCTCCAACATATCTTATTACACGTGTAGTAATAGTAACATGTACAATATGAACTTACAGGTACATATGTATGTAGGGTGAGGAGTTGGTATTGTAATTTTTATATGTGTATGTGTAAGGGACAGATCCAGGATTTTGTCAAGATTATTTGGTCATAATAACTTAAAACGGGTGTATATGTACTTCGGATTTCAAATTGGAGCTGTCATTCCCCCCCCCCCCCCCCCCCCCCCTAACGCTGACGACCACCTTTTCCTCACGAACTCCCTCATACACCCCGAACCCCTTTCCTTGAATCTTGTACAACCACGATATAGCGAGAAACGTAAAGTATATAATCATATACGTTTTACTATATTACACATATTTTGTGGTAATGTTCCAATCAGACAATTTTGAAAGACAATAATCTGATCTGGAATTATATTATCACCTGTTTGTGAATCACATACCAGTTTTATTAGTGATACAGGTGCATTTGACAGGTATTCAATAGTATACAATATATCTGTCAGTTTGGATATTTTTAGATCGCTTTGTTGGGCAATTTATTTATGCAGTATGACCACGAAACAGGTTAATATAGCGGGTATTGGACGATCAATAGATTTAAGATAAGTATATATCAAAACACCAATTTAATTAGAGGTCACGGGTGAGAACCGCACTATAATACACCAAAATTAGGGCTAATGTTCTCCGCCATCTTGTCCAAATGAATTGTAATGTACGTTTATGTATCATGTCATTCCTATATGTTGTTACATTCGGAAATACACTGAATTGAATGTACATGAACGATATACAGTTTGTATCCACATATATGGTGGGTAATTGTTTTCATAGGCAGTTAAATATTGTGTGTGTGTGTGTTGTGTTGGAGAGGAGAGGTCTATACCAGTAGGGAAGTTATGCATATGCAAACTAATTGAGTATGGGGATAGTAATTGTTTGTAAGTAAACTTTTATTAAAGTATCAAGTTCAGGTTTTGAAGGTCCCCTGCATCAGTTACTTTCTGGAAATGTAAAAACCGGCTTATCTTTGTCACATGCCATGTTTTTTTTCTGGTAAGACTAAAAACTACACTTAAAGATTCAGAAAGACCCATTCAGTACTGCTCGAGAAATAGCACTAATAAATGGTCCTTATAGAAGGTAAAACTTCTTGAAATTTCACACGATGAAATGCAGATGTCAAGTGGGGTCTGAAAAATTCCTAAGATAAAGGTCAGGGTCGTTGTTACTAAATGTCACACTGGTAATATCTATGCCACTAATACAGAGGGACAAACGTTCTGAAATTCCACGTGGTAATACACTTTGATACATTGAAAATGATGTACGATATGGGTTTATAAAATTCATAACGACAAGGTTAAATAAAAAAGGGAAAGGTCGATGTTATTAGGTTCAAAGGTCAATGTCGAGTTTGTATATTTTCACTGATGATCATTTTGCTTGATATTTTCAAGAAAAAAAATGATCGGAATGAAATGAGGAGTCAACTGAACGAAGGTCACTGTCATTTCGTAATAGGTAAAAGTCATTTGGGTCCTAAGGTCAAGGACAAAGTGAATCTCTGAAAATTATGCTGGCCGTTGGCAGGGAAATTTGAGGTTTAAACCAAATAGATGAAAGCTAAGAAATGCGTATGCCACTGTTATTTACATCTCCGTTACAATATGCCAAGCACAAATGGAGTTGGAAGGAAGCAATTTTAACACCATATTACATGTTTAACGTATAGTTTACTTACTTGCCATTGTACTAAAAGTCTAAATGTCAAACGCCTACCTCAGTGACATGGGTAGCTGGTTTCTTGATTATGAGCGATATGTAGCCACACGGCGGGCCATTGATGATGATGGAGGATATATAGCCACACGGCGAGACCCTTGATGATAATGGAGGATATATAGCCACACGGCGAGACATTTGCTGATTATGGAGGATATGTTGCCACACGGCGAGACCCTTGATGATAATGGAAGATATATAGCCACACAGCGAGACCCTTGATGATAATGGAAGATATATAGCCACACGGCGAGACCTTTGCTGATTATGGAGGATATATAGCCACACGGCGAGACCTATGATGATGATAACGGAGGATATATAGCCACACGGCGAGACCTTTGATGATTATGGAGGATATATAGCCACACGGCGGACCTTTGATGATGATAACGGAGGATATATAGGCACACGGCGGGACCCTTGATGATTATGGAGGATATATAGCCACACGGCGAGACCTTTGATGATTATAGAGGATACATAGCCACACGGCGAGACCCTTGATGATTATGGAGGATATATAGCTACGTATATACACGGCGAGACCCTTGATGATGATGGAGGATATGTAGCCACACGGCGAGACCCTTGATGATGATGGATGATATGTAGCCACACGGTGAGACCTATGATGGTAATGGAGGATATATAGCCACACGGCGAGACCTATGATGGTAATGGAGGATATATAGCCACACGGCGAGAACCTTGATATATATGGAGGATATATAGCCACACGGCGAGACCCTTGACGATTATGGAGGATATATAGCTACACGGCGAGACCCTTGATATATATGGAGGATATATAGCCACACGGCGAGACCTATGATGGTAATGGAGGATATATAGCCACACGGCGAGACCCTTGATGATTATAGAGGATATATAGCCACACGGCGAGACCCTTGATGATTATGGAGGATATATAGCTACACGGCGAGACCCTTGATATATATGGAGGATATATAGCCACACGGCGAGACATATGATGGTAATGGAGGATATATAGCCACACGGCGAGACCTATGATGATGGTGGATGATATATAGCCACACGGCGAGACCTTTGATGATTATGGAGGATATGTTGCCACACGGCGGGCCATTGGTGATAATGGATGATATATAGCCACACGGCGAGACCCTTGATGATAATGGAGGATATATAGCCACACGGCGAGACCTTTGCTGATTATGGAGGATATATAGCCACACGGCGAGACCCTTGATGATAATGGAAGATATATAGCCACACGGCGAGACCCTTGATGATAATGGAAGATATATAGCCACACGGCGAGACCTTTGATGATGATAACGGAGGATATATAGCCACACAGCGAGACCTTTGATGATGATAACGGAGGATATATAGCTACACGGCGGACCTTTGATGATGATAACGGAGGATATATAGCCACACGGCGGGACCCTTGATGATTATGGAGGATATATAGCCACACGGCGAGACCTTTGATGATTATAGAGGATACATAGCCACACGGCGAGACCCTTGATGATTATGGAGGATATATAGCTACACGGCGAGACCCTTGATGATTATGGAGGATATATAGCCACACGGCGAGACCCTTGATATATATGGAGGATATATAGCCACACGGCGAGACCTATGATGGTAATGGAGGATACAATGCATATAGCCACACGGCGAGACCCTTGATGATTATGGAGGAAATATAGCCACACGGCGAGACCTTTGCTGATTATGGAGGATATATAGCCACACGGCGAGAACCTTGATATATATGGAGGATATATAGCCACACGGCGAGACCCTTGATGATTATGGAGGATGTATAGCCACACGGTGAGACCTATGATGGTAATGGAGGATATATAGTCACACGGCGAGAACCTTGATATATATGGAGGATATATAGCCACACGGCGAGACCCTTGATATATATGGAGGATATATAGCCACACGACGAGACCATTGATGATTATGGAGGATATATAGCCACACGGCGAGACCTTTGCTGATTATGGAGGATATATAGTCACACGGCGAGAACCTTGATATATATGGAGGATATATAGCCACACGGCGAGACCCTTGATATATATGGGGGATATATAGCCACACGGCGAGACCCTTGATATATATGGAGGATATATAGCCACACGACGAGACCCTTGATGATAATGGAGGATATATAGCCACACGGCAAGACCCTTGATGATAATGGAGGATATATAGCCACACGGCGAGACCTTTGCTGATTATGGAGGATATATAGCCACACGGCGAGAACCTTGATATATATGGAGGATATATAGCCACACGACGAGACCTTTGATGATAATGGAGGATATATAGCCACACGGCGAGACCTTTGCTGATTATGGAGGATATATAGTCACACGGCGAGAACCTTGATATATATGGAGGATATATAGCCACACGACGAGACCTTTGATGATAATGGAGGATACATAGCCACACGGCGAGACCCATGATGATTATGGAGGATATATAGCCACACGGTGAGACCTATGATGGTAGTGGAGGATATATAGTCACACGGCGAGAACCTTGATATATATGGAGGATATATAGCCACACGGCGAGAACCTTGATATATATGGAGGATATATAGCCACACGGCGAGATCCTTGATGATTATGGAGGATATATAGCCACATGGCGAGACCTTTGATGATTATGGAGGATATATAGCTACACGGCGAGACCCTTGATATATATGGAGGGTATATAGCCACACGGCGAGACCTATGATGGTAATGGAGGATATATAGCCACACGGCGAGACCTATGATGATGATGGATGATATATAGCCAAACGGCGAGACCTTTGATGATTATGGAGGAGATGTTGCCACACGGCGGGCCATTGATGATAATGGATGATATATAGCCACACGGCGAGACCCTTGATGACAATGGAGGATATATAACTACACGGCGAGACCCTTGATGATTATGGAGGATATATAGCTACACGGCTAGACCCTTGATGATTATGGATGATATATAGCCACACGGCGAGACCTTTGATGATAATGGAGGATATATAGCTACACGGCGAGACCCTTGATGATTATAGAGGATATATAGCCACACGGCGAGACCCTTGATGATTATGGAGGATATATAGCCACACGGCGAGACCCTTGATATATATGGAGGATATATAGCCACACGGCGAGACCTATGATGGTAATGGAGGATATATAGCCACACGGCGAGACCTATGATGATGATGGATGATATATAGCCACACGGCGAGACCTTTGATGATTATAGAGGATACATAGCCACACGGCGAGACCCTTGATGATTATGGAGGATATATAGCCACACGGCGAGACCCTTGATATATATGGAGGATATATAGCCACACGGCGAGACCCTTGATATATATGGAGGATATATAGTCACACGACGAGACTCTTGATATATATGGATGATATATAGCCACACGGCGAGATCCTTGATGATAATGGATGATATATAGCCACACGGCGAGACCCTTGATGATAATGGAGGATATATAGCCACACGGCGAGAACCTTGATATATATGGAGGATATATAGCCACACGGCGAGACCCTTGATGATAATGGATGATATATAGTCACACGGCGAGACCCTTGATGATAATGGAGGATATATAGCCATACGGCGAGAACCTTGATATATATGGAGGATATATAGCCACACGGCGAGACCCTTGATATATATTTCCACACGTCTGAAGTTACGTTCACATCCCATCCATACAAGCAAGTAACGTAATTTCTAACACAACTTGCATGCCGTAAAAAATATTAGTTGTCGTTTTTGTCATTGAGAAGTACTAGAAGTATTATTTCTCAATCTTCATAATAGGTGCCTTGGAGTACCCATTTAATTTCGAGTGATCAGGAAAAATGGCCGACAGACGACCATCTTTGATTTTGATAGATTAAATTTGTCATCGCTAATAAATGAGAAGTACTGGAAGGGCTTTCTCAAACTTGAGATGTAGGTTCCGTTGATCCCTACATGTACAATGTAGTTGTGTCCATTTGATTCCTGATCAGGAAAACAAAGCAGACGTTAGATGGCCATCTTCGATCTTGACAGTTGAAGATTGTCATCGCTATTTCTTGAGTGATATTGGAAGAATATTTCCCATGCTTCATATGTAGTTTTCCCTAGATCCCGAATATTGTGCACATTAAATTTTGAGCAAGACTGCAAAAATGAAAGGGCCAACAGGCGGTCATCTTTGATTTCGACTTTTGAGGGGCGTCATCATAATTTCTGGAGTAATATTGGAAGGATATCCCTAAACCTTCACATGTGGGTTCTCATTGGTCCTTAGTTGTGTCCCTAAACCTCCACATGTGGGTTCTCATTGGTCCTTAGTTGTGTCACTAAACCTTCACATGTGGGTTCTCATTGGTCCTTAGTTGTGTGCCTAAACCTTCACATGTGGGCTCTCATTGGTCCTTAGTTGTGTCCCTAAACCTTCACATGTGGGTTCTCATTGGTCCTTAGTTGTGTCCCTAAACCTCCACATGTGGGCTCTCATTGGTCCTTAGTTGTGTCCCTAAACCTTCACATGTGGGTTCTCATTTTTCCTTCGTTGTTTCCCTAAACCTTCACACGTGGGTTCTCCTTGTCGTTAGTTGTGCTCAATAAATTTATTCCGACTAAGAAAATGGAATGGCCAGCAGGTGGGTATCTTTGATTTTGACAGTTGAAGTGTGTTATATCAATATTTCTTCAGAGGGATGTCTCTCTAACATGGTAATGTTTATCCTCGGTAACTACCTTGTTGTTGTTCATGTGTCTGTTATACATGTACTTAGGATACGGTTGAAAAAACAAAATGCTAGACATGGAGCCATCTTGTATTTAAAAATCGAAATTTGTTTTCACTATTGCTTACAGGTCTTGTAAGATATTTCATAGATTTTTCTGGCAGATTTCCCCTTGTTTTTTAAATGGCGAGATGAAGAGAAAAAGACAAAAGAAGGTTATAGTGTAGAGAAGAGATCAGCCTTACATAGAACAAATAAAGATAAGTATAGAGAAGAGATCAGCCTTACATAGAACCAATAAAGATAAGTATAAAGAAGAGATCGGCCTGACATAAAACCAATAAAGGTAAGTATAGAGAAGAGATCGGCCTTACATAGAACCAATAAAGATAAGTATAGAGAAGAGATCGGCCTGACATAGAACCAATAAAGATAAGTATAGAGAATATATCGGCCTTACATAGAACCAATAAAGATAAGTATAGAGAATATATCGGCCTTACATAGAACCAATAAAGATAAGTATAGAGAAGAGATCGGCCTGACATAGAACCAATAAAGATAAGTATAGAGAAGAGATCGGCCTTACATAGAACCAATAAAGATAAGTAAAGAGAAGAGATCAGCCTTACATAGAACCAATAAAGATAAGTAAAGAGAAGAGATCGGCCTTACATAGAACCAATAAAGATAAGTAAAGAGAAGAGATCGGCCTGACATAAAACCAATAAAGATAAGTATAGAGAAGATATCGGCCTTACATAAAACCAATAAAGATAAGTATAGAGAAGAGATCGGCCTTACATAGAACCAATAAAGATAAGTAAAGAGAAGAGATCAGCCTTACATAGAACCAATAAAGATAAGTATAGAGAAGAGATCGGCCTTACATAGAACCAATAAAGATAAGTAAAGAGAAGAGATCGGCCTTACATAGAACCAATAAAGATAAGTATAGAGAAGAGATCGGCCTGATATAAAACCAATAAAGATAAGTATAGAGAAGAGATCGGCCTGACATAGAACCAATACAGATAAGTATAGAGAAGAGATCGGCCTGACATAAAACCAATAAAGGTAAGTATAGAGAAGAGATCGGCCTTACATAGAACAAACAAAGATAAGTATAGAGAAGAGATCGGCCTTACATAGAACCAATAAAGATAAGTAAAGAGAAGAGATCGGCCTTACATAGAACCAATAAAGATAAATAAAGAGAAGAGATCAGCCTTACATAGAACCAGTAAATAATCTTCAATGGTCCCTCTGTGATCTTTTCCGATATTTTGTGTATAAACTTATTTATTTATAGCTAATAATGCTTTGTGTTATAGTTTGAAATCGAACCCGGAAGTTTTGAGTCGGATGTCAAAAATCTTTCCACTTTTTCACAGAATACATTGCAGTTAATGTTCTCATTCCGTGAGGGTCAATCTAATGTATTGATGCAATTTGTAATTTCAATAACGTCACATTTTTGCAGTTATATAATTATAGATGTAAACCTGATTTTGAATTACCACTTACTGTCGAATTAGCTTTTCACAGCAGACATTCGTCCTGACGTGCCAGTCATACTACATATACCCGTATCACGTACATTTTGTAATTGTCACCGTGATACGCTATCATATAATGGTCTAGATCTGTTGGTTTATTCTAGGTGACGATGTTTATGTTAAGGAGTCCTGAAACTGTTGATATTTTTGCTGTGGTTCGAATGAATAAGGGTTTCATTGTGTTCGGCTAGTGTATGACGAAACCTTTACAACTTAATTAGTTATTTTTTTCGAATGAACACCTATTGTTTTCGCCGTTTCTTCTCTATTTGCTATTGTTAAATAATGTGAATAATGTATTGGTGTGAAACTGATGAGTCAAAAGATTCAAAGTCAATAAAGGACTCGGAAATTTCATAACTGTTACTATGGCAATAGTAAAGACAATTCAAAATACCCAAATCATCTAAAAGTCTATAAAGCCTATAATTATCTTTGTATAAAACAATAAAAACTAGGGTCCCCAGTGGGGATCTTCGCGTCCACCATTGAATGATCTAAATTGATTTTGTTTAAGACTGACCTTTTCGCTACTATCCCCCTCTTCCTCGTTTCCTCTGAATAATTTGATTAACAAGAAATCGAAAAATGATATAAGAATAAGAACTTCCTGATAAATAGAGATAAACTCAAACTATTAAAATCAGAGATAGCTGTCTGGTGGCTATTTTGTTTTCCTAATCGGTTTCAAAATTGAATTGCACAACTATGGACCAAGAAAAATCCACATATGAGGTTTGATAAATACCGATAACAAAGTTCATTAGTCAAAATTAAAGATGATCACTAAAGATGATCACTTGTTTAACCCCCCCCCCCCCCCCCCCCCCCCCCCCCCCCCCCCCCCCCCGATCAGACCAAGTGAAACCTACATTTGAAGTCTGAGAAATATCCTGCAGTAATAGCGATAACAAGGATTGTTTAGGGACGGACGGCGGACCTAGTACGATGGATGACGGCTAAAAATTGGAATACATGTATCTGACATGTCGGTTCTCTTTTAGAATCCCGGGTATTTTAGAGGAAACCCCAACAAGCCGTTCCTTATCTAAAATCATACATGAATATGTTATTCACTAATAACGCACACATAGAAGCTAATGTTATTTTACAGCGTGGCCTTTATACGGGGTATAACCACAGTAGGCTTTCAATTCTGTAATACATGTTATTGAATACACGACTAACTTTTATTTAAAATTCTATGTTATTTTCAGGTCTAGTTCGTACCCCCACCGTATTCTAATTTAATTATTTTCAATATAACAAAAGGCTACATTTAAAATATGTCTTGCAAATATTGACCTCTCATTCCAAAGGAAGTAAAACAAATTCTTAAGAATCGAAATCGATGGCTCGGTAACTGTAGGCGTGCAGACAATGTAGAATAGTGTATGTGTTGTTTGTCGTTCTTTGAGATCACGGTCGAGTCTCAAGGGTGTATGACGTTCTTTAAAGCGCACACACAATATAACGACAATAAAACGATACAAAGTGTTATTAATGTACATAAGTTGGCACCAAGAGAGAAATCGACTATCGATCGGCGCACGTTTTTTAATCGGCATGCTCCTAACCCCGCCTGCTACAGTGTTATCGCAGGTAAATGTTTTAATATATTATACAATACTGATATGTATTGACTGCAAATCAGTATCATCTTTATGGCTATAAAGGTAAGGCAGTAAAATATATTAGGTTATATATTAAAATGTATTTTATAGCTTAAAAGTTTATTTGCCTTAATTAAACCATTCGGTTTATCAGCATAGATATGTACAATATATAATACAATACAAATTTGAGAAGGTAATTATAGGTAAACATGCAGACATATCATAGAGAATGGTCAATTTGAACATTTGATCTTAGCTTAGTAGCAGCAATGGGACGTTTAGACACATTGTTTTTCCTGTATTTTATGTTATGTAAATTATAATCCATCTGAACACAGAATAGATTGTTACAGATAGCGTGATTTGCTAGGCGAAGCCGCCATTTGATGGCTGTACTATCGCTGTTAATCATGAATGTCGG
This sequence comes from Pecten maximus, assembly GCF_902652985.1. Classification (NCBI taxonomy): domain Eukaryota; kingdom Metazoa; phylum Mollusca; class Bivalvia; order Pectinida; family Pectinidae; genus Pecten; species Pecten maximus. The sequence continues at coordinate 31,228,209 of NC_047018.1, forward strand.
ATTAACAGTGACATTTACAGTCTCACAATTACCACTTCTATGTGGATGGCAAATGTAAATATCAAAGACCATCTATCTTTCTACCCCGATCCTTAAAACTCGACATCGGGTTTCTCTCCGACTGCAAACCCCCTACTGACCGTTGTCCAGTTGCTTCTTTGTGGAGAAAAAGTCAGGATTACGACGACCTTGACCTCGGTCGACGTTTCATTATTTAGTTCTTAATATCGCAGTCTACACGGAATACGTTTTAATAGTTCACTCTACAGACCCTGACCTGAACATTTACCGCTCCGTACCGATATTTGTATCCGTGTCATTTCTCGGTATTACCTAATTAGCCTATAATTGAAAGAGCTGTAATTTTTTGTCTGGACCTGAAAAATTCGCCGGAAGTTGCTATGGCATTAATGCGTGTATTAAATGACGGTATATAAAACCTATTTTTCACTACAACAAATTAATCTATCACGGAAAATTTTTAATTATCATATTTACACCCGACACCTTTCAAATCTCGCGAGAAATACACTTCAACAAAACACTAACCATGGCCATTTTCGTTTATTGCAATCCAGACGGTTTAAGTTGAGAAATAAGTGCGGAACTAATGATTTTTGACAAAGACTGCGGATCCTGTATTGACATTTGTAGGTCCTTCCGTGTTTATGTCTGAACATTACATTAAAAATCCTCCAAGAGGAATGCTACCTCGCCGTGGTACGGAGGCTTGCGTGTTTCAATAAATCTTGTTAGATCTAGTCATGCCAGATAGGTCAATGTTGAGGAACCAGACAAACGAACGAACTTCAAACTGTCAAAATCAAATATGACCAGCCTTTCGGCCTTTTTATTGCTTTGCGGTCAGACACAAAATGAGATGAGCACAACTAGGGACACAAAGGACATACTTGATTTTCATGTGTTCAACCAACGTAATTAACGATCAATGCCCATGTGTTCGCCCAACGTTTACTTGATGCACATGTAGTAAAATTAACAAATAATTTCCAAGTACATTATTGGTAAAATGTGAATGAGGTTTTAATACTATTGTTTCACCGATACGTAGGTCTAGAGTATATGGCAAATAATCGGTTACTCTTCATTCATATAATATATATGTTTGGTTAGCTGTGTAGACAATCATAAACACTCATATTAAAATCTACCCCTGATACTTATTTTAATACATTCCTGATATACAGCTGTGCGCAAGTGTATTTTATGTTACGGTACAAAATGTATAATTATAATGCAGGATTAAGGCAATTTCTAACACTAGTTATGACGTAGGATCTTGGAAACTTATAACCATACTATTTATGTGTTATATTAGTAAATTGATCACAGGTTTCTCAACCACGTCCTAAATACCATCTTGATTAGTCGTTGATAATGAAATTGGTCAGAAGGTACCAAAATGTTATATTTGTATCTCTCCCTTCTGCAGCTAAGGTAACTCTGACTGCGAATAAATTAGCATATACGAAGTTGAAAAAAGGCTCAGCGGATTAATGAGCGTGGGAATCGGTAACATAATTATGATGTCGTCTATTTGTGACGTTATTGGAACGTCAACTTGACAGAGCCAATTCGAAAGGACTGATCAACTCAATTTCAGCGTTTTTCTCCTGTTTCTTGATGATCCCTGTCTGCACAAAAAGCTAACGTCAAGTGAATATGATGTCAAAAAGTAAACTAAATATTGCGGAAATGGGTGCATATTTAATTTCTCCGCCAGGTAAGCCTGGAACAAATGGCTGAAGCGTACAATTCTTAGAGAAAAAATTTGACCACGTCACTACTAAATCTGTCAATACACGATTTCCTTGACAACCATAGTTAATCTAAGAGAGAAATTCAGGATTGTGAATATATCAATTAATTAAAAACGTAAAAGGTATTTAACAAAAATGTTGAGTTGTTTCTTTTAATTTTGTTAACAATATCATTGTCTTATGATTTGTTTGATGTAAATATAAAGACTGTACCTCATTTTGACTGCGTATACAGTAGTATGCCCAAAGTTGGCAACGGATATATCCTGTGAAGCGCTAAGGCGCTAACCATAGGATATGTCCGTTGCCAACTGCGGGCATACTACCGTATACGCAGTCAAAATGAGGTACACTCCTTAATTGCCGTACAGGTAAATGGACTAAACCAGGAAAAATACCATTTAACAAAAACTAGTGGATTGTAAAGTATAAACATAGGGTAACAGTAACATTTTGAAACAGTAAATATAAATTTGTGCACTCGAACTATCGAATACATGCACATGCGAGCTATATGATGCTGTATGATGTTGTTCGTCATGTTTTTTTTCTGTAATGAAGACATGCTTTCATAGGACACCATACTAGGTATGCGTCATCACGTTATACCGCCATAACAAGGTAAACTTGCTTCATATAGATTATATTCGACCCCTAATTAAGTAGTATATACGAACCTAGGACTATATAAACACAATGACGCTTTGAATACGATAATGGAAATATCGGAAAAATATTACCAGTCTTCTCGATATTCCGGACATGATTCGTTTTCATAGAGAATCTGGCTTTTGACAACCCCGTCATAACTTATTAATATTTACAATGTTTTTGACCATGAAATCGTTATAATGATAATATTTTATAATCAAACTGTTTTATTTATAACACAATTTTGTATTGAAGGATGGTACAAGCCATAGTTGTAATATATCATTTTACCGTTAGCCAAATTGATTTCATTATAAATATTTAAACTATTGATCCCTATGTATGTAGACGTATATCTATTACCAGGTATCGATTACTGTGTAGTGTTAAAAGTCACAGGGACTCGAGAATCAATTACTCACATGTACGGTATTAATATCAATGTTTAAATTTATGCTGATACACCTAGACTTATATTAAAATGTAGATGGTTACCATATGTCCGATTGTGAATATAAACTTTTAAATGAAGATGGGTCTTATCTTACATAAGGTAAATCATGATCGATTTCCGGGTCCCTATGGGTTAAATAAGGTGGTAAGAGTGTGTCAGTGAGTAATGTAATCTGTCAAAGTAGGAGGCGTGCACTGTAGTCTAAATAAAGGGGTTAAACGGTTAAATTTCTGCTTTATAACCGATAGTTAGTTGAAATATTTCAAATCATGTTAACAATCAACACCTTCTGTTAATTACATTTGTTTTCAAACATTTTCTGAAAAAAAATGAAGGCGGGTTTCAAAATTGCCTAAGAAGCAAATACGATAAGATATATGTGCTATTGGTAGCTTCCGTAGTCCTACGTTTACAAATAGGCATTTAAATCCAAACATGTACATGCGCAAGAGTAAACGCCATTTCTGTGCCAAAATGGAAAAAAGTATGTCTTTTTTTGGCAAACGCTACAATGTCATTTTTTTCATTTCTTTGAGAAAAATAAACATCAACATATTGAAAAAAATTCCGATTTTGAATACTTTAGATACCAGAGGTAAAAACTGTGATGGAATTTGAGTAAGAACATGCTCTTTTCATATTAAGCGAAATTTTCTAAAGGTACGAAAATACAACTTCCTATTGCAGTCCATTCGTAGATGTGTGCTAAACAATATGAGATAAATCGCACAAAAATAGTACGTAATAAGGAGTCTTGTGCAAAGTTATTAAAATTGATTGATAATATTGCTATGTTATTTAAAAAAAAAATGGCAGCCTTGTTCCCCGATAACCACAAATATCAAATGTTGAATACATTTTTTTTCAAGAAAGCTACATGATAGATTTATGTTCGTTTACACTTTAAACCGCCTAATCTGGAATTCAATATGGCTCCTCCCTCCTGAAATCTGATTTGCTATGTCAGTGTTGGTCTACATCGTAATTCTAATGGTCAAAGTCGACTATACCTAATTTAAATCTAGCGAAATCTACATTATTTGGGGTTTGTCTTAAACCTTTTGAATTTTGGATGCAACTTATGCACGTAGTTTCCTAGATAATATATGATACTGGCTTCGTGGGCCCATGGTTCTCTGTCCGGTTAGACAGCTGATGTCCGAGACACTAATACAACTGATACCCACAACAAATCAAAGGAATATCTTTAAAGAGTAATAATCACATATGTTCTTGGAATTGACAAAACTAGCATTTTTTTTTTTGAATTTAGAAGTTCAATTATCTAGCCAAATATTTTTAATCTGAATAGCAATTTATGCTAGATTTAATGCTAAATATAAAAAAAAATCTGTTTTTTAGGATATCTTTTCGTTCAAAAACTGATACAAAAATGTGATGTCATCTGCTGATTTTTTTGTCCTTAACTAATATTTGTTGTTTTTAAGTTTTTCGGGGAAAATTGCCCCAGTTACACTAGAATGTAAAAATAAAATGCAAAACCTGTGTAATTTCCCACTTTGTTGTTTACTATTTTCATTGTATTGAACACGAAACAGTTTCACATCAAAAATGAATCAGAAACATTCAAAATTGCCAACGCAATGATGGTTTTAGTGAAAACAGTTTAGTCCCAAAATGTGAAACTTAAGCCTTGCACAAATTGTAAGAACGAGCAATTTTTAAAATGACAACTAAATTGACCATATTTTGAAATTCTTCTAAAAACAAATCTATTTACATAAGAAGTCTGAAATTTTGACACCTTTTTTAAAAAAATATAATCTTTCTATAAGATTGCCATTTTTTTTGTTACAAGTTACAAACACTTGTTATGCAAGATCGAAACGAGACGTGACTGAAATCTCAGAAGAGCATATCCTTAACTACCTATTAATATTATCAAATATCATTATGGGGCCGCCAGATATTCAAGTGGCGACTACCAGAAAATTACAATTGTTTTATGTGACGGCTGCCAGATAATTATTTCGCATGCAAGGAAAACATATTCCAATGTGAGCCTAATACGCTTCCGTACCAAACCATGTTATTCCAAATCTGGCAAAGCGTACCTTAACCTTCCATAAATAATTACATTGTCATCTTTCTCCAGACAGGAGAGACATGATGGCGTTTGTAATCTTCGCATCATTATCGCTTCCAAGTAAGGTTCTACTGTATCCAGAATGCAACCATTAGGCCGGGCTATATATGCTCATGAACCTCAGATAGTCTCGCTTCCTCTTGCCACAGTAGGAGATTCTCGGGACATCGTGATCTGAACTCAGGAATAAACATATATTTAAACTATGGCAGTCGCTAACTTGCCAAAATTGCTTTGGAGAACAGTATTGTGCTCAAGTATGTTTTCACTTGTAAGAATTCACGCCAAAGGAACAATGGAAAAATAGTTATGTCTAATGCTTTTACTAAGGAATGAAATATTTTTGATCTTCTGGAAACTAACATGTTAAAACGAGTTGAACACTGTTTCCAGGATATGTTCGTTTTCATTTTTACCCAGAACAACAGCAGTACATCCTCGTTGTTTGGAGTGTAAATACTAGTGTCAATAGAGGACGAACAATGCGAAAGAATTTGTAGAAACGGGTCTTGTCCAGCCTGTCGAGGCTTTACAATCTGCTTCATCCAGACAGGAGAAACACAGAGTAAAGAACCACTACATTAAAAGCATATTGTAGCAGAGAAGTCAACATTTTTCTTTCATCATAGCGAGATGATGTGGACAAATACGTTCTAATCAAGGTTTTGGTTTGATTGTATTTGTTTAACGCCCTATTAACAGCTTAGGTCATTTAAGGACGACCTCCCGTGCGTGTGGTGAGTGCGTATGTGTGTTTTGGGAGGCTGCGATATGTTTGTGTTAAGTATCCTTGTTATAGTCGGGAACTTTTGGCGATTTATAGTGCTACCTCCCTAAAGCATTCTGACGAAGACAACCAGCAGGACATTATACTGACAACTGACAAACCAGTCGTCCAACTCCCTAAAATGCGGAGCGCTAAGCAGGAGTAGTGACTGGTGTGGTCACAGAACACCTTCACTACCAAGTGTTCTGGCTAGACAAGTTCTAAGTCATCTTGGACTAGAATTTGGTGAATTCTTGCAAATTACATGTAACGTATGTTACTTCGATAGATTAGATCGTAACTAGTAAAAAAGACCAGCATTCAAGATAGATATTACTGAATAAATTTATATACTCAAGTCAGCTATGTAACAATAACAATCATATTTACAAATTCAAATTTGACAAAAATACCAGTACCTTTCCTTGCTTATTATTATCAATACATTGTCACAATACTTCTAAAATTTATATATTTTCTTTATAATTAACTGTAAAAATTATGACAGAGACCAGAAAACAAAATCCATTTAAAACTTTACTATAAAATATTTACCTCAATTACGCTCTGCAGGGAATAACACTATAAGGCGACAATTATCACAGTGAATCCAGCCAAATAACTTAATTATCTTTATGAAAAATAAAGGATTGTTTATCTATAATACAAGTACAAAACCTCCACACAAGAGTACCCCCACTGGTGTAGGCAATAACGTTTAGGTAATTACACAGGTATTTAAATACTCCATCATTCACTAAATACACATAAGGACTTTACTATTAATGCAAATAAATACAAAAATAGTTAAAACTGTACCAAACCACTTCCACTGAGTATAAATATTACCTAAATTTGTACAACTAGGTTCTGGTACAATTATATAGATTACCTAAAATGTTACAAATAAGCTTTATATTACTGTATCCTTTTTTAAACATTGTGAATTCTCTAAGATTGGCTATAAATAACAACCCACTGAATAAAGGTCGCACGAGTTACTTCCCTTGCTTTGTAAAAAAAATAATTGTACTTGCGTTCTCAATCTATCTCTACTTCTGTGCAAGATGTTTATAAGGCTTTTTGAAATATCTGATACATTCTAAATTGACTTTTCTCATTCACTAATCATTATCTTTAAACGTTTTATACGCCATATGATAGTTAATTTTTCAAAGTTTTGTTCAACAAAAAATTCAGAAAATATGACGTCATCTATGACGATTTATAATGCTACCTCACTGGAGCATACTACCTAAGACGCCCAGCAGGACATCCCACCTGGTTACATTATACTGATAACGGACAAACCAGTCTCCCACTACCAAAATGCAGCGCGCTTAGCAGGAGTAGCGACTACAATTTTTCAAGACTGGTATGTCTCGGCCAGGGGACAGAACCGTCCTCATAGGGGCGAACACTCAACTAAAGGCCAAAAGCGAGACTGTCACAATCCGACTTTGTTTCAACTTTATATGGTAGGTACATGTAATTATGTTAGCTGAGCACGTGAGGTATGCAACACATAAGACGCGCTATTGTACGGCTGGGTGTTTTGGGCTGCGGTAGTCAGTAACCACCCGGCTCGGTAATGGAAACTTTGCAGTTGTAGTATTGAGATACTTATGCCTATATTCTTGGAAAAAGCGTGAAATTACAGTCACGGTAAGTTCTTATTTATTATTATTCTCTTTCTGAAGGTGTATGTAGTCGTTGATATCAGTATGTTTGTCGAAAGGTGGTTTTAAGCGTGTTTAAATATAGTTGTTATTGTACGCTAGTGCACGTGCGCGAGTATTGTTTACATTACCTGTATGGGCGCACTAAGGTTATTGTATAATTATTTAACGCTTACAAACATGTTTACATGTAATATTATTTACTGTCAATGTATGAATATCAAGTTTAATTTGGTATTTTGTATCTTCACGTGAGTGGACACGCTGTCCAGCGGTGAAATGTATGGAAGCCGGGTGGCACCATTGTAATGGGATTCATAGACTGTACTGTTGACAACCAAGTACCGTACCACAAATAGTACATGATGATTGTGGGAGGTAGAGAACATGGATACAAGTGTACTCGAGGGTAGCCAGAGTAGCGGCTGCATTGTGGTGTGGAAACATCATATGGAGACCCGGATGGGTCGTATCAGGCCTTATAATAATACTGGACTGACGCCATCAACTATAGTAAAGTTTACCCCATCTGCTTGGTTTTGTTTTGTTTGTTTAACCTTTTGAGTGCGAGGGGGCCAATCGGGGCCGATCATATGTGTCTCAGAATGCCAGGGGGCCGATCACATTTGTCTTTGAGTGCCAGGGGGGCCGATGGGGCCGATTATATGTGTCTTAGAGTGCCAGGGGGCCTATGGGGCCGATTCTTTATGTAATTGGTTTGTCACAACGTGTTGAAACTGTTTGATTTATTGTCCTTCCTTGTATAGAAATATGGTAATTTTGACGCATTTATCTCTAAAACTGATGACGTAAATGTATGTATTTATGACGAAATTTGTAAAAAAAAAAAACCGTGACGTCATTAATTATTGCTTCAAAAACCACATGCAGCGATGGCTGTTCCATGGATAAGGGTGTTTCCACCAGAACCCAACAGAGGCTTTGGATTTCACGATATTCCGCGCTTATTACATGTGCCACCCGGATATTCTCGGCCTTTTACCTACATTACTTCATGCTTCTTTTTCCTGAGACATTTATGAGGGAAATTATTCGACATACACAAAGGTAATTAGGATAGATCCACGTCGTTCTGTGTGTTTTTTTGGCACTGTAGGCCTACTGTGAAATTATGTAAAATATTTTGCCAAATCTGGATGTTTATTTCATCATTGAACATTGCAATACATTTTTGCATGATGTTGTATTTTTTTAAATTATAACTTTTGTCCGTAAAAGTTACATGTAAGACAATGAAGGGCATTTTAACATTTTCAAATGTAGGTACGCACAGAATCATGTCCGGGGAAACCAGAACCTCATCAGGCGTCATGCAAGTGCCCGGTCATGGAAGAAGATCAACTTGTTAGAGCTGAAAGCCTTTCTGTCCATATTTTTCAATATGAACATTATCAGAAAACCGTCGACTCCGCACTACTGGAATTCAACACTTCCAAGTCAACGTTCTGATTGGTTCCATCAGACGATGGCGAGGAACAATTTTAAAACATATTGAAATTCATTCAGATCGCTGATTATCAGGAATGATTGAAAGAGAGGTAAATACATGTACCATGTTATACATGTATATAAGTAAATAATTATACACCAACCTCCAATCCGACTGTACTGAAGTGCAGTAATACAATTTGTATAAAGACGTTCGTTATTATTTATAAGGGAAAAACTAATTTATTTTGTATTCTACCATGTTTGCTATGCAACGCCAGTTTTGATTGGTTTAAAACCATGTATCATTTTCCAATAACCCACGCTCGTCCAATAATACACGCTCGTGAGTCAAGGCTGTTACAATTTTATATACCTAATATTCACCCGTTTCATAGAAAGGTAACTATAGCCGAGTGGGCTAATGGGTAAGTCTTTCAATAATTTTTTATCACGACGCGAGTTCGAATCCTACGGAGGCCCTCCTTTTTTATTTCTTTTTTTTCTTTGTTTTCCTTTTTTAAAAATCCTTTTTCTTTTTTTTTCAAAATCAATTCCATATGATAGATGCTCTTGATCGTAGTACTGTATTGCCTGTATATTTCATCAGCAAATAATGCAATACTCAAGAAATAAATTACAAGGTTTTCTCGGGGTTTCTTTGCTGTTTTTCTATTAGAAAGAGATCGATCTCAGAATTAAACAGTACATGGTAGAATAGAAATAATCAACTTTGAATCGTGTATTGTTGCAGGATATACAACTCGGACATTTTGCAATTTTAATTAATAACTCAGTCCTGCGGCCTTCGTTATTAATTTAATTGCAAAATATCCTCGTCCTCGTTGTATATCCTGCAACAATACACGAATCATCGTTAATTATTTCTTAAATATCGTAGGAGTAATGAAAAATGCTTTGCCCTTGACGGGGCTCAAACTAGCGACTTGGGCAAGCATTCTGCCAGCAGGCTAAAGGGAAAATCGGATCTCCACTTGCACAATTTCAGCTCATTTCCAAACAATTTACTGTAAATAAAATAGATTCGCGAATCTTTTAATTCGCGAGCTCAACTCATCAGATATCTTTGCAAAATACATAATGTCACGAACATCTACAAAGGAATATAAAATCCGAAAGATGATCAACAATATGTATATATGTATATTACAAGTGTCTACAAGACTCTAATAAGTCAGGATCATATACATGTATATATATGTGTGCATATTGTCGTAATTGTAATCGAGTACAAGCTAGACTACCGCAACAGAACGAGTTGTATACAATGTACTGTAGGCCTAGAGGTATCAATTTTGCCAAATTTAATTCTGTACATTTCCAAACGTCAGAACGTCAAACTAGGTGTAGACTGTAACTATATATGTAATTCGCGGGTCCCCGTGTATAACAGCCAGCTGCAGTAATTATAAGGCCGACATTGATGTCGTCTACATATTTTTCAAGTAAAGAATTAGTAGTTTCGAATTCGCTATTGACTCTCCTCGCGATTAAACGCGAAGATAACTATCCACGAAACGAAATATAAGTGATTTAGTTTAATAATATTTATTCAAGTATAGGTAAATACGAAAACGTGATTTATCTCCCCTTGCCGGAAAACTCTTCAGATTCACCAACTTTGCTTCCGGCAAGTGCCGGTCCGTTTTTATCATATCGCGCGTTTGATATAAAACGACAGGATGCCAACAAATGAGATATACTACTGCATCTGCTCAAATCACGCAAAGACATTTATTGATAACAAGAAAGTTACGATGCATAGATTTACTCTTGACCAAAAAAGAAGAAATATATGGATAAAACGATGTAAATTAGTGAGGAAAGACTTTAAATTTACCAGTTACAATGCAACAAGGATTTGCGGGCAACATGTCGTTGGTGATGAGGGTCCGACCAAACTTCACAATGTTCCGTCAATATTTCCAACTAGGACATTCAAATTATCAATAAGTTTACCAGTGTTTATATATAAATTGATTTTAGATTAAATGTCTGGACAATAACTACTGCAATATATATATATATAGCTACGATAACGTAGCTCTGGACGACAAACGGACAATTTCTGACAGATGGTCGTCGTCAGAAGAGCTGTGTATGAATATTCGTTCTAATATAAGCGTACTAAACAAGTATGTCGTACACAAGTTCCATATAATTCACAATAGAGTTGTAATTATATATGGTACTAATATCATACCATATAAAAAGCTGGAATTGACTTTTTTAATTGTGTATTTTGAATTCACCCCTCTCCATTCCATTAATTTCCAAAATAATCCCTGCTGTCCTTTTAAATTCCTGGACTATCCCAGCCATGTTTTCTATCGGATTTATGAAACCTGTAATCATAGAAATAACCTGACAAGTATATATTTGACATATTTTACATGTAATAAGATAAATAAATTGGGGTTTATTGTTTTACAGTATTATACAGAAGGGTCCATGGAGAAAGATTTTGATATTGACCAACACATCAAAAATAATAAATGATCTGTCAAGTAGTGAGACATGCTGTGAAGAGGAAATGAACATTGATCCAAATCTATGTACAGGACATTCTCAACTTGATGCTTCTCTGATTATGCATGATTACTGTGGAATGACACCTGAATGTTCAGATATAAGACATCAAACAACACAAACACCTATGTTATGTAAATTAAGTTGTTCACAAACTGCCAATGTGTTTCTACAAACACTTGTGGAACTATTTTTAACAAATGTATAAATTATTTAGACATTCAATTCCAGTTCTTAGTTAAATGGCCAAGCCGCTCGTTAATTGACAAGACAATGCCAAATTCATTCAAAAAGAAATATCCGAATTGTAGAGTAGTCATTGACTGTACAGAGATCAAAACTGAAACCCCCCCCCCCATTCTCCACTGCTAAAATCTGCAATGTATAGTGACTACAAATCACATATGACTTTTAAGTCATTGGTTGGTATCAGCCCAGCTGTTGTGGTTACCTATGTATCAGATTTATACACAGGTAGTACAAGTGACAAACAAATTACAAATTTAAGTGGAATTGTAAATTTGTGTGATGAAGGAGATGCAATCATGGCAGATAAGGGTTTCCTTATTTCGGATTTGACAACTCCTAAAGGTATTAATCTAATCATACCTCCATTTAAAAATAGGAAGAAACAATTTACACCACGTGAAGTTCGGCAAACCAAAGACATAGGAAATCTTCGAATACACGTTGAAAGGCAAATGGAAAGAATAAAAAAAATCAATCCGTATTATGCCAATTTCAATGGCAAGCCAATCATCTAAAATATGGAAGCTGTGTACCAGACTAACAAATTTGCAACCACCACTTGTTCTTACAAATTATTGAAGGATTAAGAATAAACATTTCTATTTATTAATTTGTGTGTGATTATTTTAGCTGTGGTACAGCTCGGTGAGCTTAATTGCACCAACCAACACCTGAATAGAATATTGGATAACTTTGTTAGAGACAACTATAATACCAAAATACAGGTACAAATTCAGTGTTTTATTAACAGACATAGGATTCATAAATTAACAACTATATCGCTATTAACACAATATGACACAAGAGAAACTGAAATGCTTTAATATCATACATGTGTAGAAGTGAAGAGTATAGGTCTCTAAATTGGCTCAGACTAGAAGGAATTCGCTTTTAAAAGCCTCTGACCACAACTCATCAGCTGCATTTAAGAAAGATTTTAGTTATGTCACTATACTCTACATGTACTTTGAAATGGAAAAATTCAGAATACAACAAAATATCACTACTCAAACACAACCAGGTTGTCCTGACACACAAATAAATATGAAAACTGTGTAAAATCAATTCTATCACTGGAATAGATATTGTAATACAAATTTATATTAAAATTATGTTCATGTCTGAAATATATAGCCATGGCTGGAAAAATATTAATAACCATCCTGAAATTCCTTAATGTACTAGACATGTGTTTCTTCAACTGATACCAAGTAGTATAGTATAATATTGTCGTATATATGAGGCTTAAATATTAATGGCAGGATGTCCGCTAAAGGTCACTAGTTCAAGCCAAAGTGAGTAAAGGATATTTTTCATCATGTTTTGCTGTAACACAGATCTAAGTCACATTTTAGACTTCAATGCAAGACACGTACACAAAAATATGTTACACAAGGAAATTCACAAATATGTATTTGACAGAATGGACAGTTCATTTTAGAAGAACTAAAGGAGAAAAAATGAATACACTTTTTTACCTACATGCAGAAATAGTAAATTTTGGCATGTGTAAATTGTATATACAACATACATGCATAGCATATACACACGTACATGCGTATTTTCGGCTTTTAGGCAATCATAGGTGCTGTAGATTATGAGTTCAAGACACGGTCAGGGCAGGAATCATAAAATTGTATCCTTGTCATTTGTACATGCGTTACTATATGCTCATACATATAACTGGCTTATAAAAATAAAAAGGCTAAATATATGCATCAATTACAATAGTGCAGCCATTTGGGATCAGAAAATGAATAATCCTGTTAGAATGTGTTGATTGGACAGTGATAAAAAACTTTTAAATTGTTGATATTTGGATTTGTAGAAACACATTTGTTTTGTAAGGTTCTTAGGTTACAGTATATCACTCAACTGAAATGGGAAATGAAATGTATCCCCAATACTTATACGTATAGAAGATTGACATAAGTAGGCGATAATCTCTGGAAATGTTATATACCACATACCCGTTTCAATTGAAACCTTTGAATTTGAAATGGAATGATTTGTTACCAGGTATTTACATGCTCATGAACTGAGGTTAAGATATTCTACATGTATCCATTTAGTTATCAGGAAAAAGTGGTAACCCACGTTTAACTCTTAAAAATACAATTCAGGTAAAACAGCATGTAGATAAAATGAGCTCATTTTGAAAGCATATTTGACCAAAGGTCTGGATTAAAGTGTATTTCTTTCAATTGAAATTCCTTTTAAAGTCCACACTACAAAGTCACAATAATTTCTCCCACTTATAGCCAGTTGGCCTTGCATTTGAAAATAATAATAATGATTTTTCTTCAGAATTACTTTGGATTCAATATTAGAGCAGAAAAATTGTTTGTCTTCAGCACAGTCTTCAGGTGTTAAAAGTTTCCATTTTTCTGAAGATGGGCACTTGATTTCCAGGATTCCCTGACCACAGCAAGTACATGAAAGAAGACCATCAGGACTTGATTCAAGATGTGGATATAATTAATTAACCAGTAAACCACTCTCTGCAATGCAAAAATGTTCATGCATCTTAACATATTTGTTTGCATATTGGCGTCTGGCTGCAGACTCGTGGTCACGCCCCCACTTCACATATTTATTGTCAAATGTTTCGTAACCCAGTAATGTTTTAAGTAGATTATCCGGTGATTTGTCACTTGTTCTCTTCACAATCTTTCCAAAGTTTGAACTAGTGACTCGGGAACTCCTAGCTTCATACCACAGCTTATTATTATGTTGACCTCTGGTTATTTTTTCAGTCATAACTATGTCCTCCTCACTGATATGCATCTCACCAAGAACTTTTCTGAAATGTAATTGGCAGTTCTCACTTCTCAAATCTACATGATCTAGATATTGAAAGTTTACATTATGCACAGGTTGCAGACAAACAGTTTTCCCCCTTGTTAAAAAAGGTGAGCCATCCTGCATTCGAATTAGCATCTATTAGAGATTTTCGGAACCTTAATTTCTCTAACTGTAGGTTGGAATTCCTCTTTGTCCGGTGTTTTGGTAGACTGTGTCAATTTTTTCCTTTTATCATTTCCAGAAAAATTTAGGTCTTGGGCCTTTTTGGGACTCACCTTTCTTTTTCTGGGATTATTCCATAAGTACCATCAGCCTTTTTATTTGACATATCCTCTAGGGCATACAGCATTGCACCAACATGATTGCATGCCTCCCCTTCCCTGAAAAAAAAGATATGTATTAATTTCATTTGTGTTTATGAATGATATCATACTGGTACATTTCTAAGTCAAGACATAATTCAATATCGGGAGACTCGACTAGAAATAAGCTGTTTCCCATGGCCAGCTTTCATGAGATAATATCCTTAGCTTGGTAAAGCTGTTATATAACTTATAATGCTGTTTGGTGTCTATAAAATACAAACTGACAGCTGTGATACATGAACTATTTGTTAATTGTTTATACCTCATTAAAAATTTTGATTTTTTTTTTCATTAAAAAAAAATTCAACTGAAACAAGCGACATGATATTATCAGAGACTACTGTATGCATCTAAGAAAAAGCTGCTTTACTTACCCGGCAGTGCAGTTACAATGTTCTGAATGCACTTTTCCGGTCACTTTTGATAAAGAAATCCACACATCATGGTCAGGGTTCTTCTTTTTGTCTCTAGTTGGAATTGATGGAATTACCTTACATTGGCAATGCAGCGTGAGCAGTCATCGCGTACTTGGTTGTACTAAACAGAATGAACATGTCCATCGTTAAAGTACACCTTCGACCGCATTGGTCTTTTGCTTTTCATGGTCAATACTAAATAATTGTATATATCGATCTCTGAAATGTTAGGAATAAGAGTCAAATCATCAGTCCAGTTTGTTAATTCAGTTGGATTTTGTAATGCATTCTCCTAGGTGGTTAACAGGTTTTTCATGCCACTTACACGCAATCTCCAGATTATCGTCGCCGACAATGTCTACTTGTGTCCGTAGGTTTAATTTTCTAACACCTTTTGCCTTCGATATAAGTGCTGACTTATTTCCTGTAACAGGTTGATCATGTTTACGTAGGTAGTCCTTCAGCTCATTAACTTTCAGCGTATCAATTACTTCGTCGGTTAAGTGAAATCCATCCATATTGTTTATAATACGACGCGGCTACTTACCGGAAGCGCCGTTTATTTCATGCGACGCCTAGCGGCAGGGGCAGATAAACAGGTTTTCGTATTCAGCTATACATACATCTGTATAATTTGGGGTCAGAAAACAAGCTTAATGCTTATATCAATTCCTTTCCGTATCAAAGTGTACGTTCTGGTATACATATTGGAGTGGCATAAAAAGTGAGGCTGTACGTTAAGCTATGGTGTTCGGTTAGGGGCAAATTTCCAATATCGCTCCTTCGACCTAAACGCGAAGGAACGAAGTAGCGAAAACACGATGGCGTTTAGGTCGAAGGAGCGATATTGGAAATTTGGCCCTTACAGAACACCATATTAATAGCTATGACTATCTTATCTAGACATATGATTATAAGAATAAAGATTCACTAGATTGATTCAGCATCCAGCTGATGACCCGGCCGCAAGATTCCGGCCTCTTCTCAACTTCGTCAACAGACAGTGTTTTTGCGATTTATAGTTCCACGGAGGGAGCTTTGCGTTGATGAGTCATTGGCTAGCACCAAAGGTCACAGTATAATGAGGCAATGCATTCACTCAAAGGCGGCAAAAAAACGGTGTGAAATTCTGGTTACTGTGTGAATCGGCTTCAGGGTACGTGCTCCGGATGTCCGTATACAGAGGCAGACAGTTTGACCCTACTTCCTCCTGGTCAACTACAGGGCACCAACGTTGTGTGCAACCTACAAGTGTACTGCAAGAAGCATCACTACCTGGCCGTAGTTACCATGTGTTCTGTGATCGTTTTTTCACATCCATGCATCTTGGCCATGTGCTACTGCAACATCATACATATGTGACGGGTACGGGTCAATTCAACACCATTCTGCTATTGAACTAATGTAACTTAATGTTACGTATTTAATTAAATAAACCAAGTTACCTTATCAAATTTACTCTGCAGTATCACAGTCGTTTGATATATTAATTTGCATTGTTTGTGATTCGACCATTTTTTTTTTATGAATACATATTTTCATTCAATGAAAGGTACACTTCGGAAAACAAGACCGATGCCCTTAACTAAACGGAATGCTGACCCCCGGCCAGGATTTGGTTTGGTTTGGTTTATTTTGTTTAACGTCCTATTAACAGCTAAGGTCATTTAAGGACGGCCTCCCGTGCGTGCGACATGCATGTTTGTGGTGAGTGCGTATGTGTGTTTTGGGAGGCTGCGGTATGTTCGTGTTAAGTCTCCTTGTGATAGGCCGGAACTTTTGCCGATTTATAGTTCTATTTCAGATATACATATTAAATAGAGGATATCTAACAGTGTCTTCAGTAATACCAAATATATTTCACGAGTGGGGCTAATATTTTGATATTTTTCACGAGTGCGCAGCACGAATGAAAATATCAAAATATTAGCCACACGAGTTTGATTTGATTGGTCAAATCAGCAAAAGTGATAGTTTTCACTAGTGAAAAATATCACTTCTATAGAATGAATAATTTTTGATATTTCACTGGTAAAAATGTAATAAATAAAAATGTTCATGTGTGAGCATTAAAAACAAATCCTCCTAATCAATCATTTTTTACAAACCATGTGATTATTTTTTAACCTTCTTATTACTAGAAACAAGTTTTTTTTTATTACATCCTATCTAAGTAAGTATCTTTACGAGTAAAGAATGGCATGTAGTATAGTCAAACCTGCTCTAACGGCACCTAGAATAATCGGCCATCTCCGTTAAGCGGCCAGTCTGTGGTCCGCCCGATGGAAAACACTTTATAATGCACCTTGAATAAGCGGTCACCTGTCAAACGCGGCCAACGGCCACACAAATCTGCCCCACGTCGTTGTATCGTCCTGTATTCAGCGGTTTGGTATGGTTTGGTTTATTTTGTTTAACGTCCTATTAACATCTAAGGTCATTTAAGGACGGCCTCCCGTGCGTGCGACATGTATGAGTGTGGTGAGTGTGTATGTGTGTTTTGGGAGGCTGCGGTATGTTCGTGTTAAGTCTCCTTGTGATAGGCCGGAACTTTTGCCGATTTAAAGTGCTATCTCACTGAAGCATACTGCCGAAGACAACCAGCAGCACACCCCACCCGGTCACATTATACTGGCAACGGGCCAACCAGTCGTCCCACTCCAAATATGCTGAGCGCTAAGCAGGAGTAGCAACTACCATTTTTAAAGACTCTGGTAT
Source organism: Pecten maximus (assembly GCF_902652985.1). NCBI lineage: Eukaryota > Metazoa > Mollusca > Bivalvia > Pectinida > Pectinidae > Pecten > Pecten maximus. The sequence goes on from NC_047018.1 coordinate 31,246,199, forward strand.
GTCTCGGCTAGGGGACAGAACCCATTCTGTCCAGAAGTAGACATCCGCGATGATCACATGACCAGGTATTTTTATCAATTGCATCAAAACTTTTATCTTTGTTGGTTTTCATTTCAAAATACACTGTACATGGTATATTGTTATCAATATCAATAAGTGCATTATAATATGATAAATTCATTAAACTGTTGAAAAAAGAATTTGGCAACAGGCCGTTTCTGGCCAACCTGGTTTAAGCAGCAACCTGTCTTAAGCAGCCAATATATGTCGGTCCCTGTGGTGGCCGCTTAATACAGGTTTGACCATGTCACTGTTCAAACCTGTCATGTATTATTATGTTTAACTAGTGTTGGGAATCGGATGTGATTTTCATAATCGATTAATCGGCATAATCGGAGAGCCCCTTCCGATCGATTATCGATTATAATCGGATAGTATGTAAATCAGAGTTAATCATTTAATGTATTATGAATATTTGAAAAAATGTATTGTGAATTCATGATTAAAAGTTTAAAACAATATTAACAAGTTCCCAATGAACATACCAGATTAATAGAAATAGAAGAAGTCATACGAGACGTTGTTGTTATTATTTCCCATCCACAATCTGTATAATACTCCTATCAATTGGTACAGAAATCCAGTATTTGAAACATGTCAACGTAATCCAAAACTAAAGCCATTGTTCAAAGTTGTAACGTAACAGACCAGTCAGTATGTAACTTTTGGTTTCGTTTACTTTAGCATGAATATCACCGGCAAACGTCAACTTATCTTTATTAACATATCAGCGAAGGCGACAAACTGCCGCCTTCATATCCAGGTTTTCTTTATTTGGAGGCCCTTTTTTACTTTTCCAAATCCAAAATATTTCCATACTAAAGGTACTCGCACCTGGGTGGTGGAATAATTCCGCCTCATGTGTCACCGTCTCAAGTGCCTCCATTTTGTTCAAGCGTATGAGTTAAACAGACGCTTAATAACTGTATATAATTTGAGTGCGTGAAGCGTTTTCGTGACCAGAACAGTGACTAACAAAGAAACCAACACAGGGCACTTATTCCGGAAACGCCGCATTTTTTACCGGAGATATTTTCAATTGAAATTTCACTAATCGATTATTGAATTTAACAATCGATTATCGCTGTATTTTGGTAATTTCGATTAATTTTCGATTATAATCGATCATCGGCCCACCACTATGTTTAACAGTGTCTTAAGAACAAGTTACTTTTTAAGTGTTCTTGTGTAATAAATGAATTTGCTGTTGGTTCCATTATTGATATATTTACATAAGTTTAAAATACATATAAAACTACCATGAATAATATTTTGATAGTTATCACATTAAAATAAAATGTTTAATGCTACATGTTTGGATCGGTTTGGTTTATTTTGTTTAACATCCTATTAAGCAAAGGTCATTTAAGGACGGCCTCCCGTGCTTTCGACATGCATGCGTGTGGTGAGTGTGTATGTGAGTTTTGGGAAGCTGTGGTATGTTCGTGTTAAGTCTCCTTGTGATAGGCCGGAACTTTTGCTGATTTATAGTGCTACTTCACTGAAGCACACTGTCGAAGACACCCAGCAGGACACCCTACCCTGGTCACATACTGAAAACGGGCTAACCAGTCGTCCCACTCCAAATATGCTGAGCGCTAAGCAGAAGTAGCAACTACCATTTTTAAAGACTCTGGTATGTCTCGGCCAGGGGACAGAACCCAAAGCCTTCCTCACAGGGGCGAACGTTCAACCAAAGGCCAAGTGAGGCACTGTCAAGGAGACATCGGGAAGAACAAAGTTGCCTAGAAAGAAGAGAAAAGAATAGATCCCAAATTTAGTCGCCTCTTACGATCATGCAATGGGGGTAGCAGGTACAATTCTTACGCCCTACCTGCAGTGCAGTAATGATACATATATAATTATATATAATCATATCTTTTCTAAAAGTCTGTACAGTCATTAATCAAATTAATGTTACATGTTGACATGGCAATTTCATATTGCTAATAATTATATGTCACTCGCATATATAAATATAACAATTTGAGGTTGATGTAAATAAATCTAAAAATCATATCTTGTTTGTTTTTAATTTAGGATAATTATTATAGGCATTTTTCTGAACAAGCTACCAATATGTTGTTGGCCTTGCCTACATCACAAACTCAGAGTCAAGTACAGAATTCTTTGAACCTCCAGGAGAGCCAAATCAGTACTCCGTTTGTATGCTAACCTCCGAGTTTCTGCTAACGTGATTTGATCTAACTGCAATGCTCATGTCCAGCAACTGTAAACATGTTTTGGTTATGGTTCATTTGCACGTGTTATAGCAATCGGAAAAAAAAGCAAATTAAAAAAAATATACTTGTATGATAACAAAACATTCGAGACTCGTATGTGTAGAGGTGTTACAACCTCTTTGGTCGATGATGTGTGACTGTCAGGGGGGCCGCGGTGGCCGAGTGGTTAAGGTGTCCCGACACTTTAACACTAGCCCTCCACCTCTGGGTTGCGAGTTCGAAACCTACGTGGGGCAGTTGTCAGGTACTGACCGTAGGCCGGTGGTTTTTCTCCGGGTACTCCGGCTTTCCTCCACCTCCAAAACCTGGCACGTCCTTAAATGACCCTGGATGTTAATAGGACGTTAAACAAAAACAAACCAAACAAACCAACTGTTAGGTAAAGCTAGAAACAAGGCCCTATTTCACTGTAGTTTTTTTTCGATAAAATTCCGTTTCGACGAAGTAAATGCACAACTTCACATGCTTATACATAAATACCGGGGGAAAAGGTAATACTCATTGAGTAGGCTTGTTGTGTACAACGCGTTAAATCGTGAACGAAACTAACCATGCTGTTTTGTAAAGCCGTTGATCTCGCTGTGCGGCTCCCCAGTCGTCTACATCAGAGTCATCCAAAGACGAAGTCTTGCCAGAATCACTCAGTTTCTCAACTCTCAATGGTTCAAACTGACAGGGAAAAACCTGCAATTTATCATTCACGTCCAGTATTTCGTTGTCACCGGTGTACATAACGGGGAAAACAATACTAAAAATAACAAGGCGCAGCGGTGGCAGTGTTTGCGTTTACATCAGAGCAACATGGAATGGCGGGGATAAACGACATTGTTTTTATACATTACGTCATGTTTTATTAAGGTTTTGATATAAAACTAAATAAACTGAGCTGTTGATAGGACGTTAAACAAATAAAACTAAACCAAACCAAATTTTGACTTAAAACAGAAATCGTGCCCCATATCTTTTAAGTGTGGAATATTATTTTCATACTATGTGCCTGTTTTGACGAGTTAAGAGTTAGTGATAGCATGGTCGATGTTAGTGATACCATGGTCGATTTGTTATATTTTATTCAAATGTATATAATGTTTTCTTTAAAAGAGTGTTTTTGTTTTTATTTTTACATTTTTACAACAGCATCGTTTTACGTTAAATAATCAAAAGAAATATTTTCATAGTTTATTTATGGACGGTCTCTTTGGTTCGGTTCGGTTTATTTTGTTTAACGTCATATTAACAGCTAAGGTCATTTAAGGACGGCCTCCCGTGCGTGCGACATGCATGTGTGTGGCGAGTGCGTACATGTATGTGTGTTTTGGGAGGCTGTGGTATGTTCGTGTTAAGTCTCCTTGTGATAGGCCGGAATTTTTGGACGGTCTCCCCAGTGTGGAAGATGTATTTTCGAAGGCTTCGGTACGCTAATGCTCGTCTCCTTGTGATAGCGCGGAAGTTATTGCAGATATATTGCTACGTACATAATAACGTATGATATTCAACAATAGCTGTTGATAGGACGTTACACAATGCAAAACCAAACATTTGTGCGTCTTAACACCGACCTGTAATCGGGTTTTATATTAAACTATTTTTACGTTTCCTTTGTTTGATGTTTCACTTTTGCACATTTTTACTCACCATAGTTTGGTCGTACTGCCCTCTTTAGTGTAATTAGCTGTTAAAAATCCATAACTTCTGTAAAAACCCTTTAACAAGAATAGTAGATAATACTGCACTAGCTCGTTCTCTAAACGGCGATGTCTGCAGTACGGCGCAAGTGAAGGTCTACATCGTAATAGAAAATCTAATTTGAGACGACCTATATTGTCAACTTGTTCTTGGTAGGTCTACTTCCGACATTATAAATATCCGTTATAGACAGCATTTCTAATTTGGCTGTTTTGCAGTTTTTATTGCAAAAGATTTATGAGTACATGATTTATAGTTATTTTCCTCTTACTCTTGTTTTGTTTGTTTAATATACATCCTCGTAACACGCTATTACAGAATATGTCCTTTGCGTGGTATTGTCATCAGGCATTATAAAAGATGATGGGAGACAAGGTGAATGTTTAAAAAATACTTGTCAAACACAATAAAATCGATCATTCAAAAATGCCTTAGAGGCAAAAGCATTCAGATAGAAAACATTGATTTATCAACAAATAAGCGGAAATACCGGAAACCCCGCAGGGACATTTTTAGTTATAACTTATTTAATCATTACTTTGTCTTTTTTATTATTTCTTATTTGTTCTTCGATTTTATGACAAAAGGTGGTGAGGCTGTCAAGCAAAACGGTTATCGTTTTTTTAAATCACCATCTGATGATAGAAGCCTAATCAAATTGCTTTTCGTCTGGCGTCCGTCCATTAATTATTCTTATCGCCATTTCTGAAGAATGTATATTTATCGATCTTTATCAAATTTCACCTGTATGTTGTTTATGGTTCATAGCTGTGAATGTTATATTTTGAGATTGAACGAAAAATGCAAACGTGGTTTGAAATGATATTGCAAACCTTTACAAACTTAATTTTATTTCCAGATTTGAGCATAACGTTTTCATATCATTTCATGTAATAATGGGGAAAGGAAATACATCCAGGTGAACACACTGAACACATTAACTTTCCCTGAAGTCAGAAACCGCGTTAAAACTAGGACATACTAAGAAGTATGCTGCAGTCACCGAAAGGAAAATAGTGTCTTTGTCACCTGTCAATTTTAACGTCCTATTAACAGCTAAGGGCATTTAACGACGGCCTCCTGTGCGTGCGACATGCACGCGTGTTGTGAGTGCGTATGTGTGTTTTGGGAGGCTGTGGTATGTTCGTGTTAAGTCTCCTTGTGATAGGCCGGATCTTTCACCGATTTATAGTGATACCTCACTGAAGCATACTGCCGAAGACACCCAGCAGGACACCCCACCCGGTCACATTATACTGACAACGGGTCAACCAGTCGTGTCACTCCCAAAATGCTGAGCGCTAAGCAGGACTAGCAACTACCATTTTTATGTCTCGGTCAGGGGACAGAACCCAAAGCCTTCCGCACAGGGGCGAACGCTCAACTGAAGACCAAAAGTGAGGCATTTTCAGGGGAGACATTACGAAGAAGAAAGTTGTTCAGAAAGAAGAGAAAAGATAAGATCCCAAATTTAGTCGTCTCTTACGATCATGCAATGGGGGCAGCAGGTACAATTCTTACGCCCTACCTTCAGGGATGAATTCAGACTGACCCGAAAAATAACAACACTTGGTCAGGACCATCCCAGCATGATTTCAGGCAAGTTTCTACTACACTGTAATTTTTGAAAGAAATACAAAATTGAATTCGTCCTTTGGCAAACGACTAAATGAACAAGAGATCCCAGAGGGATCTTGGCGCCCACCATTGAATGATCTTTATAGGTTCCATGTCAGATTGATCTTTTCTCTACTTTTCCCTTCCTCTAAGTCTTACTAATCTGTGTAAATTCAGAAACAGCCCTCTAGTACTTTGCAAACAATTTAAGATTTAGCGATAATGGCTGTCTGTTGTTTTCGGATTGGTCCGAAAATGCAACACCAGGGACCAAGGGGAGCCTACATATGAAATTCGAGAAAGATCCCTTCAGTACCTTCTGTAAAATAGCGATAACAAACTTCAATTGTCAAAATACAAGATGGCTGCCTGTCGGGCAGGTTGTTTTCTGACTGGTCTCAAAATCCAATATGCATAACTAGGCACAGAGGGCAACCTACAAATGAAATTTCAGAAAGATCCCTTCAGCAATTTCTGATAAATAGCGACAACAAACTTGAATTGTCAAAATCCAAGATGGCTGCCTGTCGGCCATGTTGTTTTCCTATTGGTCCCAAGATGCAATATGCAGAACTACAGACCAAGGGCAACTTACAAAAACGTTTGAGAAAGATCCCTTCAGTACTTTCTCAGAAATAGCGATAACAAACTTCAATTGTCAAAATCCAAGATGGCTGCCAGTCGGCCATGTTGTTTTCCGATTGGTCTCAAAATGTAATATGCATAACTAGGCACCAAGGGGAACCTATATATGAAATTTGAGAAAGATCCCTGCAGTACTTTCTGAGAAATAGCGATAACAAACTTCAATTGTCAAAATCCAGATGGCTGCCTGTCGGCCATGTTGTTTTCCGATAGGTCTCAAAATGCAATATGCATAACTAGGCACCAAGGGGAACCTACATATGAAATTTGAGAAAGATCCCTTCAGTACTTTCTCAGAAATAGCGATAACAAACTTCAATTATCAAAATCCAAGATGGCTGCCTGTCGGCCATGTTGTTTTCCGATTGGTCTCAAAATGCAATATGCATAACTAGGCACCAAGGGGAGCCTACATATGAAATTTGAGAAAGATCCCTTCAGTACTTTCTCAGAAATAGCGATAACAAACTTCAATTATCAAAATCCAAGATGGCTGCCTGTCGGCCATGTTGTTTTCTGATTGGTCTCAAAATGCAATATGCATAACTAGGCACCAAGGGAAATCTACATATGAAATTTCAGAAAGATCCCTTCAGTACTTTCTCAGAAATAGCGATAACAAACTTCAATTATCAAAATCCAAGATGGCTGCCTGTCGGCCATGTTGTTTTCCGATTGGTCTCAAAATGCAATATGCATAACTAGGCACCAAGGGGAGCCTACATATGAAATTTGAGAAAGATCCCTTCAGTACTTTCTCAGAAATAGCGATAACAAACTTCAATTATCAAAATCCAAGATGGCTGCCTGTCGGCCATGTTGTTTTCTGATTGGTCTCAAAATGCAATATGCATAACTAGGCACCAAGAGAAACATACATATGAAATTTGAGAAAGATCCCTTCAGTACTTTCTCAGAAATAGCGATAACAAACTTCAATTGTCAAAATCCAAGATGGCTGCCTGTCGGCCATGTTGTTTTCCGATTGGTCTCGAAATGCAATATGCATAACTAGACACCAAGGGGAACATACATATGAAATTTGAGAAAAATCCTTTCAGTACTTTCTGAGGATTAGCGATAACAAGAATTGTTTACGGACGGACGGACGGAGGGACGGACGGACGGACGACGGACCACGGACGCAGGGCGATTTGAATAGCCCACCATCTGATGATGGTGGGCTAAAAATGCAAACGTGGACCTGACACTTATTGAAACTGTCAGTCTACAGACCCAAAATTCTATCGTGGACAATTCGTTTACCCGATGCAAAATGTGTCCGTACACAGTGATAGTAAACCACAAATTTTCCCAGTCGAATAGAACTTTTTTGTTTTAGTGTTCACATTACAATACCCGTCTTGCACACTTCTGTATAGGAAGCAACAGCGTGTGTTGCTGACAACGATGGATGAAATCGAAATCAGTTGCATTCCAAAAATGATAATTTGTTCGGATTCATCATCGGTGATTCCACTATATCGGTACATTACACACAAGCATTTTATGCTGAACACAATGAGATTAGTAGAAATATCAATATAGCAAAAGTCACTGATAATCTCATTTAAGGAAGGTCTCAAAAATAAAGTTTGTTTATACTCAAAGTGAAGATATTCATGCACTTTAGTTTTACTCTCCAAAGATGTTTTCCTCATCGTTTGATATCGCTATCCATACTGCTTAACCAAATATCATTGCCGGAAAAAACTACCTCAGTTTACATCTAATGTTAAAGCTTATTAATAAAAAATGAATGAACAACTAATACCCCTGAATTTTCCACAACAAGGAGAATATTTCAAGTTTTACTACAGCTGCATTGTTTTGAATCACAGTTAGCTTTAAAGTTGCATCGTATCACTTTAAAGATAAGTTCTGGTGCCGGTGGTAGGCGAGTTCATATATAAAACAGTCTATCAGTATCGACGTTACCTTCCCCATTCAAAAGGTGGTAAATACTCGTTTGCTTTGATATGTAGCAGCAGCAGCTGTCGTTGGCAATGTATGCACATGTATACAAGTTGTACTCAGCTTAACTTTACTCTACGTCTGTAAAATCTGAACCGTTGTCACGGGCGCTCTCCGCAACTGTTTGTTCGATTAAAGTATCGGTATCCGTTCTCCTTCAGCTGTTTGCTCGATATATTAAAGATAGTTTGTTTGTTTATAGAACTCGCATGAAAAAGTTCTTTTTTGGAGGCAAGAACTGTGGGGTGACATACGTCTTTTATATCCAAGGGATTTTCCAAGTCTTATTTTACTGCCGTTTACCGGTAATGTTCCCTTTGAAAAACGGTAGTTTCCCCTTGGAAAAACGGCGAATAATTTCCTCAATACACGGTTATATTCCCATAAGTACACTAAAAGTATCACGTGCATTGATTTTTTTTGTTTTTTAAAGCAGTCTTTCGTGCTCCTGCTTAGCGCTCAGCATATTAGGAATGGGACGACTGGTTCGCCCGTTGTCAGTATAATGTGACCGGGTGGGGTGTCCTGCTGGGTGTCTTCGGCAGTATGCTTCAGTGAGGTAGCACTATAAATCGGCAAAAGTTCCGGCCTATCACAAGGAGACTTAACACGAACATACCGCAGCCTCCAAAAACACACATACGCACTCACCACACACATGCATGTCGCACGCACGGGAGGCCGTCCTTAAATGACCTTAGCTGTTAATAGGACGTTAAACAAAATAAACCAAACCAAACCAAACCAATCGTTCAAACAAGTTACTTCGTGATTGTTCCTCATTTATTTTGAACTCGACGCCAAGTGACAAGCGTCTCGGCACAACTCGCAATTGACAGAAATAAAAGCAAACGTTTAAATGACTTTGAATAGAGCACATGGTACTTCCGGTTTAACAATGTCGCTCAACACAAAAATACGTAAACCCGATAGTACAGGATCACACAAAATTAGATATTTTCGCTACCAATGGACGGACAACTAAACCTTCAGTCGATCCTGAATCAGTTACAGATACAGAAGAAAAATCGGAGGAGTCACCGAAGCTGACACAAGAACCCCACTCGATTTGCACTCTTCTCCTTCTAGAATATATCTTCCAGTCACTCGATTTGTAGCTCTTCTGCTTCTAGATCTTCTACCTCTCCCGTCTCGAAGATGGAAGGTTTATCTTTCAAGATGGCGGCGACCATGTTTAAGTGTACGAGTGATGAGTTTCACTAGAGAAGTATTTATGACACATACATGCACATGTTTATGTTTGGTTACTCGATTTACATATAACGGAATGCGATCTTCTTAGAAGAAGGCTTCTCTTAGCACTATAAATCGGCAAAAGTTCCGGCCTATCACAAGGAGACTTGACACAAACATAACGCAGCCTCCAAAAACACACATACGCACTTACCACACGCATGCATATCGCACGCACGGGAGGCCGTCCTTAAATGGCCTTAGCTGTTATTAGGACGTTAAACAAATAAAACCAAACCAATCTTCCGAGAAGAGTGCAAATCTCGTGGGGCTCAGGTCAGTCAGTTGATCCCCAATCTCAGATAAGCAGCAATAGCTGTCAAGTACTTCAATTTCAATTTCAACAAATTTCATTGACATGGATGGAAAGTCAATAGGATTAGACATCAGGCATAGTCTATCTAAATCTTCTCCTTAGAAACAACTGCTAAGCATAAATATTTGGTGATATTGAATTCATCCCCCCCAACAGATACAGGCCACACAGTCCATATGCATAACACACTGGCCATCGACTGATGAGGATCAAAAGCCAATTTCAGCATATATATATATATATTTTTGAAATAGGGTTACAGCATCTCTTGCAAATAATTTGATAATTTCTTAATCCGATTGAAAGGAGTTACTTCATTTTGATGGTTATATCATAAAAAAAAAGAAAAACACAAAAGATATAGAGACAAAATAAAAGAGAGAAAAGAAAACATTAATAACAAGTATCAAATCTGCCCAAAACCAAATCCATCCAGTATATATTCAACAAGTGTTGTAATTAAATTAAATTTATTCCACATTTAACGTGGAATAATGTGATCAACAGGTGGATAATCCAGGTATTCTGTGTACTGCTTATATCATTAAAGTAAGGTGCACCAGGTGGTTGACTAAGTGAATAGCATAATTCAATCTAGAATTGATGGTAATATATATATATACTGAAACGAAAAAGAAACGCAACTTCAAATTGTAGGTTTAATAAAATAATACTTGTGAGCATTATGTTTAAATTTCATATGTAATAGTTAATATTGAATATTGATGTAACATCCTTTAAATGTTTAGAGATTTTTAAGAACAGGTCACTTTGCTAGAAGGTCATGATTGGTAGTACCCTACGTGAATCCAAGTTGAAATGGCAGCAGTTTTGAAACCGTGCCCTAATATCGTGTGTGTCCTCCTCGAACAGTTATCACATCTCTAATTCTTTGTTGCATTGAGTTCATCAGGGCATTGACTTTCCGTATTGGAATGTTATTCCATTCTTGGACGAGTGCATTTGCTAACTGAGGGAGGGTATTTGGGGGGTTACGGCGATTTCGAATTCTTCTGTCTAATTCATCCCACAAATGCTCGATTGGGGACAGGTCGGGGCTATATGGAGGCCAATCTATAGGAACAATGTTCTGTGTCGCAAGAAAGTCTCTACAGACTCTTGCAACGTGTGGTCTCGCGTTATCTTGCTGAAAGGTTAGATGATGCTGCCTAACAAACGGCACAACATGGGGCCTAAGGATCTCATCCCGATAGCGTACGGCCGTTAAATTCCCATTGACTATCACCAAAGGCGTCTTCAAACCATGGGAGATTCCCGCCCAAACCATAACTGATCCACCCCCAAATCGGTCGTGTTCCAAAACACAGGCGTCAGCAAAACGTTCGCCTCGACGCCGGTACACACGTTGACGGCCATCTGCTCGAAATAACGTGAATCGAGATTCATCGGTGAAGAGCATAGACCTCCAACGTCTCATAGGAAAACGTCTGGGCATATGTGCCGTTGCCCATTGCATACGACGTGCTCGACGTTGCGGTGTTAGTGGTAAACCAACGTACTGTCGCCTTGCACGCAAATTAGCCTCACGCAGTCTGTTGATCACTGTTTGGGGATGAATTCGACGGTTATGATTACCAATCGTATTCCTTGCCGTTTCAGCGGCCGTTAATCTCCTGTTACGCAGGTGTGCCAACCTAAGAACCCGGTCTTGACGTCGCGACGTTACGCGTGGACGTCCTGATCTCGGCTGGTCATCGACTCTTCCTGTTGCGTTAAGACGTGAAACTAATCGACTAATAGTCGATTTGTGAACTCTGAATTGTCGAGCGACGTGAAGTTGCGTGTTCCCTGCCAGAAGCATCGCTATAGCACGTCCTCTATCAACCTTTGATAACCGTGGCATAATTGTAAAAGGAATTATTGTTTGCAAAAGTATTGGCGATGATGTGGCTCAATGTTAGTGATGAATTGATACTGGTTTGAATGAAAAAAGAACGCATATGTTTGTACAGGCACGGTTTTTGATGTTTTTACCGCGCCGGAAGTGCATAGGTCTCTAGTCACACTTGGGTGATTTTGAAGATTGGTATGGGTGTTAGGCAGGGTGCATGTTTATTTCCGCGATTTTTATACAGATATGTATATTTAATACAAAATTAATCACAATTTTCCATGTTGCGTTTCTTTTTCGTTTCAGTATATATAGCCTAGCAATGTAAAAATTTTGTTTTATTTAATTACATATAATTGTTAATATTAATGGAATCTATTTGATTGCGATATATAGCTTGACATATGTGATAATGTATCTTTATTCTGTGTATCATTACAACTATTACAACCATGTAAAAGGACATTTAAACATAGACGATTATGAGAATAATGATTTAAATTTTATTTGAGAATTTAGCGAATATTGTCATATTTGTTGCATTAAAAAATAATGTAATGCAGTTTCAAAAGATTGGTTGCATTCACACATTGGAGATTCAATTAAATGACCTTTGTAACGATCATAGTTTAAATTACTAGCATTATTTCTTAACTGGCATAGAATAATATTTATATCTTGATTTCCACAAAATTCGAAAACATCAGTTGATTCAGACTTTATAAATTGACTTGTATTTAGCAGCCTTTTAAGCTGTGGCGTAAACTGAATGTTACTAAAATCTGGATCACGTCTATTAATTTCATTAACAGGGGGTTCAACCTAAAGTGTAGGCCACCGTCTTAAAGTGGGTATAACACACCCAAGATGGCGGATACGACACGCTTCGGTGTTCGACGGTGAGTAAACATTAGTTGGTATTTGGTATTTCGTGAAGTTTTATGACTTAAATATCACGGCCATTCGGATCTAGAATAGATACACTATACGTCTGCACATTTCATGTCAATTCATGTACAGCAGGAAAAAAGCTATTGAAGAAAAACCTGCCGATTCAGGTGGTCAAAGCTAGTCGTGTCAGAGATTCTCAGTTTGTTTTGGTGTACAATGGCTATATTACGATACTTTCACACATGCAGAATCAAAACTAAGTTCCATAAAGGCAAAATGTACAAACAAAATATATGACGGCCTCGTAATAATTACGCTCACGGCATTTTTATGCAGGTTTAAGCACAGTGGTGTATAACATAGTAAGTTTAAGACAAATTTGGGTTTACCCGAACATTTCAACGAAAGTTTTTGTTTTCAGAAATCATGGGGCGTTATAAAAAGAGACCAGTTAGTCTAAGCTTGTAGCGTAAAAGAAAATATCTTCATTTGACACCGAGATCGACAACAAAACGTTTCTGTCATCGATCGACACCAATCGTTGTCCTATCTGATAATAAACCCAGGGTTCACTCACAAATACTTCTTAAAATTGCGAAATACGCTTCAAAGTCATAATGTAATCTGTCAAACCAATGCTCCTTTTCTGTTCTATAGGCACTAAAAACCTTACGGCATGGTTATTTTATGCAATATAGGATTAAATGAGGTAATTGTGTCTCTGAGAAACATGCATTTTTCACTTGTTTTATTGAAACTATTAAATAGCTTAACAGATTACCTGTCAACAGCAAGTCCCTTGGTTAGCCAGGATACATAAAAAGAATCAAGTTACTTCTGCATAAATGCAACATAGTTGAAATGCATAGGCTTGTAAAATATCACTGACATCACCAAATTTGCCATCTAGATGACCCTTGTGGAATCCGTATATATTTAACGATCGTTTGTTGAATTATTGTCTCCAATTTAAAGCTCAAGACTTCAAGTAATGCTCAAATGTGTTTTTAATCACAACTTAGTATGAAGTCAGTTGCTGTAAGGCCTAATAGTCAGTAAGCCTAGTGAATAGTCTGTGAAATGCTTATATTTCGGGGAAAGAGGAAATGCCGGTACAACAGAAATTCAGAAAACAAATGTACAAATAAACGCCGACAATTTCATAATACAGATTTTAAAACAGGTATATATTGGTGTTGTCTTGGGAAAAAAATTATATCAGTTTGCTTCATAACTGTTTATTTTATTGCAATCAATGTGCTACAAAATAGATGAGATTTAGGCCTTAGTCACATTTCCAGAATGGGATTTTATCCGGTTGTTGATAATCTCTGTGAAGACTTGTAAACTTTACGATCACGGAAATGTCAAATTTGTATATGTTTGCACGCATGTGTAGATGAAGGACATATTCATGTCTGAAATGATTTCCTTACCAATAAAGTAATAATTAGAATTAGAAACTAACTGCAATTTGCACAAAGCAACCTTTTATTAGTGATCAACTGTCCTCACATCTAACTGGGTATTATTTTGATACAAATATATGGCGTCGCAGAACATAACTACGATATGTTACGTACCTGAGGTTTGCAGCGAATGTTAGACTTCAGCCGCCGTAATGGATTGAACTCCGAGTCGCTCACCAGAGGGGATGAAAGTGAAATAGTCGACAAATATGATCATAGACAACCATTTTTTCTGGATTCTAATTAAAGCTGACAGTGCAAGTTAAAAAGCATCCAATTGAGATTGAAAATAAATAATACATGTACAGATTTCCAAAAATCGTTTCCGAGACATCCCCCATTTATGGTAGTGTCGTATCTAAGGACAGGCAGACATTTTTCTTTTTTGTTATGCGTGGATACGAACCGCTATAAAAGCGCATGCGTTCTTTGAGACAGGTATCAGTCTCTCGATACATGCGCAAAGTGACACTTTGGTTTGGTTTATTTTGTTTAACGTCCTATTAACAGCTAAAGTCATTTAAGGACGGCCTCCCGTGCGTGCGACATGAATGTGTGTGGTGAGTGCGTATGTGTGTTTTGGGAGGCTGCGGTATGTTCGTGTTAAGTCTCCTTGTGATAGGCCGGAACTTTTGCCAATTTATAGTGCTACCTCACTGGAGAATACTGCCGAAGACACCCAGCAGCACATCCCACCCGGTCACATTATACTGACAACGGGTGAACCAGTCGTCCCACTCCTTATATGCTGAGCGCTAAGCAGGTGTAGCAACTACTATTTTTAAAGACTCTGGTATGTCTCGGCTCTTATAACACTTCACAAACACTTAAATGTATATACATATATGCATATTTTAATGCTCAATACACAATAGTGATATAAATGAATCACAATAATACATGTAAATGTCTGTTATTTAAAGTAAATTTTGAACACAAGGCTGCGGTGCCAGATACATTTTTATCTACAATGATACACAAGGTTGGGAAACATGAATACATATATAACAAATTCCCTTTCGACAAATACATGTATTAATTAGCTAGCCTATGTGTACACAAATTTAACAATTTGCAATCTTATTAATTTGACATTCTGCAATGAACTTCAAACTTCATAATTTTGTTTGTTCATTAGGTTGGACATCCACACAGATGCGTCTCTACAAAATTTTATGGAGGCAAGAGTGCAATCCAAATATGTTACAGCTTGCTGTACTACTTTCAGGACTGACATGGTTTCCATTTGCTCAGGCATTTCAATTTGCAAATATTGCATTTGGTTCATTATCAAACTTTTTTCGGTAATAATTCATACCAAAGAAGACCATCTATTGTATTTCAACCATGTCATTACATTTTCAATAATTTTAGTAAATCATCAATGACAAATGAATGCTCTACAGTAAAAAGTTATAAAATGCTTATATATACATGTACATATACAATAATGTAATGTAATTGTATGAAGCATACTTATAACCTCCAACCTTTTTGATATCATCGTGATGAGAACGGCATGATTATGATATTTTTCCAATGCTTTACTGTTACTACTTTTATTTTCAGATACAAGAGAATACACCGAAACTGCATTTCAAACTTTTATCGTAGAAAAATGATAGCAATGCTTGACAAGTATAGGGACAGGCGCATATGTGTTGCTATCGACGTAAAAAAATGATACGCTAGGTATGTTTACTCTGTAAATTTGGTTTGGTTTGGTTTATTTTGTTTAACGTCCTATTAACAGCTAAGGTCATTTAAGGACGACTCTGTAAATATGATTTTTTGTTGTGTTTTTTTTTTCTTATAATTTGTAACATTTTAACTTGGATTTACGGAGGTTACTGATTCTATCAAATTGAACAGCTACACTGTAACTATATTTTGGAGAATTTGTTTCTTATTATTTTGGGATGAAAACTGAATTTTCATAATCATTGTACTTTTGAACAGATTGTTTTCATCTTTGTATTTTCAGGTTTTTCTGCCAATAAAGCAACTTCCATATTCATGGAGTACATAAGCGGGGATATAATCCATATGGAAAAAGGAGATTCAAGGGAAGTTGGCAGAAATTCCAACAAACTGGAATCTTTCATCACTTCCAGAGGAATGGCCTATCTCCAGACGAATGGTTTGAATGTGGTAGAGGTGGTGACCGCGGCTAGTAAAGCGATTATTTCTTTACTTGGTAAGCCATACATGCACACAATAATACACGATTTTGTTTAAAAAAACAAGCCTGTTTGATGTTGTAAGAGGTATTGCCCTTGCTATTGTGTTCTAGTTTGTTGCTGTTGTAAGAGTTATTGTTCTATATTAATTCAGTGGCAATCATAAATATGAATAAATTGAAATCCCTTTAAAATCCTATGCATATATTAAAATGTGTTATGGTCTTGTTTTTTTCTTTCTACAGAACAATCCAAATATGGGAACATCAGCCATAGCCTTGATGTTTGACATAAAGCTAAGCAAATCTTACAGGTATTGGGAGTGGCTGGCAGGAAAGTGAGCGGACGAGATGTCCTTCCATGGATTACGTCAATCGTCAATCATTTCTGGTGGTGCTCTGCGAACTGTAAGGGAAATAAAGAAAGACTGAGGACTATGTGGTTATTCATACTGAGACATATTACCATGTGCATAGGTCAATAATGTATGAATGCCCACATGGTCCTCTTTCTGTTCCAGAGGGCAAGAAATGGTTGACAATTGACTCGGATGCCTATAAAATTGTCAAGTAAGTATAAACTACATGATAATTATCAATAAGGTTTATCCAAATATGGGAACATCAGTCACCTCAGCCCTGTTATATCAAAAATATTAATTTAATATAATTTATACTATTTCATTGAATATCGTGACTTGAAAGATGTTAATAAACATGGAAAGACATAAAAACATTTTATACATAAGTATATAAACCTTATCGATTTAAAACAAAACAGTAATTCACATTTAGTATTTTTTTTATATTAGAAATGAATATTGTTTTAGTTTTTTGCATACATTGTAATGATTTGATATATTTCTCAGATGTAAGCATTTTTATCTCGCAGATCATTTGTAACCAACCGAACATGGCTCGGCAGCTTGAAGTACTATGCAACTAATAGGCACACAGGGAGAGGTGAGAATTTCAATTCGCATACAATTCTCAGGTATTGCCCTAAACGGTTGAAATTCTCCTACGATAGCTATCATCTATCCCAGGGCAAGTTTCCATGCGCACAAAGCAATGGGTTGCTTTTCAACGACTAACACCTAAAGAATTTATATACATCGAAGGGATTTAACAAAAGAAAATTTTACTTTATGCTAATTAGAACTGTTTTCTTCAATATCTTTACAGTATGTTGCAGGAATAATTGCTGGATCACTAGTATGTTTTGTTTTTTCTTTAGAATTTAATTTTTAGCCCACCAGCATTACATTTTGGGACTGATCGGAAAATGCCCTGCAGGTAGGGCGTAAGAATTGTACCTGCTGCCCCCATCGCATGATCGTAAGAGGCGACTAAATTTGAGATCTTATCTTTTCTCTTCTTTCTTAACAACTTTTTCTTCCTAATGTCTCCCTTGACAATGCCTCACTTTTGGCCTTTAGTTGAGCGTTCGCCGCTGTGAGGAAGGTTTTGTGTCCTGTCCCCTAGCCGAAACATACCAGAGTCTTTTAAAATGGAAATGGTAGTTGCTGCTCCTGCTTAGCGCTCAGCATATTTGGAGTGGGACGACTGGTTGGCCCGTTGTCAGTATAATGCGACCGGGTGGGGTGTCCTGCTGGGTGTCTTCGGCAGAATGCTTCAGTGAGGTAGCACTATAAATCGGCAAAAGTCCCGGCCTATCACAAGGAGACTTAACACGAACATACCGCAGCCTTCCAAAACACACATACGCACTCACCACACGCATGCATGTCGCACGCACGGGAGGCCGTCCTTAAATGACCTTAGCTGTTAATAGGACGTAAAACAAAATAAACCAAACCAATCCATCAATTGACTTATCAATTACATACTGCAACGCCAAAATAATCATTTAACTTGAATGTTAAAAACCGTGTATATGATTATATTCCAAGAATAACCGCGAGCACTGCTGATAGTGCATTTTGTAAGAATACCTACCACATGCTTATATTGGCAGTTAGGATTTAGGCAGTTAGAACTGCACACAGTTCTGGCACAGACACGGCTTTGCATTTGCCCTGATTTCTGCATTTGCAGCATGGCCCAACTGTAGAATTCATTGCCTCCACAAAAATTATAACCAGGTACAGTGCTCATAAAAGTTATGCTGTTAAAGACTGAATATTTCTATGTCTATTCTTTATTTAATCTTGGAGAAAGAAAGCAAAAAGAACTAAAATCATGGTAAAAAGAAACGATGAAAATATATTTCAAAAGGGTCTTGTGTACATGTAACTTAATGACTGAAACGTTTTGCAAAATGAGTTCTTAGATATTTGATCAAAATCTAACAAAATATTTAGTTATTACTATTTTGGTTACAAATCTAAAAACTCAAATAGATTTGAAATATTATAATTTTGGTCAAAATCCTAGTGAAGACAATAGGAATACATCCGAGGAGTTCCGAGTGCTATTGTAAACGCGAGTAGAAATCGGAACTCCTCGGACCGTTCTCAGTTTGTTATCAAAATGGATGCACCCATGAAAAACACGTGAGAAAATTGATGGAGTATTTGGGATCCATTCGTTATGCATTTTCCAGCATTTATTTGGACACTTTATTTTTAACAAGATTTGAAAGATAATTGAGAGACACTGACCATCTTACTCAGTTTACAGGTAGGTGCTGCTTCTGATTGATGTCGTTCGCGAATACAGTTGTAGGTCACGTGGTGTACATATATAGTGTATACGTAGCATAGAAGGCGATACAGGTGTGTCACCGTGAACACCTGAGGTTAGAGTGAATGCAAGTGTCGCGAAGCACCTTCCTTTTATAGCAGCGGCAGCTTGGTTATATCCACGCATAACAAAAAAGAAAAATGTCTGCTTGTCCCTAGATACGACACTACCATAACTGGGGAATGTCTCGGAAACGATTTTTGGAAATCTGTACATGTATTTTTTTTTAATCTCAATTGGATGCTTTTTAACTTGAACTGTCAGCTTTAACGACAATTAATGTTCATTAGAAAATGAAAGATTTCTTAAATGTATACCAATTGAAAACAATATTTCTGGGGGAGTAGACGAGAGTTTTGAAACAAGTAATATCTATATTAAACTACACTAGCTAGTTTCCTCCCAAGAAAAAGTGCACCACACTATATGTAGGGTTTGGTTTGGTTATATTGGTTTAACGTCCTATTAACAGCTATGGTCATTTAAGGACGGCCTCCCGTGCGTGCGACATGCATGCGTGTGGTAAGTGCGTATGTGTGTTTTGGGAGGCTGTGGTATGTACGTGTTAAGTCTCCTTGTGATAGGCCGGAACATTTGCCGATTTAGAGTGCTACCTCACTGAAGCATACTGCCGAAGACACCCAGCAGCACACCCCACCTGGTCACATTATACTGACAACGGGCGAACCAGTCGTCCCACTCCTAATTTGCTGAGCAGCAACTACCATTTTTAAAGACCCTGGTATGTCTCGGCCAGGGGACAGAACTCAAAGCTTTCCTCACAGGGGCGAACGTTCAACTGAAGGCCAAAGGTGAGGCATTGTTAAGGGAGACATTAGGAAGAAGAAAGTTGTTCAGAAAGAAGAGAACAGATAATATCCCAAATTTAGTCGCCTGTTACGATCATGCAATTGGGGCAGCAGGTACAATTCTTACGCCCTACCTGCAGGGCCTGAAGTATACAACACTAGCTAGCCTTCTTACCACTCAGAAACGTTGTTACATGGCCCTGCGCACTTCAGTGTGTTTACCCTGTAGAGTCTGCCCTAGGGCGTAAGAATTGTACCTGCTGCCCCCATTGCATGATCGTAAGAGGGGACTAAATTTGGGATCTTATATTTTCTCTTCTTTCTGAACAACTTTCTTCTTCCTAGTGTCTCCCTTGACAATGCCTCACTTTCTGGCCGAGACATACCGGAGTCTTTAAAAATGGTAGTTGCTACTCCTGCTTAGCGCTCAGCATATTGGGAGTGGGACGACTGGTTGGCCCGTTGTGAGTATAATGTTACCGGGTTGGGTTTAGTTTAGTTTAGTTTATTTAGTTTAACGTCCTATTAACAGCTAAGGTCATTTAAGGACGGCCTCCCGTGCGTGCGACATGTATGAGTGTGGTGAGTGTGTGTGTTTTGGGAGGCTGCGGTATGTTCGTGTTAAGTCTCCTTGTGATAGGCCGGAACTTTTGCCGATTTAAAGTGCTACCTCACTGAAGCATACTGCCGAAGACACCCAGCAGCACACCCCACCCGGTCACATTATACTGACAACGGGCGAACCAGTCGTCCCACTCCAAATATGCTGAGCGCTAAGCAGGAGTAGCAACTACTATTTTTAAAGACTCTGGTATGTCTCGGCTAGGGGACAGAACCCAAAGCCTTCCTCACAGCGGCCGGTTGGTGTCCTGCTGGGTGTCTTCGGCAGTATGCTTCAGTGAGGTAGCACTATAAATCGGCAAAAGTTCCGGCCTATCACAAGGAGACTTAACACGAATATACCGCAACCTCCCAAAACACACATACGCACTCACCGCACGCACGGGAGGCCGTCCTATCACAAGGAGACTTAACTCGAATATACCGCAACCTCCCAAAACACACTTACGCACTCACCACACGTATGCATGTCGCACGCACGGGATACCGTCCTTAAATGACCTTAGCTGTGAAAAACGATATACTGATCGTATGTAATGAACCGTTTACCATTAAACATATTAATTGTATTATATTGATCTGCAACCTAAGAGAGGGGATTTCTATAGCAGTGTAAATTGTTAAACTTTTTACTCGAAAATGTTAACATGCAAAACTACGAAATATCTGAAGGCCGTCCGTCTTTACCATAAGACATGACCAAAATAACCTCACTTTTCTCTGTTTATGTACCAAAATATGTGTTTCATATTATTTTGTTTTAAATTGTTTTGTTTGACACTTTCTGCTCGCCATTTTGGCCGACAGGATTTTAAGTTTGATTATTTTACATAATTTCCTGATATTAAAGTAGGTTGAAAGAAGAGAAAAGCAGAGAAAAGATCAGTCTTTCATTGGCCTAATATAGATCATACTATGGTGGGCGCCAATATCCCTTTAGGATCTCTTGTTGATATTGCATTGTTTTTATTATATTCCATAAGATATTAAACTTCTTCCAAAATACTATTAAAAAATGATTTTAGATCTGCTGGTTGAGTGCATGAGGGCAACATATGGAGTCACCAATGCATCACTATCAAATACTGTCCCAACTTATCATTACTATGGAATCACTAGCATAAAAGAATAAGTCTGGACTGAGAACCAGAAAATTGGAATGCATATATACAATTGTCGTTTTCAAACAGCATTTTCCGCAAACAAGCTACAACTCTTCAGAAGACTGGTAACCAGTGTACTGTCCATCACAAGGAGACTTAACTCGAATATACCGCAACCTCCCAAAACACACTTACGCACTCACCACACGTATGCATGTCGCACGCACGGGATGCCGTCCTTAAATGACCTTAGCTGTGAAAAACGATATACTGATCGTATGTAATGAACCGTTTACCATTAAACATATTAATTGTATTATATTGATCTGCAACCTAAGAGAGAGGATTTCTATAGCAGTGTAAATTGTTAAACTTTTTACTCGAAAATGTTAACATGCAAAACTACGAAAATATCTGAAGGCCGTCCGTCTTTACCATAAGACATGACCAAAATAACCTCGCTTTTCTCTGTTTATGTACCAAAATATGTGTTTCATATTATTTTGTTTTAAATTGTTTTGTTTGACACTTTCTGCTCGCCATTTTGGCCGACAGGATTTTAAGTTTGATTGAATGTACCATTTTTACGCCAGGCAGGTGGAATGTCCATTTTCGCAACCAAAACGTTATCCAAATGCATTTACTCTAACGGCAATGACTGGTGAATTATGATCGATTGAAATAGGAATAATACATCAATGCTTCCTAGCCGCTAGAGAAATTGCGTACACAAAGAGACAAGTGATGTAGCGTTGAGCCAAGAGGGATATGCAGCTAAACGATCAGTGCCCTTGATACCATCGCTGACATACTTCCCGAAATATTCTTTGACATGCTGTACATACGAGTAATACACCTGCGGTCTGTAATGTTATGCATGTTTGAGTAATATATAAAGCGGCTGAAAAATAGTGTTTAGACATTTTCAAGGTGTATGATGTTTTTGTTTTCGTAGTTTGTCAAACTATTTTTGTAGAATACTGTATGCATAATCTGAAATCCAAGCAATCGGCACAGTATTTGTGACAAAAAATATTCACATGCCCATGCAAAGTTCCGGCCTATAACAAGGAGACTTAACACGAACATACCGCAGCGTCCAAAACAAAAAACAAAAAACAAAAACAAAAACATACGCACTCACCACACGCATGCATGTCGCACGCACTGGAGGCCGTCCTTGAAAGACCTTAGCTGTTGATAGGACGTTAAACAAAATAAATCTATATCATATCAGTCTTTAAAATACGCGATTTAAATGATTTACCCTCTCTTTTACATATTTCCAAACTTTCGTTTTCTGCCGATGATGGCAAATGTAAAGCAGCACGTAATATTCAAGACTGTAATGAAGTCCTATCCGATATTGACAGAGTCTACAACTGGTGTAAAACTTGAAAATGTACGTTAATATAAAGAAATATTGTTATATAACGTTAAGCAACAAAGATGTACAACTCAGTATCCCGATAGCTTGGGTGGAGAATCTCTTTAAGAAAAAAAAACACATGCTAAAGACTTTGGTGTTTGACTCACTCCGAATCTTAACTTGTTATTACATGTAAGATATATATTTGGATTTTCAAAACGTACAATGTTATTCGCTCTCTACATTAGTGCAGTCAGTTGGATTACTGCTCTGAAATATAGTCACCATATCAACAACATACGATGGCCGACAGCGGCCAACAAAACACTACTATAAGTAAAAAGTGTTCTGTCTGACACTTTGTCAATTCACCAAGAGACAGTTTTTACACATTTTGTAAAAAAAAAACAAAAAAAGAGGCCCATGGGCCTTAACGGTCATCTGACATACACTTACAGCAGGGACACACCCCTCAATCCAGCATTATTACCATAAATTATCTATACGCAGCCAGTTATGTTTCAGATCAAATTTGGTTTTGATGCATTTAGCGTATCCAGGAAGAGCAGCATCTTAAAGCAACATTTTAGCCAAGTTCCCATTTTTGGGGCATGACCCTCTGTTCCAATGGGTCAGACAAGACTCATTTATATTGATTAGGATTGCCCTTCCCCAATGATGTTTCATACTAAATATGGTTGTAATCAATTAAGGAGGAATATAATTTTTAAGAAATGTTTAACCTAAGCGCTCCTTTTGCCCAATCTTTCTTTCCCCAGGGGTCAGACCTGTCTCATTATAAAATATGATTGCCGTCACTTTATGTTTCACATCAAAGGAGTAGATTCACGAAGGGTCATTTTTGGCCCTGTCTTGCATTTTTTTCATATTTACACCACATATTTGTATGAATGAGACTATGTTAAAAATAGAGTTATTTTATGAATTTAGGTTTGCATTGCTTAGTAACAGCCCTAGCAACGTCACTGATATTTTACGACAGAAATGTAGAATTCCTTCTTATATGTTTTTGGTTAGTTTAAGTTTTAAAAATTTTAAACCTTGAAATGATGATCATATAAATGTCATTGAAGTGTATTATGATAAGAGCATGAAAATAGTTTTGTATTGTAATATGATCACCAAAAGCGTCCATAGCAACCACATTTATACCTTAGCAACGCTATGAAGGAGACAGTAAAATGGGTTTCGACCAATATGTAACTGTACTGCTTGTAAGGCGTAATCTTCATGCATACTTAATACTTCAAAATTATTATAATAACAAAAAGAATGTCTCAGGAGTAATATTGTATTTCAGTTTCTACGCATAGTTTTTTTTTATATAGAACACCATTATATAAAAGTATTTATTTAATGCCAGAAAGATATAATACATTTAATACAGACTTAACTTGTGGAAACTTTCAGATAGCAATCAATATTGTACAATGATATGCAAATACTACATTAATTTGACCAATCAAATACACTAATAATGTTAGACATTGTAAGTATTAATCGTTAAATACATTATACCGTAAATTGCATCATCAATGAAGCGATACGACCAGGATGATATACAATGCATGTCATTTATCACAGCACTTACTGGTCACTTGTAACGATACTATTCAAAATCTGTCTTAACTGGAACAAACAAAATGTTGTATTTGTTTTAAATGTGCATCACCATCAAGTCCGTCAACTATACAATTATCGTTTCCTTTATTTTCCTACAAATACGAAGAATAACAGAAATAAAGAACAATACAAATACATCTCAAACGATACTGAAAGAAAAGAAAATTCATTCAGGCCACACCTTACATAATGACATACACATGGACAGACACACGCATAATAGTATAATAATAGCACGCATTGCATGCTATAAGGTAGTATAACACAAAGCAGTGATATAATTGGTGCTATAAAAGTTATTTACAGTGATACTGACGATGATGAAGTAGGTACAATAGACATATTTACACTCCACACTATCAACATATAAAGTAATACTATTTTCTTACTAAGCGATCATACATTATTATAATGAACAGAAGTAGAAATATCAAAAGGCATTGTACAGTATTGTTACAGGTAGTATTACTGATGCATAACTCACAATCCAAAATTGAGTAGAACCCATGGCAAGGAATTGGTAAGTTTAACTGGCAGAATTAATGCATTTTTGTATCTGTAAATCAAGGTATATCAACTATAACCATTTTAGTTTGAAAAAAATAAAAGGTGTTTTGTCAACATGCTGCATAAAAATAAGCAATACATTAACATTTTAAGATTTTGTTTGCAATGTTAAATATGAGTTTACCAGATGTAGAAATACATGTTTCTACTCAACACTAAAAGTAAATGCAAAAGCATTTGCTACCGAAACCTGTTGTGTATTATATCATTATACTCATATTACACAATGTGTGATACACAGTTCTGGCTTGGAATACAATGTTTCCTGGAAATTACTCTTCAATAACACTGGAACAACTTTCACTGTCAGATGCATCGACAATTTCCAAAATGGATTGCGCATCTAGCACACTTTTCCCCCAGTCACATACACGGTGAGACTGACATTCTGAATGCCGTGCTTTTTCAAGGTACCATAAGATAGCCGCGAGGTGTGAACAAACACCTACTACTCTCGCGCCCGCACGACATTTACAATACCATGATTCGATGTTCACTTTGTTGTACTTTATCCACAGGAAGTACTTTTTCGATGAAGTATGCCGGCTTTGCATTTTTACACGAATCAGACCACGATCTTCTTTGTGAATATAGATATCACTTTCCCCGTCAATGTGCTCTTGTATGTAATTGGAACTTAGCTTTAGTTGGTATGTTCCACAAGTGATGTTCCGAAGCTGATCATCATCAAGGACAGGAAAATCATTCAAATCACTCTCATCAGATCCTTGCCAACAAGCAGACTTCATCGCCAAATCATTCTCTTCGACAAACAGCTTCAAATTGTTGATTTGGTGAGATAAATACAACAACTTGGCTGCTTCAAATTCCTCTTTCTCTGAATCATCGCATGAGCATAGTGGCCGGAAGTATTTGTTGGATATTGCACATACAATTCAGATGTAGTCTCCGATGTATGGAACTTGATTAGTAGGAAGAGTGTGGTCCAAATATTTCCAGCCTTTGATTCTTGCATTTGATGACTCTACAACCCATCTAACCTACAAGGAAAAATTGTATGTAAATTATGTTAACTATTTAAAAAATGGCAACATCTTTTCAACAAAATTGGTTGGGTAAATTCAAGGAAAGTCATGTATTCATTTACAAGCATTGAAGTAAAATAAGATAAGAACTAAGATAGCATATAATATTAAACTTGAAAAGACTGATTTAAACACCATTATCAATTATTTGTTTTGGGTTCGAGATAGTACTTTATTTTTCAGATGTCTTTATTAAAGGCTATATAACTCACCTTTGTGACTAGCCTGCTCATGTTTGCGTCTTCAGTTGACATCTGTTTCTGCCCCTTCACAAGAAAACGTGGCATTTCCGCTTTGATACCCAAGTCCTCCAAAAGTAAAATGGAATCCCGAAATCCCCTGTCCACAATGAAAATATCCTCCTCCTTGATCCACGACCTGATGTCTTCGACGTTAGTCTTGAGAATATGATTCAGAATGGATGCATCATTGTTATTTGAATCTGCCAAATATGGTCCTATAATAGAGATGTAATAGCCGCTTGTTGTGACAATAACCATAGGTTCCACTAGGGGTCTTCCTTTATGGATACTGTATGATCGGCGTTGGAAATGGAAGTTGTTGCTTTTCTCAATAAATATATAGGTACCATCCAGAACAAGGATAGCTTCTTGTTGTCCAACATTTCCAAATAAAGTCTGAGCAAGTGGCCTTGTATGATCCTTAATTACCTCCTCGCGTGAGAGGTGACCAAATCCCAAGTTATCTGGGACGAACTTTGTCATTAAGGCTTTCCTTACAGCCGATATGGCTCGGCGTATACTTGACTTGGAAATATTGAAAATTGTTGCCAAAAACTTGTTCGACATTCCTGATTTCATCTTGCATAGAAAGATGGCTACAGATGTTCGCTGGCTCCTTACAGGCGTGTTCCGTATCATATCCGTCACAACGTCACAAATGTCTTTAAAGTTGTCTTTACTTAATCCAACTAGTGACATATAATCTGTTTCCGATAGAGACAGTTCATCATCAAAGTCTACACGTGTATACTGGTGTTTCTGGCAGAGAGCTCGCATTCGCTGTAGCATATCTAATACCGTTGTTCGGTTAACAAAGACGTGGTCAGTAGTTTTTAGTTTCTCCATGGAATCTAATTCCAGTGTGCCATCTGTAACATGACTTGGGCAGCATCTCGTGCCTGCAGGTATAAGTATATTATGACGTACGAAGACTGATGTTCGGCACTCTGACGGCACAACTATCAACTTTGGCCCTTGTCGCTTACAAAACGAGCAATATGCAGGAGACTTCTTTGATGTTGACTGAATAGGCAATTTTATAGAAGGTGGACTGGATGGCAGGTATCTTTTCTTCGATGGAGGTAGAAAGTTCTCGTCACTGTTCTCAATCGGTTGTTTTGATGGGAGCCTCTTATCTCTGAATCTGTCTGCATGTGTTACAGATGATGTCAGTGTCTGTGCTATTGATAAGAAAAGACTTTTGCAAGAATTTCCTCAGTTTCTTTGTAACATTACGTCTCTCTTTCGGCTTTGTCCGTTTTGAGCATAAAACACATTCAAATCGTCTCGGCACAGCACCAGACATTCTGCAGAGTAAAACATAATAATTAATATAATTTGAAAACATTTGCGGACCTCCATGATTCTATATCTATACCAGTGTTGACTGAATAAAAAGTGATATGAGGTTGATTTTAGAAGACTAACCAGATTCATGGGTTTCTTTTTGAAAAGTTGAGGAATTATTCATCGCCGTACAAACACTCGGTTAATTTACAGCTTGAATAGTGTTCGAGATTACCCATTGGGTCGTCCTATTAATATCAGGACGTAACAATATACTTTTATGTCTAAACACAAACAGAGGCATAGTCATCATATTGGACTATTAAGAGGTAACAAATAATAAATCTAGAGCACAATACTAATGTCAACTTATTTAAAATACTTCAATCTCAATTTTCATGTCTTGCTGTAGACAATGTAGAATAATTACCATTTATAAAAAAACAAAACAATTTATTAAACACACATATATATAAAATTATGCGTGTGTGTGTGTGTATGTGTGTTCACTGTTTGCTAAATAAGAGCTATCTTTCAAAAACAAGAGATCCCAGAGGGATCTTGGCGCCCACCATTGAATGATCTTTATAGGTTCCATGTCAGATTGATCTTTTCTCTACTTTTCCCTTCTTCTAAGTCTTACTAATCTGTGTAAATTCAGAAACAGCCCTCTAGATCTAGTACTTTTCAAACAAGGGGAACCTATATATAAAATTTAAGATTTAGCGATAATGGCTGTCTGTCGGCCATGTTGTTTTCCGATTGGTCCCAAAATGCAATACCAGGGACCAAGGGGAACCTACATATGAAATTTGAGAAAGATCCCTTCAGTACCTTCTGTACAATAGCGATAACAAACTTCAATTTTCAAAATACAAGATGGCTGCCTGTCAGCCAGGTTGTTTTCTGACTGGTCTCAAAATCCAATATGTATAACTAGACACAGAGGGCAACCTACATATGAAATTCAGAAAGATCCTTTCAGCAATTTCTGATAAATAGCGATAACAATCTTCAATTGTCAAAATCCAAGATGGCTGCCTGTCGGCCATGTTGTTTTTCGATTGGTCTCAAAATGCAATATGCATAACTACGCACTGAGGGAAACCTACATATGAAATTTGAGAAAGATCCCTTCAGTACTTTCTGAGAAATAGCGATAACAAACTTCAATTGTCAAAATCCAAGATGACTGCCTGTCGGCCATGTTGTTTTCCGAATAGTCTCAAAATGCAATATGCATAACTAGGCACAGAGGGGAACCTACATATGAAATTTCAGAAAGATCCCTTCAGTACTTTCTGAGAAATAGTGATAACAAACTTCAATTGTCAAAATCCAAGATGGCTGCCTGTCGGCCATGTTGTTTTCAGATTAGTCTCAAAATGCAATATGCATAACTAGGCACTGAGGGAAACCTACATATGAAATTGGAGAAAGATCCCTTCATAAGTATCTGAGAAATAGCGATAACAAACTTCAATTGTCAAAATCCAAGATGGCTGCCTGTCGGCCATGTTATTTTCCAATTGGTCTCAAAACGCAATATGCATAACTAGGTACCAAGAGGAACCTTTATATGAAATTTCAGAAAGTTCCCTTCATAAGTTTCTGAGAAATAGCGATAGCAAACTTCAATTGTCAAAATCCAAGATGGCTGCCTGTCGGCCATGTTATTTTCCGATTGGTCTCAAAATGCAATATGCATAACTAGGCACCGAGGGAAACCTACATATGAAATTGGAGAAAGATCCCTTCAGTACTTTCTCAGAAATAGCGATAACAAACTTCAATTATCAAAATCCAAGATGGCTGCCTGTCGGCCATGTTGTTTTCCGATTGGTCTCAAAATGCAATATGCATAACTAGGCACCAAGGGAAGCTGATGATGGTGGGCTAAAAATAAAAAAAAATATTAGTATACTGAGGTGGGTGCGGTCCCGTACCGGCAAGTCAAAATATACAAAAGCCGAACACCATCCATTACGCTACGATGTTGCTTACGAATTATAAAAGCAGAAGTTATACATATCGTTCAATCACTAGTCACTATATTTATTTTCCTTGTTTTGGTTGTTATCCTGCAATTTCTGCTCGTCACATCAATTAGAAATAGTTGCAATGTTATCCAGAAGAATTATCAGTAAAAATTAAATGATAATTATACTGAACAAGAGATCCCAGAGGGATCTTGGCGCCCACCATTGTATGATCTTTATAGGTTCCATGTCAGATTGATCTTTTCTCTACTTTTCCCTTCCTCTAAGTCTTACTAATCTGTGTAAATTCAGAAACAGCCCTCTTGTACTTTTCAAACAAGGGGAACCTATATATAGAATTTAACATTTAGCGATAACGGCTGTCTGTTGTTTTCGGATTGGTCCCAAAATGCAACACCAGGGACCAAGGGGAACCTACATATGAAATTTGAGAAAGATCCCTTCAGTACCTTCTGTAAAATAGCGATAACAAACTTCAATTGTCAAATAGGCACCAAGAGGAACCTACATATGAAATTTGAGAAAGATCCCTTCAATGCTTTTTTGAGAAATAGCGATAACAAACTTCAATTGTCAAAATCCAAGATGGCTGCCTGTCGGCCATGTTGTTACCCATTAGTCCCAAAATGCAATATGCATAACTAGGCACCAAGTTAAACCTACATCTGAAATTTGAGAAAGCTCTCTTCAGTACTTTCTGAGAAATAGCGATAACAAACTTCAATTGTCAAAATCCAAGAGCTGTCGGCCTTGTTGTTTTCTGACTGGTCCCAAAATGCAATATGCATTTGGTTTGGTTTGGTTTATTTTGTTTAACGTCCTATAGTCCCTTTCACATTAACTGCGGTCCTGAACGTAGCGCAGGCGCATAAACACCATTGAGTGGGTAACTTACTAAGTACAAGTGTTCAGGAAAGGAGGCGACGTGACTTTTTTTTTCGTTTTCCCAAAGATAAACGACAGCATACAACGTAGGGTGTGAGTAAAGGCAGTGAATCGGGGTAACTGGGTGCCGACCGAACATAGCTGGATATGTTAAAAACATTTTATTGGCGGCTGGCACGAATACGACCTAGACGACGAAAATTATGCACAGCGACGAAAATTATGCACAGACTATTTTTTCGCTATAAGGAGCCGACGGCCAGCAAGATACATTTATCCAGACGTGAGAGGTTGAATGCAAGACAGCAATCAAGGGTATTCATGTGGACTTCGTATTCACGTAGTTAAAGATATATGACGATGCAGTGCAATAAATCAGTGAAATCTAAAAATAGAACAGCTCACTGTGTGGGAAATCCCCTAAACTGCACAGCATTGTTATTTCATCAGATACGATCATAAATATTCCACAGTACAATATGGGAAAGGGCTACATATTTTATTATGATTGATACGACAAGAAATCCTTTAATTTTGGCTCATTAAAATGTAACTCACAGGAAACTAACCTGACTGCAATGTAACTTCTCCAGTTTTCTTGCACAATATGCATTCATTTGATCAAAAATAATTGACAAATATCACTTGACAAATTATGGGACAGGGCTCAGAGTGGATATTTTTAACAGGTGACCTATTTGGCTACCATGTCTTAAAATTTTGTAAGTGGCCATGCAAGCGCCATATAGGTCAATAACTGGTCGCCAATGGTGAATTTTAGGCCACTAAAATAGGCACCACTTTGAGTCAGTGGGATGTGTAAAACCTCATAGAATGTTCATTCTACATAGGTCACTCATTAAGTGGATCACAGGGGCATATTGTCTAGTGTTATTAAAAGAAAATAGCCAGAAAAACCTATATGGCTTACTATAGGTATTTCTGGCAATTTTTTATGTAAGACTAGACTGCTCAGCAGTTATAATCACAGGCGCTTGCATAGAAAATGAGAATTAAAAAAAATGATATCAGTGGTATGTGTACTGTGTAATACGGAAGGCCGGAAACTCCGCCACGAGCGAAAAGGCATCCCATCTAACTTCAATTGACTAAAAAACACATTAATTCAAACTGACACGGCGCATACTATATATACTACCGTCATCTAGAAACACTGCCCTGCAGGTAGGGCGTAAGAATTGTACCTGCTGCCCCCATTGCATGATTGTAAGAGGCGATCTTTTCTCTTCTTTCTGAACAACTTTCTTCTTCCTAATGTCTCCCTTGACAATGCCTCACTTTTAGCCTTAAGTTGAGCGTTCGCCGCTGTGAGGAAGGTTTTAGGTCTGTCCCCTTGCCGAGACATACCAGAGTCTTTAAAAATGGTAGTTGCAACTCCTGCTTAGCGCTCAGCATATTTGGAGTGGGACGACTGATTGGCCCGTTGTCAGTTGTATGTGACCGGGTGGGGTGGGCTGCTGGGTGTCTGCGGCAGTATGCTTCAGTGAGATAGCACTTTAAATCGGCAAAAGTTCCGGCCTATCACAAGGAGACTTAACACGAACATACCGCAGCCTCCCAAAACACACATACGCACTCGCCACACGCATACATATCGCACGCACGGGAGGCCGTCCTTAAATGACCTTAGATGTTAATCAATTCAAACTGACACGACGCATACTATATACTACCGTCATCTAGAAACACTGCCCTGCAGGTAGGGCGTAAGAATTGTACCTGCTGCCCCCATTGCATGATTGTAAGAGGCGACTAAACTTGGGATCTTATCTTTTCTCTTCTTTCTGAACAACTTTCTTCTTCCTAATGTCTCCCTTGACAATGCCTCACTTTTAGCCTTAAGTTGAGCGTTCGCCGCTGTGAGGAAGGTTTTAGGTCTGTCCCCTTGCCGTTAAACAAAATAAACCAAACCAAACCAAACATCTAGAAACATTCATCTTTAACCTACCGTGTCACTCAATACGAATTGTTACATCCAAGACACAATAATCCGTGAAAACATCGCCGAATTCCTCCAACAAAACACCATTTTTCAAACTGCTCCCTCCGCCTGTCCAGGGAATTTGCTTAAACCAAGAATGCTTTATTAAGTCCTGAGGACCAGACAAACCAGTTCATATATTTCATGAAAGCTTTATTGTAACCTTACTAGAGTAAAACTATTGTTTTCTGGTTTACATCCCACTCGGTCAATTCAATTTAAAACAGGTACTAATTATAATGGGAAACCATTACAGAAGTCCCCCAAACACCCCCGCAGTCATACCATTACGTTCGGCATCCCTCAATATCCCTATATACCAAATTTAATTAAAATCAAACTACATCTAAATTTCGACCAATCAGTAGCTTCCGTATGGTTGTTATGGTAGCGAACACCATTCAGTTGATTTTGCAGTCCTGTTATACCCCTACATACCAATTTTCATGAAAATCAGACAATGTGTAAATTTAGACCAATCAGAGGCCAGGAAATGGCGGCCATTTTGTTAAAAAGGGAAAGTTCGGTTAAGAGTGTCACCGGTGACCCATGATGTACCAACTCAACTAATTTCATCAAAATCAGACAATATGTAAATTAGACCAATCAGATGCCAGGAAATGGCGGCCATTTTGTTAAAATGTGAAAGTGAGGCTACAGGAGTGACTGGTGTCCCATGATGTACCTACATACCAAATTTCATCAAAATCGGACAATTTCTAAATTTCGACCAATCACAGGCCACCATTTCATTACCATGGCAACAAATCTTTTCGGAAATATTACCACGTTAGTCGGCATCCCTAAAAACCCATATACACCAATTTTCACTATGATCGGAGACCGAAATTTAAAAACAGGAAGTGGGCTCTGGCGGCCATCTTGGATGTCCGACCAAGAAAAAAACACCTGGTTGCACACCCCCATACACTAAAGAGTATGTCTGTGAAGTTTGATGATGATCCGCCCAGTAGTTTCTGAGAAAAGTGTCGGAAACCTCCGCGGCGGAAGAAAGTGGAAGAAATAAGAATAATAATAATAAGAAAAGCAGCAAAAACAATATGTCCCCCCACTTCGTTTGGGGGACATAATTATAATTAAACTGTCAACTGTGTTATGATCAAAAGGCTATTATGCAAGACATTTATCTCTAAATAATTCTGATTGTATAGTCAGTGGTGAGCTCCGAATTATGTCTTCAATGTGAAAACACACTGAAATAAAATTTGACAAATGACATATGTATTAAAAATAATGTATTGATCACAAATAGGCCTATTCCAAACTAGTCTTTCAAATACCCCTCTACCCAACATATACCAAAACAGATTTTACATTAGGAAAACATGGAGATTTACAGTCTCCCCTTCTCCCAATCAAATAAATACAAGTGCATCTGATCCCTCCAACATGGAAAACTAAATAAAAAGTGTTTTTTTCCAGTTTCCTGTCCAACAATTTGGTTTGGTTTATTTTATTTAACGTCCTATTAACAAGAAAGGTCATTTAAGGACGGCCTCCCGTGCGTGCGACATGCATGCGTGCGTTGAGTGCGTGTGTGTGTTTTGGGAGGCTGCGGTATGTTCGTGTTAAGTCTCCTTCTGAGATTTCTAAGGAATGGACTGGTGTTCCTTTCAGGGAAAATGGGCACTTGACCAACAGTCCTTCCTCCTCTCCATCAAAAACTCGTCTATCGCTTGAAACTCCCAAAAATGAATGGGTGGGCAGCAAGGTCAGACCTGTTGGAATGATTGTAAGATTGGTGATGGTCCTCTTCATTTCTCCATACTGGACCCTGGCCGGATTCTCGTGATCCACTTTACTGCCTCCGGTAATCGGTTGTATCTGGATTATAGATATACATACCATTGGTAACACATATGAATATTTATCATATTGGACATGGGTATTTTTGTCAAATTAATGTAACCAGGCCCCGCTTTCACGAAACTTCTCAATTCTCAAGCTAAGTACGTACTTAGCTGAGAAGTTCTTAAAAATGGCTTTCACAAACACGTTTTAAATATTAGAGAACGTTCTCAACTAAGAACGTATCATTTGGTCCGTAAGCGGCCTCGCAGGGAACTCTTTTGTGAAAGAAGTTGCGATTGTTAAAAAAACTACGGGAGCAATGGTATAACGATTCGGAGGTAAGTGTCTTAATATTTAGGCCTACACACGCATTACATACACGTAATTGTATTTTGTCTACTTGGTACGTATCAAATATTAGAGCTATGGCGTACAGGAATCGCTTCCAGTGCGTTTAGCGCGGATCGGGATGGGCATGTAGGGGTAAACTGGACGGAATGCAGAAACACCACTTGACCTCGTGGAAGATGTTTTTTATGAGTGAGGATGTTATTTTTGGTAATTTTACATGACTTGGATCATAGCACACGATAAAGAAGATTCATGGGAAGCTGTTTTACTTGTCCTAGCTATATGACCTGCTATGAGAAATCTGAAATACGGTAATACGAACGTTTTCGCGCAGTCGGTTTGTTACGGAACTAAATATGAGATTTATGAAAACAAAAAATGCTTAAATATTTTTCTGTCAAAATCTGAATAGCGGTAAAACTCTTTGCTCTACATCATTTGATAAATAGTAAAAGTGGCAGTCACTTTGCCATCTGTATGCCGCATGATAATTTCACTCGTATCTAGGCCATGACAGCGGCTGTAATGAGGAAGACTGCAGAAAATCAACAGTTCAGAGTTTAACTTTTAGTCATGTGTGTTCGTGATTTTAACAACACACACCATATTTATATCAACATTGAAGCATAACATGAGTTTCTAGTTTTCATCGACACTATGTTTGTATTTGATATTTCCACGAAGTGTT
This sequence comes from Pecten maximus, assembly GCF_902652985.1. NCBI lineage: Eukaryota > Metazoa > Mollusca > Bivalvia > Pectinida > Pectinidae > Pecten > Pecten maximus. Next base: position 31,281,517 of record NC_047018.1, read on the forward strand.
AGATATTTTAAAATTAAAAGTTTTTGGTCTGTGATATGATAAAATATTTATCTAAATAAAAAGATACAAAAGTAATAAATCTACTGACATAGAATCTACCTCTGTAGAAGTCCGAATTTTCTGACGATCTTGCTACATAGATAAAAATGTTGGCATAATTATGTATTTTCTATTCATATTTTCTTTTAAATGGTGTAGTATATACAGTATTTGTGCAAAAGCAAGATATGTCAAACAATTAAAAATCACAGTACAATATAAATGCAATAATTAAGTAGTAATTCAAAGAACTCTGACAGATTGTTGATTTTTTTTGATCTGTCAAATATTGTAAATCACCTGGTCGGCTGGGGTTAAATATTCCTACTTAGGAAAGGTATATTAGGCCACCTGCTGACCACAGGTTTTCCGCAGATACTCCGGATTCCTCCCCTGCACTTCAATCCAACAAATTAAATGTGATTTGTATATTTAAGAGAGAATAAAAGTTGTTTCACAATTGTTGTAAAATAAATAAAGTTTGATTTTTATAAAATCATTTTAAATACTGTAATATATTGAGTTATTATGACATAATGAAAATTAAACAATCCTTACTAAATTGAAAATTATTTCAATAGAGAATATTGAATATGATTTGACTTATTTAAACTGGGTTCACAGGGCAGTCACTCCCCAGTCAGTAGAACTTAAATATGTAGAGTGATATCTGCTAGTTGTTTTCTGTGTAATGTCAAAAGAATTTGTAATAATCATGCCTTTAATATCACCCACAGTGTAAGATTTAAAAATGTGGACAAATATTCATTCTAGACCCAACAACTGCCATGAAAATCATAGTTCAGTTGACCTCATGCACAGCCCATCAGAACGTGAACATTACTTTAAGTATATAAAAAATGCAATTGAAAACTTATATCACGATACGGACTGAGTACAGTGGAGACTCAAAGTGGAGTATGAATTATTACACTATTTAATTGTTAGCTTCAAAAATAACTGTAGAAAAGTTTACAAATTTAGGAAACAGTTTCACAACATCAAACAAGAAAGGGAGATATAATATTGATTATTTGTTACTGCAGAATTGTTCTACAGTTGAAAATTATGGGAAAAGCTAGTGTACATATTTGAAGTTTCTGCTATACTATCAGCAACATTTTAAAATTCAATATAATTGATTTAAAACTATGATAATTATACCTACAAACATATTTGTCCCTTTCTCAGCACACCAAGTGAGTGCAGTTTTAAATTGTGATAGACAAATGTATGATAGCTTGTACATTGTGATATTACAAAAACTTCATATTTCCAAACATCATGTTTTATGATATGTGATGCTCTTAGAAATGTGATGTGTAATAACAAATAATTCCATATACAATGCATTTTATTTACATGCACATTATGTAGATTTTTACATGAAATATACCTGATCAATTGACTAATGTACAAGGTAATTTTAGTTATTTGTTGAATATACAATGATGACAACATCAAATCAATGAAAAATGGCAACATTTATTATGCAGTTGAACTTTCATGAAAATCTGTCAGTGACTTAGTGATTATACATAAGCAATACTTAGGCAATTATACCTTAAACAATGGTTGATTATGAATTTCCCACTGAATAGTAACTTAAAGGAATGGCTCTTAAAATGTCCCTTGGAGATTTAAGTGTTGATAGTATTATGAATCCTATGTAAATGGATAATGAACACATAGTAAATATATGTGCAACTTTATATAATTTGTATTAGGTTACAAAAACAAGGATAGTTTGTTTGTTTTTGTTTAACGTCCTACTAACAGCCAGGGTCATTTAAGGACTTGCCAGGTTTGGAGGTGGAGGAAAGCCGGAGTACCCGGAGAAAAACCACCGACCTACGGTCAGTACCTGGCAACTGCCCCACGTAGGTTTCGAACTCGCAACCCAGAGGTGGAGGGCTAGTGTTAAAGTGTCGGAAGGATAGTATTAACCATGATAACAAGAACTCGTATTGTTGGAATTAATATCATTGGAAATTTGAAAAAAAGAAGAAAATTAAAATTGTGATATTGAGCATTTAAATTATGGCAAACATGTCCTGTAACCTGTTATATAATACACATGTATATGATACATGTACTGTACTGTACAGTGGACACCTGTATATATGAATCATTGATTCACTCGTAATTTGTATGGAGAAGCTCCTCTTACATGATACACATGTACAGTGAACCAGTTATATAACTACTGTAGTTGGTTAATAGGACATGGCATTAACTTAAAACTTTTCCTTTTATCTTTTTCAGGTGTACAGCCTTCATGCATCTGCAGTGGATTATTTCATTGTGGCAGATCCCAGGCCACCTTGCTACATAGCTGGTTAAATGAAAATTGGCATCACATGTTGTCTGAATAAAGAATTGCATGACAGTGGATATTTGTTAATTTCTTTTATAAAAAAAAGTTAATAAACACAAATCAAGATAACATAACATAAATTCAAAAGTATCAATAGAAATTCAAGTTTCACTATGATCCATAAGTTATAGGCCATTATATGTAATGTTAACTTGGGTTTGTTTTTGGCCAATTTTCAATTTAAAAAAAGAAAACTCAAATTCCTTGCATTTCAGGGCATACTACCCATTTTTTTGTGGCAAAGACTTTTTTTGGTAATGTATTCAGATAAATGTTCCATTCATGCAAGCAACTATATGCAAAGCCATTTGGGTTTTCACTTATTTAATTCAGGTAGGCCTACATGTATTTAAATACATATATCTGTACTCTTAAATATAGATATCTATTTTAATACATATTTCTGTATTTTGTCAACAAATAGAGATATCTGAAATAAATGGGTAAAAACTAAAATGACTTTATGGCAATTCAGCCATGTGGGTTTTAACTATTTTAATTTGGGTATATATTTCAATTGAGATAGATCCATTAAAATACATATATTTTCATAATTAGAGACTTCTGTATTAAAGCTTTATTTAACACAAAATAGAGATATCTCTATTTAAAATTCAGAATTATGTAGATACATTTAGAAATGGAGATTATAACCTCTGTTTTAAATACAGTATACAGTTATTTCCACCATGCCGCCGCCAGAGAGTGAAGAGGATTTATGATACCGGATTGTTTCCAAGTGTTTATTCATTTCTACGTCTTAGCTTGGTTCAGTGCTACCTCAATGAAGCATACTGCCTTAGACATCCAGCAGGATACCCCACCCGGTCACATTATACTGACAACGCGCCAACCAGTCGTCCCAATCCTAATATGCTAAGCGCTAAGCAGGAGTAGCAATTACCATTTTTAATGACTCTGGTATGTCTCGGCAAGGGGACAGAACCCAAAGCCTTCCTCACAGCGGCGAACGCTCAACTAAAGGCCAAAAGTGAGGCATTGTCAAGGGAGACATTAGGAAGAAGAAAGTTTGTGAGAAAGAAAAGAAAAGATAAGATCCCAAATTCAGTCGCCTCTTACGATCATGCAATGGGGGCAGCAGGTACAATTCTTACGCCCTACAGTACAGACACTGGCAAAAAATTCTCGTATCGATCAATTTTACATGACTCAAATCTTGTCATTTCATTGGTTCCATTGAAAACGGTTTCGGAAAATCTTACCAATAATAACGTTAGGTCTTTGGTTTGTTTTGCAATGTGGCAGAGAGCAAACCATGCCGACATATTGGCGCAGCCATCTTTATATAGCGGTTCTACGTGTATTTTCTAGGCGCTTGGAAGTATTTTGATTGGTTGATAAAAGTATTAATATCCATGTCAAACCGAATAGTTTAGCCAGTTCTTCCATGGATCAAGCACATTAAACGTAGATAGGACTCCTTAAACGGGAAGTAGATAACGTGGGTTTCTGCAGAAAACATTAAAGAGCCGAGTCTTTTGCAACAATAGCTGCAGCTCTTCCTTAAAACCATCGATATGAAACGATTTAAAGTCACCGTTTTATCATGACATTTTTAAACATTACGTATGATTGATGTTGTAACGCTTACTACTTCTTTCTATCGACCATTCATTTCTTGGTCATAATGACCTTTTTATTGTCGATGGGCCGTTAAGGATTTAATGATAATAATACCACATGTACCCACATAAGTTTTACGTCCACACATATCGTTTTCTTCACACACAAATATTCGATTATAATGCAACTTCAGTTATAATATGTAAAAGAACAGCCGTCAAATGTCAATATTGTGTGCAAATTTTAGGGGGGAACAACGGCAAGAAATTCAGTATTTTAAGTGTTAGAGACAAAAATCTCCTGGTGGTGATCAAAGTGTATGCGTTTATAGTCCTCCCATATAAACCGATATACTTATTTGTTCGCAAGATCAACCACGGCGCCATAAAATTTCGTCGCTTCTCCTGTCTGTGCTGGTTATGTCGTAAGCGAAGACAATATTGATGTGTCTAGGTTTAACTGAAGGACCTATCAAGTTACATGTTACCTGTTCTGATAAATTTTAACCATAATCACTCAGCCTCGTAAATGTTTTTAAAAACACGAACATATCAGCCAGGAGATGGAAAAAATAGCTTGTTCCCATGGGTATGCCAAAGGTCTGTTGGAAGTTTTATTACTTTACAACCAGAAGGGCACGACTCTACATTCTTATTTTCAGTTTTCGCATAATAGACCAAGCCATTTTAGGGGGTCTTAGCTAGCTACGATGAGTTGTGAAAATCTCAACTAAACCAGCGTTTGACAAAGATTAAAAAAAACTGTATGGCCTTTATTGTAAGTATTTGAGTTTGATCATGATCAACTTTTGCAGGATTAGGCTCTTTATATAGTATCCATCCGAGAACAGGTAGGACTATAGTCCATCCTTGGAACCATCCTTCCGCACCTTAGATTGTTTGCTCACTATAATTTCATACTTGGCGTATATGTTCAGAGGACATTGGAACAGATCAAAATAGATCGTTTGCACCGATTGCAACACCTATTGTCTGAAATCTCTCCTTCCTTTCCTCGCTGACCTATCGTTTCCTTGTTGTTTTTTTTTATAATTTAGGTCCTTAAATGACCTTAGCTGTTAATAGGACGTTAAACTAAATAAACCAAACCAAACCCGTTCTCATATGTTCCAGGCAGTTATTTGCTCTTTTTCCTAGTAAAAAAATCGGGTTAACTCCTCTTTGTAAACTGGCCGAGGTTATAGCCTCATTGCCCAGTGATACACAGGATAAGAAGAGTCAGTGTAAAACGCTCATTTCAGACTCTATTGCATTGCTAGGAAATGCATGCTATTCTATGTCAGTTAGGCGGAGATATGCTCTGCGTCCTGCTATTAATCCTAAGTTCAAAAATATCTGTTCCCAGGAGACCCCAGTTACCAAGAGTCTTTTTGGGGACGATATTACTAAAAAGATTAAGGAAATCAATGAGGCCTCTTAGATTCCTCTCACAGGTTATTCCGGGTATGGCCCAAACGGCAACAGGCGTCAGGCCAGGGGATACAGTGGAAACCCTATGCAGTATCAGAGGCGCCAGTATGGCCGCGGACAAGGATTCAGGGGTCAGGGCAGGGGCAGGTACCCCAGGTATGCCAACAAGTCCAGCAACAGGGGCAGTGTGCCACAAAAAGACGAGAGCCCATCACAGTAGAGGCGGTTGCTAAAGTGAGAACTTTAAATTCTTGTAAGGATGAATGGGAAATACTAACATCAGATAGATGGATCTTAAGATGCTATTTCAGGTTACGAAATTGAATTCGATTCTCAACCATTTCAAAGTTTCATTCCTAATGAAATCAGTTGCTCGACTCAGGAAGAGAGAGCAGATAGATAGTGAAATTCGCGAATTAATCGAGAAGGGTGCTATAGAAATGGTTGATCCTGTACCCAATCAATTTGTTTCCAATATTTTCATTGTTCCAAAAAAGAATGGGAAGTTTAGACCCGTTATTAATTTGCGTGGTTTGAACCAGTTTGTTGAACACGAACATTTTAAGCAGGAAGGTTTGTCTGTTATCCTTGATATTATTCAAAAGGATGATTTTTTAACATCTATAGATCTCGAAGATGCTTATTTTAGTATCCCCATTCATCCTGAATTTAGAAAATATCTTCTTTTTCTTTTCTTGGAATGGCCTTTTGTATCAGTTTCTTGTTTTATAGTTTGGGTTATCCTCTGCACCCAGATTATTTACAAAGATCTTGAAACCTGTTTATGCTAAATTTAGAAAGACAGGAATTAGATGTGCCTATTATATTGATGATTCTTTACAAATGAATCAAGACTATGGATTGTCAGCTGAAACTACTCCAATTATGATGGACCAATTAACAGCCCTAGGGTACACTATTAATGTTAAGAAGTCGGTTATTGTTCCGACTAAAAGACTGGTATTTTTTGGTCTTATCATTGATACAGAACATTTGATGGTTTTTCTTCCTACCGAAAAGATAGAGAAAATACTTAAAAGTTGTGATGAGTGTACAAACAAGTGTAAAGTTCTAATTCGTGATTTAGCGTCGCTTATTGGACTTCTGGTTCATGCCTTTTATGCAGTGCTACCAGGACCCCTGCATTATAGCCCTGCATTATAGACCTTTAGAGAGGGACAAGGTAGCTGGGCTTCGTGCTAATGGTGATAATTTTGATTCACATATGATCTTATCAAAACAAAGTATTGAAGAAATTTTCTGGTGGAGAGTTAATGTTACTGTGAAGAACGGTACAGTAAGAGAATTAGGCAACCCCCTCCAGTAGTATGGATAGTTTGATTTGGTTTGGGTTATTTTGTTTAACGTCCTATTAACAGCTAAGGTCATTTACGGACGGCCTCCCGTGCGTGCGACATGTATAAGTGTGGTGAGTGCGTATGTGTTTTGGGAGGCTGCGGTATGTTCGTGGTAAGTCTCCTTGTGATAGGCCGGCACTTTTGCCGATTTATAGTGCTACCTCACTGAAGCATACTGCCGAAGACACCCAGCAGCACACCCCACCCGGTCACATTATACTGACAACGGGCCAACCAGTCGTCCAACTCCAAATATGCTGAGCGCTAAGCAGGAGTAGCAACTACCATTTTTACAGACTCTGGTATGTCTCGGCTAGGGGACAGAACCCAAAACCTTCCTCACAGCGGCGAACGCTCAACTAAAGGCCAAAAGTGAGGCATTGCCAAGGGAGACATTAGGAAGAAGAAAGTTATCAAGAAAGAAGAGAAAAGATAAGATCCCAAGTTTAGTCGCCTCTTACGATCATGCAATGGGGGCAGCAGGTACAATTCTTACGCCCTACCTGCAGGGCAGAGTATGGATAGAAACTGATGCCTCCACTCGGGGAGCACATTACAACGGCAAATCTGCCGGAGGAAGATGGTTTAGTTCAGAGGCCAGTATGCACATATTTTTTTGGAATTTAAGGCTAACTTTCTTGCTATCAAAGCCTTTTTCTCAACAGAAACTGATGTAAGTATAGGAATTAAGACTGATAACTCAACAGCTGTAGCATACATTAATGATATGGGTGGTATGCATTCTGTCCGTCTGGATAACTTAGCAAAACATATTTGGGATTGGTGTCTTAACAGATCCATTTTCTTGACGGCACAACATACTCCAGGTATTTCTAATGTACATGCTGATAGTCTATCCAGGCATTTTTTTCTGATTCGACAGAGCGGATGTCGAAACAAGTTATTTTTGAAAGAGTATGTACAACTTTTTTCCAACCAAGTATTGACTTGTTTGCCTCTAGGCTTAATTCCAGGATGACTTGTTATGCTGCATGGTCATTTGACCCAGGGGCTTCCATAGTTGATGCGTTTTCAGTACCCTGGGATGATATGAGACCATACATATGTCCACCCTTTAGTTTGTTGGGTAGAATTATGAATAAGATTGTCAGGGAACAGGTTGATCAAGCAGTGCTGATTATACCCTTTTGGCCTACACAGCCATGGTTTCCCCTTGTACTTACTAACCTGATATCTCTCCCTTGCAGGTTACCACGACACAAGGATCTATTGACACTGCCACACAATGGAGAACAACATCCACTGGGGAGGCATCTCGAGCTTACCGCCTGCGCAGTATCTGGAAGGCTTTGGAGGATCAGGGATTTTCAAGACAAGCTTCCTCAGTCATCTTATCATCCTGGAGGTCTGGCACCATTAAACAATATGAGCACAACTGGAGACGTTGGGTTATTTGGTGTGCTTCACGGAAGACCGATCCATTTCTCCCGGTTGAAACGCAAGTGGTAGATTATCTGACAGAACTGTTTCATAGTGGATTATCTTATTCTGTTGTTTGTACTCACAAGTCGAAGCTTTCTCAGACTTTACCTTTGCTAGGGGTTAAATGGTCAATGGATTCAGTACATATTACACGTTTGATGAAAGGGTTTTTTAATACTAGGCCACCTAGACCCAGATATTCGTTTACTTGGGACGTTTCTAAAGTGTTAGAATTTTTGAGGACATTGTGACCATTACAAGATCTATCTTTAAAACTTTTGACTCTGAAACTTGTGGCATTAGCAGCACTCACATCAGCGTCTAGAGTGCAGGCATTATACTACCTAGACCTTAACAATATGCAGACATTCGGTGAAAAGTTGACTTTTGGTATTGTACATTTGGAGAAAACTTCGAAAAGTGGGAAGCCCGCAAGATGTATAGAATTCACAATGTATCATCCGGACAATAAATTATGTATTGTTAAGACTTTACAAGAATATATCCGTAGGACTGCGGAAAGGGATTCCAGCAAGTTATTTGTATCTTACAAGACATTTAACGCGGTGTGTTCGTCTACGATTGCCAGGTGATTAAAGCTGGTGTTGACCCTTTCAGGAATTGACACTTCTAGATTCAAGGCACATTCTTATCTCAGTGCATCTAATTCTGCAGCTCTTGTGTCTGGAGCTCAAATTTCTGATATACTACGTACAGCAGACTGGTCAGATGTAGCTACCTTTACTAGATTTTATAATAGGAATGTGTACTTGAACAGTGATTAGCTGGTATTGGCATGTATCTGTTGGGATTTACATGAGATGATATTAAATTGTTGACTATTATTGCACATGTTTTTGTGGTTTGTTGTTGATTGCTTTAAACTTGCTATGTGATACCCTCGAAAGCCGAGGGCTTAGTGAAAAAGAATGGCCCCCTCCTCTAAGTATCCCTAAGGATATGATGGAGGAGGGGCATTCTTGGAACTAATAGCCCGAGGCTAAGATGGTATCTACCCTTCCCACATTTGACTCACTTTGTGACTCACTTGTGTTTATATATGTGATACTCTCCCGCCCTGTAGTTTATCATCACCAACAAACTTCTTTGAAGTATGGCGGGTTTGCGCACGTGCCAGCTATATGTACCAGCTGATTATGAATATTCATGAGGGTTAAAAACCTCTTTCAATTGAGATGGTCTCTTACTGGTCAGCGAGAATATGCTATGTGATACCCTCTTAGCCTCGGGCTATTAGTTCCAAGAATGTCCCTCCTCCATCATATCCTTAGGGATACTTGGAGGAGGGGGCCATCTTCCTTTACTGAAAAAGTTGAAATTTCTGTACATGTACCCGTGTGCATGTATCTAATATTTTGAAAATCTAACATATTCCGGATCCGATTCCAGTTACATGTAGCACAGAATGAGATAATGGCCTGAGGGAACAATTAATGTCATTTTTGTTAGGAAATACTGGCAAACTTGCGGAGGGGGAGGGCAACAGTTTTAAGCTTATATAACACACATACATGTTCGTGTATTTGTAGCTGTACTTTTCTCATAATTTTCTTCTATAAGTTACCTGCTAACAAATATATTGTAACACATGTGGATCATGTGGACCTTAAGGTTTTTTTTACAGTTCATGCTAACATGTTTTTTGCAATATTGTTTAAAAACAAAATTTTATGATACATTTTGATCAGCATTTAAAGTGTTTCCCTATTGCATTAAGAAAATGATTAATTGTTCTTTAATTACCTTCAAATGTATAACTGATGGGGATTTTACCTCTTCTTGTAATTAAAGAAAATGAGCTTATAAACTATATTTATTGAATATCTTTGTGAAGAAAATGTATATAAAAAATAATTATTTTTTGGATGATTCACAAAAAAAACCCCAAAAAAACCCAAACATATTTAAAAAAAAAAAAAAAAAAAAAAAGCATCCACAGGTAGATATTATATATGGGTAGTGTTAGATGCTTATTACAGGTAGGTAAGGCAGAGGAGCCTGGCACAGCATGCTATAAATGGACCCCTGGGAGTAATTGGGGACTTGACACAACTATAGCCAGGTGTTTTTAAGCGGGCACACCGGAAGACTGATCATCATCTGATACATGGTGTTATGGGGGTCTATAAGGTGGTGGTGATATGGGGTTTGGGCCCTGGGGCCCAGGTGGCCATGACAACAAGCATGTCCTGAGAGTACCAATTATACATACAGGTACAGGTACATAACTTGTGTAGATATTATATGTCTCTTACAATACATAAATGAGAATATATTGGAAACTTAAGATTCTTGATTATGTACTATGAAATGATTTCATGGTTGAATTAACAGATATTAGTGAAGTAACAATACATTGAATTTAAAAATACTTTTGTCTGATAAAATAATAAATATTAAAATATACATACATATACAGTGTACTTGAGAAAAAAATCTACAAACAGTTATCAAGGCCTCAGGTAGAATTAATCATTAATATAAAATGTATATTAACTACATCTAAAAAGATAAATGAAAAGCATCAAAATTTTGAAATCAGGAAGATAAACCTTAATTTTACACTATAATGAAATCTTTTCAAAAAAGATAATGATAGAAAACCGACTACAAATCCAATTGATAGAGTTTTGATTTCTCTTGTGCAATATATCATATAAGAACCGCAGCCAATTTTATTTTTAGTTAATTTTAGATAAAATTTTATCAACATTTAAATATACCTGGTAAAGTCAGGATATCAGAAATAAGGCAGTCAATTTACACAGGTCTGTATATGTAACAACTACATGTATCAAACACAGGTGTCCAGTGGCACTGTCCATTACCTGTATAGGAGGGTTTGTAGTCACACCTGACTGGACGTAGTGCACTAGGGTGTAAAGGTTAGCTTACACTCAACTGTATGTATTATGTGAAGTTATTATAAAAGAACTATTTTGGAAGTATTTCCGGGTTTACCTTCACCTTGCGTCTATGAATGTTAAAATTTAGGACATATTAGTCTCAATGATAGAACTTATTTTTTACACTATTGCTGTCCATAATCTACAATGGCAGCAATATTTACAATTGTCATGTTTTCAATGTTTGTTGATAATTAAATATTGAAACTTATTTCTGAGTCTAGTTTTCATTTCTATTATATCCTGCCTGATAGAAAAGAACATTGCGGGATAACAAGGAATAAATAGCTGGCATAGGATACCACAAAATTAAACACAGCGCGAAGTACATATTCGTAACCACTATATCCGGGATGGGCACCTATTCGACAAAAATCCTACTTCTACTTCATAAACATACACAAATTTTGATTTGATGAACGGAACAGAATCATCAATCAAGTAAATACCAGGTGCACAATGCAGGCCAATTTGGTCTCTTGTTGTATAGGAGTTCCTATTCATTTGTAATTTTATATTTCTACATACGCGAGTGTACCAAGAGACTTTTAAATGTTTCGTTTGTTTGATGTTTTTCCGTTTAATACATTTTCCCTACTTTTAATTTATTGGACGTAATGACTGTTTTCTGGTTGATAGGCCGTTAAAATGTAATAACGACGCTAATTAAGATTTCGTTATTTGATTCTTTTAGGTGCGTTACAGCATGTACATACTTCTGGCTGCGTGATAGATTATTTGAACACAGCTGTGCTACCCTGGAGTATGAACAGAGTATTCAATTTGTAGTGTTATAGTATTCGATTTCGCCTCCAGTCAAGTAAATTGGAATAGTTTCAGCTACGAAAATAGAAGCGTCATTATATAGACGTCACGAAAGGGACACATTACCATCAACACATGCGGCAGCTACTTTCTTCTCTTCAAACCATAATTGGTCGCGTTTAAGATGTATTGTTATTTCTAATAAGTGATAGGTATGCCGTAATTTCCCGTGCATTGCAGCATTATCGCATAGCCTACAATCAAAAGAACATAAAAGAATGCCCCCTATCAACAGATAACCAGTTGCCTAGACTGACCTTTAGGTATGACGTAAGAATTTACGTACTGCCCCCATTGCATGATTCCTGAATTCTGCCTCAATTTTGGGTTTGCTCTGGAGAAGAAAGCTTGTTTTTTTTTTTAACCTGGCCATGACGTACTAGTCTACAGCAATGATTTTAACTACTCATGTCCTTTTAGCAATGTGGGGTACGGGACAATTTGGTTTGGTTTTATTGTTGAAATGCCTATTAACAGATAAGGTAATTGAAGGACGACCTCCCGTGTTTGCGATATGCATGCGTGTGGTGAGTGCGTATATATGTTTTTGGAGGCTACGGTTTGTACGTGTTAATTCTTTTTTAACGATTCGGGTTTGTCTCAGCCAGGGTACAAAACCCTGTCCCTGCAGGTAGGGCGTAAGAATTGTACCTGCTGCCCCCATTGCATGATCGTAAGAGGCGACTAAATTTGGGATCTTATCTTTTCTCTTCTTAACAACTTTCTTCTTCCTAAAGTCCCCCTAGACACTGCCTCACTTTTGGCCTTCAGTTGAGCGTTCGCCCCTGTGAGGAAGGCTTTGGGTTCTGTCCCCTGGCCAAGACATACCAGAGTCTTTAAAAATGGTAGTTGCTGCTCCTGCTTAGCGCTCAGCAAACAAGGAGTGGGACGACTGGTTCGCCCGTTGTCAGTATAATGTGACCGGGTGGGGTGTCCTGCTGGGTGTCTTCGGCAGTATGCTTCAGTGAGGTAACACTATAAATCGGCAAAAGTTCCGGCCTATCACAAGGAGACTTCACACGAACATACCGCAGCCTCCCAAAACACACATACGCACTCACCACACGCATGCATGTCTCACGCACGAGAGGCCGTCCTTAAATGACCTTAGCTGTTAATAGGACGTTAAACAAAATAAACCAAACCAAACCAAAGGTACAGAACCCAAACCCTTCCCTCACAGGGGCGAAAGCTCAATTAAGGCCAAAAGTGAGGCATTGTCAAGGGAGACATTAGGAAGAAGAAAGTTGTTCAGAAAGAAGAGAAAAGATAAGATCCCAAATTTAGTCGTCTCTTACGATCATGCAATGGGGGCAGCAGGTACAATTCTAACGCCCTACCTGCAGGGCAGGAGCATTTTGGGAGTTGGACGACTGGTTTGGCCGCTGACAGTACAATGTGACCGGGTTGGCTGATAATCTGGGTGTCTTCGGCAGTTTCGGACTATTACAAGGATACTTAACACGAATATACCGCAGTCTCCCAAAACACATACTTATGCATGTCGCACGCACGGGAGGCCATCCTTAAATGACCTTAGCTGTTGATAGAACCTTAAACAAATCAAACCAAATCAAATCAAATCAAATGGTAACTCTCGTATGCTGGTTCAGACAGACATCTTTTTTTGTTCATTTTTTTCAAAAAGAAGTTAAAGACTTGTTATGCTATAATATAACAGAGATGATTCGGCTGACAATTGTACATCCTATAATAGTAATTTAAGGAAAGTGGCCATCCAATTGGACCACTGACTGACGCTTTTTAGTAGAAATGACATTCCTAGACGCGGTAGCGTGACGCACGGGAAAACAACACTGTCGAGTTATAATGACCACCTGCACAAATCATTTAATATGCAATACATTCTAGAATTCGAATGTTAAATTCCTCAGAGGATATAGTCTACTCGAATGATGAGTACAGTCAGCGCCTCTTTAGCAGAGACAACATAAAAATCATTTGGCAGGCGCTTTCTTAATGAGAACACAGGCGCAACAATGAAAACACTGCTAATATCAATTACTATCAACAGAGTCAATATATCATAAAAAGGAAATATGATGTGACGATAATGTACTTTTGTAGTTCTCGCGAAAATATGTTTGGTTAAAATATTGAGATTCAATTGGGGTAAATTCTCGGACATGTAACCATGGATACCATTTGTTTGATTCTTATACAGTTTGCCATTACAATATAAAATACAATTCTTCGTAAATTTATCTTAAGGACACAACCGTTTTCGTCGCGATAGTTTTGTATATTGTGCTAACAACCTGTCAAATTAGGGAAGATGGCGTGGTTATTTGATTACAGATATTTGTCGTATAATTGGACCTGATAGCCCATTTATAGCATCTATTTGGAAAGTATCTCGCCTGATTATTGACGAAATGCTGATAACTACTTTGAATGTTCCATTTCCAATAACTGATCTGACTAAAAGGTTATCGATGTATTTTCATGATCCTGAAAGTTGTAACTATGTTAATGACACTTGTATGGATCAGATACTCCATTTTTATTAACTTAATCTTAAAAACATCGGTGACCAAATGTAAAGGTATGGAATACGAGCAATGCCACTCGAACGATAAAACATCTTAATAATTGATAGATTAATAACAGTGCATTTGTGCATGATATCCTTATCTAATAAAATATGCATTGCATTATATAAGTGCTAATTAAAATAAACAGAACGGTCCTGAAAAATGTAGCTTTCAACCACATCTTCTGTTAATATTGGCGTACTTCTCATAACAAGATTAGAAACCTAAAATATGCTAGATGACTAGTAAATCTATATTAGAGAAATCGTGAGTTTTATGGATGGATTTGCGGGACAAAATGAACATATTCGATGGTTTAGAAGCTTTAAAGGATCCTTATGGGTGAAACCTCATTAGGTCAAAAAGGAAACGCGCTAATCACAAGTTTTGTTAGCTTTTAATTTGAGATGAAACCTCAACTAAAAGTTGTAGGTATGTTATAGTTACGATGATATTTACATTATATATTAACAGCTTCTCAAAGTATATAAGTTTTGAAAATACACATATAAAGGACAATGTCGGTAACCGACAGATCTGGTTCGGTATTGATCAACGTCCCTTTAACGCAACACTTGGGTACGGCACTTTCTTGTTGTGAGTCATCCTAATGGCCGATTTAAAATGTCACTTAATCAACGAAATGGTACTTGGTTAAGCATCATGCAAGAAGATACCGTGTCTAAAAGTTGTGTTTATTAGACGTTTAACATCGAACAATTTCGCTTAAATATGTGCCCCGCAGGTAGAAGTTATGTCGGCTAGATTATATAGCGTAAAGTTGAAATTGATTTTATTGGGAGAAAATGTTTTCTTGTAGTTCATCTTGTAATCCGTACATCAGCGGTACATGACAATTTTTAGGATGAGGAGATAACTTTACAGTTATGTTATGTCGCATATTACGGTTGAATCAGTTTATTCTTGAAGTAGTTCAAAGTCGTGAGATAGTATCGTACCTGACGTGTGTATTCCATTCAATCGCGCATTCTGATTATTTATGATTAGAGAGGCTTTAGTTTAGTCAACTAGGTTTTCTCCCAGCGGAGACCTAGAATGGAAGAGGGAGGGAGGCGGGCAATAGTTTTGAATTGTGCCCGGCCGTCTTTCCGTCCTTTCGCACATTATCTAGTCTGAGCTCTGTCATGTACATTATCACACGTTGGTACAGCACACTCAAGGCAAAGGTTCACCTAAATCCCGTACCAAAAGTAGTGCATTGTTACCTATATCCAGAAAAAAGTCCGGGTTCTAGCTCCTACACTTCTTAACACTAGGTCTTCATACTTGGAAATGGGTTTTCCTTGGTCGGTCACTGTAAGCCACACTGTGACCCTAAACTTAATAAGACAGACTTCCGAACTACAGTGATGGAGCCAACCAATACATGCGAAAAAAAACAGATTCTTTTGTCCATGTACATTTTTAATACTTCAGATATTCAGTTTCCAAACGGTATGATACTGATATACAAATGTATCTATGCACATTTAAGGTATAATATTTTCTTTTAAGGACAATTAACTGGATTCGGGTATCAAATATTTCCAAGTCAGGAAGCAGTATCGACCTAATTCGTTTGGGTTTGTAAAATACCAAATTTAGATAAATAATACTATCAGTTCAAATAAGCAGGGCTACTTTTACAAGCTAGAATAGGCGACATCTATGATCAAATTAGTCGCATTGACTTTTTAAATTTTTCGTTTTCATATCTAAATACAGATATAAAATTAGTGATCTCACAAAGATTTGTTCCGCAAAATAAAATAAAATAATAAAAAAAACTTGCTAGATTTGATTCCATGGTAAATGGACACTACTTATCGGTAGATATTTCATTAGCGTACATTGTTGTATGTGCATTTACTTGTCTTGTTATCAAGTGGGTTTTATAAATATTCTTCCCTCAAATTTTCAAATTGTGTTCTGTTGTGTTCCTTATCGCGCCCCTGTGAGGAAGGCTTTGGGTTCTGTTACCTGGTCGAGACGTGCCAGAGTCATTAAAATGGTAGTTGCTACTCCTGCTTAGCGCTCAGCATTTGGGAGTGGGACGACTGGTTGGCCTGTTGTCAGTATAATGTGACAAGGTGGGGTGTCCTGCTGGGTGTCTTCGGCAGTATGTTTCAGTGAGGTAGCACTATAAATCGGCAAAATGTCCGGCCTATCACAAGGAGACTTAACACGAACATACCGCAGCCTCCCAAATCACACATAAGCACCCACCACACGCACGGTAGGCCGTTCTTAAATGACTGAAGCATACAGCCGAAGACACCCATTGGTTTGGTTTGGTTTATTTAGTTTAACGTCCTATTAACAGCTAAGGTCATTTAAGGACGGCCTCCCGTGCGTGCGACATGAATGGGTGTGGCGAGTGCGTATGTGTGTTTGGGAGGCTGCGGTATGTGCGTGTTATGTCTCCTTGTGATAGGCCGGAACTTTTGCCGATTTATAGTGCCACCTCACTGAAGTATACCGCCGAAGACATCCAGCAGCACACCCCACCCGGTCACATT
Source organism: Pecten maximus (assembly GCF_902652985.1). Taxonomy (NCBI): domain Eukaryota; kingdom Metazoa; phylum Mollusca; class Bivalvia; order Pectinida; family Pectinidae; genus Pecten; species Pecten maximus. The sequence goes on from NC_047018.1 coordinate 31,298,574, forward strand.
ATACTGACAACGGGCCAACCAGTCGTCTCACTCCCAACATGCTGAGCGCTAAGCAGGAGCAGCAACTACCATTTTAAAAGACTCTGGTATGTCTCGGCTAGGGGACAGAACCCAAAACCTTCCTCACAGCGGCGAACGCTCAACTAAAGGCCAAAAGTGAGGCATTGTCAAGGGAGACATTAGGAAGAAGAAAGTTGTTAAGAGAGAAGAGAAAAGATAAGATCCCAAGTTTTGTCGCTTCTTACGATCATGCAATGGGGGCAGCAGGTACAATTCTTACGCCCTACCTGCAGGGCAGATGCAGGACAATGATCCCAAACATGTGAAACATGGGAAGTACACCAAACCACGCAACAAGCAGGAACTTTTAAATGGTATTGTGAATTCTGGACAACAGTGACTCCTGAACTATGTAACAAGTACATTGGTCATCTTGGAAATGTTATTCCTAGTGTAATTCGTGCTAAGGGAGGTCCATCTGGATGTTGATACATTGTGAACACTCAGGAAATATTATGTTGAACAACATTGTTTCATGTTTGCTGAAATATTATAGCATTGCGGTGCATCAGACTTATTCACTGTGCATGTGACTGTGAATGTGATATATTAGCTTAGATTGGTCATTAGATAATGTTTAAGAAATTAACATTTTTCAACAAAAGGTGGTACATTCATTGTACAATTGAAATCAAATTCCAATGGATGTGTACGTATTGCACAGTACATAGTATACTCTATTCATAAATAATTATATGACCAGTATGTTACCACACGCCTGCATGTCGCACGCACGGGAGGCCGTCCTTAAATGACCTTAGCTGTTAATAGGACGTTAAACAAAATAAACCAAACCAAACCAAACCAAATCTTCTAAATATACACAAAACATCTGTACTGATATGACCAAGAATGATTTAATAAATATAAAACAATTTACATGTGTTTGTTTCTTTCAAATTTTTATTCCATATACACAGTACTCATTAAGGTGAACATACATGTGTGAATTCAATGTAAAGAGATTGATGTACAGTTCATATAGTATGAACTAGAAATATTTATTCTTTATAAATATGGTAAATAAATAGTTACATAATATTTATAAATCGTAATGCCTCAACAACTACATGTAGATAGAAGTCTTACCATTGGCATATGCAAATATACAATCCAGAAATTAGGAAAGATAATGAAGGATTGAGTCCAAGTCAAATTTCCTGTTCAAAACCGTGAACAAATATACAGATACCTTGTCAATACAATTACACATTCACTCCACCACTTCTTTTTATCAGCGGGGAGACAGGGGAAAAGCTTAAAAACAGTTTCCCTCACAAATTTAATTTTCTCTGGGTTGAGCTTGGACTTAGCAATACCATGACTAACACGACCATTGACATTCCTTTGATAAAGCTCTCCCAATTGGAATATATGGTTCACCAGGTGTTTTGCAAAGAGATTTCTTTGGTTCATGCTGACTGTTTTAATTTCAGCCATATCAATATCAAAAGGATATGACGTGCATATTGATATACATTTAGAGGAGGAATCCCTAATGGTGTGCTTATCCCTACTAAGTACATATATTGGAGTGAGGTACCAAAACCCCATCTCCGTCATAGTAATCCTCTCCATGGCTGAGGTTGGGGTTGATCTTCTTGGAGGTGTTGAAAATACAAAGACATCATGATAAGTTTGTGGATTAGGGGTACTATTAACATTTGATCTGTTACTCGACATTTTCAGGATTCTATCCACTTTTGATTCTATCTGATTGATACGGTTCATAATTTGATTGAACATGTCCTTGTTTGAGTCTGTTTGCGGGTCTGTCTGTGTGGTGTTGTTGTATGTGGCAACACAGGTCTGGACTTCCTGACTTTTGAAGTTTGCTGACGAATCTTTTATGATCTCTGTCACTTCTGTGTCTATATCATACATCAGACGCGTTGATGTCAACATTGGATCATCACCAATGAAGTCATACACTGCTGCACAGCCTGATGTCAGTTTCTGGGCAGTTGATTTCTTTTTCTGAATAGAAAAATAATGAAATTAATTTCAGTCAGAAAGGAAAGATGTTAAAAATAATAGGTAAAACAAATATGTTTATAATTTGATTACTTCTTGGTAGTATGAATAGCAATATGAATACAGGCATATGTTATAACTGTTTTTGATTAAACTTAACATATAAAACAAATGAAATGCATTGATGCAATTTATTAAACAATTATTAAAAGGGGGAGGTCACGTGACACTACACCTGTGGTGGTCAGAAAAACAACGCTCCGACAAATTTCCGCTATTTTGTCGGTATTTGGATATTTGGACATTCGATTTTCGATATGGATGTATAGGAAACTATTTTCTATCAGTACTAGTCTTCCTAGGAACGTCAGATCCAGTAAAAGTGACTTTAAAGCGTGTTTTGATATGACCATGGATTAACACTACAGGTGGTGACCACCACTCACAGCGACATTCCACGCATTACTTATACAGTGTATATCGAACTGTGCACGTACATACTTATAGATCTGTGTACTTGTAACACATTGTACTACCAACATGGGACCACCAGATAATAGGAAATCTTCTGTAACTAGCAGTGTTGCGGACAGACTGGACGAACTTTCGGCGAAATTGGAGAATTCCGTCACCAAAAAATATATGGACTCCATAGTTTTTAAATTGAAAGAGGACATTCAGATGGAAATTCAGAGACAGAATGAAGAACTTGTCAACTCCTTCAAGCTGCGGATCAACACATTGGAGAGTGAAAATGAGGAACTGAAAGATAAGGTCAGTTTGTTAGAGCAGAGACAGTGTGACTCGGATTACACCATCAATTACCTCAAAGAGTGCAAATTCAATGACCTTGAGCAACAAGGCAGGACAAATTCAGTAAGAATCTCCGGACTTCACGACCCTTCGGTCAAGGAATCAGTCGAGGACTGTGTGAAAAAGGTAGTGGAATTTTCCAATACCAAGCTGGGAGTATCCTTGAGACCAGAGGACATTGACATAGCACATAGACTCGGGAAATTCGACAATTCAAGGAAAAGAACTGTTATAGTGAAACTTACACACAGGACGGAGAAGCAAGAACTAGTCGGAGCCAGAAGGATTTTAAAAGGGACAGGCGTAACAGTTTCTGAGGACCTGACTAGATTTAACCAGCAGAGACTCAGTGAAGCATTTAGACTAGACTGTGTGCAAAATTCGTATAGTATCGATGGAAAACTATGTGTAGTCTTGAAGAATGGGAAAAGAAGAAGACTTTTCTATAGTACCAAGCTCACGAAGTCATACTTAGAAAACGATGCCAACTTTAACTACAGCGGTCGTTCGTGACTTTGGGCATGTACATATGCCTGTTCGACCAGTTAGTTTAAATGACGTGTCGAAGTGATTATATATATATATATCGCGAGTGAAAGTGTCCGGTTGTATCTAGTGATGTGTAATGAGTGATCTCTATTCTTTTCTCTGGAGTTATATATATTCTTTTCTCTGGAGTTATATATATGCACTCTATACAGAGGTAAGTCAGTTATAAATACTATTATTTTATAACAGCCTCATTGTTCTTGGTTAACAAATATAATGAATAACAGAATAGCCCTGTTATAAAATGTATAGAGTCTACATGTTAAAAATCTATAGCTATATGGAACTACTTTCTAACCCCTGATACTAGTTAACTATGTTACAATAATACGTATAAGCGTAATGAAATTATTTTTGCCAAATATAAAGTGCATACTACATATATTATGTAAAATGTATTTGCTTCTGCAGCTTTTCTAATATATAGACTAATGTCTGTGATAGCTCTCTAATATATATAGGAACCTTTCCGGAAACTTAAACCTGGTTTGATAATTATAGTCTGCCTTCATTTTATGAACTTCCGGTAGCTTAATGATTCCCTGAGAAAGCTTTGTTCCTATTGTATTTATATATGTTGTTTTTCATGCGTTTCTTTCTTTAAACACTGTAATAATTTAACGATAAAATTTGCTCGAATATGGTTATCTTATTATATTTTTGATAGCATTTTTTGTTATTGTCGGAACATTATACTCGGTTTGGGTGTAAAAGTTAGATGGGTAGACTTGACTTCCTGTATGGCTGAGGAGGCTTCGCTGTGGTTTGGTGGTCACCAACTGACCCCCTTTTTCCCATATGACATTTTATTACTATCTACCTATCTATCTGATCTTTACTTCCTTCTATCTGTTTCCGATCTTTCTATTGAACCAAGAATCTACAATATACTGGCAGGTAAGCAGTAACATCTCTTGTAAGGTATCCTGGAAGAAGTCAAAATTCTAACCGCTAACTGTCAGGGTTTGGGTGACAAAAGTAAACGGAAAGACGTTTTTGCATATTTAAGAAGTATGGATTTTAATATTTATTGTTTACAGGATACACATTTCACTGTAGAACTAGAAAATATAATTAGATCAGAATGGGGATACACTTGTCATTTTAGTTCTTACAACTCCAATTCCAGAGGGGTAGCAATTTTAATCAATAAGAACTTTGAGATCAAGATTATAAAAGAGAGAAAAGATTTAGGCGGAAATTTTATTGCTCTAGACATTATTACCAATGAAAAAAGACTCACTCTTATTAATCTATATGACCCAAACTCTGATACACCAACATTTTATAATAAGGTTCTAGATGTTATACAGGAATTTGGTAATGACTCGTTTATTGTCTGTGGAGATTTTAATTTAATTTTGGATCCTGCTATAGATTGTTCTAACTACAGGCAGGTAAATAACCCTAGAGCTAGAGAAAGAGTTTTAGAGATAATAAATGAACTTGGGCTTAAAGATATTTTTAGAAGTCAACATCCAGAATGTAAAAGGTACACTTGGAGGACAAGGCCGGTAAAGCAGGCTAGGTTAGATTATTTTTTAGTTTCCGAAAATCTTATATCTAGTACACATCAAACAAATATTGATCCAGGCTATCGATCTGATCATTCCATGCCATATATAACTTTAGTATTTAACGCATTTAAGAGAGGAAAAGGGTTATGGAAGTTTAATAATTGACTGCTAAACGATTTGGAGTATCTGACACTAATTAATAAACATATAGTAGAAATTAAAACCCAGTATGCTGTACCAATATATAATAAGGATTATTTAGCAGATGTCTCAGATGAAGATATTCAATTTACAATAAATGATCAACTTTTTTTAGAAACTGTTTTATTTGAAATTAGGGGTAAAACCATTTCTTATTCATCTTATAAGAAAAAACAGAGAGCTAGTGAAGAACAATCCCTTAGAGAGCAAGTAAAAGGATTAGAAGAGCAAGATAATGTTAACTTGGAAGATTTAAATAGAGTGAAGGGAGAATTAGAGTCCACCAGAAAACATAAGCTCAAGGGAAATATATTAAGATCTAAGGTTAAATGGGTTGAAGAGGGAGAGAAGCCGTCCAGATATTTTTTAAATTTAGAAAATAGGAACTTTATTACTAAAATCATACCTATAATTGAAAAAGATGATGGTGAGATAATTAGAAAACAAGAGGAAATTTTAAATGAAGTTAAACAATTTTATGAAAAACTGTATTCAGAGGATAGTGAATTACATGATGTAAACTTAAATTACACTGTAGTATCTTTATTATGATAATATACCAAGATTAAATATTTTAGAATCAAACAGTTTAGAGGGTAATATTAGGCTTCTTAAACTCTTAAAAATATGAATAATAATAAAAGTCCAGGATCAGATGGGTTTACTGTAGAGTTTTTTTTAAATGTTTTTGGAAACAGTTAGGGCATTTTGTAGTCAGATCAATTCAACACGGGTTTAACATTGACAAACTTTCAGTAACACAAAGACAGGGGATGGTATGAAAATACCTGTAAACTTCTTTTCTTAATATATTTGCAAATAGCCAAGTTCCTCAAAAATCACTGAAACATTTACAAAAAAAATAGCTCACAAAAGCTAATCGTCACTGCTATTAACACGTGTGTGGATATCATATTACTGCTTCTGATATATATTGGTAACTGGAAATTTTGTTTACCATAAATTTGCTTAGCAATGAACAGCAAATATCTTGACTATAAAAGACTGTTTCGTTTGAGATACACAAGAAGCTGGCGCCATAACTGTAAAAAAAACAACATAGATACCTACTTCATGTCGCTATAAGCTACCAAATAAGCATATTCAGCTATATTTTCTGCATTAATATGTACACTCAATACCTTCTTGTATGATCCGCCAACATTATTTTTTAACCATAGCATGTATCAAGGGGCTTTTATAAGCTCTACGAAGCATACATATGTAAAGTAATGTTTTATCATCAGTTTGTGTGCCCAAACATAAATATATCTAAGATGAGTAACATATAGGATGATCCCATAAGATATAGCCTTACAATGACCGGATAACAGTAAAAATAATTAAAGTATTTTTTGTATGAATTTTCTAATGTGTTTAAGATTAATTACAATGTATATCTTAAATACAACCTTCATATATATGTATACATGTACGATGTATCCGCTGCTCATTTATACATATACCTTCGCACAATAAATATTGTTCCTTAGATTAAATCATATTCTTGTCTGTTGTGATTTCGAGCAAAATCATTGTCCCTTCATGACTGCAACCAAATGGCTCACTAAGCTGTATATAACAGACACGGCGCATTGAACAAATTTTAACTCGACCTACATATCTACAAGATTAGTTAAATGTTAACTCATATATTTATGAATACTGCAATTTCAAACATACTTGACCTTCTCATGTTCCATGATATGTATGCCCTATAAATATTTGTACATACATGTGGCTAGTTGGTTTAAAGTCGTCTAAAGCTCCTCTGGTATAAGCTGTAAGTTTTATATCCTTATTCTTTGCACAGTCCATTTCACCTCTTCTAATTGAAAAAAAAGAGAGAAGTTGCTCATATCAATATTGCTATATTGACCTATTTTGCCTGCATGAGGTGGGGAGTCAAAATTGTAAATGATGGAGCAGGGCCAAATACGGTCAATGTATATCAATATGACTTTACCTCTTTAAAACTAAGCAATGTATTTGTATGTTTTGATTACATCCTTTTTAGATCCTTAACTAGGAACATGATATTGTTTTATAATTCAAACATCTAATATTTGTAATATTACATGAAATATCCAGGTGACCGTTACAGGCCCTCTGGGCCTCTTTTATTTTTGAAACCATTGAGATACCCACCCAATAACCATATGTAGCATTGTTGGGCATAAAGAGATGATGAAGAAATGATGTGAAAAAAGGCCCTGGGGTCTTTCCTCACTCCAAGGGACTTAGTTTCATTAAACACAATGTTGGTAAAAAAAAATCCACACCCCTAGGGAGTCAGGACTTTGTTCTGGGTTTTATCTATGAAGCAGTTGAGATCTGTTCCCCATAACCATATAATATTGTTTGGCATCAACAAATAAATCTATGAACATATTGAACATGAACATATTTTGACCAACCAGGTGAGCGATACAGGCCCCCTGGGCCTCTTGTTTAATATAAAAGCCAAAATCCGGGAGTATTTTCGACTTGGGACGGGGGTTGTGAGACTTTTAATTGAAATGTGTTATATATTAAATTTGGAAATGTAAGAAATACTGCTAGCTTATTTTGTTATTCATTTCTATTGTCGTGTGGAAACAATCACGAACGTGATTTATTTTATATAACGAAGATATAGAAGAACGTTGCCTATGGTAAACAAGTTGAATCCGTTGTATTGATTCGGTAACTACATGTACATTTGAATCACATATCAAACAAACTTTCGTTCACGATTAACTATCAGGATTTGTTACGTACTGAAATAAAGGATTTCCATCCTTGGAATACGATCCGCAAACAACCAAAGAGACATCGTCAAGCTTTACATCATGAATGAGTGTGTTGTCCTACTCGCGTCCTACTCAACTTTGTTGATGAGGAAAGTGATGCATCGACTATTTAATAGGATATATAGGGACAGAGAAATACTTTCTAAATAGTAAGAATAATTATGTAGATATAACGTTAAAGTTTATCGAAAAGTATGCGAACTTTATTTCATGTAAAGTAGCATCGATACACTTCCAGTACTATAATAGCTGTGTAAACCGATGTGACGGCCAAGCTTTCATTTTTTGACGAAGAAGTCATTTTCTAGTACTTCTTTATATCTTAATTAATTATCTTCGATTATTCATTTTAGCTACATTTTTATAAATTGAAGGTCTTGGTTTGATCGCCAGAGTATATTAATATTTTGCTTTTACAAGGACTCAAACTATATAACTCAAAATATTTCCTACGCTCTGTTAACGTCAAATATACATCGGATCATTGAATGAATCTCCGTGTTGGGCTCATCGTTTTTACGCATATATTACATGGATTTTCGGTAAGACCTTTTACACCTCTATATACGGCAGATTCGTCTGTAAATGATGTTATATTGACAACGGGCGAACCATCGTCCTACTCTTCTGCTGAGCAATAATCAGAATTAGCAACTTCCGAAAACCGAACCTTCTAAAAACCGAACCGAATTGTCATTGTACGGAATTGGTCCTTCTTTATTATAGTATTAAAAAACTTCCAAATACCGATCCCTCTAAATTCCAACACCGGACCGATTTTGTGTTCGGTTCCTGTTAAAATATACCAAAAATTACTTCTGAAAACCGGCCTTACCTGAACGATTATGACACGAGGTCAGGCCAGTCAACAGTGAAATAACACCTCGGGACCTACGTATACAAGTAGGTGATTTGTACAGGTATCCACTATATACCCCAAGGGGGCATTATGACGGTAGGCCTAGTGTATAATCAACACGACAATTATGAAACAATGCCACACTTCATTGAAGCGCAGCGATTTGTTTATCTTCTCAATGCAAGTAGAGCTAGAAGCCCGATCGCGAGTTTCGCATCTAATTTAAATGAGGCCCAAAGGGGTTGTTTTTGCTCGGTCGTAAATGAAGCCCGTAATGTTTTTTAGACAATACCGATGTCGGAAATACGACCAGTATCAACTGATCAATTGTAATTAATATTGAAACAAACAATCTTCATATCCTTTCATATTATTATTATATTCCGTACCGGCCCCATCCACATGACGAAGCTTCACCGGATGTAGGTCAATCGTAAAGTGCAGTTGTACATGTAAAAATACTGTTTAAAACTACAGTTATAGTTATTTGTCTTTCTTATATAATCTGCAATATATACATTGATTGACTTTCATAATATTCATATCATTCAGACAAACCAAATTGTCTACGTGCGTACGTGCCGGTTTGTAATCGGGTACATTCTAACAAAACATCGTCCCGACCAATTATCTCCGGAAATCGACCGGTCAATTTTCGATTAACTTCTCCAAACCGAACCCTCTGTAAACCGAACGAATAGCCTTGTCCCGTGCATGTTCGGTTTAAACAGGTTTCACTGTACCATGTTTAAAGACTTTATAGATGTCTAGACTAGGGGAGAGAACTGAAAGCCTTCCCAACAGGGGTTCAGAAAAGAAAGTTGTTTAGAAAGAGAAGAGGTCATATAATAAAAAAATAAGACAAAAAATACAATACACGATATAAAAGGGAACATGTGATATCAAGATCTCGAGTGTTTCATTGAAGGCAGCCGGTCAATTTTGGTGTGCAACAAATAAAAAGTTAATGTTTCTGGTTACGCGATGTGGTTGGCATTTCTCATGAAGTAGATAACGTATCGTCCTGCGCTATCGTGAATGTGTTCTGGGCCAAGAAACATTACCCAAATTGCTAAGGATAGGCTGCGATAAGCCTATCATATTCTGTTCATTTACGTAGCCACAAGCTACTACCAAACGAACCGATAAATTCCCTTTATCACTGTGATATAACAAGGCTCACTTCAATCGACCTTTGTATGTTTAATACAAAGAAGGTGAATTGTATATTTCCGCAATTATTTATGTATGCATTTAGTTGAAATAAAAGTTGATTTCGTAGGCACGCTTTTTGTTACAATAGTGTAGTTTCGTCTAATGCTGTAATATAAATGTTAACGTGTTTTGGTCCTGCACAAATAAGGATACATCGGATTCCTATAGGAAAACGTATAGAAATTTGTAGGACAGCGTGCTTAGCTAATCCCATCTACCCTCTCGAGATTAAAATGTTAGTCGCTAGTGTTGATAGTTTCTGTCATGCCAGATTCGATTTCATTTTTTTTGTATAGGCGGAAAATCACTCTATGTTCTCAAGGGAACATCCGATCTTATCAGAAAGGTTTGTGTACGATGTTTTATTTTCACCAAAACTATCACTATCAGAAGAACATGTCTGTACCAAGAATGTGGTTATGTAGGAGGACTTTTATGTCCATACAAACATTATGTCCATACCAACAGTATGTCCATACCAACAAAAACATATAGCCATCAATGTGTGCATTGAAGACATAGAAAACAATGAATTTCGTATAATTAACTCAGATTCCGTTTCATTCCTTCATTTAAATATTTAAATACAATTATCAGAAATAGTTACCAGTCAATATTAAGCTACTACAATACATATCTATGTGTTGTTGCAATTAATGGGGATTGATTGATAAACGAAACCGAGTCTTGAAGATTAAAAACACAAAAGGTCCAATGAACCTGTACACTCACATGGTATACATTTAGTGTAACAAATATTCCTTTACTTGGTAAAATAAACCAAACCAAACCAAACCTTAACGGTCACCTGAGATTTGAAATATTTCAGTTATTTTGACCCTTTTTGGCTCCACCCATCAGTCCAAGGGGTCTGTCGGGGTCAACAAGTGCATATCCTTAAGCTGTCGTCCCATGCTGATAATGTTAAGAAAGTTTGAATTCCCTTTATAAACTATAGTAAAGTTTACCCCCTCCCAAGGGATAATTGTGCGACTCCAAGGTCATGAAATTCACAATTTACATAAAGCATCTTAAGACCCTTCTATCTATGAAGAGTATTTGATTCTACCTTATTCGGGTCTTGAGAAGACTGCCCTGCAGGTAGGGAGTAAGAATTGTACCTGCTGCCCCCATTGCATGATCGTAAGAGGCGACTAAATTTGGGATCTTATCTTTTCTCTTAATAACTTTCTTCTTCCTAGGGCGCGTTTTTTAGGTCACCTGAGACGAAGTCTCAAGTGACCTATTCTAATCGCCTTTTGTCCGTCGTCGTCCGTTGTCCGTCGTCCGTCGTGCGTCCGTAAACTTTTTACATTTTCGACTTCTTCTCCAAAACCACTTAACAAAATTCAATGAAATTTGGCAGAAAGTTTCTATGGCTGACGGTCAACCAAAATTGTGAATTATATGGTCCCCACCCCCCAGGGGCCTGAGGGTTGGGGCCAAAAAGGGTCAAATTGACTAAAACTTTAAAAATATTCTTCTCTACTCTCAGATATGTTAGAATCAAATACTCTTCATTGATGGAAGGCTCTTCAGGTGCTTTACCAAAATTGTGAATTTCATGACCCTGGGGTCTCACGTTTGCCCCTGGGTAGGGGGTAAACTTTACTATAGTTTATATAGGGAAATCACATTTTTGACTATTATTTGTTGGATTTGTATTGGAATTCATTCTAACTTGTATCAAATTATCAGCATGGGATGACAGTTTGATGGTATGTACATGTTGGCCCTACTGTAGTTGACCCCCAGGGGCTGGTGGGCGGGGCTAAAAAGGGTCAAATTGACTGAAATTTCAAAAATCTTCTTATCTACTATATGTTAGAATCAAATACTCTTCATAGACTGACCCCATTAAGACTGATGGGTGGGGCCAAAAAGGGTCAATTTAGTTGGCCGAAATATTTCAAATCTCAGGTGACCGTTAAGGCCCTTTGGGCCTCTTGTTTTATTCTCAAACATGTTTGAGGTTAACTTAACCACATTTTTCAACCACAAACATGCTTGAGGCTTGGTTAAGAACAATATATAAACGCGGTTGAAGGTTTAAATAAACAATAATGGTGGACTTTAAAGCATTAATTGCCGGTTTTGTTCTTTCAGAAGGAAATGAAGCAAATGAAGAAACATTACTTACTACGTTGTGGGAAAGACGTCACAGTAGTGGTCCAAGTGTAGATATACCAGCGATGTCGCTTATTTTGCCATTTCTGTCGGAGGAAATGAATAGCCATGTGCGGCCAAAAGGCTATTTTGATGCAGTTGTGCCGTTGTTAGCTCACCTGCCCGAAGGGCAAGTGAGCTTATGCCGTGGCGCGGCGTCCGTCCGGCGTCAACTTTTCCATTCAAGCAACTTCTTCTCAATAACCAAAAGGCCCAGAGACCTAATATTGGGCCTGTAGCATGCTGGAGTGAAGGGCTACCAAGTTTGTTCAAATGAATAAAGTTGACCTTCATTCAAGGTCACAGGGGTCAAAAAGGCTAAAATCTTTAAACGACTTCTCAATAACCAAGAGCCCCAGGTATTTGATATTGGGTCTGTAGCATGATGGAGTGAAGGGCTACCAAGTTTGTTCAAATGAATGACCTTGATTTTCATTCAAGGTCACAGGGATCAAATATGTTAAAAAAAAATTAAACGACTTCTTCTAAATAGCGAAAAGACCCAGAGACCTAATATTTGGCCTGCAGCATGCTAGGGTCAAGGGCTCCCAAATGTGTTCAAATGAATGACCTTGACCTTCATTCAAGGTCACAGGAGTCCAAAAGGCTAAAATCTTTAAACGACTTCTTCTCAATAACCAAGAGTCCCAGAGACCTAATATTTGGCCTGTAGCATGCTGGGGTGAAGGGCTCTCAGATTTGTGCAAATGAATTATCTTGACCTTTATTCAAGGTCACAGGAGTCAAAAAGGCTAAAAATTTTAAACGACTTCTTCTCAATAACCAAGAGTCCCAGGGAGTTGATATTGGGTCTGTAGCATGCTGCGGTAAAGGGCTATCAAGTTTGTTCAAATGAATGCCCTTGACCTTCACCACTTGGTTACAGGAGTCAAAAAGGCTAAAATCTTTCAACGACTTCTTCTCCATAACCAAGAGTCCCAGAAACCTATTTTTTGGCCTGTAGCATGCTGGGGTGAAGGGCTACCAAGTTTGTTCAAATGAATGACCCTGACTCACATTCAAGGTCACGTGGATCAAGTATGCTTAAATCTTTAAATGACTTTTAGTGAATAGCTTAAGTGCCGAGAGACAGTATATTGGTCCTGTAGCATGCTTTCAAATAACTGCAGGATCCATATATGAAAAGATCACTGCATTGCAGGTGAGCGATTCGGGCCCATTGGGCCCTTGTTCCCCTTTCCCGTGGTCTGCTGATGGGTGATGTAGTCCCGGTATTCTCTCTCCAAATTCCGCCATTTCTGCGAAGTTTTGTCGGCAGGCGTTTCCCCTTTTTTGACCCCAACCCTATACCCACTATCATTCAACTTCTCTGCAACCTCTCCATACAGATTGGCAGCCTTGTCTTGGGGTGTTGCAACCCGGGGGGAGGTACACGCATCGTCTGACAAAAAAATATGTAATGATAATAGAAATATAGAAAATAAATACATTTGGGCGAGTATATAGCATCATCTATTTAAATTGTCTTTCGTCCGTGGTCCGCCGTCAGTATGTCCTTAAACAAGTTCTTGTTATCGCTATTTCATTTTGAGACTGATCGCAAAAACAATATGGCCGACAGGCATCCATATTTGATTTTGACATTTATAGTTTGTTGTCCCTATAATGCTAACTTCATGTTCAGTACAGTCCCGACCAAGTGTTACATTAATTTTCGGGTCCATCAGATATATACACATTATTTTTATTGTCCATCAGTTAAATACATGACTGAAAAAGAATATGAGTTGATGAATGTTTAAACATGTAACCACATAATTTATTTATTATGTACTATAGATATGATTGTCAATGCAAAAGATAATCAATACTTTAAGAGGAAAGGACAGAAAAGTAAATATCAAAAAAAGATTAATCCAAAATAGAGTTAATAAAGAGAGAATATTTAGTCCAATTGGGATCTATTTTGCGCATCTGTCACTTATATAAATTGTTATCTTTCAAATATTTGCTCCCTTATGCTAGATTATACGAAACATACTGTTGCGTCTTCCTACCAAGGCTTGGTCCTGTTCGTCGAGATTCTGCGAATCTGTCAACTCGTCGTCTGTAAAGTTATTTAAGAAATATTCAAGTGACATTGTGTGTGCCTGTATTATGGAGGAATATGTAATGAGGGTGAGAAAACATGGGAAAATATGAAGACCGCTTTGTACTTGAAAAGGCTAATTGGTTCAACACAAGCTACACACAGATCTCGTGTTTGCATTTTCAATTTGTATTAACTAAAAAGATAATAATAATCAATAAATACAACTTCAAAATGCATCTGGTGGTTCAGACGAGTGTTATATTTCGGAACCACCGTTACTTTTATTAGTGGCGCCATGTATACATGTACGTACCAATAGGTGGGTCATCTGCATTTGACGTGGAGTCTCTTAGTGGACATGAACATATCAGTTTGTCGAAGTCGGCATGGTCAACTAAGGTATTAATGACCCACGGATGTATGTTTAACATGGCATATTGTCCAGCCGGGGTAAGGTGAATTTTAATGTGGTCGTATATTTCCTCAGCGTATGCATGCACGATGAAAGGTTCATCTGCATTGCCCATCCGAAATTTGGATGACTCGTCCTCATCTTTCCCTAGAAAAGAATTTAAAATATGTTCTGGGATTTTCCCCCAAAATCTTCTTGGGATGATGGATCTCAGAGGGCCACAAGGGGAACTTATCACTGGCGCCACATTGTGGTGTACGTAGTCGGCATAGACAGGGTCTGTAATAACAAAACTTGTATTCCACATTTCTCCAAGAATTTCGGATTTTGTGTGTTCGACCTTTTAAAGTTCAAAAGATGTGTTTGGCAAGCGCTAATCCGACAAGTCGTTGTGTGTAAATTATTATATAATTCACAGATAATATGGTCTTCACAATTTACTTTCTGCCCTGCTGGTAGGGCGTTAGAATTGTACCTGCTGCCCCCATTGCATGATTGTAAGAGGCGACTGAATTTGGAATCTTATCTTTTCTCTTCTTTCTTACAAACTTTCTTCTTCCTAATGTCTCCCTTGACAATGCCTCACTTTTGGCCTTTAGTTGAGCGTTCGCCCCTTTGAGGAAGGCTTCGGGTTCTGTCCCCAGGCCGAGACATACCAGAGTATTTAAAAATGGTAGTTGTTACTCCTGCTTAGCGCTCAGCATATTATGAGTGGGACGACTGGTTCACTCGTTGTCAGTATAATGTGACCGGGTGGGGTGTGCTGCTGGGTGTCTTCGGCAGTATGATCCAGTGAGGTAGCACTATAAATCGGCAAAAGTTCCGGCCTACCACAAGGAGACTTCACACAAACATACTGCAGCCTCCCGAAACACACATACGCACTCACCACACGCATGCATGTCGCACGCACAGGAGGCCGTCCTTAAATGACCTTAGCTGTTAATAGGACGTTAAACAAAATAAACCAAACAAAACCAAACAATTTACTCTTATCGATAACATATACATTTATTTCATACGTTAGTCGTTCAAGATGACAGACATTCAATAGAATGTCACTGAAATATGTAGCTTCACAAAATGACAAGAAAAAATATAACTAGAAATTGTCATGGACAATTTGACGGGCTTTTCACTCCTTTGGCAAACTTAAGAGAGCATTTACCTTTATGACCTTGAATGTAGGTCAAGGTCATTCATTTAAACAAACTTGTAAGACCTTCTCTTGGCCTTTTGGCCTTTCAGAAGAACTCATTTCAAGATTTTAGCCTCTTTGACCTCCGCGACCTCGAAGGTAGGTCAAGGTCATTGATTATAACAAACTTGGTAGGCCTTCCCCCAAGCATGTTAAAGGCCAAATATCACGTCCCTGGGACTCTTGGTTATAGAGAAGAAATCGTTCAAAGATTTCAGACTATTTGATACCTTGTGACCTTGAATGGAAGGTAAAGGTTATTCAATAGAACAAACTTGGTAGCATTTCACCCAAGCATGTAACAGGCCAAATATTAAGTCCCCGGGTCTCTTGGTTTTTGAGAAGATGTCGTTTAAAGATTTATTAATGATTGCGCAATCATGCAAATTTTGAAAATGGCGTACTACCTTAACCGGAAATGCTAATGAAAAACCGAAGGTACCAAGATCATCAGAATGACATACTGCATCGATCAATATAAAAAAATATATAAAATAAAAGTTGAAAATTTGGTGACATTTTACCCAATAGCGAACTCTTTTATTTGACCTCTAACCTGAACACTTTTAGTGAGTAAAAGTTAGAACCAGGTATGGTCTACAAATAACATAATTACATGAGCCTTGTAAAATGAATACTTTTTGAATTATGGGTATTTTAAGCTTTTTAATACGTGACGTCATGGCGGCCATATTGGACTTCGGACCGAGTCCATGAATTCAAAAGTTAGTCAGAGCAGTCTCCTAGTCATATTGCCAAAGTTTGTGCTGAACCGCACTGGTGGAATTTGAGAAGAAATTTAAAATGTGCATGGTCTTGATACAAAAAAGAACAATAGAAATATTCGAAATGGCGTACCGCCTTAACGTCAAATGTTACCGAAAAACTAAAGACATCATAATCATCAGAATGACATACTGCATCGACCTACATAATTGTTTTTCCAAAATGTTGAAATATTAAGATTTTCTAAAAATAGACAAACTTGACCCCTTGGCGAGCTTTTTTATTTGACATCTGACCTTAATGTTGCAATAATTTAAAAGTTAGCCCCAGACTTGTTGTACCATAATATCATTACATGACTTTTGTATTTTGAATACTTTTTGAGTCATGTTCATTTTAATCTTTTTAGGTATGACGTCATGGCGGCCATGTTTGATGCTTGACCTATTTAATGATATATTTCCTGACACCTTTAACTTATGCCATACAATATAAGAAAAATGTCATTGAGATAACCCTTACCATTTTGAAGCAGTCGTTGTCACAAAAAAGTGCAAAATAATAATAATAATAAACAGAACAAAAACAATAGGTCTTTTCACCATTTGGTGAAAAGCCCTAATAACCTATTAATTTACTTTGAAGTCATAAAAACATTGAATTGTCAATATCATCACATTGTAATAACATACCTTCCCTCACCCTCTGGTATTCTGCTGGGGTAAGGCGCACTTTTTTTCACTATTTCCTTCCCCGTGCAGCTCGTACTCAATTTCCTGGCTTTTAGCCGCCGCAGAATACAAATCAAGTTTGTATTTTCCGTCTGAAATTATGTTTACATTTAGGCTATAATACGAGGTAACTTTTAATCTGAGGTAACTAATAATCCTGGGGCCTGCGGCCTCGTACAATAGAAGTTCGGTCGATTACCAGTACCGAGGGTTAAATATTCTGAACTATTGCACAAACACCCATGATATAGTTGTTTTATAACATACTTTTAATCTTACATTTTTTGTTAATGATAGATCAAATTTATAATTTTCACGTGAACTCCGGTACTTAAAAGATAAAAAAATACTTAAAGGATGCACATCTGATAATTAAAAAGCAAAACAACATTAACAAATCCTAACCTGCTTCGATCTACTTTAAAAGTAAAAGTCGCGCCATGCCTGACGTCACGGGTGTTCAATAGGCCGCACGTGACCGTTCAATAGTCATTTTAGCCGTGCATTAGTTCATTTCACCAGTAAATGGTTCAAAATATAGCTTATGCGTATAGTTAAGGAAAATCAAACGCATTATATTATAACAAGGCCTATTTGAGAGTCGGTTATGCCTCCGACGACGATAGGCCTATCATAGGAGGCCTTACATACCATGCGACATCATTGTCTAGACGGCCCGTCATTCACATATGCCTATTTATAACAAATTACGAATGGATGATTTCTATATATTGAGTTGGTGTGAGAGCTTGATACTCGGTTGAGGGGCGGGGGAATATTGTACAGTTACAGTGACTTCCCAAACAGCGAGAATATATCACTGCTTAGCTCCGCCCCTCAGGAAGCTAGCTCGGCAACATCGTTAGCAGACCGTGTGTATCTTGTGACCTTACAGACGAGGTGAGTAATTATATAGTATTACATCATGTAATGGTATAGGTCAACTTCATTATGTCGTGATTTATTTACTTCTCACCTTCATTTGCCATGTTGGCATCATTTGCATTGAGGTAAACTGTAAAAGTTCCTCGATCACCCCCTAGTTCCATCTGAACCATGGTTTGCATGTCCGCCATTTTACAGAAACAAAAAGCCGTTTGTTTATATATCCGCGCGAAATAACTTTATTTCCGGTCGACTTTCATTGCTTAACCAAGGTATTTTTGTGGTTGAAGATTTCCTCAACCAATAACCACATTTTCTTAACCATAAAATAAAAAAACCGCTTAACCACAAAAGTGGTTGAGACCTCAAACATGTTTGAGAATAAAAAAAAACGCGCCCCTGATGTCTCTCTTGACAATGCCTCACTTTTGGCCTTAAAGTTGTTAAACATGTAGGTATTTATCGTTTATTGAACAGCAATAAAATAATCTATTGACTAGTGGAAGTCAGTGATGTCAGTATGAACTCCAGGATATTAATTACGATTTGTAAAGTTAATTATTTTCAAATGCATATGTGACCCAACCTTGCCTTTGACCTTTAACTTGTGCTGTTCAACATGTGTAAAGTGTAATCAAAATCTGAATAGATGACAGGAACAGCAAGTCACGAATCGTGTAACAACATTGCCTTGAATATTAGCATCAGAGTAAAAATCATCAAAATCCATATAGGCGTCCAGGACTAGTAGCGATTTAAAGGACTGTTGACGGACTACGGACGCTGTGCCATGGCATATTTGAACGCGTTGAACGCAATAGTGTCTGAACTATTCCGGAATTAGCGCAATATTAAAATGTATGTGCAATGTGCTCAACTGTAGATATGGTTATTGTTTACAGTTTCACTTGAAATATATTCATTAACAATCAGTACTTTAAAACTGGCAGATGAAAGCCCTCCAGCATTTACCTTCAGAGATTTAATATGTAAGATTAACCAATAATATTTACATTTTACCGACAGACCATGTAGCTGGAAGGTGTTTGCAAGATTAAAAGGACATGTTCTGCGATTTATTTGAATTCTATATTCTATGGGGCGATTGTATAATTATGCATCATCGGTTTTACCTTACTTTTAGTTTTTTGATGAAGGTCAAATTAGCTGTTTTATCAATTTCATGTAGCCAGTTAATCGAGAAATAATCCCCGAGGTACGTTTATGTATAGACTAAATTACGAATAAACCGTGGCAGTTTTATAACTGTAATTGGTTTGGATTTTGTATTGTACAATGTCCTATTAACGGCTATGATTGGTTTGGTTTGGTTTATTTTGTTTAACGTCCTATTAACAGCTAAGGTCATTTAAGGACGGCTTCCCGTGCGTGCGACATGCATGCGTGTGGTGAGTGCGTATGTGTGTTTTGGGAGGCTGCGGTATTTTCGTGTTAAGTCTCCTTGTGATAGGCCGGAACTTTTGCCGATTTATAGTGCTACCTCACTGAAGCATACTGCCGAAGACACCAAGCAGCACACCACACCCGGTCACATTATACTGACAACGGGCGAACCAGTCGTCCACTCCAGGTATGCTGAGCGCTAAGCAGGAGTAGCAACTACCATTTTTAAAGACTCTGGTATGTCTCGGCTAGGGGACAGAACCCAAAGCCTTCCTCACAGGGGCGAACGCTCAACTAAAGGCCAAAAGTGAGGCATTGTTAAGGGAGACATTAGGAAGAAGAAAGTTGTTCAGAAAGAAGAGAAAAGATAAGATCCCAAATTTAGTCGCCTCTTACGATCATGCAATGGGGCAGCAGGTACAATTCTTACGCCCTACCTGCAGGGCAGTATATTGATGAAAAGTTAAGGGTCTCGTATAATACAAATGTACTTAATCAAAGCTCAAACATTTCCCATGGTAGCCATTTTGAAATTGGGTAAATTCCGCAGTAATTTATTTTAAGAAAACTGAAATTTTCACCTTTTAATTATTATAAATTGAATTTTTGAACAAAACCTCGACTTTTGACTTACCAAATATATATCAACATTACCTGTGAATTGTTACCTGTCAAGCAACATAATTATTGTTCGAATACATACACTACAGGCCAATCAATGGCTGCTCAATCTAATTAAAATCAAGATGGTCATTCTCACTACGTTACATGAACATCTAACAACATCCCATAAGGGGTCACGTTCTGATAACCTCCGAGATGTGTGTTTCACTTTCAGGGCGAATTGTCAATTTGTCGATGTCATCGAAGCAAAACATTTCGTCACAGCATATATATAGCTATATGCTTTATTAGCGAAATGACTTGAAACAAATTGACAGATTATACAAGCTATGCACTCAAGTCATGCTAATTCGGACATATAAAATTCACTTGAATCTTGGAAGTAGTCATTTGATTGGCTAATCCAACAGGTCACCCTGACGTGACCCCTTATGGGATGTTGTTAGATGTGCATGTTACGTAGTGAGAATGACCATCTAGATTTTAATTAGATTTATGGCTGCTAAACATTTTATCCCTAGCTAAACTTTGTATACGTAAAGTTTCAAAAGTCTATTTTTGAAATTGGTAGGTTGCGGCCTCTCTTACCTGTTCGTTTTGGTAGCGTACTGTATGTCCGTGATTATTTCTTCGTGATTTGTGAAAGGAAACAGGAATGCTTGCAGGAGCTTTGTAAAGAAGACGCCTGTAGTATGATATTGGCGACTAATTGTTTGCCTCCTCCCCTTGCAGTGTCGTGGGCGGTTTCTCCTTTGTCGTCTTCTGTCTAGAGGACTTTTTGGAATCAATACTAATGTATCCCACTAAATGTTGATAGTAGAAGACGACTTAAAGTAAGCCGCCTGGAGGATTTTGATTTTTTTCCCCTTGGTTTGGTAAATTATTGTTTTACGTCCTATCAGCAGCTAATGTCATTTAGGGAGGCCTTCCCTGTGTGTGAGATGCATACGTTTGATGAATGTGTGTATTAATGTCCTTGTAAAATTTCCAATGAGAAAAAATAAAATTTAACATGAAAAATTCCCAAAAGCAAAAAACGCAAAATAGAAAAAAAATGGCGCTTGCATCAAATCAACTGGATTCTTTATAGTATAGATGTCTATGCGAGATGCAGTAAATCGTATCTAATACAAATTTCATAGAGGAAACGTTAAAAAATTATATTTGAAGTCGGTACATTCAATAAAATTGGTAAAATGGTCCATCACCGGCATAACAAAAAAGAGTATCCTCCGTTCGTAAAATATTACTACAATGTAGGTGTAATATATGTATGATCATTGCGCTAAAGTAAGAGGACACTTCCCTCTCGACCATTTGCTTTACACTTACCACATGTTCATACATGAGGTTGAACCTCCCGCATTTAATGTTCGTTTGTTTACCGTTTGATTTGTCATATTAGTTTAATTAAATTCGTTATCAATGATTTAAATTCGGGAATGAATGGCAAGCAGAACCATAAGTCTCAGTAAAAATCGATAAACCTAAGTCAAAATACAACATATAGAACGAACGACTCAATAATAGAAAATAAACCTTCCATTCCAGGTTAGTTATAGGCTTTACAGGTTTCATAAAATTTCCTTAACTTCAAGAAATTCCTTAATTATATTTTCTATAGGAAAGCATTGGCGTAAAATTTGCTACAAGGACTTTTCCTTAAATTATGTTGTTTTCAGTGGAAATTATTAGGTTTAAGAAATTGCAACATGAAGGATTGATAGATTTATTGAAAAGAAGTTTAACGGCCCTTCAAGGGCCTAACACGAATATATATTTCAACACTATTCATAGTTCATCAGCTGACAACTAAAGATAATTTTATATATATTTACGATATTAGTGATACAGTTGTTTACAATGTAAAACTACAACATTTTTATATGGGTTGAATACTTGATACTGACAAGGAACTACTTAAATGTTGAATGATGATTTGAAAACAATGTCAATCGTGGCTAATAAATTGGGAGTAATTTTTACCTTACAAAATTACAATTCTCCATTAAGGATCGACTCGGGACACGCTGCATGTGTATCTTTTCTACAGTAGCTTGGCTACTGAAAATCCTGAAATTCATAAAACACCTAATTCTGTATTCCACAATTCATGCTGATTTGTCGAACAATATATATCATATCTATGAAAAGGCTTTCAAAATAATCAATTTTCTTAATGTATACATCTTACATATGAAATTTACAGAAAAACTCTGGATCGCCAGATAATGTGAATTGTAAGTTAAAGTTTGGGCAAACGGTGTCAAGAAGGTAAATACTGTGATTTAAAAAAAAAAAAATACTGTACAATTAGTTTAGAAACATTTAGTTTATGATTAAATTGATATGTATATGCTGTTAAAGGTTTCGTTTATATTATTTACCGTCACCAGTTAGCATCGTTTAACGAGGCCTCCCCTGTTTACGAGATGTATGCGTGCGGTGTATGTTTTGGAAGAGTGCCGCTTGTTTGTCCCTTGTGCGCAGAATTGATGTCTACTTTATAGTTCTACCTCACTGAAGCAAACTCCCTACACCAAGCAGTACATCCCAGCCGGTCACATGATGCTTTTAGGAATGTTTAATCTTTCGACCGAACCATTTGCATTGAACATATTGATTTTAAAATACTTTATTGGTTTATACCGGTACAAAAACAAAAAAATTAAAAGTGATTAAGCAAGATCATTAATATACATCCTGACTAGTATTAGTGCTATTATAACGAGATATTGATGTTGTGTTTAATGTCCTCACAACATAACTATAGTAATAATAATGTATGAAGATAGTAGGTCAATTACATAGGCATGTGTCTATCTTTAATTCTGTTGCATGCTAGGAATTTGTCAGTACTTTTAATAAAAGGCGATGCTATTTTGTTTCGTAGTTTTACGGCCAATCGACAATTTGTGTCATTTAGCGCTCAGTTACACCCGATTAGAAGGCAGTACACACAAAGAAAACACATCACACTCTAACCAAAATGTTAAAAGGTAACAATCTAAATGTCACCGTTATCAAACGAACTGGTTGAACAATCACTGCATTACCTCATCTGTCCGCAGGGAAAGAATGCCGTGTTGCGGCGTCAAGTTTTCTTTATCAACTCTTTTTTTTCTCGATAACAAAAGAGGCCTAGATTTTTGAGTCTGTGTCATGCTTTGTAAGGGGCAACAACGTTTGTGCAAAAGGCTGAACTTAATTACAATCATGGTATCGGGGGTCAAATAAGTATCTTGACCTTCATTTAAGGGCACAAGGGTCAATTTGGGATCTTATCGTTTCTCTTCTATCTTAACAACTTTCTTCTTCCTAATGTCTCCCTTGACAATGCCTCACTTTTGGCCTTTAGTTGAGCGTTCGCCCCTGTGAGGAAGGCTTTGGGTTCTGTCCCCTGGCCGAGACATACCAAAGTCTTTACAATTGGTAGTTGCTGCTCCTGATTAGCGCTCAGCAAATTAGAAGTGGGACGACTGGTTCGCCCGTTGTCAGTATAATGTGACCGGGTGGAGTGTGCTGCTGGGTGTCTTCGGCAGTATGCTTCAGTGAGATATCACTTTAAATCGGCAAAAGTTCCGGCTTATCACAAGGAGACTTAACACGAACATACCGCAGCCTCCCAAAACACACATACGCACTCCCCACACTCATACATGTCGCACGCACGGGAGGCCGTCCTTAAATGACATGAATAATAGGACGTTAAACAAAATAAACCAAACCAAACCAAAAGTTTCTCTTCTTTCTTAATAACTTTCTTCTTCCTAATATCTTCCTTGAAAATGCCTCACTTTTGGCCTAAGTTTAGTTGAGCGTTCGCCCCTGTGAGGAAGGCTTTGGTTCTGTCCCCTGGCCGTCTGTAATCAATGTGCTAATCAAAGTTCAACACGACAGGTCATTCTGGTCGAACTATACACACACAAAAAAACATACCCAATAATTTTAATTGAGTGTAATATCTTATCTACAGATAAACTCCATTTATTTTGTCACTGTGATATTAAGATTGAATTACCAATGTTTTGAAAGCGTAATAACGAAGTTTAAAATCAGTTCTGAAAGTGATAATGTCCATGGTCAGACCAAATACATTTTCCTTTTTTTCAAATTTAATCTGTATCCTGTATGTTCCCCTAGGTCTTTATTTGTGCATATTGAATTTTGAGACTGATCGGGAAACAAATTGACCGGTAGTCGCACTTGACCACTTTCAAAAAGAGGTTTCACAATGTACCAATGGACCAATTGATTTCATTAAAAAGGTAAGTCTATCATGGGCCCAACACATACATTTTAATGTATGTCTCATATCATTTAGAGATCTCTTGATAAAGACTCGTGTATGTCTCGGCCAGAAGATAGAACAAAAGATGTCCTCTCATACTGCGGTCTAATAGTCACATTAAGGAAGATAGCAAAGCGTAAATTAGATTACATCACCATCTTAAAACACCTTCACAGATACTCTTTAATCAGTCGAAACTGTTGATATATTTATTTTTTCCGATGTGTAGCTCTGCCAAATCGATTATTAGATCTATTAAAAGCTAACATACATATTGTATGTACTATACTTGCTATTGATAATCCCAAACGTAAGATATATGAAAAAACCTTCCACGTGAAGACGATTCAAATTACTTGACACAGAAACCTCTCGCTGACGGAAGCCATAATGTTATTACTTGCCTTATAAGGCGTTCCTGATGGGTTTACTTGTTGACACGTGTTGGTATCTTGATCATCGTATCGGTCTCTATATACACCAGTAACTACAGAGGAGAAGTTTTTGTTTATGAACAGAATGTGTTAAACAAGATTAACGCGGAGATGACGTTATCCATTTCACTGCAATAGGATCGATATTGTTACCAGCCTTACGTCAGGATCGAACGTAAACTGTATCTTATTGTATCAGTTAGGAACACACACGCACACTGCGACATTGCCGAACTTATTTCATTCTAGGAATCTTTATGAATTGTGGCACCGCATTAGTGGTGATCAATATATGTTGGTTTTTCTTTCAATAAAGGATAAAACTTCTCAATTATGCTAATTTTCCCCCACATATACTTATCTATTTGATGTAATTTTCTTGCTGTTAGAGTGGCTTAAGTGTGCGATATGGTTTTTTTAGGTCATCTGACCCAAAGGGTCAGGATGACCTATAGCCATCGGGCTTCGTCCGTCGTCGTCCGCCGTGCGCCGTCCGTAAACTTTTTCTTTCAAAACGCTACTCCTCCTTAACGCTTGGGTGGATTACTTCCAAATTTGGTTTGAAGCATCATCGGGGAAGGGCAATCATATTTTATATAAATGAGGATGGTTCGACCCCTGGGGCCAGAGGGGCGGGGCCTCAAAAAGGGAACTTAGGTGAATATTTGCTATAAAATCCTACTTCTCCCTTACCCTTGGGTGGATTACAACTAAATTTGAAGTGAAACATCATTGGGGAAGGGCGGTCATATTTTATATAAATGAGGTTGGTGTGACCCCTGGGGCCTGAGGGGCAGGGCCCCAAATGGGGAACTTTGATGAAATTTTGCTATAAAATCCTACTCCTCCTTAACGCTTTCGTGGATTTCAACCAGGTATTGTGTGAAACATCATTTGGGGAGGGTGATCATATTTTATATAAATGAGGCTGGTGTGACCCCTAGGGCCTGAGGGGCGGGGCACCAAAAGGGGAACTTTGATGAAATTTCGCTATAAAATCCTACTCCTCCTTAACCCTTTAGTGGATTTCAAACAGATATTTTGTGAAACATCATTTAGCGAGGGCGGTCATATTTTATATAAATGAGGTTGGTGTGACCCCTGGGGCCTGAGGGGCTGGGCCCAAAAAGGGGAACTTTGATGAAATTTTGCTATAAAATCCTACTCCTCCTTAACCCTTTGGTGGATTCATTCGGCGAGGGTGATCATATTTTATATAAATGAGGCTAGTGTGGCCCCTGGGGCCAGAGGGGCAGGGCCCCAAAAGGGGAACTTTGATGAAATTTTGCTTTAAAATACTACTCCTCCAAAACCCAAAAGTAGATTATTACAAAATTTGG
This sequence comes from Pecten maximus, assembly GCF_902652985.1. Classification (NCBI taxonomy): domain Eukaryota; kingdom Metazoa; phylum Mollusca; class Bivalvia; order Pectinida; family Pectinidae; genus Pecten; species Pecten maximus. The sequence goes on from NC_047018.1 coordinate 31,324,818, forward strand.
TGTGGAACATCGTTGAAGGAGGACAATCATATTTTATATAAACGAGGCTGGTCTGATCCGTTGGGCCAGAGGGGCCGGGCCCCAAATAGGGAACTTTGGTGGATATTTGCTATACAATCCTACTCCTCCTTTACCCTTGGGTGGATTACAACTAAATTTGGTGTGAAACATCATTGGGGGAGGGTGGTCATATTTTGTATAAATGAGGCTGGTGTGGGCCGTGGGGCCAGAGGTGCGGGGCCCCAAAAGGGGAACTTTGATGAAATTTTGCTAAAAAATCCTACGCCTCCTTAACCCTTTGGTGGATTTCATCTAGATATTGTGTGAAACATCATTTTGGGAGGGTGATCATATTTTATATAAATTAGGCCCCTGGGGCCAGAAAGGGGGGGGGGGGGCACAAAAGGGGAACTTTGTTGAAATTTTGCTATACAATCCTACTCCTCCTTAACCCTTTGGTGGATTCATTCGGCGAGGGTGATCATATTATATATAAATGAGGCTAGTGTGGCCCCTGGGGACAGAGGGGCAGGGCCCCAAAAGGGGAACTTTGATGAAATTTTGCTTTAAAATACTACTCCTAACCCCCGTAGTGAATTATTACCAAATTTGGTGTGAAACATCATTGGAGGAGGACAATCATATTTTATATGAATGAGGCTGGTCTGACCCCTAAAGCCAGAGGGGCGGGGCCCCAAAAGGGGAACTTTGGTAAATTTTTGCTATAAATCCTACTTCTCTCTAACCCTTGGGTGGATTAATATGAAATATGGTGTGAAACATCCTTTGGGAAGGGTGGTCATATTTTATATAAACGAGGCTAGTGTGACCCCAGGGGCCTGAGGGGCAGGGCCCCAAAAGGGGAACTTTGGTGAATATTTACTGTTAAATCCTAACCCTCCCTAACCTTTTGGTGGATTACAACCAAATTTGATGTGAAACATAAGGTGACGGCAATCATATGTTTTAATCAGATAGGTCTGACCCCTGGGGAAAAAAAGATGGGGCAAAAGGAGCGCTTAGGTCCTAATCCTAATTAATATAAACGAGTCTTGTCTGACCCATTGGGACAGAGGGGCATGCCCCAAAAATGGGAACTTGGCTAAAATGTTGCTTTAAGATGCTGCTCTTCCTGGACAAGCTAAATGGATAAAAACCAAATTTGATCTAAAACATAACTGGCTGTGATAAATAATTTATGGTAATAATGCTGGATTGAGGGGTGTGTCCCTGCTGTAAGTGTAAGTGTTTGTCAGATGACCGTTAAGGCCCATGGGCCTCTTGTTTCTTAATGGCACCAATGACACTGCATTATTTTTGGTATTTTAGTGAAGTGGTCGCGACTATTGATTTTGATATAATGTTAAACAAAATAGAACCCAAATTAAACCTTTGCTGGTGCTGTCGAGAAGTCATGGTGCTTCAAGACTCGAACTGGGTAACATTACAAACCAGGTTCGGGTAGAAGAGAATCGACTTTAATCTGGATTTTAAAGCAAGCAAAAGAATGGAATGGGCAATAAGATTAAGAATAATAATGGCAAATGCAAAACATTCAACATGGGGGTACTTAATTAGCAAGAGGCCTATTGGCCTTAACGGTCATCTGATAAACACTTACAGCAGTGACACACCCCTCAATCAATCATCATTACCATAAATTGTCTATAGGCAGCCAGTTATGTTTTAGATCAAATTTGGTTTTGATCTATGTTGAAAAAAGGAGTAGCAGCATCTTAAAAGCTACATTTCAGCCAAGTTTCCATTTTTGGGCCATGTCCCTCTATCCCGATGGGTCGGACAAGCCTCCTTTATACCAATTAGGATTGCCTTTCCCTGATGAGGAGAAGCAATTTTAAGCAAAAGTTTGGCTAAGCTCCCCTTTTTGGGCCTCGCCCCTGTATACCCAGGGGGTCACACTAGCCTAATTCATATAAAATAAGATTGCCCTCCCCTAATGATGTTTCAAACCTAATTCGGATGTAATCCACCCAAGGGTTAAAAGGAGTAGGATGTTAAAGCAATAATTCACTAAAGTTCCCCCTTTGGGCCTCTTGGGTCACATCAGCCTCATTTGTGTAAAATATAATTGCCCTCCCCCAATGATGTTTCACAACAAATTTGGATGTAATCCACCCAAGGGTTAAGGAGGAGTAGGGTTTTAAAGCAAAATTTCAGTAAAGTTCCCGTTTTTGGGCCCCGCTCTTCTAGCCCTAGGGGGCGGAACAGCTTCATTTATATACACTATGATCGCCCTCCCGAAATGATGTTTCACACCAAATTTGGATGTAATCTACGGAAGGGTTAAGGAGGAGTAGGATTTTAGAGCAAAATTTCAGCAGCAAAGTTCCCCTTTTTGGGCCCCGCCCCTCTGGCCCTAGGGGTCGGATCAGCTTCATTTATATAAAATATGACTGCACCCTCCAAAGGATGTTTCACACCAAATTTGGTTGTAATCTACCCAAGGGTTAAGGAGGAGTAGGATTTTATAGCAGAAATGCACCAAAGATGTTCCCCTTTTTTAGCCCCGCCCCTCAGGCCCTAGGGTTCATACAAGCCTCATTTATATAAAAAAAGATCACCCTTCCCCAATGATGTTTCACATCAAATTTGTTGGTAATCTTACCAAGGGTTAAGATGAAGTAGGGTATTTAACCAAAAATTCACCAAAGTTCCCCTTTTGAGGCCCCGCCCTCTGGCCCCAGTGCTCACACCAGCCTCAATTATACCAGATATGATTGTCCTCTCCTAAAGATGTTTCATACCAAATTTGGTTGTAATCCACTTAAGAATTAAGATGGAGTAGGGTTTTTAAGCAAGAATTCATCTAACAACCCTGAGGGCATTGATTATGTCTAAATTTTGCCGAGACCGCCCGTCATTGAACAAATCAGACTCGATGTTGTAAAAAAAAATTGATATTTGTTTTATAATTTTTAAAATACCAAGGTGAGACTCTCGACCTCGGAAAACTCACTCGGGCCTTCGTGATCGAAAAAAACACCTTTCCGACGGAGGTAAATGATCCCGTTACGTGACGAACCATGACCGATTCGACTTTTTTCGTAATAATTTATAACTGGAATTGAAATTATATCTATCAAGATGATCCAATTTACTTAGTTGAAAAGCAACACAACTCGCTCTATAATGTATTTGAATAATTTATAGATCATTGATCATTTCTTTAATTCAATTCTGATGTTAACCTCCTTTTAAACAAATACATTTGATTAAAATCGAACAATAATGATAACAAATCGGTATGAGCTCCCTTTGCATTGCAATTAAATGCTGATAACTCGATGTAACGAGGTAGAGACAAAGGCATCTGATATCAAGAGGGGTGAAAAGGGGGTAAAATATTGCAAAAAACTATTCGTGTTTTCTTGTTAACTGAGGGAGAAATCTAGGTAATAGTAGCTTTAAAAAGATACCATGCTTTTTAAAAATGGGGTTCTGCGTTCTACCTAGCAGTCGGTTAATTTCATAATGGTTACCTGTTTTCAGATGACTTCATTTGTCACGTGGTCATGTTGCCTTTAATGTCGCTCCAAGTGCCTACACCAGCCTCACAATCTCATGTGTGTGCTGTGGCGCTGCTCGACTTACGGTGACCTGCTGCTATAACTGTATGCTAGTTTGAGATCACAACTCATACTTCTGTCCACGCCGCATTTCCCAGTCGATGTATTGTAACATCGCGGCTATTCATTAACCGGTACTTGTCTTACTAGTTCTACTTGTACTGCCGCGCTGAGACTTCCACTAAAGCACATCAGTTAATCGAGCGGGGATTATGTTTTCCCCCGAATTAAAATATCAATAAATCGGAAAAAATCCGGTGACACTATACCTACTACATATCAGCTGATTTCAGTATTTCAAGCTGATGCGTGTCGATTAGATCAAAGTTAGGGAGTGTTATCGTACCATTGCTGACGATGAAATTTTATTTCAATGAAAGTGATCAAAATGGAACATTTAACTATTTCAACTTTACTGATGGAACGGAATTTAGCTCACCGTTCGACTTGCTACACATTCGGATAGTATTCATCGTGTGCTACGCCATCGTATCTGCGTTGTGCATTTTCGGTAAGTACATATTATCTGTTAGCAAAGATGTAAACAGTTTCATTATGCGTCAAAGTATATAGGCATATTTTTTATCATCATAGTCTTTTAATATGTATCTCGGACAGAGATGTGGAACTTTTATTTCCAGTTTATTTCAATCTGGCTTTAATGGTTCCGCATTGATTGACGTCCTATCAACAGCCACGATCACAATCTATAATATCACTAGTTTAAACGTTTCTGGGACAATCAATTATTAGTAACAAACTTTTATCGGACGTCCTCATAATAATCCAGATAGGTGAACGAAATATTGTGTGTTAGTGTAGATAAAATTGTCACCCATTGATCTACGTCTTCTATTCTATTCAGAAGACATCGAAGAGTCTAAAATAAATCATCTGTCCCAATGTACTACTTGGAATCTTTTTATATATACTGAAACGAAAAAGAAACGCAACTTCAAATTGTAGGTTTAATAAAATAATACTTGTGAGCATTATGTTTAAATTTCATATGTAATAGTTAATATTGAATATTGATGTAACATCCTTTAAATGTTTAGAGATTTTTAAGAACAGGTCACTTTGCTAGAAGGTCATGATTGGTAGTACCCTACGTGAATCCAAGTTGAAATGGCAGCAGTTTTGAAACCGTGCCCTAATATCGTGTGTGTCCTCCTCGAACAGTTATCACATCTCTAATTCTTTGTTGCATTGAGTTCATCAGGGCATTGACTTTCCGTATTGGAATGTTATTCCATTCTTGGACGAGTGCATTTGCTAACTGAGGGAGGGTATTTGGGGGGTTACGGCGATTTCGAATTCTTCTGTCTAATTCATCCCACAAATGCTCGATTGGGGACAGGTCGGGGCTATATGGAGGCCAATCTATAGGAACAATGTTCTGTGTCGCAAGAAAGTCTCTACAGACTCTTGCAACGTGTGGTCTCGCGTTATCTTGCTGAAAGGTTAGATGATGCTGCCTAACAAACGGCACAACATGGGGCCTAAGGATCTCATCCCGATAGCGTACGGCCGTTAAATTCCCATTGACTATCACCAAAGGCGTCTTCAAACCATGGGAGATTCCCGCCCAAACCATAACTGATCCACCCCCAAATCGGTCGTGTTCCAAAACACAGGCGTCAGCAAAACGTTCGCCTCGACGCCGGTACACACGTTGACGGCCATCTGCTCGAAATAACGTGAATCGAGATTCATCGGTGAAGAGCATAGACCTCCAACGTCTCATAGGAAAACGTCTGGGCATATGTGCCGTTGCCCATTGCATACGACGTGCTCGACGTTGCGGTGTTAGTGGTAAACCAACGTACTGTCGCCTTGCACGCAAATTAGCCTCACGCAGTCTGTTGATCACTGTTTGGGGATGAATTCGACGGTTATGATTACCAATCGTATTCCTTGCCGTTTCAGCGGCCGTTAATCTCCTGTTACGCAGGTGTGCCAACCTAAGAACCCGGTCTTGACGTCGCGACGTTACGCGTGGACGTCCTGATCTCGGCTGGTCATCGACTCTTCCTGTTGCGTTAAGACGTGAAACTAATCGACTAATAGTCGATTTGTGAACTCTGAATTGTCGAGCGACGTGAAGTTGCGTGTTCCCTGCCAGAAGCATCGCTATAGCACGTCCTCTATCAACCTTTGATAACCGTGGCATAATTGTAAAAGGAATTATTGTTTGCAAAAGTATTGGCGATGATGTGGCTCAATGTTAGTGATGAATTGATACTGGTTTGAATGAAAAAAGAACGCATATGTTTGTACAGGCACGGTTTTTGATGTTTTTACCGCGCCGGAAGTGCATAGGTCTCTAGTCACACTTGGGTGATTTTGAAGATTGGTATGGGTGTTAGGCAGGGTGCATGTTTATTTCCGCGATTTTTATACAGATATGTATATTTAATACAAAATTAATCACAATTTTCCATGTTGCGTTTCTTTTTCGTTTCAGTATATATAGCGCAGCCTCTAATAATTCACACACACTTTATCACATTGATGCATCGTGCACACACAGGAGGTCGTCCTAAGTGACCTAAGCTGTGAAAGGATGTTAAATACAAAACCAAAATTGCCAATTTTTTAAAACTAACTGAAAACTGTCATTCTGTTCTATAAAATGACTAGCTATCGCAACAATTAGCGTTTTGAACTCAATTCGTGAATGAATGTACAAACACATTTATACATATTTTGTAATGTTTAATGCTCAATTTTAATCCCATTTTCCCCCCTTATGGCATTTTCAGTGTTGAGGAGCCGTTAAGAATTCAAAAATAATATAATTACTTAAACCATAAGTGATGATATCTACCAAATATATTTCGGGATATTTTGCAATAGCCCGTGTTGCTTAATACGCATTTTCACTTACCATTTATTGGCCATAACACACACACGTATTCCAGTATATCTCCCTTTCCCCGTTTTTATCAAATGAACTGGTTCCAAATTATATCATATCTGCTGGTAGATGTCTATCGCACGTTAATAATCAAATATAAGCGATACTGTATTGCATACGCATTGCATAGAGGAAACGTTAAACGTTTCGCTAGTCTGTTTGAAGTCGGAGCATTCAATAATAAACTGTTTGACAGTAGAAGGTTGATCTGAGGCATGATTTGTTGATTGAATGATAAAAGGTTTTACGGCCCAGCAACATATATTGTTATAAATTTACATTTGAGTGACAAAGCCACGATATAAACTAACTGGATAAACTTTCATTTTGAGAATATAACTCGCTCCACAATCGTTCCCTACAATTGAATATATATTATATTTGTGAACACGCCACACAGCGAGTCAATGTTTGATTGATCGAAAATTATTTAAACGCATAACAAACAAACACAAGACCGTATCACAAAGATATTCACTTTCCATTACTTCGCATTGGCTTGAGTAATAAGCTAACCAGACAATTCAAGCGTCTTCAAGTCTCTATACGTCCTATCAACAGCTGCGGTCATTAAAGGACGGTCTCAAGATAGCAGGCAAGAAATCGTAAGAAGTGACTAAAATGTGGGATGGTAATTTCTTTTCTTTTCTTTTCTAGTAACTTTATTCTTCCTTATATCTCTTTCGACACTGCCTCATTTTTGGCCTTTATTTGAGCGTTCGCTCCTGTGAGGAATGCTGTGAGTTCTGCCCTGTTGCCGAGACATACAAAATTATTGGCAGCTGCTATCCTGCTAAGTGATCAGCTTTTTGGAAGGGTGACAACTGGTTTGCCCATTTTCAGTATAATGTGATTGGAAGGACTTTTTCAATCTAGGATCCGACTCTCATTATCGTTCAATGCATATTGAAAGTTTTTCATTTAGCTTTCCCAATACTTTGACATTTGAAATTAGAAAAATATATATAACACATTTACTATGATGTGACTTGTTTTTAGGTCATCTGACCCAAAGGGTCAGGATGACCTATAGCCATCGTGTTCCGTCCGTTTCTGCCCTGCAGGTAGGGCGTAAGAATTGTACCAGCTGCCCCCATTGCATGATCGTATGAGGCGACTAAACTTGGGATCTTTTCTTTTCTTTTCTTTCTGAACAACTTTATTCTTCCTAATGTCTCCCTTGACAATGCCTCACTTTTGGCCTTAAGTTGAGCGTTCGCCGCTGTGAGGAAGGCTTTTGGTTCTGTCCCCTAGCCGAGACATACCAGAGTCTTGAAAAATGGTAGTTGCTGCTCCTGCTTAGCGCTCAGAATACCAGGAGTGGACGACTGGTTCGCCCGTTGTCAGTATAATGTGACCGGGTGGGTTGTGCTGCTGGGTGTTTTCGGCAGTATGCTCCAGTGAGGTAGCACTATAAATCGGCAAAAGTTCCGGCCTATCACAAGGAGACCTAACACGAACATACCGCAGCCTCCAAAAACACAAAAACAGCTTCAGGTCAAATATGAACAATATACAGGGCATCATTTTTGGAAAAGTCGTTTATAACAATATATCCAAATTGACCGCTTTTTGTCTCGCCCCTCAAACCCCTAGGCGTCAGCTGCAATATTTGTACAATTTTGAATACTCGCCAACCAGGGGTGATTTTTGTTAGATTGGAGGAAGAGATTGCTGGATGACTCAAGACAGACGCAAAGGTATGTCATAAGCTCACCATGGACCTTCCGACCAGGTGAGCTAATGAAAGTTTGTTGATGGTTATCGTCCTTTCAATAGACAAGATAATTTAAGGACAACCTTCAATGAGTGAGATAGTTATGCTTGTAATGAATGTATGTTTTGGGATGCTGCGATATGTTCGTTATAGCGCAAACTGATCTCGACCTGATAGTGCTGCCTCACTGAAGCATACAGTTGAGTGTAGACTAAAGGTTACACCCAAGTGCACTCCGAGTGCACTCCGTTTGGACTCCAGGTAAACTTGGAGTGCACTCCAAGTGGACTCAGAGTCTACCTGTAGTCCTATAAGACACCATGTCTGCCCCGGGTCTATAATCAGACTATATCATATATATATATTAATACTTTGATGCTTTTAATATAATTTATATATAAATAAATAGATTTTTACAAATTGCTTTTGTTCTGTTAATATTACTATTAACATTTGTTTAGTCTAGCTAGAAGTTTAGATAATCTATCTATATTATGTTACTGATTATTCAAAATATTGGAAGTTTACCGTATTTAATGACATTCTCTACATGAAAGGAAATATAACAACAGATATGTACTCAGTTCAGGCATGTAATTATAAAATAAACATAATCATTTAGTTTATATAGGTTATATTTAAATGTATCATTAGAAAAATACACATTTACAATTGTACATATTTACGAGCATTACCTGGTTAAATTAATATTCTGACATAATGTACACACAAGTATGTAGTTCTGTACTACCCATAATAAATGACAGTATCTGTTATAATTGCTATTATTATTGGCCATGCATGACTGACTCTGGCCTGACACACCTGATAACTGTGCCAGGTGAGTTTTAGGAGCCAGCTACAGGTACTGTCCTGGGTTCACAGAAATACCTATGTCCAAAGGGCCTGTTTCCAGTAATGTTAATTCTCCATAGGAGCCTGCCCCCGTATAATTTCTTATCTAGCTCAACTACAGTTTTTTTCTTTTCCGAAGAATAATTTTACACCTTTCCGACACCCAGATTTCATAATGTCAGTGAAAATGTATTTTTATAAAGTTGTCATTTTGAGCATCAAAGACATAAGGTCGTAAATAAAAGAAGGTTATCCCGAAATTGTAATTCGCAACATAGTATAAATTTCTTTTGATAAATATTTCCAAAACATCATGTTTATTCATAAAACATAAAACAAAAGATTTCTCGGATGAAAATGCACTTGCAGAGACACAATTATGAAGAAAAATGCCATAAAATTGCAATTTTCTCCCGTTATATAGTTTTGGATGCAAATTTCCATCACAAAATCGGATAGAGCTTTACTTGCTTCATATGTGTACCACAAATCAGCTAATTCCATGTGGTGGAACGTTCTCATATCGCCGCCTGAATGTGGTTGTAAATTGAAAGAAAAGGGGAAATGAGTAACAACCTTGTCTGAAACCCTTTTATATAGCTTATTACATGTATATACAAAATTTTATATTGAATATCAGAGCGGATATTTTCATGACAGTTTTATGATATCTAACGACTAAATAAACAGTATCGATATAAAGATTTACACTGAGGACACCCTGATACATGAATACTGTTCTATCTCAAGTTGTCCTCTTTTGCATTTTCTGATCGTGTGGCCTTGTACATTTATCCGTATCTTCTTGTCTTTGTCTATATGTTTACGGAATCATTGACTCGACGCTAGCTATTCTTGTCTCACTTTCCTTGTTTTATTGTCCCATCTCCAAAGCGTTGTGGCTCTGTCAGGGTTGGGACCCTGACTTGTCTCGCTTTCTTTGTGCCTGCCGACCACGCCACATCGAATAGATAGATTATCCATATGAAATAATTTATTTTGTTCCAAGTAATCAATCAATTCTGCGCTTCTTGGAGGTATTGAATGTGATTTATTATATTGTCTTGTTATTTTGTGTAATTAGTTGTTCGTTTTTTATCACACATTTTCGCATAATTGTACCAAACTACTAAGTATTAGCTGTTTACAGCAATTATCGGTGGCTTGCTATTTTGTTACTTTATCGACGCTTCATAAACCAATCGTTATTGTTTCAAGATGGAGGGTAAATGTGTTGGAGAAGGCTGTCAACTATACTTCAAGAAACGTAGTGGCAAAAAGAACAGAAGTGCACGCAATGTAAATAGTCCACAATATAAATGGCTCCTAGATACGCTGGTGCAACAAGGATTGATGTCAGCAAAGGAACAAGCACTTATTTGCCAGAAGTGCTACATGAAGTATCTTCGAAACAAAAATCAGTCTGAACCTGAACCCGAGCGGAACCAGGAAATAGAGGAAGAAGACGACTTCCCGTCCCATATCCTGCCGTTGCTGACCCTTCATGATCTTTTGAATGGATCATCTTCACACAAAAAATGCTGTCTCTGTCTTGTTACTTTGCAATAAATGAAACAAAATCATCAGTCTTACCAAAACGTGCAAGAAATCACCTGATCTATTCACACAAACTGTGGTGTCCCACCTCATCCCACGTCTGCTCCATTCACCTTATTGGTAACGACTTAGATCTGTCTACAGAGGTTGTCCTTGATAGTAGAGGTTCCTTGGAATCTCAGTTACCATCAAAATCGTCCGAAATCATTAATGACCTCCTAGAGGTGTCACATGTCCTTTCACAGAACCAGTCTGCGTTTGCAATAAGCTTTTCGTCTCTTGATGACTCGGCATGCATGGCCTGGACAGGTTGGTCCAAAGATCAGTTCCCCGAAATCCACTCGCACTGTTCCCCATATCTTTCATCTGGTATATATACCAAGACTACACACGATGCTCTATTACTGTTCTGGGTAAAACTGAAAACCGACATTTCCTGGAGTCAGTGTTCTTCTCTTTTTGGAATTTCCAAGTCAAGTGTGTCCAAAACTTTCCACTCCATAGTACAGGCATTAGACACATCGACAGTCCCACAATTTCTAGGTCCGGATCACTTGACAAGATAACAGTTCCTCGGGCACAATACTGTCTTTTCAGAAGCATTTTTAGCTCGTTTCTTCGAAGAAGAGTGAGAGCTTATGTCGTCACTCCGGCGTCGGCGTCGGTTTTCCAAATGTTAAATGTTTAGTGCAAGTGTTGAAAGGCATAGTAATTTATGGTAATATGGTCCCTGTGGGGGTCAAACTATACCCTGCCGGAGTTAAACTAAAAGATTTTTTGGAAAAAAACAACAGATTTTTGAAAATTTTTGGACTTAGACATTTTTTGCGTTAAGTTTTTGGTGCAAGTGTTGAAAGGTATTAATACGCCACTTCATTATTGTACTAGGGTGCTGATAATTGGCAATATAGTCCCTCTGGGGTTAGACTATCCCCTGCCAGAGTTAAACTAAAAGATTTTTTTGGGGAAAAAAACAGAATTGTCAAATTTTTGGACTTAGAATATTTCTGCGTTATGTTTTTGGTGCAAGTGTTAAGAGGTTTTAATACATCACTTTATAATTGTACTAGGGTGCTTATATTTGGCGATAGAGTCCCTATGGAGTAAGGCAATCCCTTCCTGGAGTAAAACTTTAGAAAAAAATTGGATTTTTTCTTTTTAAATCTGTGTTTTTTTGTTTTTGTTTTTAAATCTTTGGACTTTGTGTTAAGTTTATATTGTGAGTGTTGAAAGGCATAGTAATACATGGTATTAGGTTCCCTGTGGGGGTTAAACTATCCCTTGCCGGAGTTAAACTTAAACATTTTTTTGGGGAAAAAACACATTTAAAAAAAACAAGAGGCCCAAAGGGCCTTAACGGTCACCTGAGATTTGAAATATTTCGGCCAACTAAATTGACCCTTTTTGGCCCCACCCATCAGTCCTAATGGGGTTAGTCTATGAATAGTATTTGATTCTAACATATAGTAGAGAGGAAGATTTTTGAAATTTCAGTCAATTTGACCCTTTTTGGCCCCGCCCACCAGCCCCTGGGAGTCAACCAGGGCCAACATGTACATAACATCAAACTGTAATCCCATGCTGATAATTTGAACCAAGTTAGAATGAATTCCAATACAAATCCAACAAATAATAGTCAAAAATGTGATTTCCCTATATAAACTATAGTAAAGTTTACCCCCTACCCAGGGGCAAACGTGAGACCCCAGGGTCATGAAATTCACACTTTTGGTAAAGCACCTGAAGAGCCTTCCATCTATGAAGAGTATTTGATTCTATCATATCTGAGAGTAGAGAAGATTTTTGAAATTTTAGTTAATTTGACCCTTTTTGGCCCCGCCCACCAGCCCCTGGGGGTCAACTAGGGCCAACATGTACATAACATCAAAGTGTCATCCCATGCTGATAATTTGATACAAGTTAGAATGAATTCCAATACAAATCCAACAAATAATAGTCAAAAATGTGATTTCCCTATATAAACTATAGTAAAGTCATGCAATTCACAATTTTGGTAAAGCACCACAAGACCCTTTCATCTATAAAGAGTGTTTGACTCCACCATATCTGAGAGTAGAGAAGAAGATTTTTGAAGTTTTAGTCAACTTGACTCTTTTTGGCCCCACCCCTCAGGCCCCTGGGGGTTGGGGACCATATAATTCACAATTTTGGTTGACCTTCAGCCATAGAAACTTTCTGCCAAATTTCATTGAATTTTGTTAAGTGGTTTTGGAGAAGAAGTCGAAAATGTAAAAAGTTTACGGACGCACGACGGACGACGACGGACAAAAGGCGATTAGAATAGGTCACTTGAGACTTCGTCTCAGGTGACCTAAAAAAAGGTGCAAATGTTGAAAGCTATTTAACACATCACTTTATGATTATACTAGGGTGCTGATATTTGGTAAAAGAGTCCCTATGGAGTTACACTATCCCTTCTTGGGGTGAAACTGAAAATAAAACAATGTGAAAATGCTCACAATAGACAATTTATACCGATCCACATTTTTCAAGGGAGACAACTCTCATCAGGATAATATTTTGTCAAAAAATTGAAGAAATATGTCCAAAAGCAATTGCATTTGTATTTAATATATTCATTTAATCTACAACAGCATAGCTTGTCTCCCGAATGTTTGTCAATAAATAATTTATATATATATAAATTCGTATGGTTTTGAAAATTGCATGAATTCACAAAGCATAATCTGATCAAGTAAACAATATAAATATTATTAATGCAATTTGCGAAACCATTCCAATTAATATATTTTAATTATTTATTGACAAACATTTGCGAGACGAGCTATGCTGTTCTCCAACAGCTCTTGTTTGGAGATAAAGCCACTGCCATATTACATGGCACCTATATTTATATCCAGAAAAGCTCCAACCACAAGCTCCAGAGAATGTCCTACTGAGGCCAGAAGAAGAGAAACTATCTCAAATTGATGAGCATCGCCTTACCAGATGGCTACATTCTGGACACAGTAGGACCATTCACTGGCAGCGAAAATGATGCTACAATTACAAAAAAAGTCATGGACAAGCTAGTTACTTGGCTACAACCAGATGACAATGTTGTCGTTGACCGAGGTTTTAGAGATGTCCTACCAGTTCTCGAAGCCTCTGGCCTCAATGCTAGCATGCCGTCATACCTGAAATCCGGTCAAAGTCAACATTCTGATGTCCAAGCAAATCTTGACAGAACTATCACCAAATCGAGGTGGATTCTGGAATCCTATCATGGTCGTCTGAAACACTGGACGTTCTTCCGAACGCAATTGGTGTCTAACAGCTTTATCAATGTCATCGAGGCTTTGCTTCGAACCGTCACAGCCTGTCTGAATGGTATTAGAGGACCGATCTACCAGAGATCTCCAGAGAGAGATGCCAAAGATAGGCTAATGGCTGAACGTATGAAGGACCGTTTGACAACACCGACTGGTTTAGCTCAGAGAGTCAAGACAGATCCGGATCTATCTAGACGGGCATGGTCCGAGTTTGTCAAGATGGATGCATCTTCCGTACTGTTTCCCCGTCTCGATCTCGATTACTTGAGAACCATTACGTGTGGAACGTATCAGATATCTCTGGCTCCTGGTTACATCGCCGAACATTTAAGTGATGACGGAGACTATGAGGTGTGGCTTTACCAGCACTCCCCAGACCTTCTCCAATGTCAAATACATTCTCGACACAAAAGCCAAACGAAATATAACGTTTGGATACGGTTCACCGTTTCACCCGATGATGAGGCCCCAATAAAGGACTACTACTGCCAGTGCCCAGTTGGAGAGAGAACGATGGGAATGTGTGCGCGCATCTCCAGTATCTTGTACTACCTTGGGTATTACAGGGCGCTGGAAAACCCTCGACCATTACAACCACAGGTGAAGAAATTCCGACAAAACTTGAAATAGTTTTCAATGCGGCAACGGAGTGCATATTTGGAAAGTATGTTTGGGGCTCGATATGAAAGATCCCCGTTACCATGTGACTAACCAAACTTATAAATATAGGTATTATACAATCGCCCGTAGCTATGAACACTCCCATAAATGCGAAAACCAACCAAAATCATAAGGAACACGTTTTGTTGTTGTTCTGTCTATTTGTCAGCCAATGTCTTCAACCACGGGGACTTGTGAAGTAGCCATCTTGGATTTTTTTTATGAAAAAGTGTTTCTCTCACTTTTTTTCATATCTGTGTACATATTCGCAACATACCGAGCAAATACTCTCGTGTTTTTGTTAATTATCTAAAGGAAGGCGAAAATCGGCAATTCAACCATAGGCTAATTCAACCCAAAATTTGAAAATGTTCCACCACTTACATGTTGATGATTTTTCCTCTCATCAATAGCATATTACGTACTGTTTAATAGGATAAAAATTGGTTTGCATCCAACGCCCATAAAAGGGTGTATTCTCTAAAAAACACAGTTTTTGTGTCTAAAATGTTATCATCGAAAATGGCATTTTTGAGATTGTTTCTTCCATAAAACAGCCAAATGGCGCGATGGAAACATGTTTTTTGTCACAATCATGCCATGAATGTATTCTTTACGGTGACCATCATTTGATTAGATTTTCATTAATATTTTACATAACATGCACATTTTATCAACACTTAGACAGCTTCTGAAAGGTACAACTTTGAGGAGCCATAAAAAACAAACCAAGTGACCTAAATCTTTATACTTTATAGATTTGTGACCACAACGGCATGGGCAATGCACCACCAACAGGAAATTTGAATCAGAGAAGGGGCCATTTTAGAAACAGGCCCTTTGTCGTTGTATGGCTTCAAATGATGAAGCTGTGCAAAGCAGTGTGTTATAACCTCAGGCCATCAGAACAGTAAGATTATCTCCTGACCTGAAGGAAAGGATTGTAGCTCTCCATCTGAGAGGCCTTAATCAGACCAAAATTATTAACGAAATACCGATGTAATTAAGGTGGAAATGTCAAAATAAGCTGTAAAACCATTAACAAACTGGTAAACAGGTTTTAGAAGACCAACTCTCTTGAAATGATGTTATTGTATACTGAAATTAGAAAGTAAAAATAAGTTGTTTCTTATTACATTGTAACCTGTCTAAACTGTAAGTCATTGAGACTAAACGTACTGGCCGGCTTATGCAGGTGTCCGGTATGTAGAGGTACAATGTTGAATGATATAAGTTCAGAAAAAAATAATGCAAATCAAATTAAGAAATGATGCAGGTCTTATCTTGTTATATTAAAAAATATAAAGACATTGCTTTAAAAAATAATTGTAAAGAAAAAGATTATAAGTAAAAACAAAATTCTGTATAATTCCCAATGGTATTATAGATGTAAATTCACCATTTCCCAAAACCCACCTATAGCCTTATACCCGTAATTAGTACACATTGTTCTCGTCCAGGAAAAAGGATTATAGAGCCTGAGGTACAATTTGTCCCTGGACAGTTGGACACCGGCAACCTATGAACCATTTACCTGTAAAACTAACCTGTTGGAACTACACTGTGTTCTATTCCCATTCAGTCAATATCTATCATCGATGTGTCAATGTAACAGATACAGGTCATGAATGTACAATGGTTGTTCAAGACAATTACGGTATAAAATCATAAAGTTAAATGTTCAAACTTTTTAAAAAATGTCATAAGGTAAGTTGCAGTTAGTGTATGGAATGTTTGATAAGTATTTACTTAACTCATACATGGAAATTATATTAATCTATGGTGATTTACATATTGACTTCAAATACTCTATACATACTTCCATTATAATATCAAAGACACAAAGCAATAGTACCAGTTTGAAATAAAATATCTTTTGTCATTTTTTTTTATAATGACTTATAACTGTTGTTGTAATAGTATTTTAATAGTAATGGACAATCATCATTTCAAAAGTGTCAGATATAGACAGTCACAAGTCTGTACCTATATTCGTTATGACCTTGGTATATAGGTTAGCCCGAGTATCCTCTGGCCCTGACACCATATACACCAGATATGGTGTCAGGGCCAGAGGAAACTCGGGCTAGGTAAAGGTTAAGGTGTGATGACCAGTTTTTATCTAACAATTAAGGGGGTCTTTATCTAGTCCAAATCTTCACACCTTATGAGGTAAACTTGGAGGAAGGGGTCATTATTGGGGTCAGTGTAAGTCTGTCTTTTCTCCACACTCCTGTTATCACGCTTGATATACAGGTAAATATTGACCTGGAAGTAGGGGGGGGGGGGGGGGATTGTATCTTATATAACTGTTAAAAGAATTCCATGTATGACCTGGTTTAATGAGGCAGGTATAACAAAAGTTGGTTTACCATAACAAAAAAACTAAACAATACCAAATAGAAATGTAAATCTGATGGCGAAACAAAAAAGCGGTCAATTTGGATATATTGTTATAAACGACTTTTCAAAAATGATGCCCTGTATATTGTTCATATTTGACCCTGAAGCATTCCTAGGTAGTGGGGATTCGAATTTGCACAAAACAACTTCTCAGAGGGTTAATGGGCGGGGTTTGGTTTATTTTGTTTAACGTCCTATTAACAACTTAAGTAATTTAAGGACGGACCCCCGTGCGTGCGACATGCATGCGTGTGGTGAGTGCGTATGTGTTTTGGGAGGCTGTGGTATGTTCGTTTTAAGTCTCCTTGTGAAGGCCGGAACGTATACCGATTCATAGTGCTACCTCACTGAAGCATACTTCTGAAGACACCCAGCAGGACACCCCACCCGGTCACATTAGACTGACAACGGGCGAACCAGTCGTCCCACTCCTAATATGCTGAGCGCTAAGCAGGAGTAGCAACTACCATTTATAAAGACTCTGGTTTGTCTCGGCTAGGGGAGAGATCCCCAAAGCCTTCCTCACAGCGACGAACGCTCAACTAAAGGCCAAAAGTGAGGCATTGTCAAGGGAGACATAAGGAAGAAGAAAGTTGTTCAGAAAGAGGAGAAAAGATAAGATCCCAAATTTAGTCGCCTCTTACGAGGGGCCTCATGGGTGCGGCAAAAGGGATCAATATGACTATATTGCTTTAAAAGCCTTATTGAATTTGATCCCCAACCCCTAACCATTAATATATATAGCATTGCTTGGCATTAAAAGATAAACGCATTCATGTTGTAAAAATAGAATCTGGGGTCTTCCCCACAGAACACATACGCAACTACCACACGCATGCATATTGCACGCGCGGGAGGCCGTCCTTAAATGACATAATTTGTCGATAGGATCTTAGACAAATCAAACTAAACCAAATCAAAACCACCCGTGAAAACTTATTTTTAATATTTTTACCTCGTATACTGAAACTTTAATATAAAAAACATGTTGGTAGTCGCAAGGTCAGTGTTCCTACACTCATAAATTAGCAGCAAAACAGTGTTGCGCCAATATATCACTTATTCATCTAACTCGTGGTCCCGTATGGATCAGCTTGGGAATCCTATTTTTTATATACACTGTAGTATGCCCGAAATCATAAACATTGATAATGATTTAACCAGAGATTCTTACGTCCTTTGATGTGTACTGTAGATAGGTTTCTACGCGTCTCCTGGGTATATCCGAAAACTCAATGTCAAAGAAGATATTTTTTACAGCTCGGAGAATACTGGCACTATATATACTTGCTTGTGTATAGCGTGTTGATATGTGTTTGCGATGAAATAAAACTAGAATTATTCTGCCAACGTTGTTTAAGAAGACATGCCACTCTGCACTTAGTACGTTATGTAGAAATGTTGACCTGACAGTCTGACTTAGCTGTTGGTATTGCTGACCTGAGAGCAAATACAAGTTATTTGTTTGTTGACCTGATGGAATGTACTGTATCACGTCGTATATTATATTGACCCGTCTGTCTGCGAGATGTGGTAGCACGGTGTCTTTCGCTAACTTGGCAGTATGTACGGGTTATGTGTGCATGTAGCACATTGAATATTATATTGATCTGGCAGTACATACTACATGTAGTTATGTGTATCACGTTGTTTATTGAATTGACCTGACAGTATATAATTGGTATGTGTATCACGTTGTATATTATATTTAACTGGCGGCATATACCACGGTGAATATATTTTGTATACAGAATAAAACTGTGCTACACAGGATCTAATCTACAGTTATTGTATTGTTTACGGCCCATCAACAAATGGAACCACATATTGATAGGACGTAAAACAAAAGAAACCAAACCAAACATCGAACCCAAATGTTAACAGGTGAAAATCTAAAAACAGAACCATGGACCTAAACGGTCATCTGATAAAGACTACAGCGTGGAAGAGTCATCCAAAGCATATACAATTATGATTGCCCTTCTTCAGTGCTGTTTCGGAGCTAGTTTCGTTGTAATCCATTAAGGCAGAAAGGAGAAGTAGCCATTTTAAGCAAAGTTACTGCTAGGTTCTCCTTTTAGTGCCCCGTCCCTGTCCCCATGTATTTTTAATATGATTGCCCTACTCCAGTTATGGTTGAGACAAAGGGCTGGGTGCATTAATGGCCAATTTTAAAGCTAGATTTATAAAACAGAAAAGGGGAAAGGGAACATGGAAGTTCAATAATAGTTTGTTGAGAGATCAAGAATATGTCATTTTAGTAAAGAAATGTATTAATGAAGTAATTAATCAATATGCAGAAAATCCAGAAATAGATAGTAAGGACTTATTATTTTTTAGAATCAGTTACTCTTTATTATGGGAAACAATAAAATTCACTATAAGGGGAATGACTTGCTTATACAGCACAGAAAAAAAGAGATAGGGGCAAGGCAGAGAAGCAGTTAGAATCAAGATTAGAAACACTACAAAAAGCAGAACATAGACAAGTAGAACATATACAGGAATTAGAAAATGAATTAAAATTACTTAGAGAAAAGAAAATGAATGGTATTATCTTAAGAGCAAAAGCTAGATTGGAAGGTAAAGTACCAAATAGTTTTGTAACCTAGAGAAAAGACACTATCAGGAGAAACTAATTCCTAAACTTATAGAAGATAATGGAAATGAGGTAACAGATTTAGGAGATATTTTACTTGAACAAAAAATCTACTATGAAAAACTATACAAAAAAAAAACATTGGATAATAATCAACATATATTTTTTGATGAAACAAATCCATTTATAAAAAAATTATCTACAGCTCAGAGTGATCAATTGGAAGGTAAACTGGAATACTGTGAGTGTCTTTTCTCAGTTAAAAACATGAAAAATGATAAGTCACCTGGTATTGATGGATACACTGCTGAGTTTTATAAATTTTTCTGGGTAGATATCTATAGATTACTTATACGTTCTTTTAACCAGGCACATAGAGATGGTCAGTTTTCAATCTCACAGCGACGTGGTATGATTACATGTATTCCCAAGGAAGGAAAATCTAAGTTATATATGAAGAATTGGAGGCCCATAACACTTTTAAATGTTGATTATAAAATTGCATCATCAGTTATTTCAAACAGAATAAAGAAAAATTTAGACACTCTTATTAGTGATACACAAAAAGGTTTTATTAAAGGGAGATATATTGGTGAATGCACTAGATTAATTGCAGATTTATTAGAAAACAAAGAAAAAAATAACATTCCAGGACTCCTTTTATTGATTGATTTCGAAAAAGCTTTCGACTCTTTATATTTTAATTTCATCTTTGACTCTACATTTTTATGGTTTTGGGCCTTCAATCATTCAGTGGATTAAATCCTTATATAGAAATAGCTCATGTTGTATTATAAACAATGGAGGGCGTAAGAATTGTACCTGCTGCCCCCATTGCATGATCGTAAGAGGTGACTAAACTTGGGATCTTATCTTTTCTCTTCTTTCTTAACAACTTTCTTCTTCCTAATGTCTCCCTTGACAATGCCTCACTTTTGGCCTTTAGTTGAGCGTTCGTCCCTGTGAGGAAGGCTTTGGGTTCTGTCCCCTGGCCGAGACATACCAGAGTCTTTACAAATGGTAGTTGCTGCTCCTGCTTGGCGCTCAGCAAATTAGGAGTGGGACGACTGGTTCACCCGTTGTCAGTATAATGTGACCGGGTGGGGTGTGCTGCAGGGTGTCTTCGGCAGTATGATTCAGTGAGGTAGCACTCTAAATCGGCAAAAGATCCGGCCTATTACAAGGAGACATAACACAAACATACCGCAGCCTCCCAAAACACACATACGCACTCATCACACGCATACATGTCGCACGCACGGGAGGCCGTTCTTAAATGACCTTAGCTATTAATATGACGTTAAGGTCTTTCATGGGTAACGGAATCGTAACTGATCGGATATTTCCGTCACTGTTCGGATTTGGGGGAATCCCCGTTTGAGTTGTCGTTCTTTGTGGAACTCTCCCGAAATCGAAAGTAAATCAAAGATGGCGTACCGTCGAGACGGACGCGGTCGCTTTGCATCAGCCAAACCAAAATGCAGCAGAAAGAAAAAGAACGATGTAATCGTGGACTCAGGGGTGTAAAAATCCACTTGCCCGACGCCCGGGACAAGTAGTTTTTGAGTTCGGGCAAGTGAAAAATGTTGGTGTACTTGCCCTGGGCAATTGAAATAAATATTGTCTCTATCTTAACTTTCATATTGGATTTCCAGAATCCCGTGTTATATGTGATTCAGAAGAATTATTGTAGTGGAATTGGATATATTGAAATATATTTAAAACATAACAATTAGCTATTGAAACTACTTTATTTTCGTGTCTGAAATGAAAATTCAAAAGCCGAGGAAACTAGGTCGCCAGAGGCACATTCCGTTCAAAGATATTTTAAGGACATTTATGCTAATAAAAATAATAGAAACTGATCTTAAGTATGAAATAGTGATGCACAGAGTTAACTTACTGCAATCTATGCCTAAATGTTCTTATAAGACGGCAGCAAAATGTTTTAACATGTGAAAACGATCTTTGTTTATGCTTGCTGGAAGTACAATTTGGCAACTAATAATGTCAGAAGACGGAATCCGGACCAAAAGTTCCGGAATTGAAAAATAATAAAGAAAAACTAAAATTTTTGCCATGTTTTTTCTTTACAAATAAACACACATTCTTTATTTTTGTGTATTTTTCATAAATATTAATCTGTTCGATAATTCCATGCAATAATTCTATTATAGATTTATTATTTTAGAGAAATATTGAAAAATGGACTTTTGCCATATTTTTGATTTTAAGGGGGGTAGTGGTAAGTTATAACCTATAGAAGGAAAAATAATCGGTAAAAATTTATATTTTTTGGTTTAAAATGAGTACTATGCTTATAGCAAAAAATCTAATAAGACAAATATGAGTGCCCCTCATACTTTACACATTTATAAACTGTTCAAAAATAAATAGTGAATGCTCGAAATTTGATTTCGGAGCAGTAGTAATATGAAAAATGTAAAATATAACAATAAAACTTGCTTTGATATACATAAGTTTTATTATTTGTCTCTTCCATGATGTTAAGCATTTTTTAACATGAATTAGTGATCAAGTTAGCAAAAATTAAAGAAATATTACCAGAATTCTTGAAAAACCTTTGCTGTGTTTGAGCTGAAGTGGGTTCACATGTTTATAGTAACATAATTTGAGAACTGCTCGGTAAAAAGTCTTCAAAATTTCTGTATTAATGCCCCAATGTATACTAGTAATTGCAGCAATGAAGTTGTGCGTGTCCATGTCTTTGCTCGTTACCCATGAAAGACCTTAAACAAAATAAACCAAACCAAACCAAACAATGGCCACTGTTCAGATTTTTTTGAAATACAACGTGGAGTAAGGCAGGGTGATCTTTTGAGCCCGTATATTTTTATCTTGTGCGTAGAACTACTTAGTTCAGCTATACAAATTAATCCAAATATAAATGGCATTACAATAAATAATTCAGAATATTTAGTAAACCTGTTTGCAGATGATACATCTTTCACATTATCAGATGGTCCAGTTTCCCTTGCAACAACCTTAAATTTTTTAGATGACTTTGCAAAAGTATCGGGCCTCAAAATAAATGTTGATAAAACCCAAGCAATATGGATTGGGGCAAGACAGGGTTGTGGGTTGGAATTTCTACCCGAAAAAAAATTATTATGGAACCCCCAAGGTGCTTTTAAACTTCTTGGTATCAAATACACTTTTCAAAAAACAAATATTTTTGAAGATAACTACATTGAAAAACTAAAAGGGGTTCAAAAATTATTAAAAGATTGGTCATTTAGAAACTTATCCTACATTGGAAGAGTAAAAATTATTCGAACTCTAGCTTTGCCTTTTTTTATTCAGACATTAACTGTCCTCCCGGACCCTCCTTCATATATTACTACTGAATTACAAAAAACTTTTTTTAATTTCTTGTGGGATGGTAAGCCAGACAAAATCAAGAGAAATATAATGTTTAGTGATTATATAAATGGGGGATTACGCCTACCACATGTTTTAACTTTTTGTTATGCTTTAAAGATGTCATGGATAAAAAAGATTATGGATCCCTCAAATCATGTAGCTTGGAAAACATTACTTTTAGATAGATTAGAATGTGTTGGAGGGGATAAAAAAATTTAAATGACTAAAAATGTTTTAACAGAAGTTTTCATATCTTGGGCCTCTATACAAGAACATGTATCCCCCACAACCCCCGAAGAAATAATATCACAACCTATTTTTTCAATAACTATATTAAAAGAGGCAATATATTTTTTCTCTATGAACACTGGTGTAAAACATATATATTTTTTGTCTCTGATTTATTAGAAAACAATCAATTTATGTCATATGAAACTTTTTCTCATAAATACAGTATAAATGTAAACTTCATAGAGTACTTTGGTGTTATTAATGCCATACCAAGAAACTGGAAGGACATTCTACAGAATATTAATGGTATTGTAGATATACCTATAATTCCATATAAGTTGATTAATTATTTGAATACACACAATAAAGTCACTAAATATTTTGATCATATTATGATCAGACCTCTTTCTGAAAAACCAAATAATAGCTAAAGAAAATGGCAAGAAATATTAAATACTGATATCGGTGATGAAACTTGGGAATTACTATATCTTCTACCAAGGGAGGTAACTGATGATACTAAACTTATTAACTTTCATTATAAACTGGAGCACAGGATATTGTATACCAATACTAAGTTGATGAAATGTAAACTTTCAGAAACTGAAAGATGTACCTTCTGCACAATTGGAAGAGAAACTATTCTTCATTTATTTTGGGATTATAGTATTGTTAAAACTTTCTGGCTTTTGTTTATGGAAATGTTGGAAAACAAATGCCAATTAACTTTACCTAAACATCCAATGACCTTTCTTTTTGGTGTAACAGACATATAACATGATTATGAGATAAACTTTTTATTGCTGCTGATGAGATACTTTATATATTTGTGTAAATTGAAAAACACAACTCCAATATTTTGTGAAAGCAAAAAATACATCAACCATGACAATAAAATAGAAGATATGGGAGTATATACATATCATCATAAAAAACAAGAAAAGATAAAATATAAATGGATTTTTATTAATCAACTTTTAAGTTAACAAGTTAACTGGTTGGTAAATTACACAATCTTTGTCTATTGTTAAACCAATGGGTTTGTAAACTACACAGTTTCTGTTTATAGTTTTACCATGTTTCATGTGGTAACAATTAACAGATACATGTCCATATTTTACATGTGTAATGTACTGTACACTGTACATTCACATTATGAATATAAAGATAAGGTCAGTAAAAGGGAAAAGGTAAAATATAAAGTTAACTCATTAGCTGGTTGGTAAATTATACAATTTGTATCTATTGTTAAACCAATGGGTTTGTAAACTACACAGTTTCTGTTTAAAGTTTTATCATGTTTTCATGAGGTAACAACATATACATGTCCTTTCTTTTTTACATGTGTAATGTACTGTACATTCATATTAGACGTTAGGAGGTTAAACATTTAAAGCCCGATTTTTAGCTCACCTGGCCCGAAGGGCCGGAGAGCTTATGCCATGGTGCAGCGTCCGTCGTCCGGTGTTCGTCAACTTTTTCTTTAAATTGCTACTAGTACTAAAGTATTGAATGAATTTTCTCAAAATTTGGTCAGGAACATCCTTGGGGGGAAGGGGAACAGAGTTTGTATACATTTTTACTCTGAACCCCCAGGGGCCTGAGGGGCGGGGCCAAATAGGGGAAATAGGGTTAATCCTTTAAATCGCTACTTGTCATCAAGTTATGAATGAATTTGAACCAAATTTGGGCAGGAACATCCTTGGCGGAAGGTGAACAGAGTTTGTATAAATTTTTCCTCTGAACCCCCAGGGCCTGAGGGGCGGGGCCAAATAGGGGAAATAGGGTTACTCCTTTAAATTGCTACTAGTCATAAAGTTATGAATGAATTTGAACCAAATTTGGTCAGGAACATCCTTGGCAGAAGGGGAACAGAGTTTGTATAATTTTTTACTCTGAACCCCCAGGGACCTGAGGGGCGGGGCCAACTAGGGGAAATAGGGTTACTCCATTATATCGCTACTAGTCATAAAGTTATGAATGAATTTGAACCAAATTTGGTCAGGAACAGTCTTGGCAGAAGGGGAACATAGTTTGTATACATTTTTACTTTGAACCCCCAGGGGCCTGAGGGGCGGGGCCAAATAGGGGAAATAGGGTTAATCCTTTAAATCGCTACTTGTCATAAAGTTATGAATGAATTTGAACCAAATTTGGTCAGTAACATCCTTGGCAGAAAGGAAACAGAGTTTGTATAAATTTTTACTCTGAACCCCCAGGGGCCTGAGGGGCAGGGCCAAATAGGGGAAATAGGGTTAATCCTTTAAATCGCTACTAGTCCTACAGTGTTGAATAGCTTTTCACTAAATTTGGTCAGGAACATCCTTGAGGGGAGGAGGAACAGAGTTTATATGAATTTTTACTCCGTACTCCTAGGGGCCTAAGGGGCGGGGCCAAGTAGGGGAAATAGAGATTAGTCTTTTAATTGCTACTAGTCATAAAGTTTTAAATGGATTTTAACCAAATATGGTCAAGAATATTCATTGGAGAAGGGGAACCGAGTTCGTATAATTTTTACTCTGAATCCCAAGGGGACTGAGGAGTGGGGTCCGATAGGGAAAATAGGGGTTAATCCTTTAAATCGCTATTAATTATTAAGTTACGAATCGATTTTAACTAAAATCAGGAACAGGTCAGGAACATCCAGAGAGGAGGGGGAAAAAAGTTTGTATAAATATTGAGGGGCCTGAGGGGCGGGGCCAAATAGGGGAAATAGAGATTAGTCTTTAAATTGCTATTTGCCATAAAGTGTTAAATGGATTTTAACCAAATTTGGTCAAGAACATCCTTGGGAGAAGGGGAACCGAGTTTGAATAAATTTTTACTCTGTACCCTCAGGGGCCTGTGGGGCGGGGCCAAATAGGGAAATAGGGATTTATCCTTTAAATCGCTATTTTTCATAAGTTATAAATGGATTTGAACCAAATTTGGTTTGGAATATCCTTAGGGGAATGGGGAAAGAGAGTTTATATAAATATTGACTCTGACCCCCAAGGGGCCTGAAGGGAGGGGCCAAAGAGGGGAAATAGATATTTGAGTTTTAAATGGATTTGAACCCAATTTGGTCAGAAACATCCGTGGTGATGGGGGAACAGATTTTGCATAAATGGTTACTGTGACCCTCAATCCCATAACTACGTATAGTATCGCTGGGCATTAAGAGATAAACACAATTCTTATGTAAAAATAGGCCAAAGGGTTTTCCCCGACCTAAGGGACTTAGTTTCTTTAAACACCATTATGGTGTAAAAATAATCCATATGGTCTTTCAGAGAGTACATTTTTGTATATGTATTAACAAATTGAACATGAACATTTTTTGGCATTTGGTCAAATCCAACCAGGTGAGCGATACATGCCCCATGGGCCTCTTGTTTAAATTTTCATACAATTTATATTACAGCATATGCCATTTATAAAAAACGTAATTTTAAAGTAATTTGATAAATGCTTGCCTAGCAACAGCCCTAGCAACCAATGTATCATATGTATAGCTTTTTTCAATTCACCGAATTTAAACCTAGTTGATGATTATGGATTTAAACTTATACCTAGTATTATTACCAATGTATTGACAAATTGAAGATATAACACAACTTTTTTTAAGTTCAAGTTCAAGTTCTTTATTGACTTTGAGTCTTCCGACTCATCAGTATCATATACATACATAATATACTAGTAAACCCCAATCAACTTATTGATTTTCCATAGCAACCGATTTCTCTCCATAGCAACAGTACTATAATAATATCAAAAACAAAAAGTTTTTGGACGGACAAGTTAATGTATAATTTCATAAACACATGTTTCATTTAAAATGCATACATATATTACACCATAAATAATATCAACAATTTTGCCTGGGGCCTGCATCGCTCACCTGGTTGGATTAGACAAAATGTCAAAATATCAAAATAATGTTCATGTTCAAACAATGCTATATATGGTTATAGTGTAGGGATCCCAACTGCTTTAAAGAAATAATGAAGGCCAGACTCTAAGGTCTGAAAGATCTCAAGAATTGTTTTTATAACATGCATTCATCACTTTATGACTAGTAGGGATTTAGATGAATTACGTTTATTTACCCTATTGGGCCCCGTCCCTTTGGTCCCTCGCGGGCCAGAGTCACCATTTATGCACAATCGTACCCTCTTTTGCCAAGGATGTTTCTGTCCAAATTTGGTAAAAATCCAGTAAGAACTGTTTGACTAGTAGCGATTTGAAGCAAATGTTGACGGACGGGCGGACGACGGACGCCGTGCCATGACCTTCGGTCCAGGTGAGCTAAAATGAATGGTAAAAATAAATATGGAATAACACTTTTGATTAATATATTTATCATACAAATATTGGTATTTAATAGATTTAATTTGTAAGAAATTTGTAACCACCTAATATCCACTTACAAAGTAGTAAAGTCAGACTCGATGTGGATTGATGGCAAAACATGGACCCATATTTGGTTTGGTTTGGTTTATTTTGTTTAACGTCCTATTAACAGCTAAGGTCATTTAAGGACGGCCTCCCGTGCGTGCGACATGTATGCGTGTGATTTTTTGCGACATGGACCCATATCAAAACCTCTCTTTGATATATTTCATGATTGATATATATACACTTGTATGTCTAGAACATTCTTCATTACTGACAATATTTGCATTTCAAAGAGATTGTGGATATTTCAAAAGGACTGCTATTTCAAGTTAAAACTATTGTGAACATTCTGTTTTAAGATTGCATTAATTATATACAGATAATCATCATTAACGTATTAACAAGTTTAAAATTGCAGTTATTGATATCATCAAACAGTTATTGGAAAAGATATTAAAACAACAATGTCTTGTAAAACAATGGGATACAAATCAATGCAATTTCCCGATCTTGGAATCAAAGGATGAAGGACATGACATGAAATATGTAGGATTGCACATGTCAATATCAACTTATTCCATCTTAAGGAACCAAAAGTTATTCCTCAACGAAATCGCCTTCATCGCGTTCGTCTACTGCCCGTGGTTGTGTTAAGCTCTTAGCATCCATCAGATACATGCTCCAGTCCTTTCTAGGTTCATATTGTAGGTGTAGATGTCTTGCGAATCCGAGGTACCAGAGTACGGAAGAAATATGTGCACATGCACCAACTACCCTTGATCCAGATTTGCAATTACAATACCAGCACGTAATGCATCCTTCTGAGTATTCAATCCACAATTGGTATGATCTAGATGACGTATGCCTGCTTTGGATATTTGCACAGATTAAGCCATCCTGTGTTCTGTGTACTAGTATATGGTACCGCCCTTCTTCGTCAATGTGTTCTCTGCTATATAACTTTGCCAATTTTAACTGGTACACTCCTGTTGATACAGAAATATTATGTCATTTAATAACCATGACATGAAGCAACAATTTCATAGTGTTTAATGATGATGAAAATGAATTTGGTATGAATGAAGATGTTAAAGCTAAAATTTTAGACATTTTTACAACTGTGCCGTAAAATAGTTTTATTTCTAATTTCAAAAATATAATTTAGTTAAATATGTTAGTCCAGTTATGAGACAGACTGCGTCAGCTACTAAGCTAAAGTATATACATGTACCTACTTAATCATGTATAAAGGCTGGCCACCTGCCATACAATTTACCAGACATGTTATGTAAGATATTAGTGGCCAACGGGTTCCATGTATAGGTATTAGGTAACTGTCTGATGTAGGAAATTGTCAATCGGTGTATTTAAGTCTTGTACATATAGCTGAAAGGAGTCTTTGGTTTGGCACTCAAGCCGGCCGCTGGCCGAAAGGCTGACCACTACTTTAGGATGTTATATTTTGTACATAGTGTATATACATGTATTGGACTAATAAACTACATATACAGAAGATGAAACAACTTATATTATACTGGTACCGTGATGTGTGAAACGTTCCTGCCGGCACAACAAAGATGAAGTACTATACCGCCACTATACGATCACGACACAAAGAAAACGATCAACGATCATTTATGAGATTTAACAAATGCCAACTATGAAGAAGAAGAAAAAAAACATATAGCTGAAGGGCAGTCTTGGGTTTGGCACTCAAGCCGGCCGCTGGCCGAAAGGCCGACCACTACTTTAGGATGTTATATTTTGTACATAGTGTATATACATGTATTGGGTTAATAAACTACATATACAGAAGATGAACCAACTTATATTATACAACATGACAAGGATTCAGTTGTGGGATGTAGGTATCAAAGAAAAAAAAATACAACTCATTACTTTTGAAGAATTCGTAAATGTCTGATACATGCATATGTTTAAAATGGAAATATTTCGCTTTTTCCACATTGTTAGAGGACTGTAAAGTTCACCATTTAAAATCTTACAAATGCATACTGATAGTTTCTTCTATGCAAGCTAATTACCTAATGTGAGGTTTCGGAGCTGTTCCTGCCCTGCAGGTAGGGCGTAAGAATTGTACCTGCTGCCCCCATTGTATGATCGTAAGAGGCGACTAAATTTGGGATCTTATCTTTTCTCTTCTTTCTTAACAACTTTCTTCCTCCTAATGTTTCCCTTGACAATGCCTCACTTTTGGCCTTTAGTTGAGTGTTCGCCCCTGTGAGGAAGGCTTTGGGTTCTGTCCCCTGGCCGAGACATACCAGAGTCTTTAAAAATGGTAGTTGCTACTCCTGCTTAGCGCTCAGCATATTTGGAGTGGAACGACTGGTTCGCCCGTTGTCAGTATAATGTGACCGGGTGGGGTGTGCTGCTGGGTGTCTTCGGCAGTATGATCCAGTGAGGTAGCACTATAAATCGGCAAAAGTTCCGGCCTATCACAAGGAGACTTAACACGAACATACCGCAGCCTCCCAAAACACACATACGCACTCACCACACGCATGCATGTCGCACGCACGGGAGGCCGTCCTTAAATGACCTTAGCGGTTAATAGGACGTTAAACAAAATAAACCAAACCAAACATCCTCGTCCAGTTTGGGAAAGTCTACAACGGTATCAGATGCATCAATCGGTTTCCAAATTACGATTCGTTTATCAAATTTTTCTCTCACAACCTTTTCTTGGAAAACATTCCCTTGTCTTGACGACTGTAACATCTTTGCACCTAGTATCTGATCAGTGTCTTCGCTTCCAGTGCTAAGTGGTGGTAGGTACTTGTTACATATAGCACAAACGATCCTGACATAGTCTCCGATGAAAAGGACCTGATTTGTAGGTAATATATGGTCGAGGAACCGCCAGTGCTTTATCCTACCATTTGCCGACTCGACAACCCATCTGATTTTGGTAACCAAAAGTGTTGCTTTCCTCTGCTGTATGCCGAGACTCGCCTTTGTGAAGAAAAGAGGGCATTTTAGATCGGACTCCAAACTATCTCAGTAGATTGAGTGAGTCTCTAAAGCCTCTGTTAACAATCACAAGGTCTTCTTCTTCCAGCCAGCCACGGATTTCTTCAATGTTGTTCTTCAGAATATGATTGAGATTATTTGCATCATTGTTGTTTGGGTCCGAGAAATATGGACCAAAAGCGCTCGCGATATATCCTGTTGTAGTCACAAACATCATTGGTTTCACCAATGGTCTATGTTTGTGCAAACTATAATACCTCCTTTGTAATTTGAATTGCCCGCTCTTTTGAATGTAAATGTACGTCCCGTCGATGACCAAAATAGGAGGCTGCAGCATTCCTCCAAAGAGAGTCTGTGCCAGGGGATGGGTATGATGCTGGATCACTTCTTGTTATATGACCAAATCCAACATGTCTAGGTACAAATGAATCCATCAAGGCAGACCTTGCTGATTTGATGGCGCGTCCTTTTGAATCTTTTCCTATGTTGAAAATAGTTGAAAGAAGTCTGTTGGACATTCCTGTTCTTAGTTTAGTCAGAAGGATACCTGCACACATGGTTGTGATTATATGCTTTGAATCCCGAAGACCGTTTATGTATCCGCATAAGTCTTGGAATTGTGGTTTCGTCAATCCGGTAAAGTTAACCATATCGCTATCTTCTAGGGAACTTAACTGGTCAAAGTCAATGCGTTTACTTGCGCTGTGCAAAGCAATTTGACGCAATTGTTTAAGTAGGTTCATCATGCCAGCATGGTTAAAAGAGGAAGTTGTGCGTCTGCCTTCGATCATATCCAGAGCCGTTTTTGTAAGAGATTCGTCATTAAGGTGTCCTCTGCAACAACGTGCCCCTGATTGACAAATGAGTTATTTCTCAAGGAAAAGATCATACCGAGCTTTGGATGGGATTACAACAAGTTTTCCATCTCTTTGTTTGGAAACAAAACATTGTGAATGGCTCCCTCCAGCTGAAGGTATTGGAAGTGTAATGATCGGAGGTGAATTCAAAGTTGCTGTTATTGCGTTCTGTTGTTGTTCACTAATATGGCTAACTTTGTTTATATATACGGATGTGTAATACAACTGTCTACATTTATTGCAAGTAACACTGTCTTCCTTGATTTCAATGTAAAACTGTTTTGATAGGAATTTGCGGAAATCTTTGTTTGCTACACCATGGAGAGATCGTCTATTTCCTGGTGTGTTTGTTTTGGACCATAAGCAACATGGGACTTCTTTCGAGGATGGCATCCTGAAATCACTGAAACGGATTTTATTCAATGTATTTAAACACCATGAATGCTGTTGGGCGAAAATTATATCCAAGATAAAGCAAGAATGTACATAAGGGATCATGAATGTTGATATTATACATTAATTGGCGATCGTTGAGTTGGGTATACATGTATATATATATCAGGACATTGATAACATTATAGTGGATCATACAGCCCGCAACCCTCATATATTAGTATCTTTAAAGTACCAGCGGCTACCAGTTGTTGATTATGTATGTTTTAGATTTCACGATTAATAAAGTACTGTGAGTGTAATTCAAGATGTTGTTTGGTTTGGTTTATTTTGTTTAACGTCCTATTAACAGCTAAGGTCATTTACGGACGGCCTCCCGTGCGTGTGACATGCATGCGTGTTGCGAGTGCGTATGTGTGTTTTGGGAGGCTGCGGTATGTTCGTGTTAAGTCTCCTTGTGATAGGCCGGAACTTTTGCCGATTTATAGTGCTACCTCACTGAAGCATACTGCCGAAGACACCCAGCAGCACACCCCACCCGGTCACATTATACTGACAACGGGCGAACCAGTCGTCCCACTCCTAATATGCTGAGCGCTAAGCAGGAGCAGCAACTACCATTTTTAATGACTCTGGTATGTCTCGGCCAGGGGACAGAACCCAAAGCCTTCCTCACAGGGGCGAACGCTCAACTGAAGACCAAAAGTGAGGCATTGTCAAGGG
Organism: Pecten maximus; assembly: GCF_902652985.1. Taxonomy (NCBI): domain Eukaryota; kingdom Metazoa; phylum Mollusca; class Bivalvia; order Pectinida; family Pectinidae; genus Pecten; species Pecten maximus. The sequence continues at coordinate 31,357,365 of NC_047018.1, forward strand.
AGACATTAGGAAGAAGAAAGTTGTTAAGAAAGAAGAGAGAAGATAAGATCCCAAATTTCGTCGCCTCTTACGATGTGTGCAAGACAGTAATATCGATATGCATATTGGCATTACTGTTAGATGCGTTACATTCTTGAATTAAAACTATCATTAGGGACTATAACATAGGAAATGCTTGCGTAACGATGTAGTTTATCAACGTATATCAAAATTGATAAGTATTAATCAATACTGGTATATCATTTACAAATGTAACGCTTATGATTTTGGGAAAGATATTGAAAAAAGAGAAAACTTTTGGTCAGTAGAATTAGAGCTCCTACTGTGATTTACATTTCACTGTAGACGACGAGGTAGGTAGTTCCACTGGTACTGTTTCTGTCTGTGATTGGTGAATGTATCGGTAAGAGCACCAGTAGTTGTTGTCAGTGATTAGTAAATGTAATGGTAAATACAAACATATGATTTGATGCAAGTTCAAAACAAAGCTCAATGGCTGTAGAGATAAATACAGAAAAACGATTTGAAGTTAAAAACGGAAGCGATCATTTTGAGTTTAAATGCAAGCTGGAGTAAATGCTGCAGTTATTTAATTAAACCAACAGCCCTCAACTTAATTACCACCCGCCTTAGGACTTTGCCGTTTTATCTTTTTAAAACATATTTCTTGTTACAGAAATATTTATTATCCAAGTACAGCATATATAAAACTTAAATTAACAAATCCGCAAATGAATGAATGAATGAATGAATAATCAATTATGCTTATAATATTGGACCAAACGATATTGGGGAAAATATATATATATATATAGGCAGGGGAATTTTAACTGCTACTGCGATCCCCGTGCACTAAAGGAAATCATTTTACCACTTGCGCGAATCTGACCGGATGTTGATTTGGGTTAAATGTTCGATATATCTGTATTTTAGTATCAACGGTAGGCAAGAAATGTTTGTTGAAATTCGGGAATAGATATAAATCAACGTTTTAAAATAAAATTGATAATATTTCAAATTGATAACTGAATATTTCCAGTTCACTACTCACCTGTTTACATTTTTGGCATCACAAGCATTGTCAATATTTTTTCCCGTCTGCCATAAGTTGATATCCAAGTCTGTTCCGACGCGTTACTAGTTACGACTCGAGGAAAAGCCAGATTCACAACATACTCATTTTTTTAAATTTCATATCGGCGCATGTAATAAACATGTTGATATTTTGAGTATAGCTTGTTAATACAATCATATTCATTTTCTGAAATTATGCATTTGTTTTCGGAATGCGCTCAATACTAAAATGAGAGTCATTGACACGGAAAACCACCAAATACCGTCATATCACCGCAATATAACCGTATTTCGGTCGTATCAATACAGTGTACTTTAAAAATAAAAAAAAATCTTCAAACAAAACAAAATATGATTTATATAATATTTCAATATCTTAAAAAAACGCAGTTTTAATATCAAGAATACATTTTCATTTTTCTTAGAAAGATGAGGCCAATATCGGCCCATAACGCACCCAGCCCTTTGGTCGTAATTCATTACGAAGTAGGATTTTACACGATTTATGATAAACAAGTACTAATTGTAATGGGAAACCATAACAGATGTCCCCCAAATGCCCCAGCAGTCGCACAATTATGTTCGGCATCCCTCAATATTCCTATATACCAAATTTCATTGAAATCGAACATCTAAATTTAGACCAAACAGAACCCTCCGTATGGTTGCTATGGCAACGAAACCCATTCAGTTGATTTTGGAGCCCCCTAATACCCCTACATACAAAATTTCATCAAAATCGGACAATATCTAAATTTAAACCAATTAGAAGCCTCAATTTCGTTTCCATGGCAACGGACGGTTCCGTAAGTGGTACCTATGTGTTCGCCTTCCCTCAATACCCCTATGTACAAATTTTCAGCTTAATCCGACAACATCTACATTTCGACCAATCACAGGTCACCATTTCATTTTCATGGCAGCAAATCTTTTCGGAAATGTTACCACGTTATTCGGCATCCCTAAAACCCCATATACACCAATTTTCACTGAAATCGGAGACCGACATCTAAAAACAGGAAGTGGGCTCTGGCGGCCATCTTGGATGTCCGATCGCGAAAACAACACCTGGTTGCACACCCCCATACACTAACGAGTATGTCTGTGAAGTTTGATGATGATCCGCCCAGTAGTTTCTGAGAAAAGTGTCGGAAACCTCCGCGGCGGAAGAAAGTGGAAAAAATAAGAATAATAATAATTAAATAAGTATTTATATAATAATCCGAGTTTTTATGTTAATAACCGTAGCGACTAAACAACAACGGTTCAGAATACGTATTGAAAAAACAAGATGATCTGACCACACGGGAACATTGTACGATGCTTACTTGCCGAAATATACGCAATTTAATTCCAATCCAAACCGCCTCACAGCTTCAGGTCGCCATCTTTGTTCAAATCAGAGCATCTGTGCGTTTGAAACACTAAGTACTGCAAAGCTTCTAAATGATATTGTGATCATAAATTTTAGGATTATCAAAGAAACGAAAAGTAAATTTTAAATCATTTTAATTTTGATTAGTTAAGATTTAAGTAAGCATATTGAAATAATTATTTACAAAGGGAATTTAATTTTATACTCAAAACTGATAACTTTTCTTTTATTTAGATAATCTTTATTTCTTTCATTTCATTTCATTTTAAAAGGAAAATTAGATTCCCCAATATATTCACGGGAAATGAATTTGATGACGTAACCGGAAGCGCATGCTTTCAGAACGTGACCCTGGAAGATATGTTCACCTGTAAACGACAGAAACTTGACGATAATAAAAACAGAAGATTATCGAATATGACTGGATTTTTTCCGTATTTGTTGACACACCAATGTGCTAGAATACAACGAAAGGTAACACTTATTTAATTCATAGCTATCGTATCAAATAAAACGAACAGTCATTGCGAAATAGCAGTGTCCGCTTGCTGAGCTAGACCTACTTTCGTTTTACAGTTTACGCACATGGTCATTTAAATACTTCATCTTCACAACCATTGTCTATATAAATGTTTGTCCGCGACATTGTTGTGTCTCAGGCTAATCATGATTCATAGGGTAAACAGAGATATGTATCAAAATTATTCAAGTGTTTACAAAACGCTAAGATTGTGACGAGGCCGTGTGCCCCGACTGACATCGCTTAAGACACTGAGCACAGGGGTTGGTGTTGATAACACATAGCTCTATTGGGAAAAGTTATTTTGTATTACAAGATTAATTAAATTTATTTCAATGCCTCCACTATACGTACGGATTGAAGTTGGGACCACATGAAAATTACTGTTACAGGCTAGGAGAAGGAGAAAATGTAGCAGCCAGATTGGGGTTTAAACCCGGGACCCTCCGAACTCAAGACGGACACTCTACCACTGAGTCTCAATAAATATCTGGTTATTAATACATGATAGTCCGCAGTGTTCATGTTTAATTTGTCTCCTTTTGGTAGTGTGGAACTGTGGATCTGATGCCAACTTTAAGGTTAACTCACTAAAGCGAACCTAAATTGCTGAAGACACCCAGCAAAAGAAAAGACACATAACAATTTATTATCAAACCTCTCTATCTAACCGTCTTTTCTAACCAAAGGTTGATTATTTTGTATTCAACCTTGGCATATTTATAGCCTTGCATTTAATTCCCCTCGTCCGCCACATAATAATAATGGTGTAACTTTTTACTATAAAAAAACTTTGAAACTTATGATTGTTTCAGCACTGGCCATCTAGTCTTTTGCTTTGTTGCCATTAACATTAAGAATATAGTCAATTTAATCTTTCCCAATTGATATAAATACAGAAAATTTTCCCCGAATAGATTCAGCAAAAAATCTGACATATTGCACAAATCACCTCAGTACTCTGTGCTGCTACTATTTACACTTCCGGGGACTTGCCATTAATTTTGAACCCATGGTCTACCCATATGTAATACACAATTTCATTAGATACTCTTAAAAAAGACACACACTAAACATTGGAAAGCTTGTTTGTTTCTACGAACAGGTAAATGGAAAAGAGGGTACCCAGTTAATTGGTGGGTAGGATTTTTTTTTTAAACAATCTGGCAAAAACAATTCAACACAGGAAAATCTGTTTAAGCAACAGATATAACCAATGGATGGAAAACCTGGAGATATCTATATTTTAAGTGTAATTGAATTACATATACATTGTAAATGTGTATTACCGACAGTTCAACAGGAATCAACTACACAAAGGTAACAAATATTTGCATTTTAGGAAAAAAAAAACGGATTTGGGGGAAATCTTTTTAAGGTTAAGATGGGTTATTAGAAACAAAGCTTTTATTCTATTTGGCCTATATCAAGGCTAAGTCATGAAATATGGTTTTAGAAACAAACCTTTGGTTATTGAAGATGAGATGTTACATACTGGGAACAACAGGGAAACATATGTATGTATGGAATCTTTTTCTCTGTCAGTTCTGACAGACTGTAAATTTAACACATTATGAAGATGTAAAATTAAGCTCAACTTTTGTACAGTTAAAAATCACCAGATTGTATTGTCTACATTTTTGAATTTAGTTCATCTCTATTTCCACACTATTCTCTGTAGAAAGAATAGTTTTTTTTCTTTGTTGTAAGTCCTCAGTACAACTATTAAAGTCAAATATATATATATATATACATTGTATGTAAAAGGATATGATTTTTGACAACTTGACTACAGAGCAGGAATTAAGCATTCAACATCCAATGCACTCCACATCATATTGTGTGTTGACATTTTTCTGTGACAATTATAATTAATACACATATTTTTTAGAATACTGTGTTATATCTCTTGGATCAACTCAAACATAAGCATTTCCTTCAATTCTGAAATCTGTAATGAAAATAATTACAGAAAATATATAAGTTTGCTTTAATAATACGAAAACAATTGTGTTAAACATTGTATTAACATTGGTGGATCCATCCAAAAACACTGCAATACTTTTTTATCAGATTTTATTATTAGATCTGGCAATCTCACCTTCAAACAGGTCAAAGACCCTTGATGAGAATGAGTAGCCAGAGTTTCCTCCGGCCCAAACACTGGAAGTTCGACACATACAAGCTCTCTTGACTTTGGTTTAGGAACACATTCTCAAAAGACAATCATCACATATTAAATTCAGGGCTGGATTTCCACGAACTTGAAGAGTTGTGTCCCTTTATTGTTTTTCCTATATATATCTTATACAGTTCTAGCTATTCTAGCAGTTTATCGTTCATTTTTCCCCATTGTTCTGCACTTCATAATTAATATACATCTGATGATACATATGTATCTGGAAGTGTTCGAAAAATGAAGAACATCCCTTCTTCTGTATGGCCAACTTGATGATCACAATGTTTTCAAACTTGTTCTGAGCCAAGAGGTCCAGAGAAGCAGGTCATTGATACAGGTCCATAGGGCATCTTGTTTGGTTGCTGCACAATACCTTAAATACTCTTGCAGGCCTGCAGGTCAATGTCACTATTTCTATAAATTGAAAATCAGTTGAAGTACAATATATTATGAATTCAGCTGAGCTGATTATGCTTATTAGAAGTGCCTTGTGCCTGCTTTCAAGGATAACTTATAAGGGCCCGATGGTCAAGATCACTGCTACTAAAAAGAGTATTTGCTTAGAATACTACATGTAGCTTCAGGCTTGAAAGTCAAAGGTGAAATATAATGGTACTATCAATAGAAAAAGAAAAAAATCGCAAAAATCATGCACACCACTTTTTTGTTGGAGTTTATGCACTCAGACTTTGTCCAGTGCTTTATCGCAGAAAGACTTTATTTTCCCCGAATAAAAAACTATGTCACACAGATTTAGTAATTCTTCAATGAACACAGGTGATAGATACGGTAGTTTTTTAAAAATGTATAAATACTTACTACCGGTTAGCTTGTAATAATAATAATAATAAGAAGCAGAAACGGTACAAAAACCATATGTCCCCCCACTTCGTTTGGGGGACATAATTAACATAACGATTTAATGACACTTTGTATCCGAATATGCATCCGTAAAAGATATTTCGGGTTAGATTACCTAAAAAGATCACCGATTTCATTTGGTTCCGAAACATTATATATGATGATAAAGTTCTTTTGCACGTTAATTAAATATAGGCTATAAAGAAATTGTATCGAATACGCATTTCATAGACGTTACGTGGAAAAAAGTGTTCACGACCAATCTGAAGATAAGACACAAGTATTGTACCTGCTGCCAAGAAACGAAAAATTCAGTTTGGTTATGCATCATATAATGATTAGCTTTCAAATAGATCCCCCTTCATGTAATGGGAATGGCAAGTACAATTTTTACACTCTACTCTGGAACACAGGTACTCCATTTATACATTCCCTAGCACCGAAGTATCATCCATTAACTCGTGTACTATTCATAATGGGCGGACGATAGTTCTTTGAGACAAATTTGTGTACTTTTTAAGCTCTGTCCGTCCGTCACTTATCATTCAAATCGCTACTAGTCACAAAGGACTTTGGATTTTGATCAAATTGTGTCAAAGCGTACCTAGGAGAAGAAAAGGCAATTTCGCATACATTGTCACTCTAACCCCCTGCGGCCTAAGGGTGGGTAAAAACAGGATGAATGATAAGTCCTTTTAATCGCAACTAGACATGAAGGAGCGAATTAATATTCGTTAAAACTATCCTTTTAGGAAGGGATAAACAAATTTACATAATCTTGACTATGGCCTCTGTGGGATCGGGGACTACTACGGGAAATAGAGATTAGAGATTTATATCGCTACTTGTCATGAGTGAATGCATTTTGATCAAATTTGGTATACATGTAGTTTAATGTCCTATCTATATAGTGTGCATGATGTATATTTGTGTGTGTATCCTTTCGATAGCGCGAATCTGCAGAGTATTTAAAAATGGTAGTTGCTACTCCTGCTTAGCGCTCAGCATATTAGGAGAGGGACGACTGGTTCACCCGTTGTCAGTATAATGTGACCGGGTGGGGTGTGCTGCTGAGTGTCTTCGGCAGTATGCTCCAGTGAGGTTGCACTATAAATCGGCAAAAGTTCCGGCCTACCACAAGGACACTTCACACAAACATACCGCAGCCTCCCGAAAACACACATACGCACTCGCCACACGCATACATGTCGCACGCACGGGAGGCCGTCTTTAAATGACCTTAGCTGTTAGTAGGACGTTAAACAAAATAAACCAAACCAAATCAAAGAATCTGATGTCGACTTTATAGTGCTACCTCACTCCAGCATACTGCGGAAGACATCCACTCAAGACACCTCTGCCAGTCATATTATACAGACAAGAGGCCCAGAGGGCCTAAATCGCTCACCTGGATATTTCAACAAATATGACCAAAACTTCTATTTGAATTATAGAATAACCACTTTCCCATTAAAGGATCTAACATCGATTTAATCGGTATATAGGAAAGCATTGATTTGTTTTAAAAAAAAAGTCTTTTATATCAGATTCAGTCAAAACAATATTAATTGACCCAGTTTGGCCATCCCACAACATCCGTGTCAAATTTCGAATCCCGATCCCACAGTGATGCTACCAGGCAAATATAAGCAATATCCATTGTTCGATTTCAGAGAAGTCGTTTATATCAATATAGCTAAATTGACCCATTTTGGCTTCGCCCCGTAGGCAAAAGTTTACAATTTTGAGTCCACACCACATAAGGATGCTTCTGACCAAATTCCGATCAGCGGTATTGAAGAAAAAGTCAATAGAACAAGCATTATGTGAGTATTGCTAAACCAATACATGTCCCCTACCGGTGCCCTCAAGTTAAAACTTTAGCCAAATTTGCGTAAAAAAGTTTAGCCAAAACTGAAACATGATCTTTTATGAAAATAAGTTCACTCCAAACAATGTGTAAATTCAACTCTATTGGGTTGAATAAACAATGTTTCCTGCCCCTAAAAGATATTCATGTATTCTTTTGGTATGTCTACTGTACAGAGTAAAAGAATTTAAAGTGAATTTAGATTGAAATGTGTAATAACAGCCTTGGATTGAAATATAAACATGATTCTGCATAGCACAGCATTACACTGATTTTATTCCAAAAGAATGTCATATCAGTGAAGCATTCGATACAGAGAAAACAGTTAAGTCCATATTATGGAGAAAACAAATTCGAAATATGAAAATATTTTTTTTCATTTTTAACTGTACAACAGTAATGCAACACACCCAAAAAACCTCTATGCAAAGAATCAGCATCATAATACCATTATTAAGTGAATGGCGTGCCATTATAAAATTTTAACCAAAACTTTAACCTTAAAACTACAGCAATAACAGTTGAGTCCATAATAAGTCAAAAATTAAAAAAAAAAAAAAAAAAAAAATATTTGTTTCATTTTTAACTGTACAAAAGTTAACTGATGCCACACATCAAAAGAACCTCTAATGCAAAGAATCAGCATCCTTATACCATAATTAAGTGAATGGTGTGCCATTATAAAACTTTAACCAAAACTTTAACCTGAAGAATACAGAGAAGTTCATAATATGCCAAATATTTCAAAAAATGATTTTTTTTTTTCAGTTTTAACCATACAAACGTAATGTCACACACCAAAAGAACCTCTATGCAAAGATTTGGTTTGATTTGGATTATTTTGTTTAACGTTCTATTAACAGCCAAGGTCGTTTAAGGAGGGCCTCCCGTGCGTGCGACATGCATGCGAGTGGTTAGTGCGTGTGTGTTTTGGGAGGCTGCGGTATGTTCGTGTTAAGTCTCCTTGTGATAGCAAAGAATCAGCATCCTAATACCATTATTAAGTGAATGGTGTGCCATTATAAAACTTTATCCGGACGGACTGACGGACGGACGGACGCAGGCAAAACCTATAGTCCCCCCGGTTTCACCGGTAAGGGACTAATAAGCATAACCAAAAGCCCTTCCACACTTGGGCGACACTCAACTAAAGACCAAAAATAAGGCAGTGGCGAGGGAGACATTATGCCAGGAGGTCCAACAAGAGAAATAAGTTATGAAATCCTATCGCCCTATCAATACGATTATGGTAATAATAACATGACAGCTTGGGAATTTTGCTAGTAATCTCAATAATGATCTTTTTCACTCTCATCTTAGTGACAGTTCAGTCTGCCTGTGTGGTTTGCCAAATGAAGATCGTTATCATTATTCCTTGCACTGCCCCCTTTATACTAACCCAAGACGACCTCTTTTCAACTCTATTTCTGAACTAGACAGCACTATTCTGCTAACTATCAAAACTTTCTTGCATGGATCTGAAATGTTACGTCCGAGATACAAATCACTTTACCCGCAGTTTATAAACTATTATTCATACATAATAATATGAATATAAGACTTACTTCTATGTTATGATAATTTATTTGATATGGTACAGCCTGCTACTTTTATAACAACTTATCACTTTCATATAATCAGAATAATTGTATGTTTATTTTATTGATGTGTATGTACTGTTATATCATTTTATGGAGAGGGCTTGTATAGGCTATGCCCAATTCCCATTGTAGCAAAGATCTGCACAATAAATATTCTGAAATGAAAATAATGGTTATAAGGGTTAAAAATAAAGACTAAAAATCGGCAAAAAAATCGGCAATAACCAAACCTCAAACAAACGAAACACCCAAAAAATGAAAAACATATTGTTGCACTGGAAAAAAGTATTAAAATGAAAAAAAAAGCTAATTAGGGAAAAGTTATTAAACTGCATGATACGTATTGTCCTCAGTGACGTTACGGTCCAAATGGATGCGATTTATCCGAAAAATCGCATCAAAAGACTAAAATAATGACTGGTGGATATTGAATTGGCTTATGCAATACGTGTCAATTACATTACAATTACATTTTATTTGGCAAAATTGCAAACTTTACTTATCCCTTACAAAATACAAAAGAATGGATGCCTGTAATGTAAAGATATATATTGGCGCCATTACGGAGTTTTCCGTTCTAAGGGTTTAATTCAGTTCAGATGCTGTAATTCGTGCACTATTAACGCAAAATCTTTCTACAATAATATGAATTTGTCTTTCTTATATCGTCGATGGTTAAACACAGATATAAAAAAAAAAAATTGTCTACATCCTTCCGTTGACTCCGTTTTTTCACACTTGATTGAATTAGGGCCAAATCAGTAATCTGAACGAGAACAACGAGAGACGGGATGTCTGGCTATTCAGATTGAGGCAGCATGTTTGGACATTCCAATTGATTGTTAGAAATCCGGTTATATCATCAACATAGTAAATAATATATGTATCAACAGTAAATAAACATGGAATCAAATACAATGGTAGCATATGGTCTGACTTTGGCAGCCAGATGATGTTAAATTCCTAACAAAGTTATTATTTCCTGTTTTGTGAAGCGACGTTGATCCACTGGATACTAGTTCTATTCCATAGAAACTAACAATCCATGTGCAAATGTAAATGGCTGGTTTAAATTTTTCAAATGGTAAAATAGGTATTCTTAAGTTAAGATACTCCTTTGTGTGTAAAACTGATTAGTTTATCAGCTACTTCATCTTTGCCATAGCCCCTCAATGTCTAACTTGACACTTGACACACACGCGTCTAATTTTCGGCCTTTAGATGAGCTTCCTGCCTGCTGTGGGGAACGAGTTGTCCTTTTAACGTGAATACGCAAGATTTTGTACACACCAGAACGTACAGTATACATATTGCACAACTGATAACTTCATCGTAATATCGGTGACCATGCGAAACTGTCAACTAATCACAGATTCGGTATTGTTTAACCTCCTATCAACAGCTAAGGTTATACAAGGACGGCATCCTCATCCTTTGGAGCAATTAACATTCCTCTTTGGTCTTTAGAATGATTGAACTAAAAGCTTTTTGAACTGTATCACAAGACGAACTGTTACTGTACCAATATATATTAACACTTTTAAATGTTTCATTTGTTTCACGTCGTTTTCTTTTTTTGCCCATTTTATTTATAATTTGTACTCACCATTTTTTGGCCCTTATGACCTAACAACTAATAACTAACTTTAGAATTACACAAAATAGCTTTATCTTTTCATGACACAGTTAAGTCGGACACAGTGACCCCAATACATTTTCTTCGACTACAGTCAAAATACGGTGGCTTTCAATCATTATACTGGTCTGGTTTGGTTTTATGTGTGTTTTGGGAGACTGCGGTATGTTCGTGTTAAGTTGCCGTGTGATAGGCCGGAACTTTTGCCGATTTATAGTGCTACCTCACTGAAGCATACTGCCGAAGACACCCAGCAGCACACCCCATCCCGGTCACATTATACTGACAACGGGCGAACAAGTAGTCCCACTCCTAATATGCCGAGCGATAAGCAGGAGCAGCAACTACCATTTTTAATGACTCTGGTATGTCTCGGCCAGGGGACAGAACCCAAAGCCTTCCTCACAGCGGCGAACGCTCAACTGAAGACCAAAAGTGAGGCATTGTCAAGGGAGACATTAGGAAGAAAAAAGATGTTCAGAAAGAAGAGAAAAGATAAGATCCCAAATTTCGTCGCCTCTTACGATCATGCAATGGGGGCAGCAGGTACAATTCTTACACCCTATACCTATATCACCACTTCAAATCGGCAAAAATTCCGGCCTATCACATTGGTTTGGTTTGGTTGATTTTGTTTAACGTCCTATTAACAACAAAGGTCATTTAAGGACGGCCTCCCGTGCGTGCGACAGCCGGCCTATCACATGAAGACTTAACACGAACATACCGCAGCCTCCCAAAATACACATACGCACTCACCACCCGCATGCATGTCGCACGCACGGGAGGCCGTCCTTAAATGACCTTAGCTTTTAATAGGGCGTTAAACAAAATAAACCAAACCATTCCGTAACGTTCTCAACTGTATTCGACTATAGTCGAGATCAATTTCAAGCTGTTAATAGGACGTTAAATTAAATCAAATAAACCAAACCAATTCCCCACTGTCGACTCAAAGTTATCAAAGCTGTGTGGATTTATTAGAAATAGCCTCAGACACATACAATTATCAAATATCATGACACAAAAGGTGTTCAAGTCTTGTACAGGTTATATTTTTTCTCGTCACAGTAATAAGTGATATTTTCTGCATGGGTTGTTAACACTATGGCGGTTTGCTATATTTCACTCTAGATATCACTGTCAAGGACGTTGCATAGTTGTCATTACGACACCTAGATGAAATTTAGTTCAAAATTGGTTTGGTTTGGTTTGGTTTATTTTGTTTAACGTCCTATTAACATCTAAGGTCATTTAAGGACGGCCTCCCGTGCATGCGACATGTGTGAGTGTGTGTGTGTTTTGGGAGGCTGCGGTATGTTCGTGTCAAGTCTCCTTGTGATAGGCCGGAACTTTTGCCGATTTAAAGTGCTATCTCACTGAAGCATACTGCCGAAGACACCCAGCAGCACACCCCACCCGGTCACATTATACTGACAACGGGCGAACCAGTCGTCCCATTCCTAATATGCTGAGCGCTAAGCAGGAGTAGCAACTACCATTTTTAAAGACTCTGGTATGTCTCGGCCAGGGGACAGAACCCAAAGCCTTCCTCACAGGGGCGAACGCTCAACCAAAGGCCAAAAGTGAGGCATTGTCAAGGGAGACATTACTAGTTCAAAAATACTTCAGCGTACAACGATAATTTCTTTATGAAAAAAAAACAACACCAAAAATGCCAATATAGCTTGCCATCATGTTCAAACCTGGTTATTTCATTTTATTAGTTCATGTCCCCTGGTCGAGACATACCAGAGTCTTTAAAAATGGTAATTGCTGCTCCTGCTAAGCGCTCAGCATACAAGGAGTGGGACGACTGGTTCGCCCGTTGTCAGTATAATGTGACCGGATGGGGTGTCCTGCTGGGTTTCTTCGGCAGTATGCTTCAGTGAAGTAGCACTATAAATCGGCAAAAGTTCCGGGCTATCACAAGGAGACTTAAGCAAAATAAACCAAACCAAACCAATCATATTCCTCAAATATGATAAACAATGAAATGATTGAATTAGAAGCGATACATTAACGTTTAAATTCTCAATCCAGAATCAAGTGATGTATAATGTATTGCTTTTCATCTTTTTAAATCAATTAAACGGCATGTTTATAGCATGTTCAGGTAAAATCAGTCTTCAGGGAACTTCTTAACCTTTATGCTGCTGTTTAGTATTCCATATGGCAAATAAATACTGCTTAATTGGAAATTCATTTCGTTTGTTTATTTCTGTACAGCTTAAAAATCCTGTTTTCATAACATAATTTAGACTTCACAAACGGTTTTAATTTGTACAGAACGTTAGAGAGGAAATGCCATTTTTTCAGCTTGGAATTCTCAAGTGAATACCTCAATTAAGAGCAATATAATTTCGTGAATAAATGTCACCTGCTTATAAGTTAATTATGATGTATCTTATTACATTTCATCTAGAATTGTCAACGCAATAATTAGGTTTAACCAAACTCGGAGTATCATTCAGAATTAAAGGTTCAGTGACTTGAAAGTACTGATGCTGAAAATCTGAACTTTAGGTTTGAGTTTTATTTATCCAACCAAACCTATCGAATTTCTAATCTGGACATGGAATGTTATATTATGTTTTGTATTAAGTTTTTGAGAAAAATGTTAATTTCTAATTGAAATCCTTGTCTCCTTGTGATAGCGCCCTCTTTAAAGCGCTACCTATTTGCTGAAAACTAACGGGACAACTGCTTGATGTTGAGCTCTAGAGTTTGCGATATTAGAAATGTTTAGCTCGTGGTCATTACCGTGTGCGACCATGTCCATTTATCGCATTAGGTTTGGTTTTGTTTTATTTGTTAAACATCATATACACAGCTAAGGTTACTTAAGGAGGTCGTCCATGCGTGCGATGTGCAGCTAGGGTCATTTAAGGAGGCCGTCCGTGCGTGCGATGTGCATAAGTGTGGTGAGTGCGTATGCATGTTTTGTGAGGCTGTAGTTTTTGTTACGTCTCCTTATAATAGGCCGGATTGTTTGCCGATGTATAGTGCTACCACTGAAGCATACTCTACAAGACACCCAGGTTTGAATTGGTTTGGTTTATTTTTGTTTAACGTCCTATTAACAGCTAAGGTCATTTAAGGACGGCCTCCCGTGCGTGCGACATGCATGCGTGTGGTGAGTGCGTATGTGTGTTTTGGGAAGCTGCGGTATGTTCGTGTTAAGTCTCCGTGTGATAGGCCGGAACGTTTGCCGATTTATAGTGCTACCTCACTGAAGCATACTACCGAAGACACCCCACCCGGTCACATTATACTAACAACGGGCGAACCAGTCGTCCTACTCCTAATATGCTGAGCGCTAAGCAGGAGTAGCAAATACATGTACCACGGCCAGGGGACAGAACCCAAAGCCTTCCTCACAGGGGCGAACGCTCAACTAAATGCCAAAAGTGGGGCATTGTCAACGAGACATGAGGAAAATACACAGTTGTTGAGAAGATTTAGCAGATACAATTCTTACGCCATACCTGCAGGGCAGTTCCTCGTTGATGCGACTGTAATTATTTACAGATTGTAAATTATTTTGCCCAGTGAATTAGACGATGGTATTTGGCGAAACTTTTTTGTTTACAAGTGGTTTTACAGGTGTTTTCTTGCACTGTGATTTGTGAGACGTTTGTCTCCGGAGAGTCCAGCTGCGATTGATTTTTTCCTCATCAATGAGGTAAGTTTGTTTGTGCCTATAGCCTGTCTTCTAAAGCATTAGTCTTTCTCGCGCATAGTAGCAACAATTGTATGTGTCGCGATGTAGAAAGGATCATCTTCTTTACGATAATCTAACGGACGTTATTCAGCATAAACATTGGGCGGACATTGTTCATGTCTCTGAAGATTCGTCCATTTTGGGGGTAACTTGTCGAATGTCGCGAGGATTGTCTCCTTGACGAGTTTTTGTTTGACGCTCCTTAAATTTCAAATATTCCTGTCCGACGAAATCTGTACACAGTGAAACGTCCCTTCATGTCTTAGACCGATGTTAATGTGAACCTCTCAGGCCAAAATGAAGTTCTGTAAAGTCACAAAGTGTTTATAATAGTGTCCGGATTATAATGTGTGCGTTCGCCCTGTGAGGAAGGCGTTGGGTTCTGTCCTCTGGTCCTGCAGGTAGGGCGTAAGAATTGCACCTGCTTCCCCAATTGCATGATCGTAAAAGGCGACTAAATTTGGGATCTTATCTTTTCTCTTCTTTCTGAACAACTTTCTTCTTCCTAAAGTCTCCCTTGGCAATGCCTCACTTTTGGCCTTTAGTTGAGCGTTCGCCCCTGTGATGAAGGCTTTGGGTTCTGTCCCCTGGTCGAGACATACCAGAGTCTTTAAAAATGGTAGTTGCTGCTCCTGCTTAGCGCTCAGCAAATTAGGGATTGGACGACTGGTTCGCCCGTTGTCAGTATAATGTGACCGGTGGGGAGTGCTGCTGGGTGTCTTCGGCAGTATGCTTCAGTGAGGTAGCACTATAAATCGGCAAAGGAGACTTTAACACGAACATACCGCAGCCTCCCAAAACACATACGCACTCGTCACACGCATGCATGTCGCACGCACAAGAGGCCGTCTTTAAATGACCTTAGCTGTTAATTGAACGTTAAACAAAATAAACCAAACCAAACCATCTTCGGGAGTATATTCCAGTGAGGTAGCACTATAAATCGGCAAAATGTCCGGCCTATCACAAGGAGATTTAACACAAACATACCACAGCCTCCCAAAACACGCATACGCACTCACCACACGCATGCCTATCGCACGCATGGGAGGCCGTCCTTAAATGACCTTAGCTGTTAATAGGACGTTAAGCAAATCAAACCAAACCAATGTTGTCCTAGTTGTTTTACACTCCAGAGTGTTTCTAGTTAAAGTCCAGTTATCGAGTCGGCATTTTTGGGGCGATTTCCCAACCCGTTTAAGTTCACGTTGTTTTGATTTTAAAACGTCTTGAAGCTGTGAAAACTCCCTACTAGTAGCAAGAGTGTACCCGTACCTGAATCTACGTAACTGACGGTCATAACTGCCCATGAAACCCCTGAGTGGACTGGGTTAATAATTAGAACCATAGGATTTCCTGACGGTGATAAAGAATTTGCAAAACAGTGGGCATAGCCCTGATGGTGCGATATGATGGATGGACCTATCCTCGTTTTCTTTCGCCATCAACATTTTCAAAATTTCAAATCATAAAATGTCTTGCTTCAAGTGTTTTTTTTATTTGCCTGTGAATAAACAAAGTCTTGAATGGATTCATTTGGAACATCGGCAAATCGAGATTGGTTCTCACAATCATGAGTTTGGTTTCCCCAGTCGACGTCTCTGTCGTCTGCTGCAACGCCGACGGGACGTTTTCTATTTCGTTCAGGGCTAGTCTATCTCCACTCAAATCAGTTCCATTAAATAAAACTATACAGAGGACCAGCAGTTGACTGCATTATCTTTACCACCTTTCCTTTGCATTTGCCATCGATTTTGTTGAATGTGCAAACTGTAAATAGTATCGTGTCGTCAATGTTTACTACAAAGCGTAGAGTAGTTCTACAACGCGTTGTTATATCAATACCCGTCGGAAAATGTGATAAGGCTGGCCAATCAAATTTGCGCTAGGGTATATGTACTATGCAAAATATATCACACGGTCAAATTCACTGGATATCAGCTCAATTATGTGATAAAGTATTAAATACTTCACTTGGTGTTGACAATGTCATAAACACAGGTTGATCATATAATTTAGGAAATGTCTTCTGTTTGTTATTTTCAGGGAACCTCATGGTCCTGTTTGCCATCGTCAAGAGTGCTAGACTAAGAAGTATGACCAACTTTTTCCTTGCTAACCTTGCCGTTGCCGATTTCTGCGTTGGTTTATTTTGTGTGTTGCCTAATTTATATAGGTTTCTCACCCTCACGTGGAACCTTGGTAGGGTAGGTATATTCAGTCATAAAGATTAAGGGTTTTGTTTTGGTGTTACGTTTTATGTCTCGCAGCAGGTAAGGTCACATCATCCGTCAAGATCCGAAAGCCAAGGGACAGATATATTTTAAAATAAAATATCCAAGAGAAATTTTGGCGCCCGCTATTGTATAGTCTTTATTGGTCCTATGAAAGTTCGTTTATTTTTATTGAGGGGGATGCTTAATGTAGCTTGTCACTTTAGGGGGACATCTGTGTTTTAGGAGGGTGTGGTATCTTGATGTCTGTCCCCTTGTGATATCGCGGGACTGATACCAACTTTATAGGGCTACCTCAACGAAGCATACTGTCGAAGACGCCCTGGTCACATTATACTGACAACGGACTAATCAGTCATTCCATTCTTTACAAACAACACTGTTCGACGTCAAACAGCTATGTCTCCCCTTTATGCTATATGCGCGTGTGTATTATTTTGGAGGCCAACCAGTCGTTTCATTCCTGAAATCGCTGAGCGCTAAGCAGGAGTAGCAGCAACCGATTTAAATACTCTGGTACAGTTTGGAGAAAACTAAAAAGTGAACAAGGTAGTGGAATAGACTGATTGACATTTAGTGGACTACGGTGTTTTCAGTTCACACAGATGTTATGATATTTCTGTGGTTGTATATTTAGAGTTAAATTGTGCTGCATCTAAAATCATCATTTTAATACCAGTAGCGTTTATTAGCTCACCTGGACCGAAGGCCCAATAGGGGAAATTGAGGCAATTTCTTTAAATCGCTACTAGTCATATAGTTATGAATGGATTTGAACCCAATTTGGTCAGAAACATCCTTTGGGGAAGGGGAACAGATTTTGCATAAATGGTTACTCTGACCCCGAAGGGGCCAAAGGGGCGGGGCCTAATGGGGAAATAGAGGTTATTTCTTCAAATCGCTACTAGTCATAAAGTTATGAATGGATTTGAACCCAATTTGGTCAGAAACATCCTTTGGGGAAGGGGAACAGATTTTGCATAAATGGTAACTCTGACCCCGAAGGGGCCAAAGGAGCGGGGCCTAATGGGGAAATAGAGGTTATTTCTTCAAATCGCTACTAGTCATAAAGTTATGAATGGATTTGAACCCAATTTGGTCAGAAACATTCTTGGGGGAAGGGAAACAGATTTTGCATAAATGGTGACTCTGACCCCCGAGGAGCCAATAGGGCGGAGCCCCATATGGGAAATAGAGGCAATTCCTTCAAATCGCTACTTGTCATAAAGTTATGAATGGATTTAAACACAATTTAGTAAGAAACATCCTTTGGGGAAGGGGAACAGATTTTGCATAAATGGTGACTCTGACCCCCGAGGGGCCAAAGAGGCGGGGCCCCATATGGAAAATAGAGGTAATTCCTTTAAATCGCTACTAGTCATAAAGTTATGAATGGATTTCAACCCAATTTAATAAGAAACATCCTTTGGGGAAGGGGAATAGATTTTGCATAAATGGTGACTCTGCCCCCCGAGGGGCAAAAGGGGTGGGGCCCCATATGGGAAATAGAGGTAATTCCTTTAAATCACTACTAGTCATAAAGTTATAAATGCATGTTGTAAACTCAGAGAGTCTGGACTTCATTATTTCTTTAAAGCAGTTGGGATCCCCACGCTATAACCATATATAGCATTGTTTGAGGTTAACATACAAAAGGAATTGAACATGAACATTATTTTGACATTTGGTCAAATCCAACCAGGTGAGCGATACAGGCCCCATGGGCCTCTTGTTATATGTATTAAGAGTCGCATATCAAAAACTACAGACCCGTGTACGTTCGCTGTTCCGTCTTAAACGCAAACGCTACGGAAATGCAACGGTAATGCTACGGTAATGCTACGGAAGTGCTACGGAAATGGTACGGTAATGCTACGGAAATGGTACGGTAATGGTACGGAAATGGTACGGAAATGGTACGGTAATGCTACGGAAATGCTACGGTTGACGCTCACAAATTATCGACCGTTTCTGAATAAATTATCTGGTTCTTATAAAAAGCGGATCCTAGACGAAGCGAACTCGTAGAAACGACAGTGAAAGGTGTCTGATGGAGTGAATGTTGTATCGGGAAGTGGAAGAACGTTTTATCAAACTGTACTACTATAGAAAACCTCAGTTTGCGAGAATTTGTACAACTTTTAGAAACCGGAAATATTAAGGTCATAATTTATGATTCTCGACAACAAAAGACGAAAGTATTTAATTTTAAAATAAAATCACTCTCTACACTAGCGCTGCGGTCGCGTATGTGTTGTCTCTGTGTGTCCGAACTTTATCGTTTTGTTTTTATGTATTTATCTATATTTTCACTGCATTTATTCACCGCATTTGTACTGATAAACCCTAAGGTTTAAGTAATAAACTAATTGAATTGAAAAACTTATATCAAAGTGTTACTTTAGGTACAGGTAAACAGATCAAGAATTCTGAACACAGATTGACCAGGCTATGAATAGACCCCCTATAGGGCTAATTGTAAAAAGGAGAAACTGACCAGGTGTGGTTATGACTTACACACCTGAGCCCGGTGACTCCTAATCAAGTGTATATCCATGGCCATCAGGTGAAGTTGATGGTGGTGGGGAGGGGGGATTAGTACCCATGGCAACAAGTAAGGGGGACAATTAAGTCAAGTACATGTACATGCCTGGGAAGTCTATATATAACAATCACTGGTACATATTAATGTAGGACAAAAGCCCCCCCGGACATTAGCCCCTAGGACAAAAGCCCCTCCGGACGAAAGCCCCCCCCCCCCCCCCCCCCCCCCGGACAAAAGCCCCTTCGTTATAAATTTAGCTGGTATATTTTATATAAATCTGTACTGTTGAAAAACAGAAACTATATATATATATTGTTGTTTTTATCTCTGAAATTTGGAGAATAATTGTGTGGAAAATGAAGGTCCTTGGTTCAATGTCAGTGTAGCATTATATGTCTGTGGTTAAACATCATAATTGGTTTTTTCAAACTTTATATTATTAAGTAAGCTAAATATTTCAGGAAAGTTCTCCATGATGAACATATTGTTACTGATTACACATAATTTCTGACCTCCTAATATACTGCAAATATTGATAATCAAAGAAATGTCTACAAAAGCAATAAACATTAAATTTTGTACTTAACCAAACATGTTGCTCTGTGTTGTAATAAGTTTAATTTTAGGAATAATTAAAATCAAAGAAACAATGAAGCCATTAATGATATATTTCTTTCCAGGAGAATACAATATCAATGAAAAACCTACCAAACACCTGTGAAACAGCTTATTGTTTATGTAACAGCTCAAGTAGTTGTTGTTGGAACCGGTTGTTTACATTGCAGATACATATATGTAGCACTTGATTGAACTTAATGTTATATTGCTAAAAATATATATTGAATTTTTTTTTTTAGATCAACTTGAAAGGTTTTTTTACAATACAAGTCATCTATATGATATTATACATTGTATGTTCTGTCGACAGATCTTGAGACATGTACATGTCCAGACCACATGTACATTACATTGAAGCCAAACATCTAGTAAAGGCCTGTTGCCAATGGCCAACTGGGCGCAATATGCAACCCCACAGCCTTGAGGACATGCATCCTATCACACTTTACCTGTAAGATGCCGATCAGTCTAGCTCTTTTATGTCTGGCACGTGGTATACCTGGCCAGGTGACCTGTCCCCAATTAACCCCCCGGGGTCTAATTATGGCTTATTCTCACTTAGCCAACATACAGAAATTTACCTGTATTACCAGGCCAACATGTCAAATTTTACACCTGAGTGAGTTTAAACTATAGCAGTAGCCTGTTCTTACTTTCATGAAAGAAAATATGAAAATGTCAAGTTGAATATGACTTATACAATAATGATTCAAATGAATTTATAGAGGCTACTTATAAGAAATCTTAGATATTCACAGTAAAAATCGAAATTTATTAAGTTTACATATATCATGAAACCATCACCATCTCAAGAGTTTAAATTACAAATGTATGCTTTTTATAATAGAAGTATTAACAAGTGTCTTGTATGACTGTTATTTAAATCTGTGTGTATGTGTGACGGTGTGTGTGTTATTGTTTTTTTTTTTTTTTTTTTTTTTTTTTTTTTACAAAATAACAATTTTAGAAAAGACACCAAAGCAAATATTTTTTGTGCATACCAATAATTATAAAATTCTATCAAACTAGCAGCGGATGTGTTTCTTAATGAAGTAAAGCAACGTTGCTACGAAGAAAAGTTTTTGCTATTCCAACTTTGACGATGATGTTAGTGTGATGATACAAAAAATATCTGTATAATATCAGTCCTTAAACTACGCGATTCAAATGATTCACCCTCTCTTTTACATCTTTTACGTGTTTTAAATCAAAATTAAACGATCATAGTCTATATTACATGTTTTGTACACAATTCAACTTACCTAGTCTGGTATGTAGGCATTAATATATATATTTTTATTCAAATCTTTACATAGCCTGCTTGATCGAACTTTTACAGGATAATTTAACTTTGTAGTTCCACATCTTTTTTTGACTAGGTCGAGTAGCTCAACCCTGCTTTATCCCTGTAAATTCTGGATTATTGTAAGAAATTGGATTGTTCTTAAAAGAGTCCTAATTAATTAAAACTACGTTCGTCATATTCCTGACAGTTTTTTAACGTCTCACTTGAGAGATTTATGTCGGACGAAGATTTGTTTTCAGAATTAAGTCTCTTTTTTACTGTTCATAACAAGACTAAATTGATTATCTGGATGATTTCCATTTAGGACATCAGTTCTATTTCACATGTGTATGCACTTTATATACCGTATTTGCTCTTACTTTGTAATTAATTTACTCTTGTTATACTTTATCAGATACATACATATATATCACATATAATCCGAAGATATAGATTTGAATTTCCTGTCGTAGTTTTACCGAGAGAAATATATATCACATTTATACGGTCTCTGATTTTTTCAATTTGTTATCAATTTTGTGATTAGACCTTTGGGTTTTAAAACTGAAATAAATAATGTATAACTCCGTAGATCACGATGACATTCTCATTAATGTTGGAAGCCAAGTTTTATGAAGCAGTCTATAGCCTTACCTGTAGGTCATAATTATCTCTTATTGTTCTACCTTTCACACCTAGTATCACTTGGTCCACAGAATACCGTACCTTTAGTTGACCAGTGTACAACATGCTGTGTTGTTTGTATCATCGCTGACAATTAAGTCTAACTACCCTAGGTTACCTGTGTGATACTGTCTGGACCATTTGTACCCTATACATGTAGCCTGACCAGTGCATATTACATATAACTGTTTTAAAGGTTTGACTATAGCACAGTAAAGGAAATATTGTTTATTTGACACGATCTTCATCTTCGTTTCCATCGTAATGCGTCGACTACTATACTAGGATCCGCCCTTTTTTTTATCACACTAAGATCGATGGACCATGTGACTTGACTTGTTTTTTGTGAGAGTGTTATTTTTTCTAAACAAAGATACAGAAAGATGTATAACCGTATATATTTAATTCTCACCTCCTTATTAAATTATTTGCTGTCGCTACTATGCTTTAGTGACGTTCGGTAAGTATATTTAACTAAATTTCGTTTCGATAAAAAATACACTCCGCAAAATTTTCTACCGAACGGTTATGAGACGGTCAGCGAGTGAAAATAGGTAAACGCAAATGCTACGGTAATGCTACGGTAAGTGGACGCAAGCGCTACGGAAATGCTACGGAAATGGTACGGTAATGCTACGGAAGTGCTACGGAAATGGTACGGTAATGCTACGGTAGTGATACGGAAATGGTACGGAAGTGATACGGTAATGCTACGGAAGTGCTACGGAAACGCTACCCTTAAATCGGAACTGCGAACGTACACGGGTCTGTACCTAAAAGTACTTAACAATTAATTGAATATTTTTGTTAATTCATTTATAAAGGCAAAGTTTACAATCCAAGTTATTATTCAAACATAAACGCAAATCTATTGAAGCAGACAACTTAATACATGTACATCAGATATGATATACATTTGATATTAAAGGCTTATTTATTTCACAGCTGCATTTTTTAGGTCATCTGACCCGAAGGGTCAGGATGACTTATAGTCATCATGCTTCGTCCATCGTCGTGCGCCGTGCGTAAACTTTTCACATTTCAAACTTCTTCTCAAGTTTCACCTGTGGGATTGAGCTGAAACTTGCCTGGAATGATCCTGAGATGGTCCTGACCAAGTGTTGTTATTTTACGGGTCAGTCCGAAATCCAAGATGGCCGCCATAGCCGCCATCTTGAAAAACACATTTTAAACTTCTCAAGTTCAACCAGTGCTATTGAGCTGAAACTTGCCTGAAATGATCCTGATATGATCCCGACCAAGTGTTGTTATTTTTCGGGTCGGTCCGAAATCCAAGATGGCCACCATAGCCGCCTTCTTGAAAAACACATTTTAAACTTCTTCTCAAGTTCCACCAGTGCTTTTGAGCTGAAACTTGCCTGACATGATCCTGATATGATCCCAAACATGTGTTGTTAATGTTCGGGTCGGTCCGAAATCAAAGATGGCCGTCATAGCTGCCATCTTGAAAAACACATTTTAAACTTCTCAAGTTCCACCAGTGCTGTTGGGCTGAAACCTGATATGATCCTGACCAAGTGTTGTTATTTTTTGGATGGTCTGAAATCCAAGATGGCCGCCATCTTGAAAAACACATTTTAAACTTCTTCTCAAGTTCCACCAGTGCTTTTGAGCTGAAACTTGCCTGAAATGATCCTGATATGATCCCAAACATGTGTTCAAACTTCTCAAATTCGACCGATGGGATTCAGCTCTAATTTACCAGAAATGATCCTGAGATGGTCCCTACTAAGTGTTGTTATTTATCTGGTCGGCCAGAAATCCAAGATGGCCGCTATAGCAGCCATTTTGAAAAACACATTTTAAACTTCTTCTCCAGTTCCACTGGTGCCATTGAGCTGGAAATTGGTGAGGATGTTAAGGAAGGAGGGCCAACAAAGTGTTATTATTTTTCGGCCTCGTATAATCATCGACTTGGCAGCCATGGTAGCCATTTTGTAACATGATTGTGCAAACATGGTTTTCCTGAACAATGCCTATTTCAAACTTCTCAAATTCCACTAGTGGGATTCAGCTCTAACTTACCAGAAATAATCCTTAGATGGTCCAGACCAAGTGTTGTTATTTATTGGGTCGGTCAGAAATCAAAGATGGCCACCATGGCCAACAGTGTCACTATATACTTCCTATAGAGATTACATACTACAATAATATAAGGGTTTTAATTTAGAGTCAGATGACCGTTAAGGCCCCTGGGCCTCTTGTTAGCTTATTCGGCTGGTTTGGTTTGGGTTTGGTTTCATTTGTTTAACGTCCTATCAACAGCTAAGGTCAATGAAGGATGGCTTCCCGTGCGTTTGCGTATGTTAATGTAAGTAATAGACTAATAATTTATACATGCGTTTTCCGTTTTCAAATAACTTTAATCTGAAAGCTTATTCCGGGGAAAATATCCATATAATAGAGAGAAAACAAAACCTTCAATTTCATTTCTGACATCATCTTAGCTGCCAATTAAATTACGCGATAATTAAGTTAGTTACTTAAAGTGCCATCAACACTGTAAAGGTCATAAGGACCAAAAAATGTGATTAAAAAATACGAGCAAAATGGGCAAGAGATAAAATGACGTAAAAATGTAAAGATATATATTGATACACTCATGATCAGTTTAAAATTAAAAAAAGTGGCTATGGTTACTAAATTCTTGTGATACAGACCATTTGGTTTGGTTTGGTTTATTTTGTTTAACGTCCTATTAACATCTAAGGTCATTTAAGGACGGCCTCCCGTGCGTGCGACATGCATGCGTGTGGTGAGTGCGTATGTGTTTTTGGAGACTGCGGTATGTCCTTGTGATAGGCCGGAACTTTTGCCGATTTAAAGTGCTATACAGACCAATGACATTCAGATTGTTCAAAATTTTGTATATCCTAACAGACTCCAACAAAATCTTCAGGCTTCCCATGCTGTTGTAAACACTCTTGCAAGTTGTAGATCAATGGAATCCAATAGAAAGTGTTTAACGGTAAACGATTCATTACACAAGATGCACTGAAGCTGTTCCTCACGCTTCAATACGTAGGAATGCGTTATATATGTATGGCCCATCCTAAGACGGGGGAGAACAACCTCGTCTCGTCGATTTTTACTCGATAATTAAACTCACAGCGTTCAACAAGATACTCATCAGAACAACTGAATTTTAAAATATATATTTATACGTTTACCTTGAAATTCTTTGTGAGAGTCGAAAGAAAGGATAATCCTGCCATTTTGAAGATGGTTGATCGGTATGATTTAAATGTGGTAAGGAATGGATCATGCAATACATATTTAAATAAAGTAATGAGATTTGAATACAGATGTTCAAAAGAAACCATAATATACATGTGCAACGATAGTAATCATACAACGGCAAATGTACGGCAGTTCAATATAGATTATGTGATATGAATTTTTAGGTAAAATATATCATATCTCTTATTTGATTTATTGTGGTTACTAATTTGTATACAACTTTTCCATCTTCATGCATAAAGGACACACATTCATATGTACGAGTATCATGAACAAAGGGCAAAGGATGTTAACTCCAGTGCAGTAGCTAGTAAACTGGAGTGCACTAGACAACCAAGTTTAGTTGGCTCCCATCTGCATGTCCCGGCGAAGGACAGAACCCAAAGCCTAGAGAAAAGATAAAATTCCAAATTAAGTCGCCTCTTCCTTTCACGCAAAGAGGGAAGCAGGTACAATTTTAGGCCCTATCTGCAGGGCTAATTGTTAAAGCATGGAGTTGAGTCGTTATAATAATAAGTTAAAGTATGGGGTTGCGGGATATTAAGCAAATTTCAGGTTGTCCCAAATCAAGTCTATTTCCTGAGGCAAATATCTTCAACCTCATACGTTAGCTATATTAAATTAAACTAAACCAACTGTTTAATTAATACATGTAGAACAGAGTTCACTTACCGTTATTTACCAAATTGCATCTGTCAGATAATTTAACATTTTATATTTGAGCTGGTTCTCTCTCGTGGTGCTACTTTGTGTTAAATAGAGGGCAAAACATTATATATAACTCAACTTGTTCTTTAATGTGATATAGTACTTTGAGTTAATTTTAGTGAATTGAATGCATAGACAGTAAACTTGTTGAGTACAGGAAAAACAATTTATTTAAGAAAGTGAGTAATAATGGTACGAGAGCAAGGCGGACAAAATATAGTTAATTTTTTTTTATATTTATTACTGAGAACATATCTGTGAATAAACATAGAAAATCTACTATTGAGTTAAGTTTTGTGCTTTACATGCTTAGACCCAAAATGGATCGTATGAGTTGTTTTCCAAATCAAATTGTATAGCAAAGAGATCGGACAGACACGAATGATAGTACATCATAGTTTACATACGTTTAATACAAGTACCGTAGGGCATGGAATACATTGTGTAGAAACTTACCAAATAAATGCAACTAATAAGCTCCAAATAAAAGAATCATTTAAATTGTTGCGACATCAGCAAAGGCTACTTACAAAAGGCTGCATTAAGCTTTAATAACATTTATTGACTCATCTCAAGTGACCTAAACATTTAACAATCTTCTGGAACTCATCCTTTTAGTTTCGTTTGGTTAATGTTTTACGTCCTATCAACAGCTAAGTTCATTAAATGACGGCCTCCCGTGCGTGCGACATGTATGCGTGTGGTGAGTGAGTATGTGTGTTTTGGGAGGCTGCGGTATGTTTGTGTTATGTCTCCTTGTGATAGGCCGGAACTTCACAGGGTCGAAAGCTCAACTAAAAGCCAAAAGTGAGGCATTGTGAAGGCAGGCATTAGGAAGAAGAAAGTCGGTTAGAAAGAAGACATACGCACTCACCACACGCATGCATGTCGTACGCACGGGAGGCCGACCTTAAATGACCTAAGCTGTTAATAGGACGTTAAACAAAACAAGAGGCCCAGAGGGCCTGTATCGCTCACCTGGTTTCATGAGATATGAAACAAGAATGATGCTTAAGTATATTTGTCACTGGTATTTCTATGTCAATATATCATAAGCATTTTATGTTGATCCCTTTTGGCCCCGCCCCTCAGCCCCCCCCCCCCCCCCCACCCCCGGGGCGGTCAGCCCCACCATTTGTACAATTTTGAATCCTTACCCCAAGGGGGTGCTACCAGGTGAATATGAGCGATATCCATTGCTCAGTTTCAGAGAAGAAGTTGTTTATATCAATTAAGCCAAATTGACACAGTTTGGCGCCGCCCCTCAGCCCCCTAGGGGGTCAGCCCCACCATTTGTACAATTTTGAATCCCTAACCCTACGGGAAGCTACCAGGCAAATATGAGCAATATTCATTGCTTAGTTTCAGAGAAGAAGCTGTTTATATCAATTTCGCCAAATTGACCCCATTCGGCCCCGCCCCGCAGCCCCTGGAGGGTCAGCCCCAACATTTGTACAATTTTGAATCCTTACCAAAAGGGGACGTTACCAGGCGAATATGAGCGATATCCATTGCTTAGTTTCAGAGAAGTTGTTTTATATCAATTTAACCAAATTGACCTCATTTGGCCCCGCCCCTCAGCCCCCCCAGGGGGTCAGCCCCAACATTTGTACCATTTTGAATCCCTACCCTAAGGGGATGCTACCAGGTGAATATGAGCAATATCCATTGCTTAGTTTCAGAGAAGAAGTTGTTTGTACCAATTTAGCCAAATTGACCCTGTTTGGCCCCGCCCCTCAGCTCCCGGGGGGGGGGGGGGGGGGGGGGGGGGGGGGTCAGCCCCAACATTTGTACAATTTTGAATCCCTACCCTAAGGGGATGCTACCAGACAAATATGAGCGATATCCATTGCTTAGTTTCAGAGAAGAAGTCGTTTATATCAATTTAGCCAAATTGACCTCGTTTGGCCCCGCCCCTCAGCCTCCTGGGGGGTCAGCCCCAACGTTTGTACAATTTTGAATCCCTACCCTAAGGGGATGCTACCAGGTGAATATGAGCGATATCCATTACTTAGTTTCAGAGAAGAAGTTGTTTATACCAATTTAGCCAAATTGACCCTGTTTTGCCCCGCCCCTCAGCCCCCTGGGGGGTCAGCCCCAACATTTGTACAATTTTGAATCCCTACCCTAAGGGGATACTACCAGACAAATATGAGCGATATTCATTGCTTAGTTTCAGAGAAGAAGTTGTTTATATCAATTTAGCCAAATTGACCTCGTTTTGGCCCCGCTCCTCAGCCCCCTGGGGGGTCAGCCCCGACATTTGTAGAATTTTGAATCCCTACCCCAAGGGGATGCTACCAGGCAAATATGAGCAAATTACATTGCTTAGTTTCAGAGGAGAAGTTGTTTATAACAATTTAGCCAAATTCACCCCTTTTGGCCCCGCCCCTTAGACCCCTGGGGGGTCAGCCTCGCCATTTGTACAATTTTGAGTCTCCACCCTATAGGGATGCTTTTGACCAAATTTGGTCAAATTCCGATCTGTGGTTATGAAGAAGAAGTCAATTGTTGACGGACGAACGGACGGACGACAGACGGACGACGGACGCCACGGTATGACATAAGCTCACCTTGGTCCTTCGAACCAGGTGAGCTAATAAACCAAACCAAACCAAAGTAAGCTACTGGAATGTAGTCTCAGTTTATTGAAAAGATTTTGCCAACGCCAACGCAATTCTCGCCCGTACCTGTGTGTTAATGTTCCTTCCCGATAAGTCAATCCCAGAACGTCACAAACAATTTCCATCTCCTTCAACATGCACAGGAAAAAACCTGTCACACTGAATATTTTTTAGGAATTAGTTTAAGTACATGCTTTTTATTACAAGCAAATTTTCTAAAATGTTAAAATTTCCTTCCACAATGAAATACGAAATATGTTCGTAAAGAAAAGTCTTGTTTTGTATAGCGTCATGTTCAACGACAGTTTCCCTGGTTTTTATACGCCCGCCGCGAAGGCGTCACCCTGTCCGTTCGTACGTCAACATTTACATTGTTCGGAGGTTTCCCGTAAAAGTACTGAATGAATTTCAATGAGACTTCATACAGGTGTTCCTTGCAACAAGTTATGGAGACAAGTCGAATATCAAGGTCGTGGTTTGCGAATCTAGGTGACCTTAGCTGTTAATAGGACGTTAAACAAAATAAACCAAACCAAACCAAACCAAACCACTATTTTTAGCAATCTTCTATAACTTATTTCCCGTCAAAGTACTGAATGGATTTCGATGAAACTTCTTACAGTTGTTCCTTGCAACAAGTTCTGGAGACAAGTCGAATTTCAAGGTCGTGGTTTCCGAATCATTCTTGAAGTTTACTAGCTACTCCCCACACAAAGCCATTTGGATATCTCGGTAAATAAAGGTAACCACACTGTATCCAACAACAATGGATTTTATTCCATTTCATTTCATTGCACATCGGCATGTATACTCTTATATCTGCATGTTATTTTCACGTACTAGCCTTGCGCCACAAACAGTCCTTTTTCAAACCCAATTGTGCATGCTTATAGTTAATTCTTTCCTTCAAATAAACCGTGCGTCGATTTTCATGGCGGGCGTATTATGTATCGTTCGCGGTACTCTTATTATAGAGGACATGGGAAATCCTAGTTTTCATCTCCCTTCTCATTTCTTTTCATCTTTTATGTTGGTTTTTGCCTTGGAATAGTTGAAGTATCCATCTCACTCTCTGTAAAGTTTGGTATCAAACTGTTTCTGGTAATTTCATTGTTAGAATACCCTCTTTTGGCATCAGCTGTTCTTCCTCAATCTTTGCAAGTTTTATAGTTTAAGTTTGACACTGATCAACATCCTCAGAACATTCCTTTTTTCCAAACAAAGTTTTTTTGCAAACGCAACTGAAACTACACTATTTTAAAAATCATTTATTGGTCTAGACAAGATGTAATTGGAAAATTTGAACTTCTCTGACTGAGAGGTCAAGTGTCCTCCAAGTTTCATCATGATATCTCCACATTTCACAAGTTATTGCCCGGGCAAGAGATTATAATCATTAGAAGAATAACCAGTACTTAAACAAGGTATCCCTTCATTAAAAGAGGAGACACGATAATTAACCAACCACCTATCAGTATAATTTGCTTAAAGGCTAAGTCGATACCTTCTGATGAAGGATGTTCTGTGACTGCCTAAACTAAGCAGAGCGTATGAGCTTTATGCCACGGCACAATCATCGTCAATTTTAATTTCATTTTTAAAATTGTTTTGTTTACAGTATAAAAATGACCCAAGCTTTAACCTCAATTTTGAAACTTCAAAGTAAAATCATGAATGACGTACAGACCCGTGTACGTTCCCTGTTCCGTCTTAAACGCAAACGCTACGGAAGTGCTACGGAAATGCTACGGAAATGCTACGGTAAGTGCTACGGAAAGTGCTACGGTAATGCTACGGTAATGCTACGGAAATGGTACGGTAATGCTACAAAGTGCTACGGTAATGCTACGGAAATGCTACGGTTGACGATCACAAATAATCGACCGTTTCTGAATAAATTGTCTGGTTCTTATAAAAAGCGGATCCTAGACGAAGCGAACACGTAGAAACAACAGTGAAATGGTGTCTGATGGAGTGAATGTTGTATCGGGAAGTGGAAGAACGTTTTATCAAACTGTACTACTATAGAAAACCTCAGTATGCGAAAATTTGTACAACTTTTAGAAACCAGAAATATTAAGGTCATATAAGGATCTTTCAAATTGAGGAAAATGTATTATTCTCGGCAACAAAAAACGATAGCATTTAATTTTAAAATAAAATCACTCTCTACACTAGCGCTGCGGTCGCGTATGTGTTGTCTCTGTGTGTCCGAACTTTATTGTTTTGTTTTTATGTATTTATCTATATTTTCACTGCATTTATTCACTGCATTTGTACCGATAAACCGTAAGTTTTAAGTAATAAACTAATTGAATTGAAAAACTTATATCAAAGTGTTAATTTAGGTACAGGTAAACAGATCAAGAATTCTGAACACAGATTGACCAGGCTATGAATAGACCCCCTATAGGGCTAATTGTAAAAAGGAGAAACTGACCAGGTGTGCCGATGACCTACACACCTGAGCCCTATGACTCCTAATCAAGTGTATATCCATGGCCATCAGGTGAAGTTGATGGTGGTGGGAGTGGGGGGATCAGTACCCATGGCAACACGTTAGGGAGACAATTAAGTCAAGTACATGTATATGTCTGGCAAGTCTATATATAACAATCACTGGTACATATTACTGGTGTGTAAGCATTGCCGATTTGTTTAAAAGTCTGGTGTCGGATCAGAGGAAGCTCTGGCTGGGGAGGGATAAAAACTAAAAACAAGACATCAATAATTATATACTTAAGAAGACTTGTTTTGTGATCTAACCTTCAGTAGAGTGACAATCAGTTAACCTTTGCACCCTAGGAGAAGTGAGGAGTGCACGAGATTTAAGGTACTGAAGTAAACGTATAATTAGTGCACAACAGTTTTTTTAAACTTATTATCACAAAGGACATAACCCGGTAATACATTGTTTCAATATATATAGACTTCAACAGTGTAGAGTGAAGAATCTACTTTTGAAATTAATTTTGATGCTGTTTGCGATCATTTTAATCATTTACATGCTTCTATTACAACACATCAGTTTGTCTCAGAGGCCTAATAATGGCTGACTTAGGTGTACATGTACTTCATGTAAATATTTTTTCAGACAAAATATTAATATTTTAAATTTTTATTGAATGTTAATTTACCAAAGTTTCTTTTACATTGTTATTCTAAACTTAGAATTGTCTTTTACAGTACATGTCATCTATATGATATTATACATTGTATGTTCTGTCGACAGATCGTGAGACATGTACAGACTACATGTACATTACATTGAAGCCAAACATCTAGGAAAGGCCTCTTGCCTGTTTGTGTCTGGCACATGGTATACCTGGCCAGGTGACCTGTCCCCAATTAACCCCCGGGGTCCAATTATGGCCCATTCTCACTTAGCCAACGTACCGAAATTTACCTGTATTACCTGGCCAACATGTCAAATTGTACACCTGAGTGAGTTTAAACTATAGCAGTAGCATTTTCTTACTTTCATGAAAGAAAATATGAAAATGTCAAGTTGAATATGACTTATAAAATAATGATTCAAATGAATTTATGTAGGCTACTTATCATAACAAGTCTTAGATATTCACGGTAAAAACCGACATTTATTAAGTCTACATATACATTTTGTATCATGAAACCATCACCTCAAGAGTTTAAATTACAAATGTATGTTTTAATAATAGAAGTATTTACAAGTGTCTTTAATGACTGGTGTTTAAATCTGTGTATATGTGTGAGGGTGTGTATGTTATTTTTTTTTTTTTTTTTAAATAACACTTTTAGAAAAGACACCAAAGGAAATATTTTTGTGCATACCAATAATTATAAAATTCTATCAAACTAGCAGCGGATGTGTTTCTTAATGAAGTAATCAACGTTGCCACGACGAAAAGTTTTTGCTATTCCAACTTTGACGAGGTATTCGGTGAACTCCGCGATAGAGACTTTGATGATGATGTTAGTGTGATGATACAAAAAATATCTGTATAATATCAGTCCTGAAACTACTACTGTACTCGATTAAAATGATTCACCCTCTCTTTTACATTTTTTCAAAACTTTCCTTTTTGCCGGTAATTGCAACTTTTGTAAAGCAGCACGTTATATTCAAGACTGTGGTGAACTCCTATCCGAAATTGACAGAGTCTACGACTGGTGTAAAACGTGATATATACGTCTCTGATTTTATCAATTTGCTATCAATTCTGTGATTAGACCTTTGGGTTTTAAAATTGAAATAAATAATGAATAACTCCATAGATCACGATGACATTCTCATTAAAGTCGGAAGTTTAATGAAGCAGTCTATAGCCTTACCTGTAGGCCATAATTATCTCTTATTGTTCTACCTTTCACACCTAGTATCACTTGGTCCACAAAATACCTTACCTTTAGTTAACCCGTGTACAACATGCTGTGTTGTTTGTATCATTGCTGACAATTAAGTCTAACTACCCTAGTTTACCTGTGTGATACTGTCTGGACCATTTGTACCCTATACATATAGCCTGACCAGTGTATATCACATGTAACTGTTTTAAAGGTAAGACTATTTGACACGATCTTCGTCTTGGTTTCCATCGTAATGCGTCGACTACTACTAGGATCCGCCATTTATTATCACACTAAGATCGATAGACCATGTGAATTGGGCTGTTTTTTGTGAGAGTGTTATTTTTTCTATACAAAGATACAGAAATATGTATAAGCCGTATCTATTAATTCCTTAATTTATTAATTTAATTCCTTATAAAAATCATTTGCTGTCGCTACATTTCTTTTTTGACGTTCGGTAAGTATATTTAACTAAATTTCGTTTCGATAAAAAATACACTCCGCAAAATTTTCCACCGAACGGTTATGAGACGGTCTGCGAGTGAAAATAGGTAAACGCAAATGCTACGGTGAGTGGACGCAAACGGTACGGAAATACTACGGAAATGGTACGGTAATGCTACGTTAGTGCTACGGAAATGGTACGGAAATGGTACGGAAGTGCTACGGTAACGCTACGGAAATGGTACGGAAGTGCTAGGGAAACGCTACCCTTAAATCGGAACAGCGAACGTACACGGGTCTGTATTGCCACATGTAGAGTAACCGTCAATACTTCTATACCATCATACGGTGTCCGTCGATAGTGATATACTAAAAGACATTTCAACTGGATGTTGAATTTAATATCTATTTCCTTGGTTTGGTTTGGTTTATTTTGTTTAACGTTCTATTAACAGCTAAGGTCATTTAAGGACGGCCTCCCGTGCGTGCGACACGCATGTGTGTGGTGCGTGCGTATGTGTGTTTTGGGAGGCTGCGGTATGTTCGTGTTAAATCTCCTTGTGATAGGCCGGAACTTTTGCCGATTTAGAGTGCTACCTCACTGAAGCATACTGCCGAAGCCACCCAGCAGCACACCCCACCAGGTCACATTATACTGACAACGACTCAACTTTTTTTTACTTAATTTTCTAACCACAGAGCAAAACGTTTTAATAATAGTAGATGAAACGATGAATACCATAGAGATCAGTCCTCCGGCTTACAAATCGGATAATAATATAAAATCTGCATCAACACTGACATCGGTCATGACGCCATATAATTGTGCCTTAAGGTTTAACTGTTAACTGCTTAAAGCCTGGTTTACTTCACTATTACACAAATATATGAATAATTGCCAACATGAACAGGATATCATATGCGTTTAGATGGTAATATCCCTGCCATTCCGGACGAGGTTGGCGGGATATCCGGAATGATAGCTAGACACGTGCCTGCAAGCATTCTGTCTGCAGTTATCTGCTCAAAATACCTAAATTGTTTTCTGAAATCGATACTTATAGTTTTGAATGGAAATAAAAACGTGTAGACACAGTACAGTATCCTCTGCTCTGTGGTTGCTATAGTATTACCAATTTTCGAAAGATAAGTATTTCACAATTGCAATATATTCCATAATTATGTTTAATATAACATAATGTTTCTTATCATATTTAGTCATATTCGTATTCAAATTAACAAACAACCATACTTGTAAAAGGGACATAACTGGAGATCTCCTGTTTGAAAAGCCATATCAAAAAAGTGGGATGCACAACTACATGTTATACTGATCATGTATACCAAGTTTCGTTAAAATCGGAGAAGTACTTTAGAAGGAGTTGTCCGGACAAACCTCAACCAATGAGAAGCCTGCGGCCATTTTGAAAAATGGTTTTTCGAAAAACAAGAGGCCCAGGGGCCTTAACGGTCATCTGACTCTGAATTAAAGACCCTTATACTATTGTAGTATGCATATATAGTGGCACTGTGGGCCATGGTGGCCATCTTGGAATTTGGATCATTCCGAAAAATAACACTTGATCAAGACTATCTCAGACCGATCTGCAAAATAACAACACTTGGTCAGGATCATCTCAGAATCATTTCTGGTAAGTAAGAACTGAATTCCACTTATGGAATTTGAGAAGAAGTTTGAAATAGGTGTTGTTCAGGAAAGCCATGATTGCGCAATCATGTTACAAAATGGCCGCCGTGGCTGCCATGTCAAAGTTTTTACGAAGCCGAAAAATAACAACACTTTGTTGGCCCTCCGTCCTTAACATCCTCATCAATTTCCAGCTCAATGGCACAAGTGGAACTGGAGAAGAAGTTTAAAATGTGTTTTTCAAGATGGCTGCCATAGCGACCATCTTGGATTTCTGGCCGACCAGATAAATAACAACACTTAGTAAGGACCATCTCAGGATCATTTCCGGTAAATTAGAGCTGAATCCCATCGATCGAATTTGAGAAGAAGTTTGAAATAGGGTGTTGTTCAGAAAACCATGATTGCGCAATCATGTTACAAAAAGGCCGCCATTGCTGCCATGTCAAAGTTTTGACGAGGCCGAAAAAATAACAACACTATGTTAGCTCGCACTCCTTGACATCCCCACCTATTTCCAGCTCAATGGCACCAATGGAACTGGAGAAGAAGTTTAAAATGTGTTTTTCAAGATGGCGGATATGGCGGCCATCTTTGATTTCAGACCAATCAAAAAAATAACAACACTTGGTCAGGATCCTGTGAGGATCATTTCAGGCAAGTTTCAGCCCAACAGCACTGGTGGAACTTGAGACGAAGTTTAAAATGTGTTTTTCAATATGGCGGACATCTTGGATTTCGGATCGGCCCAAAAATAACAACACTTGGTCGGGATCATATCAGGATCATTTCAGCCATGGCAGCCATTTTGTAACATGATTGTGCAATCATGGTTTTCCTGAACTATGCATATTTCAAACTTCTCAAATTCCACCAGTGGGATTCAGCTCTAACTTACCAGAAATGATCCTTAGATGGTCCAGACCAAGTGTTGTTATTTATTGGGTCGGTCGGAAATCCAAGATGGCCACCATGGCCAACAGTGCCACTACCAGTATAAACTTGCTACAGAGATTACATACTACAATAGTATAAGGGTTTTAATTTAGAGTCAGATGACCGTTAAGGCCCCTGGGCCTCTTGTTATCAATCTTTCTTTGAGGTTCAAAGTAATAGATCCAGGTTTCATCAACTGTTACAATATTGGAAATCTTGCGGGCATCATATTTTCTTTTTTTAAAGGAGTTCTTTTGTCATTTTGACTCTATTGTCCTTTTGCTGTTGTGTCAATAAAAAGGGGCCCTCGCGCACTGCCGGTAGGGCGAAAGAATTGTACCTGCTGCCCCGCATTGCATGGCCGAGACATACCAGAGTCTTTAAAAATGGTAGTTGCTACTCCTGCTTAGCGCTCAGCATATTTGGAGTGGGAGGACAGGTTCGCCCGTTGTCAGTATAATGTGACCGGGTGGGGTGTGCTG
Organism: Pecten maximus; assembly: GCF_902652985.1. Taxonomy (NCBI): domain Eukaryota; kingdom Metazoa; phylum Mollusca; class Bivalvia; order Pectinida; family Pectinidae; genus Pecten; species Pecten maximus. The sequence goes on from NC_047018.1 coordinate 31,394,006, forward strand.
CTGGGTGTCTTCGGCAGTATGCTCCAGTGATGTACAACTATAAATCGGCAAAAGTTCCGGCCTATCACAAAGAGACTTAACATAACATACCGCAGCCTCCCAAAACACACATACGCACTCCCCACACGCATGCATGCCGCACCAACGGGAGGCCGTCCTTAAATGACCTTAGCTGTTAATAGGACGTTAAACAAAATAAACCAAACCAAATCAAACCAAACTATTCAGCGAATTAATTAAGGATTATAGACTGGTCTTATTTTTGTTTCAAACGTAAAGCAGATGATAACTATGATACCAACAAATGTTATTCCGTAGTTAGTAAGTACGAATCCATAAACCAACATACATAATGTACGTAACCAAAATATGATTATTATTGATCGTAAGTAATATACGGAAAGATTATCTGTAATATAGTTCACACTAAATGAAATTTAGATATATATTCTTTTTAATAGAAGATGTTTCACACAGACATGGGCTCGTAACGACGACGCATTGAAAGAATTTATTATATAACACAGTATCAACTGGTATGATACTGATAGTTATTTCATACATGGCGACTTTTATTCAAACACATCTTTTATTTTGTTTTTTAACTTCCGTAACCTAAATACATTGATACAATGCTGTACACGCAAATTACATAAAAGATATTTACGAGAGTTACTCCGAGATTATTAGATTATTTACAATTAAAATTATCACTGTTACGTTCTGCTAGTAGAATGTCCTCATTAACTTAAAGTATATGACACCTACATTTTCTTCTACACTAACGACAAGGGAATTTAAACTGACATGTATGTTTCTGCATTACAACTTTTGTAAACCCAATATGGTTATATAACATTTGAAATATAATTTTTTTGTGATATGGGTATACTTATCAAGGAAAGCATCGTAGATTTACTTCATTGTGAATTTTTCCAATGTCAACTTCGACTGCTAAACGTACAATAACATTTCGAAAAGGACACGTTCAACAAATGAAACGTCTATTTGTATTTGTTCTAACAGACCGGATCAAATGCATTGTATTAACATACACATGAACTATATAAAGGCGTGCTGCGATTGGTACGAACTTTGAAAATATATTCAAACAGAGACCCCTAGGTATATGGTTCAAAGCACGAATCATTCTATCGCCAGCAAAAAGAAAAGGAAGAAACTCTTATATATCGCAAGGACATCCTGCCTTCGACCGTGAAGGCACGGTAAAGTAAGCATACCCCAAACAAATGAGCGAACAACGCTATCTAGCAGTCCTCGGCGGATTGCGCTGTTACATGGACATACACGGCATCCGGCGGGCCACGATATCTAGCGTTCCTCGACGGGCCGCGCTGTTGCGTGGACACCAACGGTATCTGCCGATCCATCACGAATCGCGGTATCACGTGGACACTTTGCCCACGCATGTCCACTAGTGGACATTGCGTGGGCAGTCCACCGTGGGTGCGTAGAAAACGCAAAGTCCACGTAAGTTGTAGTGTACATACCTAAACTTTAGTCTTTTGGTCATAAGTTCAGAAAAAAGATTTTGGCATATTTAACCCCCGCGACCATGAATGAAGGTCCAAGTCATACATTTGAACAATCTTAATACCCGTTTACCCCGGAATGTTACAAACGCAATAACAGGTCTCTTGGCCTCCTGGTTATCAAGAGGTAGTTTTAAGATTTTGTCATATTTAACCCGTGACCTTGAACAAAGGTCAAGGTCATCCATTTTATCAAACTTTGTAGCCCTTAATCCAAGCATGCTCAAAATATACATACGCACTTACAAAACGCATGCATTTCGCACCCACGGGAGGCCGTCCTTAACAAGAGGGCCGTGGGCCTTAACGGTCACCTGAGTTTTTATATAGTTTAACACATTTGCCCCCCTGTGACCTTGAACGAAGGTCAAGGTCGTCCATTTGATCAAACTTGGTATCCTTTCATCCTAGCATGCTACAGACCTCATATTGGGTCTCTGCGCCTTTTGGTTATCAAGAAGCCATTTAAAGATTACGAAGGTCAAGGTCAGCTATTTGAGCAAACTTGGTAGCCCAGCATGATACAGACATAATATTGGGTTCCTGGGCCTTTTGGTTATCAAGGAGAAGTCGTTCAAAGATTTTAGCAGATTTGACCCCGTGACCTTGAATGAAGTTCAAGGTCATCCATTTGAACAGACTTGGTAGCCCTTCGGCCCTGCATACTACAGGCCCAATATTGGGTCTCTGGGCCTTTTGGTTATCAAGAAGAAGCCGTTCAAAGATTTTAGCATATTTGACCCCTGTGACCTTGAATGTAGGTCAAGGTCATACATTTAAACCAACTTGGTAGCCCTTCATCCAAGCATGCTACAGGCCCAATATTAGGTGTCTGGGCCTTTTGGTTATCAAGAAGAAGTCGTTCAAAGATTTTAGCATATTTGACCCCTGTGACCTTGAATGTAGGTCAAGGTCATACATTTCAACCAACTTGGTAGCCCTTCATCCAAGCATGCTACAGGCCCAATATTAGGTGTCTGGGCCTTTTGGTTATCAAGAAGAAGTCGTTCAAAGATTTTAGCATATTTGACACCTGTGACCTTGAATGTAGGTCAAGGTCATACATTTCAACCAACTCGGTAGCCCTTCATCCAAGCATGCTGCAGGCCCAATATTAGGTGTCTGGGCCTTTTGGTTATCAAGAAGAGGTCATTCAAAATTTTAGTATATTTGACCCCTGTGACCTTGAATGTAGGTGAAGGTCATCCATTTGAACAAACTTGGTAGCCCTTCATGCCAGCATGCTACAGACCCAATACAACCTATCAAGTGTTCTAAACTAGTTTTTTTTATGTTTGGAAATACCAAGCCTTTAGGTCATTTATGCTAAGTAGTGAAAAGCCCGTCAAATTGTTAACCAACAATTTCTAGTTAAATTAGTATTTATATAATAATCCGAATTTTTATGTTAATGACCGTAGCGACTAAACAACAACTGTTCTCAATATGTATTGGAAAAACTAGATGATCTGACCACACGGCAACATTTTACGATGTTTACTTGCCGAAATATACGCAATTTAATTCAAATCCAAACCGCCTGGCATCTTCAGGTCGCCATCTTTATTCAAATCAAAACATCTGTGCGTTTGAAAGAGTCAGTACTGCAAAGCTTCTAAACGATCTTGTGATAAAAAATTTGAGATTATAATAGAAACGAAATATGAATTCTAAAATAATTTGATTTCAAATATTTATGCTTTAGGTTAGCGAATCGTAGCAATCATTTACGATGGAACTTTAATGTTGCTCTCAATAGTGATCACAATATTTATATTTAGACATTTTTTTATTTCTTTCACTTCATTTCATTTTAAGCGTTAATTTAGATTTCCCAATAAATTCGCGGGAAATGAATTTGATGACGTAACCGGAAGCTCACATGCTATTAGAACGTGACCTGGAAAGCATGACGATAATAAAAACAGAAGATATTGAACATTACCGGATTATTTTCGCATTTATTGAGAACCCAATGTGCTAAAATACTACGGAAGGTAACACTGATTTTGTTCATGGCTGTCGTATCAAGTAAAACGAATACTTATTGGTAAAATAGCAGTATTTGCTTCACCTAGTTGGGCTAGACCTACTTTCGTTTTACAGTTTACAGATCTGGTCATATAAATAATTCATCCTCTGAACCTGTTTAGTCGATATAATTACTTATCCGTTGGATTTTTCTTTTAAGAATATTTGTACTTCTCATGTATTGTGCATCTTACAATTGACTTGTCTGCAGGTCTGATCTGACTACCCTCATACCCTAAGCTGACCCTGACCACAGGACCAAGTTACTATCGTATCCTTTTGCAAATACTTCATACTAAATGTGTGTGTATCCACGGCTGATTTGTCTGGAATACTACATCTTTCTGCTTTCTGGCAGAGACGTGTATATGATATCTCTGCTGCTGGGACATTGTCTCCATGTTTCTGTGACAAATAATCACATTTCTTTATTACAATACTGTGTTATATATCTCTTTGATCCCCTTGAACATAGACATATTTCCTTCATTTCCCAAATCTGTAGTTGAAATAATTGTAGAACATATGTGTTTGCAGTAAGAATTTTTTTTAAACATTCATATTAACATATTTCAATCCAAAAATACTTGACATGATACTGCAGTAGTTTTGGTCTGATTTCATTACACAGAATGTCAAATTTTATTAATCAATATATCTGGCAACCTCACCTAACAGGTCAAAGACCTTTGATGAGACTAGTTAATCAGTATTCAGATTTTCCTTTTGCCCCACCACCGGAAGTTAGACACTGACAAGCTCTCATACAGTTGTTGACTTTGATTTAGGAACACATTCTCAAATGACAGATGATCACATGCTAACTTAAGGGTTGGATTTTCACTAACTTGGAGAGTTGTGCCCCTTTGTTTTCTTTCCTATACATCTTATTCTAGCTGTTTGCCATTATAAAAATATAGCATTTTAATGAGGTCGTATCGACCAAATTTTAAATGCTATAATTGAATTATTATTTTTCTTGATTTTGTGAAAAAACTTAAACGTTAGTTCAAAGTAATTGTCATTTGGTTTCTAGATATCAATTCCAAAAAGATAAATGAAAAGTCCAATATGAATTAGACAACAATATTCAATATGAATTAATTGCCGCTTCTATAGGCTAACAATGTTTATTTCTTAAAAGTTTCCCTTTCCTGTCACGCATCTCAAGATAAAAAGTTGACAGTGCGTCATCCAATTATACAGGAGAATATACCTCGAAGTTTTCCTACATGCTCCTGGCTGTAAGGTATTGTCGAAAAAGCTTCACAGCTGTATTGGTAGCTCGCTTCGTGTTAACAGCGTCGGCATTTTCAAGAATATTGTTGATATCGTCTTCAGAGAGATTGGGTAAAAGGTTGTTGTCTGCCATCTTTGATTGTTTACACTCTATTCAGGTTGCTCAAACGCTTGTATCAATAACGTACGTACAAAATGCTAAGCGCTCGTGTCATCTAGATGCATTCTAAAAATGACCGTGCAATATCGTTTTTTTATAAACATTTTCCGGAGACAGCGGTCAATATAGCTTTTTATAGGTGGTCGCGTGACCTCTTTTCAGCCAATCAAAAGTGGCAAAACATCAAGAAAAATAATAATCATATTTGTTTCCAATTGTTCTATACCCCATTATATACATCCGATGATATTTGAAAGTGGACGAAAAGTGGAATAAGTTATTTTCTCCAATTCATCCAGTTTGCAGTTCTAGAAATCCTGAATTTACAAAAGAGCGGAAACTTTACAAATCCATTTTAGTTTCCATGTAGGTAAAATTTTAACATTTTATTGTTATGGTTCTTTTACTTTCCATTATTCCAAGTCTTCTTGTGATAGGCCGAAACTTTTGCCGATTTATAGTGCTACCTCACTGAAACATACTGCCGAAGACACCCAGCAGCACACCCCACCCGGTCACATTATACTGACAAAGGGCGAACCAGTCGTCCCACTCCAAATATGCTGAGCGCTAGGCAGGAGTAGCAACTACCATTTTCAAAGACTGTGGTATGTCTCAGCTAGGGGACAGATTCCAGAGCCTTCCCCACAGCGGCGAACGCTCAACTAAAGGCCAAAAGTGAGGCATTGTCAAGGGAGACATTAGGAAGAAGAAAGTTGTTAAGAAAGAAGGGAAAAGATAAGATCCCAAATTTAGTCGCCTCTTACGATCATGCAATGGGGAGGGTGGTAAGAGTAAGAAAAGAGGTCCTAAGATTGAACCTTGAGGTACACCTGCTTTGATATTTGGAGTTTCCGAAGAAAGACCAATTTCTTGCAACCCTTTGACTTCTTCCAGGTAAATAATGTTCGCACCAAGTTAGTAATTTCCCAGATATTGGCTTGTCAATCCGTCTGTCTGTAGGCGACCTTTGTCCGGCTTGCATTCGCCCTGTTTTCACAAGATCTTTCAGAAATTTTGTGACAATGACCGGTACAACACGGAGTTATTTCCCCCTAAAGTAATTTTACAATATGCCCCCATTTAAGAGTTATGTCCCTTTTTTGTAAAACATCAACACAATTTTGTCCAGTCTAAGGACCATATATAATAGCTTGTATGTGCTATTGGTAGCACTACGTTTACAAATTTATTTAAATCCAAACGTGTACATCCGCAAGCCAAAAATGGAAAATAAAATGTTTGGTTTTAGGAAAATGCTACAATATCAATTTTTTTTGAGAAAAATAAATATAAACGTATTTTTATAAATAACTAGAAATTGTTTCAGAACAATTTGACGGGCTTTTCACTATTTAGCATAAATGACCTAAAGGCTTGGTATTTCCAAACATAAAAAAAAACTATTTTAGAACACTTGATAGGTCATCCACATTCTAGTTTTGATTAATCTGGCATCTGAGATATTACATTTCAACAAAGGAGTGGACGAAGGGAAATAACTCGTACAGCCTTGTACGAGTTATCTCCCCTCGTACAACTAACGTTATATCTCAGATGCCGTTATATATCAGATGCCAAATTAATTCAAAATGGCGTTCCGCGTTAATGGTAAACGTTACCGAAACACCAAAAAAAAATGAAGATTTTCTAAAAATAGACTTATTTGACCCCATAGCGAACGCTTTTATTTGACCTCTGACCCTAAAACTTTAAGTGAGTAAAAGCTAGAGCCAGCCTTTAACTACAAATAACATAATTACCCAACCCCTGTAAAATGAATACTTTTTTAATTATGGGTATTTTAAGCTTTTTAATATATGACGTCATGGCGGCCATCTTGGATTTCAAATCAACTTAAAAAATAACATAACTTGACCAGGACAATCCAAGGATTATTCCAGCTAAGATTGAGCTGAATGCCACTGGTGGAACTTGAGAAGAAGATTAAAATGTAAAACTATTTTTAATATAGAATATATAGTGGAAATTCAAAATGGCGTATACCGGAAACAGTATGTGTCACAGAAAAACTGAAAACGTCAAATTTATCAGAATGACATTCTACATCATACTAAGACCTTTTTTTGAAAAAGATTGAAAAATGAAGATTTTCTAAAAATAGACTAATTTGACCCATAGCGAACTCTTTTATTTGACCTCTGACTCTAAAACTTTTGGTGAGTAAAAGCTAGAACCAGGCATTAACTACAAATAACATAAGTACATGACCCCTGTAAAATAAACACTTTTTGAATTATGGGCATTTTAAGCTTTTTAATACATGACGTCATGGCGGCCATCTTGGATTTCAAATCAACTTAAAAAATAACATAACTTGGCCAGGACAATTCAAGGATTATTTAAGCTAAGATTGAGCTGAATGCCACTTGTGGAACTTGAGAAGAAGTTTGAAATGTAACACATTGAGAAGTAATCGTTTAAAGATTTTAGACTATTTGAGTCCTTGTAACGTTGAATGAAGGTCAAGGTCATTCATTAGAACAAACTTGGTAGCCCTTCCCCCAAGCATGTTACAGGCCAAATATCAAGTCCCATGGCCTCTTGGTTATTGAGAAGAAATCGTTCAAAGATTTTAGACTATTTTAACGCCTTGTGACCTTGAATGAAAGTCAAGGTCATTCATAAAACAAAGTTGGTAGTACTTCACCCAAGCATGCTACAGACCCAATAACAACTCTCTGGAACTCTTGGTGGTTATAGAGAAGAAATCGTTTAAAGATTTTTGACTATTTGATTCCTTGTGACCTTGAATGTAGGTCAAGGTCAGTCATTAGAACAAACTTGGTAGACCTTCACCCAATTATGTTACAGGCCAAATATAAAGTCCCTGGGTCTCTTGGTTTTTGAGAAGATGTCGTTTAAAGATTTATTAATGATTGCGCAATCATACAAATTTTCAAAATGACGTACTACCTGAACCGGAAGTGCTAATGAAAAACCGATGATACCAAAATCATCAGAATGACATACTGCATCGATCAATATAAAAAAGAATATAAAATAAAAAAGTTGAAAATTTGGTGACCTTTGTTCCAATAGCGAGCTTTTTTATTTGACCTCTGACCTTAAACTTGTAATTATATAAAAGTTAGCCCCAAGGTTAATGTAACATAATATCAAAACATGATTCTTGTATCTTGAATACTTTTTGAGTTATGGCCATTTTAAACATTTTAGGTATGACGTCATGGCGGCCATATTGGATGTTTGACATACTTTATATGGTTGCTGTCACACCTTTGACTCATGCCATATAAAATAGTCAAAAGTAAATTTAAATATCTCCTACCATTTTTGAGGAATTTTGCCAACAAATAAAATGTAGAAGAAGAATAATAATAAACATAACAAAAACAATACGTCTTTTCACATTTGGTGAAAAGCCCTAATAATTAAATAAGTATTTATATAATAATCCAAATTTTTATGTTAATAATCGTAGCGACTAAACAACAACTGTTCTGAATACGTATTGAAAAAACTAGATGATCTGACCACACGGGAAAATTGTACGATGCTTACTTGCCGAAATATACGCAATTTAATTCCAATCCAAGCCGCCTGACAGCTTCAGGTCGCCATCTTTGTTCAAATCAAAGCATCTGTGCGTTTTAAACAGTTAGTACTGCAAAGCTTCTAAATGATATTGTGATCATAAATTTTGGGATTATCAAAGAAACAAAAAGTAAATTTTGAATCATTTCAATTTTGATTGGTTAAGATTTAGGTGAGCAAATTGAAATAATTATTTACAAAGGGAATTTAATTTTCTACTCAAAACTGATAACTTTTCTTTTATTTAGATAATCTTTATTTCTTTCATTTCATTTCATTTTAAAAGGAAAATTAGATTCCCAGATATATTCGCGGGAAATGAATTTGATGACGTAACCGGAAGCGCATGCTTTCAGAACGTGACCCGGAAGATATGTTCACCTGTAAACGACAGAAACTTGACGATAATAAAAATAGAAGATTATCGAATATGACTGGATTTTTTCGGTATTTGTTGAGACACCAATGTGCTAGAATACAACGAAAGGTAACACTTATTTAATTCATAGCTAGACTCTATCGTATCAAATAAAACGAACAGTCATTGCGAAATAGCAGTGTCCGCTTGCTGAGCTAGACCTACTTTCGTTTTACAGTTTACGCACACAGTCATTTAAAAATACTTCATCTTCACAACCATTGTCTATATAAATGCTTGTCCGCGACATTGTTCTATGTAGGAATATTTGTAGTTCTGTACAGTACAGTGTAATTACTTTTTTTTTAATTGACTGGTCTGGTAATTAACTACTCCGACCACAGGGCCACGTAACTACATTCACGTTTTGAACACTTGTCTATTTAGTGTTTACCATACGACTCATAATCTGGCTGCCGCAGGTTATGAGTTATTATAGGTTAAAGAGACATATCAAGTGTGTCTCAGGCTAATCATGATTGATAGGGTAAACATTGAGATATATATCAAAATGCTTCAGGTGTTTACAAAACGAAAAGATTGTGACGAGGCCCTGTGCCCCGACTGACATTGCTTAAGGCATTAAGCACAGGGGTTGGTGTTGATAACACATAGCTCTATTGGGAAAAGTTATTTTGTATTACAAGATCAATTAAATTTATTTCAATGCCTCCACTGTAAGTACGGATTGAAGTTGGGACCTCAGGAAAATTACTGTTACAGGCTAGCAGAAGGAGAAAATGTAGCAGCCAGATTAGGGTTCGAACCCGGGACCCTCCGAACTTAAGACGGACACTCTACCACTGAGTCAAAATAAATGTCTGGTTATTAATACATGTTTTTGGGAGTCTGCAGTGTTCATGTTTGTCTCCTTTTGGTAGTGTGGAACTGTGGATCTGATGCCAACTTTAAGGTTAACTCACTAAAGCGAACCTAAATTGCTGAAGACACCCAGCAAAAGAAAAGAAAAGACACATTACAGTTTATTATCGAACCTCTGTATCTAACCGTCTTTTCTAACCAAAAGGTTGATTATTTTGTATTCAACCATGGCAGATTAAGCCTTGCATTTAATTCCCCTCATCCGCCACATAATAGTGTAACTTTTTACTATAAAAAACTTTGAAACTTATGATTGTTTCAGCACTGGCCACCTAGTCTTTTCCTTTGTTGCCATTTACATTAAGAATATAGTCAATTTAATCTTTCCCAATTGATATAAATACAGAAAATTTTCCCCGAATAATTTCAGCAAAAAATCTGACATGTTGCACAAATCACCTCAGTACTGTGTGCTGTCATTACTATTTACACTTCCAGGGACTTGCCATGAATTTGAACCCATGGTCTACCCATATGTAATACACAATTTCATTAGATACTCTTAAAAAAGACACACACTAATTGGAAAGCTTGTTTGTTTCTATGAACAGGTAAATGGAAAAGAGGGTACCCAGTTAATGGTGGATAGGATTTTTTTTTTTAAATCTCGCAAAAACAATTCAGCACAGGAAAATTTGAAATAGCGAAACAATTCAACACAGGAAAATCTGAAATAGAACAATGTAACAGTTCATTGAACTGTTTAAGCAACAGATATAACCAATGGATGGAAAACCTGGAGATATCTATATTTTAAGTGTAATTGATCTACATATACATAAATTTGTATTATTGACAGTTAAACAGAAATCAACTACACAAAGGTAACAAATATTTGCAATTTAGCAAAAAAAAAACTGATTTGGGGGAAATCTTTTTAAGGTTATGATGGGTTAGTAGAAACAAAGCTTTTATTCTATTCGGCCTATCAAGTCTAAGTCATGAAAATATGGTTTTAGAAATAAAACTTTGGTTATTGAAGATGAGGTGTTACATACTGGACACAACAGGGAATGACAACAGTAAAAGCAGAAGAAAGCATATGTATGTATGGAATGTTTTTCTCTGTCAATTCTGACAGACTGTAAATTTAACACATTATGAAGATGTAAAATTAAGATCATTTTACACAAATCACCAGATTGTATTGTCTACATTTTTTAATTTAGTTCATCTTTATTTCCACACTATTCTCTGTGGAATTTTTTTTTCTTTGTTATAAATCCTCACTACAACTATTAAAGTCAAATATGTATATATATATACATTGTATGTAAAAGGATATGATTCTTGACAACTTGACTACAGAGCAGGAATTAAGCTTTCAACATCCAATGCACTCCACATCATATTGTGTGTTGACATTTTTCTGTGACAATTATGATTCATACACCTATTTTTTTAGAATACTGTGTTATATCTCTTGGATCATCTCAAACATAAGCATTTCCTTCAATTCTGAAATCTGTAATGAAAATAATTACAGAAAATATATAAGTTTGTTTTAATAATACGAAAACAATTTTGTTAAACATTGGTGGATCCATCCAAAAACACTGCAATACTTTTTTATCAGATTTTCTTATTCGATCTGGCAATCTCACCTTCTAACACGTCAAAGACCCTTGATGAGAATGAGTAGCCAGAGTTTCCTCTGGCCCAAACACCGGAAGTTAGACACATACAAGCTCTCTTGACTTTGGTTTAGGAACACATTCTCAAAAGACAATCATCACATATTAAATTCAGGGCTGGATTTCCACTAACTTGAAGAGTTGTGTCCCTTTATTTTCTTTCCTATATATGTCTTATAGGGTTCTAGCTATTCTAGCAGTTTATAGTTCATTTTTTCCCCATTGTTTTGCACTTCATAATTAATATACATCTGATGATGCATATGCATCTGGAAGTGTTTATTTTGTTTAGTGTCATTGACTTCATTTCTCAAATTTATCAAGTTCAAGAAGTCTTAAACTTACAGAAGATTCAAAACTTTACAAAGTCATTTCTGTTTCCATGATTTAATTATGGTTGTTTTACTTTCCATTATGGGGAAAGGGGACTTATTCATATCAATCAGATATAACTTTTATATAGTAAGGTTCCCACTTTCTTATTTGTATATTTCTGATTTTTTTTTTTTCATAATATCTCTTTAGTTAAAGTCCCTCAAAAGGTTCTTTATATTTCTTTCTGTTAAATATGTTCTTCTCATTTCTATATCTTCCCAGTTTCCTTTGGGTAAAATATGGTCATATTTAGGTGGATTTTGAGAATTGGTTGTTTGCAGAATTCCTTTTTGTTTTGCAATACATCAATATTTTGCATGGCTTTAATAAATATGGACATGCTCTGTCACTTCCTTTTATGTTGAATGTTTGAGTTTCTTTAAAAATTCCCATACTGATGGTGTTGGACATCTTGAATTTGCTGATTTGTCAGATCACAATGTTTTCAAACTTGTTCTGGAGCATTACTTATTATAGTGCACAGGGGCCAAACATGCAAACATTTGAAAATCTTCTACTCAATAACCCAGAGGCCAAGTGACCTGATATGGGGCCTGTAGTATGCTGTGGTAAAGTGATGAAAAGTTTGTTAAAATGAATGACCTTGACATACAATCACAGTCACAGGAGTCAAATATGCTAAAATATTGAAACACTTTTTTCTCAAATAGGCAAGAGGTCCAGAGAAGCAGGTCATTGATACAGGTCCATAGGGCATCTTGTTTGGTTGCTGCACAATAAGTTAATTACTCTTTCAGGTCTGCAGGTCAATGTTACTATTTCTGTAAATTGAAAATCAGTTGAAGTACAATATATTATGAATTCAGCTGAGCTGATTATGCTTATTAGAAGTTAAAAGTATCAAGTTCTACCTTGTGCCTGCTTTTAAGGATAACTTATAAGGGCCCGATGGTCAAGATCACTGCTACTAAAGAAAGTATTTCCTTAGAATACTACATGTAGCTTCAAGCTTGAAAGTTAAAGGTCAAGGATAATGTTACTATAAATAGAAAAAAAAATCAAAAAAATCATGTACATCACTTTTTTGTTGGATTCTATGCACTCTGACTTTGTCGGGTGCTTTATCGCAGAAATACTTTATTTTCCCCGATTACACAGATTGTTTTATTCTTCAATGAACACAGGTGATATATACAGTAGTTTTTTTTTAAATATATAAATACTTATTACCGGTTAGCTTGTAATAATAATAATAAACATAACAGAAACAATAGGTATTTTCACCACTTAGGTGAAAAGCCCTAATAACGTAAAATATCATATATATGCAAAGCAAGAAATTACAATTTTGAAAACATATGACAGGAGATAAAAATGTGATAGATTTTGAGTAAAAGCATGCTCTTTTTACATGAAGCGAACTTTTCTACTGGTCAAAAATACAGCTTCGTAATGCAGTCCATTCGTAAGTATGTCCTAAAAAATCTTTCAAACACTAGAAAATAAATTGTAAAAAAATAGTAATAAGCAAAGCAAATAAAATTGATCGGAAATATTGCTACGCAATTTTTAAAGAAAAATGTTTTGCATTGAAAAATTGCGAAGTGAATAAAATGTTTATTTTTGGTGTCATTAGCGCACAGGGACTGCAAACTACACTATTAACGAACTAAAGTGATATTTCCACTTTCAAAATTGACGACATGTTCCTTGACAACCATGAATATTAAATGTTCTTACAACTGCGTGATCAATTTTCTGGCAAGAACGATACATGATAGATTGTGTTGCTTTACACATTAATGCAGGGAGGATGTAAGAATTGTACCTGCTGCCCCCATTGCATGATCGTAAGAGGCGACTAAATTTGGGATCTTTTCTCTTCTTTCTTAACAACTTTCTTCTTCCTAACGTCTCCCTTGACACTTGTCAGTATAATGTGACCGGGTGGGGTGTGGTGCTGGGTGTCTTCGGCATTATGCTTCAGTGAGGTAGCACTATAAATCGGCAAAAGTCCCGGCCTACAACAAGGAGACTTCACACAAACATACCGCAGTCTCCCAAAACACACATACGCACGCACCACACACATGCGTGTCGCACGCACGGGAGGCCGTCCTTAAATGACCTTAGCTGTTAATAGGACGTTAAACAAAATAAACCAAACCAAACCAAACTGACGGTATCTTTCTGAAATTTCATATGTAGGTTTCCCTGGTCCTTCGTTATGCATATTTCATGTTTGGACCAATCGGAAACAACATGACCGACAGGAACCCATCTTGGATTTTGACAATTGAAGTTTGTTATCGCTATTTCTCAGAAAGAACTGAAGGGATCTTTCTGAAATTTCATATGTATGTTGCCCTTAGTCATTAGTTATGCATATTGCATTTTGGGACCAATCTGAAACACTATGGTCGACAGGCAGCCATCTTGGATTTTGATAATTGAAGTTTGTTATCGCCATTACAGAAGGTACTGAAGGGATCTTTCTCAAATTTCATATGTAGGTTTTGGTCCGTCGTATTGCATTTTGGGAGCCATTATCGCTAAATCTCAAATTTCATATATAAGTTTGCCTTGTTTGAAAAGTACTGGAGGGATGATTCTCAATTTACACAGATTAGTAAGAGGAAGGGGAAAATAGAGAGAAGATCAATCGGACATGGAACCTATAAAGATCATTCAATGGTGCGCGCCAAGATCCTTCCGGGATCTCTTGTTAAATATGCCAATTTTTATGCAGTCTATATGGTATACTATAGGTTCTCTTGTGCAATATGATAATTCTGAACTCCAACGGTCCTTAAAGTTGCAGTTACCTCTAAACAGACATTTGGCATATACTTTCGTGCAATAAAGTATAAACATGTACAACACTAGCAATCATATACTTAAAAAGCTGAATAACGTCATCCATTTTCAGAGAAAGGCTTATTTTCAAGTATTCTTGTAAGAAAATACTTTAGGCTTATCTTCAAGATATTTTTTTTTGACTTTGTCAGACTTTGTTTTTGAATTTAAGGGTATGATTTCATTTGATTGCTTGCCATTTGTTGACGCTAGTGATATGTTAAGTGTTGAGCGGCCTTTAAGATTATAATCAATAAACCCTATGCCAGATATACCTCATAGAATTGTACCTGCTGCCCCCATTGCATGATCGTAAGTGGCGACTAAATTTGGGATCTTATCTTTTCTCTTCTTTCTTAACAGCTTTCTTCTTCCTAATTTCTCCCTTGACACTGCCTCACTTTTGGCCTTTAGTTGAGCGTTCGCCCCTGTGAGGAAGGCTTTGGATACTGTCCCATTGCCGAGACATACCAGTCTTTAAAAAAGGTAGTTGCTACTCCTGCTTAGCGCTCAGCATATAAGGAGTGGGACGACTGGTTCGCCCGTTTTCAGTATGTGACCGGGTGGGGTGTCCTGCTGGGTGTCTTCGGCAGTATGCTTCAGTGAGGTAGCACTATAAATCACACGCATGCATGTCGCACGCACGGGAGGCCGTCCTTAAATGACCTTAGCTGTTAATAGGACGTTAAACCAATAAAACCAAACCAAACCTAATACTCAACATTAGGGTCCGGAACGCCTAGCTCGCTGGTGGCAGTATAGTTTGACCGGAAATGTCATATAGGTTTTTCTGAAATGAGGTTACCAAATGGTATATTATGTGAAAATATGAAAATTTAACATTGAAGAACTATATACTATGATATACACACTGTACCATCAAAATATATAATATAACGAATATTGCAATTTTTGATATGCATTAAACATAAATCTAACTTGTATATATCATTGACTAAATGTGAATATTTGTGCTTGCAGGTGATGTGTAAACTGTATTACTTCGTCTGGAACATGTGTTACACAGCGTCCATAATTATACTTACGGCGATCGCGGCAGAACGTTACATAGCAATTCGCTATCCACTTAGAGCACGACGATTTTTTACGTTGCGCAGACTTATTATTGCGCAGACCTTAATCTGGACTATAGCAGGCCTGTATAACGTGCCCTATCTATTCGTGTTTGATATTGTTGGTGGCAGCTATTGCTTTTACGACTACACAATAATTGATATGAAGGCATTAACAACCGTCAATTTCATCGTCTGGTACGCCGCTCCTCTAATTGCCATGACGTACATTTATTCCAAGATAGGAACCGTTCTTTGGGTTGTTGGCTCCTCAAATAAGGCGCCTGTTTTAGATAGGAGGGCGGCCGATCCACAAGAAAATTCCCAATCCCATTACACTAGCAGTTCCAGTGGCTCTGACGGCATTGTACAACGGTTCACATTTAAATTACACCATTATACACCAAAGAACAGGATGTTAGTTCACTGTGATTGTGCTAGGTTATCACATGAGAGTTGCAGGAGCTGTCTTGATACTGAAAACGTTGACGGGAAATCGTTCAGCTGTCGACGAAAGGAAAACTCTGAGACTTGTTTCTGTATCGATCGGCATTGTCGTAATGAAAATTCCTCATGCTCAGAAAAGCTTGAAGGTAACGGTGATTGTTCATCGTCCGCCTCGCATCAATATTTGGATATAGAACTGGAATATAATGCATGCGGTTCAAAGTTTAAAGGGTTTTCGGTTCGGAATAAACAGAATTCCAGGGAAAGTTTGTCATTCCGCTCACGTAGTCATGTTCTGTCGACTCCAACACGCATGAACTCCACACGAGCCCTGAAGAACAGACGGAAGGTCATTCGTCTCCTGGTCACAATAGTGATTTCGTTCGCTGTGTGTGTTCTTCCACACCATGTCCGTCTACTACTTAAATACTGGCAAATAAGGATTCCTGGTAACGGGAGTATTCTTTCGCTCGTGTCATTTCTGATCCTTTATCTGAACAGTGCATTAAACCCTATACTCTACGCATTGTTTTCAAGAAATTTTAGAAAAAGTTTCAAAGAAATTGTTCCTTGCAAGAAACGTTTTTCATCTAGGGGCCTTCATCAAGACACGAAATTTGGCAGTTTCTGATCTCAGTATAATGTTAAATGTTATGTACAAAAATGTATATACAAATCAAATTTCATGAGCCAATATCATTATATCACGGTTTATTCAAATCGTCCTTTGTCAAAGGTCTCTGTTCGTCCTTAACAATTATTATTCTCGTTTTTCTTCCATAGTGCATGCATGACTCTTTCAAAGTGCAGATATTATACATTGTTCCGAGTCGAAACATATTCCGATAAAGTTTTGAGACCGACCAGAAAAGAAAAGTCGTAAAACAGGCAAATTAGATTTTAAAAGATGAAGTTTGGTTTCACCATTTCGATGAATACCTTTTTAAAACTTGACGGTATAGTGTTCTCTGTCAATCCGGCATAAACGTTTGTGTAGAGATTTCCTAAATTTTCGACCAATATCTTTGAAACTTGGTCTAATTATAATCTAGCTGTTTATACGTATTACAAAACAAAACTATTTTTCAAATTTACCGCCTTTTTAAGTTAGTATTTGATTTCCCCCCGGAGAATTTTAAACAAATTTCTTGGTAAGGCCTATAATGATGGTTTATATGTGTTGTACTTATGTTTCTCTTTCTTATATGATTTCCCTTGCGTTCCTAGTAAAATGTTCAGCCTGATAGAAAATGCAGTGGTTGATACTGTTTTTTTTAATTATTTAGTTGTTTTTGTTTTGGAAAGATTTTGTATGTTCAATTGTATTATTATTAGAGGTTACCTAATCAATTCAATATGATGGTTAGTTCCAAGATCCCTTTGGGTTCTCGCTTACTTAAACGTTTTGTTTTGTCAATGATCATATTTTGCTAGGAAATTTTTTTTAATTGCTCAACTATTTCTCTACGATGCCTTTCGCAATGATATATATCAAGGAAGTGCTAACAGAAATCAAGTCACCGAATTTATAAGTGGGTAGTAGCTGGTGCTGTAAGGGTCTAGCGGATTAATAACGTTATCTTAATATCCCCAAAGACGAAAACGCATAATTAACTTTCCGTTTCTGAAGGGACTCCCTACTTTAATCGCACCTTCTCTCTGTCAGCTATCAATTGTATATATTGGGTCTCCTTCCTGAGGTCATCAATATTTCCGAACCCAAAAGGCTGCAGCTTTACCCGCCCCGAAATTTATTAAATGACCTTGGGGCTCAGACACTGATCATAAAAATTAACTTCCTACCACAGCCGTAGTCAGTCATGTACACGAAACTATGAAAGCGAAAACAGTGGCGGGAATATAGATATAGAAAACCCGCATTTACAGAAATTGCCATTGTAAGTATTTGGGCATAAGGATACGATAATTCAGATGCATTTAATTCCTCTTTAAAATGTGGTCAATTGAGTTTTCATTACAACTCTGCGTAGGTGACGTTTCAAGACCCGTTAATTTACCATATTTGTTAGTAATGATGGTGCCTTCGGAACATCCATTATCTTAAAACTATGACAATGACCAGGGTTTTGAACCTCATACAACTGATATACTATCTTTGTACTGTTCATGGTACCCTATTGTAAATGAGAAATTGAAATAAAACGTTGTTTGAACTAAAGTGTTAAATAGTAATTGAACATATCAGTAAAGGGCCTGTTTCCAAAATGGCCCCTTCTCTGATTCCAATTTCCTGTTGGTGGTGCATTGCCCATGCCGTTGTGGTCACAAATATATAAAGTATAAAGATTTAGGTCACTTGGTTTGTTTTTTATGGCTCCTCAAAGTTGTACCTTTCAGAAGCTGTCTAAGTGTTGATTATATGTGCATGTTATGTAAAATATTAATGAAAATCTAATCAAATGATGGTCACCGTAAAGAATACATTCATGGCATGATGGTGACAAAAAATCATGTTTCCATCGCGCCATTTGGCTGATTTATGGAAGAAACAATCTCAAAAATGCCATTTTCGATGATAACATTTTAGACACAAAAACCTTTGTAGAAATAATAGACTATCGACACGTTAGTGCATGAGTGCCCTGCAGTTTTTGTCCCACCCGCCATTTTTTCGTCTATCAATCTGAACTCTTGCAAATGATTAATAACAACAGAGCCATGGGGCCTATATCGCTCACCTGGTTGGATTTGACCAAATGTCTAAATAATGTTCATATTCAATTCATTTTATTTGTCAATCTCAAACAATGATATATAAGGTAATAGTGTGGGGATCCAAACTGTTTTAAAGAAATAACAAAGTCCAGACTCTCTAAGGATCTCAAAGACCTCAAGAATTGTTTTTACAAAAACATGCATTCATAACTTTATGACAAGTAGCGATTTAAAGGAATGATCTCTGTTTCCCCTATTGGGCCTCACCCCTTTGGCCCCTTGGAGAGGCAGTCACCATTGATGCAAAATCTGTTCACCTTGCCCCAAGTATGTTTCTGACCAAATTGGGTTCAAATCAATTCATACCTTTATTACTAGTAGCGATTTAAAGGAATTACCTCAATTTCCCCTATTGGGCCCGGCCCCATTGGCCCCTTGGGGGTCAGAGTCACCATTTATGCAAAATCTGTTCCCCTTCCCCCAAGGATGTTTCTGACTAAATTGGGTTCAAATCAATTCATACCTTTATTACTAGTAGCGATTTAAAGGAATTACCTCTATTTCCCCTATACGCCGTTTCCGAGATACGAAGTTTCCGGAAAAAAGGTCACGTGATTTGGCGGTCACTTGGTACATTAGGGGGGCATGTATACTTCTGGTGTGAAGGTAAACAATCATGGCGTTTGTGTCTTTCACTGTTACTGATCTTCAGCGGTATCTCCGTGTTAGGGGTATATCTTCCAGTAATATAAGGAAAGCACACTTATTGAAGCTTGCTCAGGCTGCAGAACAACTGTCTCTGCCAGTAACAGAGGACGATGACTACTCATCGCTATCAATCAGTCGCCGAACAGTGACCAGCCAGGCCGGTTCCAGCGTAGTGTTACCAGACGTGTCTAGCCTCAGTGACTGGACATCCGACCTGCGACAACTGTCACATCTAGAAATGGGCGATATTATGGTTTACCTTCTCAACAACTGTGGATGGAGCTCAGCTCGTTTGAAAGAGTATAAGAAGGACAATGGCTATAACCTCTTTCAGGATGCAGACATAGTAAACGTACAGGCCAACTTTTCTTTGTCGTCATAGCAATATGTGCGGGCTACATGCATACCAGAGACAAGACAGACAGAGAAACCATACAATACATGGATTCTGCTTGATTACACTGGGTCGGTCAAGTCAGGCAGCTGTACTTGTGTTGCGTAAGTTCTTAATGAATAATTTTACAATGAATGTTGTTTTGTATGCATGATTGCATTGTAAAACCATAAAAATTACAAACAAGAAAAATACCACGTTTTATTGACATAAGTGTATTTGTTCTCAACAAATTGCATGCCATATCATTATCATATATTTCATTTTTATTATATGGCTTTTCATTTTGCATCTATAATGTGTATGATGTCAAAAACCAACAACAAACATACAAGAATATATATACCAGGGTATGTTGCTATTCATAACCTGATTTTACAGAATTGCATCATTCTGAATCCAGTCACTTTAGTATATTCATAGTCTGTTCTGTTCTAACTATGTACTCTGCATATAAGTTTGGCCTATAATCCATAACCATAATCATCACTATCAATTGATTTTTTATTAATGATCATTGATTTTGATTAAACAATATATATTTACCTTTTCTCTTTCTACCTATGCTGCCCTTTAGATATTTTTTTGTAAAGTACATGGTTTTCCAAGTATGCTAAACTACTTTGGTTACCTTTTCAGAGATCATGGTAATTGTAAGCACTGTGTTGCATTGCTGTTTGCCCTCCAATCCTTTTGTCAAAGACACAAAGATGACAATACAGAAGTTGGAACAGATGTGCCATGTACTTGGGATAATCCTAGAAAGACATCTGTACCATCAAAGGTGTATGAAATGGACTATGGCAAAGGAAACCGAAAAAGAGATGCATTCACTCAAAGTGCTACTGTTTATCCTAGAGAAAATTTGTTAAGGGAAGTTCATAATATGTGTCGTGGATTGGACTCTGTTGTGTTGCACTGCATTGACCCACCATCCGACAATGACAGTGATACAGATACCCCTGCACGTCTTTTTTCAGAGATGCTCGAGGAGTATAACAGTCTTTACAGTTCTATTGAATAATTTAGTGATTTTCTTTGCAACAAGCATGATAAAAACTACATTAAAAAAGTTGAGGAAATTACTAGAGGTCAGGCTCTTTCTGAACAGCTTCGGTTTCATTCTGTTACACACTGTCGGATTGATAGACTTACACCAGACAATTACATTGTGAAACGTATTTTAAATGAAAACTCAAAAACATGGAGAAGGTCGCGTTAAGTTTGTATCTAGAAGTACAAAAAAAGTCACAGGAAAGTTCATTTTCAAGAATGTGGACTATACATTTGCCAAGATGCACCATATCTAGCAGCAACACCAGATGGGAGAGTCCATTGTTCATGCTGTGGAACACGTCTAGTAGAGATAAAGTGCTCATTCACACATCAACACAAATCACCAATAGAAGTTGCAAATACAAACACATATTTTTTGTAAAATCATGAGGGACATGTAAAACTAAAACCAAATACTTCTTGGTACACACAAATACAAACACAGCTTGGAGTGTGTGATATGCAGTTTTGTGACTTTGTATTTTTCACAAGAAAAGGACTCATTATAGACAGAATTGAGGCTGACGAACAGGAATTTGCCAATGTCAAACAGCATAGTTATGAATTTTTTGCAAAGTTTTTGAGCAAAAGTTCAAATCTATGTACATTTGTATATGCCTGCATCAGTTCAAATCAAATTTCACATAATGAAAAGTTTTTGACATCTTGTACTGATATTAAAATATCGAAGCAATAGAAGTCAGTTTAAAAACTGAGAATACATTGAGGTAGTGAATTTAAAGTACAATCAGTCTAGATGGAAAATACTGATGTCACAGAAACCATTATATTTTGCTGGTTTAGTGTTAGGTGTACGAAGGTAAAATCAATTTTTGTAAAGATAATTATTTCACATAAAATAATGTACCTGAATGCAATTACATGCAAACATTCATAAAACAGAAACAGTTAACAGTTGCAACATTGAACGGAGTAGATTTATGCATTTAACCATCAGCATGTATTTCTCTTTTAAGTCTGTCATTCTTTTCTGTTTGTAATTAGGATTATCTTTGAACAATAAACGTCTCTCATCATGAATTTTCAGTCTGATATTAGACTGCAAACATTTATTGAAACTTTAAAACAGGAATAACAAATAGTAAAAAAAATTACAACGACTACTACAATGTATATACCAGCGTTGGTAAAATATCACCAGTTTTTAGGGCTGGGCGGTTTTAACGGTATACCGCATTAGTCCTGTACCGGTTTTTGGGGACTTTCATTTAACTTATCAATGAACTATTTGTTGCATAGATCAATTGGAATTCCAATATGGTTTAATTATGAATTCCTATAAGTTTACTGATCAACTAGCTAGGACCGACATAGCTTCACTCAAAAAATATTAGAAGATAACAAAGAGAAACTGATGACAGGTCTCTGGTTGATTTGCTTCAGAACAAAAACAGCCAGAGACCTAAAGCTAGCTCAAACTTTCAATCAAGGTGGTATACCGTGGTATGTACCGCAGTATTTGCCTAAATACCGTGGTATACGGTGGTGCTTTTGATTTTGTGGTACCCAGCTCTACCAGTTTTCATAATAGACATGGCCCAGATTACATAGAGATGAACTAATTACTGTATTTTAATCAGGAAATTGTCAAGACCAAAAATGAAGGCAAGTTCATACAGGCCTAGGGTCATCCAAATTAGACATGGGACAATTTAGATACATGTCGGTTAAATTGTATAACATCATCATCAAATGTGAACAAGTCTAAAACAATATATCTTTGACATATCTTACACACTACCATGCCCAGGTGTTGTCTAGACCAAGATTTATTATTTAACTAATGGTTTTTTTAACATTACATATAACTGCAGCTACAATGACAATCTGGTCAACTACTGAATGCATAGACAAAGGAATAACTTGAGACAGCATTTTAAAATTTTTCAGTCTCTGTATGGCTCGTTCGACATGTATTCGTAGATTAGCTATTTGTCTAGTTTTCCTTATCTCCTCTACATTGAATCTTTTGCCCTTTCCCCAACTACACCGTCGAGTGAAAGGTGGAATTGTCAAGTATGCTCCTTTCTCCGACAGCACGTCTCTAATAACAAACCCACGGCCAGCCATAACTTCATCATCAGATGATATCAAATCCATAAATCCACTGTGTTCTGTAATGTATTAGTCTGAAGTGTTGCCTCCTGTTGGTGTTTTACCTACAAGACACTTATATGTATTATTACTGAATATTTTTGACTGTATAGTTGGATTCCGCGGTCTTTGGACAAAAAAATCTGTACAGTCAATAATAACCCTTGTTCTTGGAAAAGATAGTTTAAAAGAACGTGGCATGTGCTTTTTTATAAGGGTTTTTGATGGCCATATGATCAGTTCCTGTAAAACAGTTGAGGAGTGATATATCCAAGTACTAAAAATGTGTGACACTCTTGATTGGGAAACACAAAAGAGTTCTGATAACAAAGCTTCTGGTACTCCAAGTTTCAACCGCATAAGTGTCATGAGAAACTCTTGGATGGCAGGTAGCTTACGTCTTGGTCCTGGTTTCTGTTGTGTTCCATTTTCATATCTTTTCCCTTCAACACTGGTTTTTTTTTCACTCCAGTTCTTCATGCTTGGAGAACACTGAAGAATGATATTGAGTAAACCCAAAAACACACTCAAAGTAGGTATCCCAGTAAAGTACCTTACGTTTTTGTCACTTGATGTTGCCTTCTCACAAAAAATATCCCTCATGATAGTGTCCTTGTCTCAATTTTTCGCTCCCTATTTTCCATGGCAGCTATATCTGTAAGTGTTAGCTCTGTTTTGGTCCCCTTTTCCTTGGTTGACCTATCTAGAACAACAGCAGAGAGATTGCTGTACGTGTGGTCTTCCACATACTGCCTCATCTCCTGGTAACTGTCATGGGTGTCTTGTAACATGAAACAGAAGAAAAAAGTAAGCAGAGGACTTGGAACTCTAGAGAAATGGTGTGGGTTTATAGTACATTGTATATTTCAATGGATTCCACTTAATATCACATTACTCTTTATATCATGTTTTTCCCACACTCTTTTCCCTCTTTATAATCTATGCAGTTTTATTTGGTTAATATCATGTATTTTGAGATGAATTGCTCTTAATATCATGGGTTTTTTTTTAACAAATCACATAAAATATCCATAAAATGATATCATTTCCATTGATTTCAGATACTGTTTTTAGAAACTATTGCATAGATTATAGAAAATTAAAAAAAATTGTTTTAATGAAATATTGTTACCTATAAATTGAAACAGCTTCAAATGTACATTGAAATGCTTACTTTTAGGTCAAGTTATGGCGATTGGAAATGCACTAGATTAAGTGGAAAAGCATGTTTCTCTAAATGTCACATACCTGTTAATATCATGTTTTAATCTGACGAATGCAACATGATATAAAGAGGAATGCAATGAACTAAAAATCTTGTATATAATGCTGTTTACTACATGTATGTATAAAAAAAAGTTAAACTACTTAATATGGGAAATTAAACATTAAATGTGATACATGTTACTATATGAGCACCGATATAAGATTGTTTTGGCATGTTCCATCACCACTCAAATATATTTTTATCAGTGTGTATTAAAAAAGTTGGAATTAGGCCAAGCAATACGAGTTAGCTCCCTCCGCTCAACTCCTTTGTTTTTTTTTAAATACATAGAATATAAAGGGAAATATTCAAAATGGCATGTCGCGTTAACGACAAATGTTACTGAAAAACTAAGGACAGCAAAATCATCAGAATGACATACTGCGTGATACTTCAAAAGAAGCATCATACTTTGAAAGATTTTTTGAAAAATATTGAAAAATGAAGATTTTCTAAAAATAGACAAATTTGACCCCATAGCTAACTTTTTTATTTGACCTTTGAACTGAAAACTGTTTGTAGTAAATGTTAGCGCTAGGTATTATCTACAAATAACATAATTAAATGACATCTGTAGAATAAAACTTTTTTAGTTATGGCCATTTTAAACTTTTTAATACATGACATCATGGCTGCCATATTGGATTGTGGATCGACTCCATGATAACAAGACTTGGTCAGTACCATCTCATAGTTATATTTGTCAAAGTTTGTGTTGAATCGAACCGGTGGAATTTGAGAAGAAACTTAAAATGTGAGTTGCAGGCATACCTATTGGGCCCCGCCCCTCCGGCCCCTTGGGGGTCAGACTCACTATTTATGCAAAATCTGTTCCCCTTCCCCAAAGGATGTTTCTGACTTAATCAAGTTCCAATCCATTCATACCTTTATTACTAGTAGATTCCCCTAAAGGATGTTTCTGACTTAATCAAGTTCAAATCCATTCATACCTTTATTACTACTAATTATTTAAAGGAATTTTCTGAATTTCCCCTATTGGGCCCTGCCTTTGGTCCCTTGGTGGTCAGAGTCTCCATTGATGCAAAATCTGTTCCCCTTCCCCCAAGGATGTTTCTGACTTAATCATGTTCAAATCCATTCATACCTTTATTACTAGTAGCGAGTTAAAGAAATTACCTCAATTACCCCTATTGGGCCCTGCCCTTCGGTCCCTTGGGGTTCAGTCACCATTTATGCAAAATCTGTTCCCCTTCCCCCATGGATGTTTCTGACCAAATTGGGTTCAAATCCATTCATACCTTTATTACTAGTAGCTATTTAAAACAATTACCTCTATATCCCCTATAGGGCCCCAAACCATTTATTCAAAATCTGTTCCCCTTCCCCAAGGATGTTTCTGACTAAATTGGGTTCAAATTCATTCATAAATTATAGCAAGTAGCGATTTAAAGGAAATATGTCTGTTTCCCCTATTGAGCCCCGCCCCTCCGGCCCCTTGGGGGTCAGACTCACTATTTATGCAAAATCTGTTCCCCTTCCCCAAAGGATGTTTCTGACTTAATCAAGTTCCAATCCATTCATACCTTTATTACTAGTAGATTCCCCTAAAGGATGTTTCTGACTTAATCAAGTTCAAATCCATTCATACCTTTATTACTACTAATTATTTAAAGGAATTTTCTGAATTTCCCCTATTGGGCCCTGCCTTTGGTCCCTTGGTGGTCAGAGTCTCCATTGATGCAAAATCTGTTCCCCTTCCCCCAAGGATGTTTCTGACTTAATCATGTTCAAATCCATTCATACCTTTATTACTAGTAGCGAGTTAAAGAAATTACCTCAATTACCCCTATTGGGCCCTGCCCTTCGGTCCCTTGGGGTTCAGTCACCATTTATGCAAAATCTGTTCCCCTTCCCCCATGGATGTTTCTGACCAAATTGGGTTCAAATCCATTCATACCTTTATTACTAGTAGCTATTTAAAACAATTACCTCTATATCCCCTATAGGGCCCCAAACCATTTATTCAAAATCTGTTCCCCTTCCCCAAGGATGTTTCTGACTAAATTGGGTTCAAATCCATTCATAAATTATAGCAAGTAGCGATTTAAAGGAAATATGTCTGTTTCCCCTATTGAGCCCCGCCCCTCCGGCCCCTTGGGGGTCAGACTCACCATTTATGTAAAATCTGTTCCCCTTCCGCAAAGGAAGTTTCTGACTTAATCAAGTTCCAATCCATTCATACCTTTATTACTAGTAGATAGTTAAAGGAATTGTCTCAATTTCCACTATAAGGCCCTGTCCTTTGGTCCCTTTGGGGTCAGAGTCTATTATGCAAAATCTGTTCCCCTTCTCCAAGGATGTTTCTGACTAAATCATGTTCAAATCCATTCATACCTTTATTACTAATAACGATTTAAAGGAATTACCTCTATTTCCCCTATTGGGCCCCACCCCTTTGGCCCTTTGGGTGTCAAAGTCACCATTGATACAAAATCTGTTTCCCTTCCCCTAAAGGATGTTTCTGACCAAATTGAGTTCAAATCAATTCATAACTTCATGACAAGTAGCGATTTAAATGATTTTCCTCAATTTCCCCTATTCGGCTCTGCCCTTTGCTCCCTTGGGGATCAGAGTCACAATTGATGCAAAATCTGTTCCCCTTCCCCCAAGGATGTTTCTGACCAAATTGGGTTCAAATCCATTCATAACTTGATGACAGGTAGCGATTTAAAGGAATTATCTCTATTTTCCCTATTGGGCCCCGCCCCTTTGGCCCCTTGGGGGTCAAAGTCACTATTGATGCAAAATCTGTTCCCCTTCCCCCAAGGGTGTTTCTGACTTAATCATGTTCAAATCCATTCATACTTTTATTACTAATAACGATTTAAAGGTATTACCTCTATTTCTCCTATTGGGCCCCGTCCCTCTATTTCCCCTATTGGGCCCCGCCCCTCCGGCCCCTTGGGGGTCAGACTCACCATTTAAAGAAAATCTGTTCCCCTTCCCCAAAGGATGTTTCTGACTTAATCAAGTTCCAATCTATTCATACCTTTATTACTAGTAGATATTTAAAGAAATTGTCTCAATTTGCACTATTAGGCCCTGCCCTTTGGTCCCTTGAGGGTCAGAATCTCCATTGATGCAAAATCTGTTCCCCTTCCCCCAAGGATGTTTCTGACTTAATCATGTTCAAATCCATTCATACCTTTATTACTAATAACGATTTAAAGGAATTACCTCTATTTCCCCTATTGGGCCCCACCCCTTCGGTCTCTTGGGGTTCAAAGTCACCATTTATGCAAAATCTGTTTCCCTTCCCCAAGGATGTTTCTGACCAAATTGAGTTCAAATCAATTCATAACTTCATGACAAGTAGCGATTTAAATGATTTTCCTCAATTTCCCCTATTGGGCTCTGCCCTTTGGTCCCTTGGGGATCAGAGTCACAATTGATGCAAAATCTGTTCCCCTTCCCCCAAGGATGTTTCTGACCAAATTGGGTTCAAATCCATTCATAAATTATAGCAAGTAGCGATTTAAAGGAAATATGTCTGTTTCCCCTATTGGGCCCCGCCCCTCCGGCCCCTTGGGGGTCAGACTCACCATTTATGGAAAATCTGTTCCCCTTCCCCTAAAGGATGTTTCTGACCAAATTGAGTTCAAATCAATTCATAACTTCATGACAAGTAGCGATTTAAATGATTTTCCTCAATTTCCCCTATTCGGCTCTGCCCTTTGCTCCCTTGGGGATCAGAGTCACAATTGATGCAAAATCTGTTCCCCTTCCCCCAAGGATGTTTCTGACCAAATTGGGTTCAAATCCATTCATAACTTGATGACAGGTAGCGATTTAAAGGAATTATCTCTATTTTCCCTATTGGGCCCCGCCCCTTTGGCCCCTTGGGGGTCAAAGTCACTATTGATGCAAAATCTGTTCCCCTTCCCCCAAGGGTGTTTCTGACTTAATCATGTTCAAATCCATTCATACTTTTATTACTAATAACGATTTAAAGGTATTACCTCTATTTCTCCTATTGGGCCCCGTCCCTCTATTTCCCCTATTGGGCCCCGCCCCTCCGGCCCCTTGGGGGTCAGACTCACCATTGAAAGAAAATCTGTTCCCCTTCCCCAAAGGATGTTTCTGACTTAATCAAGTTCCAATCTATTCATACCTTTATTACTAGTAGATATTTAAAGAAATTGTCTCAATTTGCACTATTAGGCCCTGCCCTTTGGTCCCTTGAGGGTCAGAATCTCCATTGATGCAAAATCTGTTCCCCTTCCCCCAAGGATGTTTCTGACTTAATCATGTTCAAATCCATTCATACCTTTATTACTAATAACGATTTAAAGGAATTACCTCTATTTCCCCTATTGGGCCCCACCCCTTCGGTCTCTTGGGGTTCAAAGTCACCATTTATGCAAAATCTGTTTCCCTTCCCCAAGGATGTTTCTGACCAAATTGAGTTCAAATCAATTCATAACTTCATGACAAGTAGCGATTTAAATGATTTTCCTCAATTTCCCCTATTGGGTTCTGCCCTTTGGTCCCTTGGGGATCAGAGTCACAATTGATGCAAAATCTGTTCCCCTTCCCCGAAGGATGTTTCTGACCAAATTGGGTTCAAATCCATTCATAAATTATAGCAAGTAGCGATTTAAAGGAAATATGTCTGTTTCCCCTATTGGGCCCCGCCCCTCCGGCCCCTTGGGGGTCAGACTCACCATTTATGGAAAATCTGTTCCCCTTCCCCTAAAGGATGTTTCTGACCAAATTGAGTTCAAATCAATTCATAACTTCATGACAAGTAGCGATTTAAATGATTTTCCTCAATTTCCCCTATTCGGCTCTGCCCTTTGCTCCCTTGGGGATCAGAGTCACAATTGATGCAAAATCTGTTCCCCTTCCCCCAAGGATGTTTCTGACCAAATTGGGTTCAAATCCATTCATAACTTAATGACAGGTAGCGATTTAAAGGAATTATCTCTATTTTCCCTATTGGGCCCCGCCCCTTTGGCCCCTTGGGGGTCAAAGTCACTATTGATGCAAAATCTGTTCACCTTCCCCCAAGGGTGTTTCTGACTTAATCATGTTCAAATCCATTCATACTTTTATTACTAATAACGATTTAAAGGTATTACCTCTATTTCTCCTATTGGGCCCCGTCCCTCTATTTCCCCTATTGGGCCCCGCCCCTCCGGCCCCTTGGGGGTCAGACTCACCATTTAAAGAAAATCTGTTCCCCTTCCCCAAAGGATGTTTCTGACTTAATCAAGTTCCAATCTATTCATACCTTTATTACTAGTAGATATTTAAAGAAATTGTCTCAATTTGCACTATTAGGCCCTGCCCTTTGGTCCCTTGAGGGTCAGAATCTCCATTGATGCAAAATCTGTTCCCCTTCCCCCAAGGATGTTTCTGACTTAATCATGTTCAAATCCATTCATACCTTTATTACTAATAACGATTTAAAGGAATTACCTCTATTTCCCCTATTGGGCCCCACCCCTTCGGTCTCTTGGGGTTCAAAGTCACCATTTATGCAAAATCTGTTTCCCTTCCCCAAGGATGTTTCTGACCAAATTGAGTTCAAATCAATTCATAACTTCATGACAAGTAGCGATTTAAATGATTTTCCTCAATTTCCCCTATTGGGCTCTGCCCTTTGGTCCCTTGGGGATCAGAGTCACAATTGATGCAAAATCTGTTCCCCTTCCCCCAAGGATGTTTCTGACCAAATTGGGTTCAAATCCATTCATAAATTATAGCAAGTAGCGATTTAGAGGAAATATGTCTGTTTCCCCTATTGGGCCCCGCCCCTCCGGCCCCTTGGGGGTCAGACTCACCATTTATGGAAAATCTGTTCCCCTTCCCCTAAAGGATGTTTCTGACCAAATTGAGTTCAAATCAATTCATAACTTCATGACAAGTAGCGATTTAAAGGAAATATGTCTGTTTCCCCTATTGGGCCCCCCCCCTCCGGCCCCTTGGGGGTCAGACTCACCATTTATCGAAAATCTGTTCCCCTTCCCCTAAAGGATGTTTCTGACCAAATTGAGTTCAAATCAATTCATAACTTCATGACAAGTAGCGATTTAAATGATTTTCCTCAATTTCCCCTATTCGGCTCTGCCCTTTGCTCCCTTGGGGATCAGAGTCACAATTGATGCAAAATCTGTTCCCCTTCCCCCAAGGATGTTTCTGACCAAATTGGGTTCAAATCCATTCATAAATTATAGCAAGTAGCGATTTAAAGGAAATATGTCTGTTTCCCCTATTGGGCCCCGCCCCTCCGGCCCCTTGGGGGTCAGACTCACCATTTATGGAAAATCTTTTCCCCTTCCCCAAAGGATGTTTCTGACTTAATCAAGTTCCAATCTATTCATACCTTTATTACTAGTAGATATTTAAAGAAATTGTCTCAATTTCCCCTATTAGGCCCTGCCCTTTGGTCCCTTGGAGGTCAGTCTCCATTTATGCAAAATCTGTTCCCCTTATCCCAAGGATGTTTCTGACTAAATCATGTTCAAATCCATTCATACCTTTATTACTAATAACGATTTAAAGGAATTACCTCTATTTCCCCTATTGGGCCCCACCCCTTTGGCCCCTTGGGGGTCAAAGTCACCATTGATACAAAATATGTTTCCCTTCCCCTAAAGGATGTTTCTGACCAAATTGAGTTCAAATCAATTCATAACTTCATGACAAGTAGCGATTTAAATGATTTTCCTCAATTTCCCCTATTCGGCTCTGCCCTTTGCTCCCTTGGGGATCAGTCACAATTGATGCAAAATCTGTTCCCCTTCCCCCAAGGATGTTTCTGACCAAATTGGGTTCAAATCCATTCATAACTTGATGACAGGTAGCGATTTAAAGGAATTATCTCTATTTTCCCTATTTGGCCCCGCCCCTTTGGCCCCTTGGGGGTCAAAGTCACTATTTATGCAAAATCTGTTCCCCTTCCCCCAAGGGTGTTTCTGACTTAATCATGTTCAAATCCATTCATACTTTTATTACTAATAACGATTTAAAGGAATTACCTCTATTTCCCCTATTGGGCCCCACCCCTTTGGCCCCTTGGGGGTCAAAGTCACCATTGATACAAAATATGTTTCCCTTCCCCTAAAGGATGTTTCTGACCAAATTGAGTTCAAATCAATTCATAACTTCATGACAAGTAGCGATTTAAATGATTTTCCTCAATTTCCCCTATTCGGCTCTGCCCTTTGCTCCCTTCGGGATCAGAGTCACAATTGATGCAAAATCTGTTCCCCTTCCCCAAGGATGTTTCTGACCAAATTGGGTTCAAATCCATTCATAACTTGATGACAGGTAGCGATTTAAAGGAATTATCTCTATTTTCCCTATTGGGCCCCGCCCCTTTGGCCCCTTGGGGGTCAAAGTCACTATTTATGCAAAATCTGTTCCCCTTCCCCCAAGGGTGTTTCTGACTTAATCATGTTCAAATCCATTCATACTTTTATTACTAATAACGATTTAAAGGTATTACCTCTATTTCTCCTATTGGGCCCCGTCCCTCTATTTCCCCTATTGGGCCCCGCCCCTCCGGGCCCCTTGGGGGTCAGACTCACCATTTATGCAAAATCTGTTCCCCTTCCCCAAAGGATGTTTCTGACTTAATCAAGTTCCAATCCATTCATACCTTTATTACTAGTAGATATTTAAAGGAATTGTCTCAATTTCCACTATTAGGCCCTGCCCTTTGGTCCCTTGAGGGTCAGACTCTCCATTGATGCAAAATCTGTTCCCCTTCCCCCAAGGATGTTTCTGACTTAATCATGTTCAAATCCATTCATACCTTTATTACTAATAACGATTTAAAGGAATTACCTCTATTTCCCCTATTGGGCCCCACCCCTTTGGCCCCTTGGGGGTCAAAGTCACCATTTATACAAAATCTGTTTCCCTTCCCCTAAAGGATGTTTCTGACTTAATCAAGTTCAAATCCATTCATACCTTTATTACTAGTAGATATTTAAAGGAATTGTCTGAATTTCCCCTATTGGGCCCTGCCCTTTGGTCCCTTGGGGGTCAGAGTCTCCATTGATGCAAAATCTGTTCCCCTTCCCCCAAGGATGTTTCTGACTGAATCATGTTCAAATCCATTCATACCTTTATTACTAGTAGCGAGTTAAAGAAATTACCTCAATTTCCCCTATTGGGCCCTGCCCTTCGGTCTCTTGGGGTTCAGAGTCACCATTTATGCAAAATCTGTTCCCCTTCCCCAAGGATGTTTCTGACCAAATTGGGTTTCCCTTCCCCTAAAGGATGTTTCTGACTTAATCAAGTTCAAATCCATTCATACCTTTATTACTAGTAGCTATTTAAAACAATTACCTCTATTTCCCCTATTGGGCCCTAAACCATTTATTCAAAATCTGTTCCCCTTCCCCAAGGATGTTTCTGACTAAATTGGGTTCAAATCCATTCATAAATTATAGCAAGTAGCGATTTAAAGGAAATATGTCTGTTTCCCCTATTGGGCCCCGCCCCTCCGGCCCCTTGGGGGGTCAGACTCACCATTTATGGAAAATCTGTTCCCCTTCCCCAAAGGATGTTTCTGACTTAATCAAGTTCCAATCTATTCATACCTTTATTACTAGTAGATATTTAAAGAAATTGTCTCAATTTCCACTATTAGGCCCTGCCCTTTGGTCCCTTGAGGGTCAGACTCTCCATTGATGCAAAATCTGTTCCCCTTCCCCCAAGGATGTTTCTGACTTAATCATGTTCAAATCCATTCATACCTTTATTACTAATAACGATTTAAAGGAATTACCTCTATTTCTCCTATTGGGCCCCGTCCCTCTATTTCCCCTATTGGGCCCCGCCCCTCCGGCCCCTTGGGGGTCAGACTCACCATTTATGGAAAATCTGTTCCCCTTCCCCAAAGGATGTTTCTGACTTAATCAAGTTCCAATCCATTCATACCTTTATTACTAGTAGATATTTAAAGGAATTGTCTCAATTTGCACTATTAGGCCCTGCCCTTTGGTCCCTTGAGGGTCAGACTCTCCATTGATGCAAAATCTGTTCCCCTTCCCCAAGGATGTTTCTGACTTAATCATGTTCAAATCCATTCATACCTTTATTACTAATAACGATTTAAAGGAATTACCTCTATTTCCCCTATTGGGCCCCACCCCTTTGGCCCCTTGGGGGTCAAAGTCACCATTTATACAAAATCTGTTTCCCTTCCCCTAAAGGATGTTTCTGACTTAATCAAGTTCAAATCCATTCATACCTTTATTACTAGTAGATATTTAAAGGAATTGCCTCAATTTCCCCTATTCGGCTCTGCCCTTTGCTCCCTTGGGGATCAGAGTCGCAATTGATGCAAAATCTGTTCCCCTTCCCCCAAGGATGTTTCTGACCAAATTGGGTTCAAATCCATTCATAACTTAATGACAGGTAGCGATTTAAAGGAATTATCTCTATTTTCCCTATTGGGCCCCGCCCCTTTGGCCCCTTGGGGGTCAAAGTCACTATTGATGCAAAATCTGTTCCCCTTCCCCCAAGGGTGTTTCTGACTTAATCATGTTCAAATCCATTCATACTTTTATTACTAATAACGATTTAAAGGTATTACCTCTATTTCTCCTATTGGGCCCCGTCCCTCTATTTCCCCTATTGGGCCCCGCCCCTCCGGCCCCTTGGGGGTCAGACTCACCATTTAAAGAAAATCTGTTCCCCTTCCCCAAAGGATGTTTCTGACTTAATCAAGTTCCAATCCATTCATACCTTTATTACTAGTAGATATTTAAAGGAATTGTCTCAATTTGCACTATTAGGCCCTGCCCTTTGGTCCCTTGAGGGTCAGAATCTCCATTGATGCAAAATCTGTTCCCCTTCCCCCAAGGATGTTTCTGACTTAATCATGTTCAAATCCATTCATACCTTTATTACTAATAACGATTTAAAGGAATTACCTCTATTTCCCCTATTGGGCCCCACCCCTTCGGTCTCTTGGGGTTCAGAGTCACCATTTATGCAAAATCTGTTCCCCTTCCCCAAGGATGTTTCTGACCAAATTGGGTTCAAATCAATTCATACCTTTATTACTAGTAGCTATTTAAAACAATTACCTCTATTTCCCCTATTGGGCCCTAAACCATTTATTCAAAATCTGTTCCGCTTCCCCAAGAATGTTTCTGACTAAATTGGGTTCAAATCCATTCATAAATTATAGCAAGTAGCGATTTAAAGGAAATGTGCCTGTTTCCCCTATTGGGCCCCGCCCCTCCGGCCCCTTGGGGGGTCAGACTCACCATTTATGGAAAATCTGTTCCCCTTCCCCAAAGGATGTTTCTGACTTCATCAAGTTCCAATCTATTCATACCTTTATTACTAGTAGATATTTAAAGAAATTGTCTCAATTTCCCCTATTAGGCCCTGCCCTTTGGTCCCTTGGAGGTCAGAGTCTCCATTTATGCAAAATCTGTTCCCCTTATCCCAAGGATGTTTCTGACTAAATCATGTTCAAATTTATTCATACCTTTATTACTAATAACGATTTAAAGGAATTACCTCTATTTCCCCTATTGGGCCCCACCCCTTTGGCCCCTTGGGGGTCAAAGTCACCATTGATACAAAATCTGTTTCCCTTCCCCTACAGGATGTTTCTGACCAAATTGAGTTCAAATCAATTCATAACTTCATGACAAGTAGCGATTTAAATGATTTTCCTCAATTTCCCCTATTGGGCTCTGCCCTTTGGTCCCTTGGGGATCAGAGTCACAATTGATGCAAAATCTGTTCCCCTTCCCCCAAGGATGTTTCTGACCAAAATGGGTTCAAATCCATTCATAAATTATAGCAAGTAGCGATTTAAAAGAAATATGTCTGTTTCCCCTATTGGGCCCCGCCCCTCCGGCCCCTTGGGGGTCAGACTCACCATTGATGGAAAATCTGTTCCCCTTCCCCTAAAGGATGTTTCTGACCAAATTGAGTTCAAATCAATTCATAACTTCATGACAAGTAGCGATTTAAATGATTTTCCTCAATTTCCCCTATTCGGCTCTGCCCTTTGCTCCCTTGGGGATCAGAGTCACAATTGATGCAAAATCTGTTCCCCTTCCCCCAAGGATGTTTCTGACCAAATTGGGTTCAAATCCATTCATAACTTGATGACAGGTAGCGATTTAAAGGAATTATCTCTATTTTCCCTATTGGGCCCCGCCCCTTTGGCCCCTTGGGGGTCAAAGTCACTATTTATGCAAAATCTGTTCCCCTTCCCCCAAGGGTGTTTCTGACTTAATCATGTTCAAATCCATTCATACTTTTATTACTAATAACGATTTAAAGGTATTACCTCTATTTCTCCTATTGGGCCCCGTCCCTCTATTTCCCCTATTGGGCCCCGCCCCTCCGGCCCCTTGGGGGTCAGACTCACCATTTAAAGAAAATCTGTTCCCCTTCCCCAAAGGATGTTTCTGACTTAATCAAGTTCCAATCCATTCATACCTTTATTACTAGTAGATATTTAAAGGAATTGTCTCAATTTGCACTATTAGGCCCTGCCCTTTGGTCCCTTGAGGGTCAGAATCTCCATTGATGCAAAATCTGTTCCCCTTCCCCCAAGGATGTTTCTGACTTAATCAAGTTCAAATCCATTCATACCTTTATTACTAGTAGATATTTAAAGGAATTGTCTGAATTTCCCCTATTGGGCCCTGCCCTTTGGTCCCTTGGGGGTCAGAGTCTCCATTGATGCAAAATCTGTTCCCCTTCCCCCAAGGATGTTTCTGACTGAATCAAGTTCAAATCCATTCATACCTTTATTACTAGTAGCGAGTTAAAGAAATTACCTCAATTTCCCCTATTGGGCCCTGCCCTTCGGTCTCTTGGGGTTCAGAGTCACCATTTATGCAAAATCTGTTCCCCTTCCCCAAGGATGTTTCTGACCAAATTGGGTTTCCCTTCCCCTAAAGGATGTTTCTGACTTAATCAAGTTCAAATCCATTCATACCTTTATTACTAGTAGCTATTTAAAACAATTACCTCTATTTCCCCTATTGGGCTCTAAACCATTTATTCAAAATCTGTTCCCCTTCCCCAAGGATGTTTCTGACTAAATTGGGTTCAAATCCATTCATAAATTATAGCAAGTAGCGATTTAAAGGAAATATGTCTGTTTCCCCTATTGGGCCCCGTCCCCTCCGGCCCCTTGGGGGGTCAGACTCACCATTTATGGAAAATCTGTTCCCCTTCCCCAAAGGATGTTTCTGACTTAATCAAGTTCCAATCTATTCATACCTTTATTACTAGTAGATATTTAAAGAAATTGTCTCAATTTCCACTATTAGGCCCTGCCCTTTGGTCCCTTGAGGGTCAGACTCTCCATTGATGCAAAATCTGTTCCCCTTCCCCCAAGGATGTTTCTGACTTAATCATGTTCAAATCCATTCATACCTTTATTACTAATAACGATTTAAAGGAATTACCTCTATTTCTCCTATTGGGCCCCATCCCTCTATTTCCCCTATTGGGCCCCGCCCCTCCGGCCCCTTGGGGGTCAGACTCACCATTTATGGAAAATCTGTTCCCTTCCCCCAAAGGATGTTTCTGACTTAATCAAGTTCCAATCCATTCATACCTTTATTACTAGTAGATATTTAAAGAAATTGTCTCAATTTGCCCTATTAGGCCCTGCCCTTTGGTCCCTTGGAGGTCAGAGTCTCCATTTATGCAAAATCTGTTCCCCTTATCCCAAGGATGTTTCTGACTAAATCATGTTCAAAATTATTCATACCTTTATTACTAATAACGATTTAAAGGAATTACCTCTATTTCCCCTATTGGGCCCCACCCCTTTGGCCCCTTGGGGGTCAAAGTCACCATTGATACAAAATCTGTTTCCCTTCCCCTAAAGGATGTTTCTGACCAAATTGAGTTCAAATCAATTCATAACTTCATGACAAGTAGCGATTTAAATGATTTTCCTCAATTTCCACTATTGGGCTCTGCCCTTTGGTCCCTTGGGGATCAGAGTCACAATTGATGCAAAATCTGTTCCCCTTCCCCCAAGGATGTTTCTGACCAAATTGGGTTCAAATCCATTCATAACTTGATGACAGGTAGCGATTTAAAGGAATTATCTCTATTTTCCCTATTGGGCCCCGCCCCTTTGGCCCCTTGGGGGTCAAAGTCACTATTTATGCAAAATCTGTTCCCCTTCCCCCAAGGGTGTTTCTGACTTAATCATGTTCAAATCCATTCATACTTTTATTACTAATAACGATTTAAAGGTATTACCTCTATTTCTCCTATTGGGCCCCGTCCCTCTATTTCCCCTATTGGGTCCCGCCCCTCCGACCATTTCGGGGTCAGACTCACCATTTATGCAAAATCTGTTCCCCTTCCCCAAAGAATGTTTCTGACTTAATCAAGTTCCAATCCATTCATACCTTTATTACTAGTAGATATTTAAAGGAATTGTCTCAATTTCCACTATTAGGCCCTGCCCTTTGGTCTCCATTGATGCAAAATCTGTTCCCCTTCCCCCAAGGATGTTTCTGACTTAATCATGTTCAAATCCATTCATACCTTTATTACTAGTAGCGAGTTAAAGAAATTACCTCAATTTCCCCTATTGGGCCCTGCCCTTCGGTCTCTTGGGGTTCAGAGTCACCATTTATGCAAAATCTGTTCCCCTTCCCCCATGGATGTTTCTGACCAAATTGGGTTCAAATCAATTCATACCTTTATTACTAGTAGCTATTTAAAACAATTACCTCTTTTTCCCCTATAGAGCCCCAAACCATTTATTCAAAATCTGTTCCCCTTCCCCAAGGATGTTTCTGACTAAATCATGTTCAAATCCATTCATACCTTTATTACTAATAACGATTTAAAGGAATTACCTCTATTTCCCCTATTGGGCCCCACCCCTTTGGCCCCTTGGGGGTCAAAGTCACCATTGATACAAAATCTGTTTCCCTTCCCCTAAAGGATGTTTCTGACCAAATTGGGTTCAAATCCATTCATAACTTGATGACAGGTAGCGATTTAAAGGAATTATCTCTATTTTCCCTATTGGACCCAGCCCCTCCGGCCCCTTGGGGGTCAGACTCAACATTTATGCAAAATCTGTTCCCCTTCCGCAAAGGAAGTTTCTGACTTAATCAAGTTCCAATCAATTCATACCTTTATTACTAGTAGATAGTTAAAGAAATTACCTCAATTTCCCCTATTGGGCCCTGCCCTTCGGTCTCTTGGGGTTCAGAGTCACCATTTATGCAAAATCTGTTCCCCTTCCCCAAGGATGTTTCTGACCAAATTGGGTTCAAATCAATTCATACCTTTATTACTAGTAGCTATTTAAAACAATAACCTCTATTTCCCCTATTGGGCCCCACCCCTTTGGCACCTTGGGGGTCAAAGTCACCATTTATACAAAATCTGTTTCCCTTCCCCTAAAGGATGTTTCTGACCAAATTGGGTTCAAATCAATTCATACCTTTATTATTAGTAGCTATTTAAAACAATAACCTCTATTTCCCCTATTGGGCCCCACCCCTTTGGCCCCTTGGGGGTCAAAGTCACCTTTTATGCTAAATCTTTTTCCCTTCCCCCAAAGATATGTCGGACCAAATTGGGTTCAAATTCATTCATAACTTGATGACTAGTAGCGATTTAAAGATATTACCTCTATTTCTCTATTGGGCCCCGCCCCTCTATTTCCCCTATTGGGCCCCGCCCCTCCGGCCCCTTGGGGGTCAGAGTCACCATTTATGCAAAATCTGTTCCCCTTCCCCCAAGGATGTTTCTGACTTAATCAAGTTCAAATCCATTCATACCTTTATTACTAGTAGATATTTAAAGGAATTGCCTCTATTTCCCTATGGGGCCCCGCCCCTCCGGCCCCTTGGGGGTCGAAGTCACCATTGATGCAAAATCTGTTCCCCTTGCCCCAAGGATGTTTCTGACATAATCATGTTCAAATCCATTCATACCTTTATTACTAATAACGATTTATGCAAAATTTGTTTCCCTTCCCCCAAGAATATTTCTGATCAAATGTGGTTCAAATCTATTCATAACTTTATAACTAGAAGCGTTTAGAGGAATTGCTTCAATTTCCCCTATTGGGCCCCGCCCCTCCGGCCCCTTGGGAATCAGAGTCATCATTGATGTAAATTCTGATCCTCTTCCGCCTAGGATGTTTCTGACCAAATTTGGTCAAAATCCAATAAGAACTTTTTGACGAGTAGCGATTTGAAGCAAATGTTGACGGACGGACGACGGACGGACGACGGACGCCGCGCCATGACAAGGACCTTCGGTCCAGGTGAGCTAAAAAATGGTAGATAGGTATATGAAACTGAAGACAGAACTTGACGAGATTGAGCAAAACTGATCAGAAATGTTAAGAACTTGAAATGTCTATATTGTTTAAAAATCACCGAGTATTTCGGTAACAAATATATTGCTGATTAGGCAAGTCGAACAGCTATGTCAAAAAGTAGCACGGAAATACATTGCGATACAACCATTCGCTTAATTGGTTAATAATGCAAGGAATTATGTGGTCACATTGTCGCGTCAAATATTACCTTCATCAGAGGCACGTGTGCAGGGTTTGGTTTGGTTTGGTTTATTTTGTTTAACGTCCTATTAACATCTAAGGTCATTTAAGGACGGCCTCCCGTGCGTGCGACATGTATGCGTGTGGTGAGTGCGTATGTGTGTTTTGGGAGGCTGCGGTATGTTCGTGTTAAGTCTCCTTGTGATAGGCCGGAACTTTTGCCGATTTAAAGTGCTATCTCACTGAAGCATACTGCCGAAGACACCCAGCAGCACACCCCACCCGGTCACATTATACTGACAACGGGCCAACCAGTCGTCCCACTCAAAATATGCTGAGCGCTAAGCAGGAGTTGCAACTACCATTTTTAAAGACTCTGGTATGTCTCGGCTAGGGGACAGAACCCAAAACCTTCCTCACAGCGGCGAACGCTCAACTAAAGGCCAAAAGTGAGGCATTGTCAAGGGAGACATTAGGAAGAAGAAAGTTGTTCAGAAAGAAGAGAAAAGATAAGATCCCAAGTTTAGTCGCCTCTTACGATCATGCAATGGGGGCAGCAGGTACAATTCTTACGCCCTACCTGCAGGGCAGGTGTGCAGGGTGATGCCTGTTAAGAGGAAAACACATACACACAGAAGGCGAGAAGTTCTCTGGATTTTTCCTTCATGCAGTCGACGGAACCCGTATATGTGTCCCTAATACTACGCCAGAAGTTGAGGTTACTTGAAAGTTTTTGCGTTTAGAAGTTTGTTTAGGTCCATGGTTACTATTTGAAAGTATTTTTTATAAATGAATGCAGTTGATTTGCTTTTGAACACTAATGATTGTTGAATCTGATCAAAATATAGAACATTAGATCTAACGTGATTGTAGTATTCCCTTGTTCCGAACTCCAGAGATTTTAGATTAAAGAAAGATGCATATATCCCTTATTTTTTTTAGAAGCACTCGGTATCTAGACAATTGAACTGTAAATTCAATTTACTCTGAATGGCAGAACTAATTACAGGTTTGAAATCTGTATATGGTATTTTGACATTTGTTTGTTGCAGATTTAGAGCATGTTTTGCTTGGCGGTCAACAAGTTCGTTGCCTTTAATTCCGACATGGCTCGGAATCCAAAGTAATGTTATTTTGCATTTTTTTAAGATACGAGATATTCGTAAAACAAGGTTTTGTATGAGTATATTCTTTGGATCTCGTAATTGTAAATTCTGAAGGACAGATAGAGTCGGAACAAATGATTGCCTTTCTAATGCGTTGTTCATCGCTATGGTCGAGAACTCGAGGGCCAAATCGATGGCACATGCTTCCGCAGAGAAAACTGGTAAGCGGATTGAAGAGCAATGGTGATCGGTGTAGCATGCTGCGGAGACCTTTTCTCCATCTTTTGAGCCATCAGTGTAGATCTGAACGAGATCGGGAAAATCTTTAATGCATTCCCGAAAGGAGGATTTGTGTTCTTCGGGTAATGCACTCGATTTTTCCCTCTCGTGTAGAGTAAAGTTAATATCCGGTGTTTCGACAAGCCATGGCGGTACATCCGATACGGTGTATTCGTTGTCTAAGCTTATGTTAAGTTCATGAAGAAAATTCGAAATTCTAATGCCAGATGTTGGTAAGAGTTTTTGGTTTTGAGTGAATATGTTTCGGTATTTCGGATTGACAAGAAGATCAAAAGCCGGGTTTTTCGGGTTGGATTTCAATTTGGCGGCATATTGAAGAGCAAGTTTTTTCCTTCGGTCATTTAGAGATGGTTCATTTGCCTCTACATAATGAACGGGTTAAATTACTAAAAAAAAAAGACCAACACACTCTGACATCAATATCGCTGAATTCATAACTCTTTCTATTTCTAGTAATCTACCATCAAAATGTACCATATGTATTCTGTCTGTTTGTTTCCCATGTACAGATTGTTGGAATAAGTTGTTTCTTTATTGTTGTTCTGTCAGGAATAAAGAATAGCACATGAACCGTGTTCAGGCTAAACATCAAGGTCAAAAGTACTCTATATCCTTTGTAAGTAATCATAATCATGCGTCTAGTGCTAATCACATAGACATTCTTCACAAAAACAATATAACAATAATGAAGAAACCATCAGAAACTATTTAGTAGTGGACAACATTCTGCCTTCTTTGATGGTATGATATTTCCCTTCCTGTCTGTCCAAAGTCCCGGCCTGTTCCCAACTTGATGTTCACCCTAAAATTTGTTCTTTTCTTGTTTCCCCC
Source organism: Pecten maximus (assembly GCF_902652985.1). Taxonomy (NCBI): domain Eukaryota; kingdom Metazoa; phylum Mollusca; class Bivalvia; order Pectinida; family Pectinidae; genus Pecten; species Pecten maximus. Next base: position 31,436,178 of record NC_047018.1, read on the forward strand.
AACTTTTCCATTTCTGTCCATCGGAACATCCATCGTTGTGCTGATTTGGTCCTTTCACTCCTTGTTTCCCTGCAATATCCATCCTAACTTACTTCTTTTTGTTTGTTTGTTTGTATCCATGCGATATGCCCCTCTGTTGTATTTTTGTCAATAATCCCCCTATCTGTTTATCCCTTCCCCTCTCTCCATGTCCATGAATAATTGTCTACATTTTATTTTCCGCGTATCAGTTCAAATGAATTCGAAATAAGAGCTATTCTAGAGTCCCTTAATATACCTATATCTAGACCCTTGATAATATAATGATAAATCACATGTCCAAATAATTCAATTAACCTTTTCAGTATATAAACTAAAGCATACGTTTAAGTTGTTTATATGTTAAATTAGTGTTTTCTATATTGTTCATTTATTGCAGGACATCTAACCAGATGACGACATCTCTTCATTTGTTTACTTTTATCGCTGTAGTTTTCAGGGGTAACATTACGATAGATGTTAGCTTTAAGGTAGTCACACTCTAACTACTACATTTTTGAAATGTGATTTATTCATCATTTTTGTGCATAAATTGGTATAACAATCTATTTGCATCAATTCTATCCAGAAAAGTTATAGCTAGGGGTCAAAATAAGGGGGATAATCCATGCCTGAAGACAACTGATCATATCGTAGCTTAATTTACAATTTTCATCAAAAAAAAATCCAAAAGTATTTTTCTATGAATTCAAATCAGTAGGTAAGCTCTTCACTCTATGATATGAAATATAAATGTGTTTTTTATTTTTTTCATATATATATTTTGGGCATTATATGAATTTTATTTCGATTATCTCCCCTTTCTTTGAAATCACAAGATATCATTATTGCTAATAATAATACCATTAATGAAATATTTTGCAACTAAACCACTCAGATTTTAAAACCAAAAAAACAAAGTTCTATCCATACAATTTGTGTAAACTAGCACTCAAAAATGGCGACGAACAATATTCACATAATCTTCCATCTGTCCAATTCAATCATAAATGTCAATTTTAGAGTACATAAAAATACAAATACTACACAATTCACTTTATTTCACCAGAATACTTATCTGTATGCAAATATAAGTCACTTATAAGGGAAAAAGATAAACATTTCTGTCAGATAAAAAGAGCAATACTCTTGGAAAAAAAATTTTTTTGGGGGGGGGGGGGGGGGGGGGGGGATTTCCTGCTATGAAATGATAGCATATATCACAGAATTAACTTTATAGCAAAAAACCAACCTACATGTGAAGAGTCACTTACAGGAAAAATAAATTCTTCATAGTAAATATTTCCTGTCCTTTATGAGTTATTCCTCCCAAGACAAAATGAAAAAGTCGGGGTGGGTGTGGGGAATACTTTCTACTACATGCAAGATTTGTTGTCATCATTATTTTTCTTCTAATATTTCAAAAAGACTAAATGAATATCTTTAAAGTAGTTTAGAATATGGACATTTGTAAATATGATGAATGAATTAGAATTTTCCATCAATGTATATTTCAGCAATATATTAACATTTCGTGTATTGATATTTTAATTTTGAAGACACAAAATCACTTTCATGCAGAAATTCTTTCATAACTGTACAATGTATATGAATATGGAAAATTTGAATATATTTGAGACATCCGTATGGTAATATATACTACTTTACTTAAGTAGAAGAAACACGCTTTTCAAGGAATTCTGCAAGTTTTGGTATTGCCTCATCCAATACTTTTTTGCAATTGGTCACTCTGGGTTGGTCATCAACAGTTTTGTGTGTAAAAGTTGATCTGAGTCCATCCTCACCATTTCTCTTGTAAATTGTCAAGAGATGCTGGATTGTCAGACCCGATCCAGCCACATTTTCTATTGTCGGCCTCTTTAGAACACCACTTGAAATGAGGACTTCAAGTGATTCGATGTTTTCAGACTTTTCCCTTGCAAACAACACTCCCTTGTACACAGCTTTGGGAAGGAAGCTATTTGATAGCAGAATGCTCTCCTTCATCTCTTTCTTCTGAAGCAAATCACACAAAGCTTTGACATCCTCACATGCGTCATGGGCCCCGTAGCTATAGTTATCTCCTAACAGAGATTTAGGCAAGGGTTTCCTGCTTATAATTTGACATATTTGGAAAGGCCTTACAGAACACATTGAGTGACTCTACACATTCAAATGCACATGAGAAAAGCTGATCTAACATATTCACACTTTTTGCTGCACTTACAAGTACAGGAAAGTCAAATTTTCTGCCATTATGTGCAATAAGTATAGGGTTTTCATGTTTTTCCAGAAATTTACAAAAATGATTTAGACCATCCTGAATTGAAACAGCATCCTTCATCTTTCCATTCACTATCAGCTCGCCACTACTGTTGAGATGGATTCCAGTTATCTTTGCAGCTTCTTCCTCGATAGCTATAGCTGGTAAGATGTACGAGTTGAATGGTTCGCTACTATCAACTACACGCGCAGCAATTTGTGTTGTATGGGGCATGGCTTGTCCTCTTACTAGAAAAAAAATTAAAAAAAATTTATATGACATGTATGCCAACATTACATAATCATAGCAAATAAACTTGAATATAAACCAGACCGTGGCACTTTGTAGAGAGAAGCACCAACAACAAAATATATGGTAAGTTTGATCAAATTTGAAATGAATTATTGATCGAAACGTTTGGTTTGGTTTGGATAATTTATTTAACGTCCTATTAACAGCTTAGGTCATTTAAGGACGGCCTCCCGTGCGTGCGACATGCATGCGTGTGTTGAGTGCGTATGTATGTTTTGGGAGGCTGCGGTATGTTCGTGTTAAGTCTCCTTGTGATAGGCCGGAACTTTTGCCGATTTATAGTGCTACCTCACTGAAACATACTGCCGAAGACACCCAGCAGCACACCCCAACCGGTCACATTATACTGACAACGGGCGAACCAGTCGTCCCACTCCAAATATGCTGAGCGCTAAGCAGGAGCAGCAACTACCATTTTTTAAGACTCTGGTATGTCTCGGCCAGGGGACAGAACCCAAAGCTTTCCTCATAGGGGCGAACGCTCAACAAAAGGCCAAAAGTGAGGCAGTGTCAAGGGAGACGTTAGGAAGAAGAAAGTTGTTAAGAAAGAAGAGAAAAGATAAGATCCCAAGTTTAGTCGCCTTTTACGATCATGCAATTGGGGGCAGCAGGTACAATTCTTACGCCCTACCTGCAGGGCATTGATCGAAACGTTCATTGTGTACATGTTTGCCCTTATTTATTTACTAAGACCTGTAGTTTCCAGGTAAAATGTGATATATGTCACCTTTTGACCATTTGGCTCTAGTTTTTTTGAAAATGCCCTTTGGAATAGCTTCTGGTATTTGTTCCGTATCAATATTTTCCTCTAACCCAATTCCTAAAATTGCAAATGAAAAAAAAGTTAACATAAAATTAACTTTTCATAAAGCATTGAAATTGTCATCAAACTGATTTATGATAATACAGTCATATTGACACTAACAATAACATGTCAAGAGTGAGTCAGAGTACCCCATGATTAGTTATAATGTACGTTATCTTTTAGACTAAAATAGAATAACCAACACAGGCTAAAATTGAATTCTGGTACATGAGGAATACAACTAGTTTCACATAAAAAAATATTTACCTGACTGATAGGTTTCCCCCTCAAAAGATTCATTGGCACACTGCGTCACAGATCGTTCTTCCTTCAACTGGAGTCTCCTACGTTTATATAAAGGAAGCTTCCTTCGTTCATCCCACTGAATTTACGTTTCTGTCTCTTCGCAGCATACTTCTTCGTATGTTAACCTGGGGAAATCCCTGCCGCTGTGTTTACCTAACAAGAGGCCCAATGGGCCTATATCGCTCACCTTGCTCTACAGCAAATTTGAAGTTGAATAAGGTCATTTCTACAGATACTATGCTGATTACCATTTTATTCAAATATCAGAATAAGCTAGGTTTGTTCATGTCAATAAATTTCCAGACCTTAATTCGAGCATACTATTGGCCTAATATTCAGGTATTGGTGACTGTTAGCTATCGCAAAATTATTGTTTGGAGATTTTAGCGTATTTGATCCATGTGACCTTGAATGAAGGTCAAGGTCATTTATTTGAACAAACTTGGTAGCCCTTCACCCCAGGATGTTACATGTCCAATAACAAGTCCCTGAGCCTCTTGGTTATTAAGAAGAAGCCATTTGAAGATTATAGCCTATTTGACCCATGTGACCTTCAATGAAGGTCAAGGTCATTTATCTGAATAAAATTTGTAGCTCTTCACCCCAGCATGCTACAGGCTCAATATCAAGTCCCTGGGCCTTTTGGTTATTGAGAAGTTGTTAAACGATTTAAGCCTATTTGACCCATGTGACCTTTAATGAAGGTCAAGGTCATTTATTTGAACAAACTTGGTAGCCCTTCACCCCAGCATGCTGCAGGCCCAATATCAAGTCCCTGGGCCTCTTGGTTATTAAGAAGTCGTTTGAAGATTATAGCCTATTTGACCTTTGTGACCTTGTATGAAGGTCAAGGTCATTTTTTGAACAAACTTGGTAGCCCTTCACCCTAGCATGCTACATGTCAAGTCCCTGGGCCTCTTGGTTATTGAGAAGTTGTTTGAAGATTATAACCTATTTGACCTTTGTGACCTTGAATGAAGGTCAATGTCATTCATTTGAACAAACTTGGTAGCCCTTCACCCCAGGATGCTACAGGCCTATTATCAAATCAATGGGCCTTTTGGTCATTAAGAAGATGTTGTTTAAATGAAAAAGTTGACGCAGGAGGGACGGACGGACGACAGACGCCGCACCATGGCATAAAATGGAGAAATGCATGACTTATTAAACACGAACACAAATTACAAAACATTTCAATAGACAAGTTACCAAGTAATTGTTGACTTCAAAATTATTGCTATAAGAAATATATCTATTGACCTATGCATATTATGATTCACCAAATTTGTTTTGGTTTTATGCTGATTGCTAATTATTTCAAGATTTATATACACGTTTCCCCATGGTAAAAAACATCTCTTGATATCATGGCTTGCAGGTTATGATAGTATAGGAAAGTAGGAGTATCCAGAATAAAACACAAACCTACAGGCTACAGTTAGTACATACATGTAGCAACTGCCCCATGTGGGTTTCGAACTCACAACCAAGAGATCTTATCATTAAAAAAAGAGATGTTTTTTATAAACTTTACAACATTACCTTGAATTGTAGACTGCCCGAGATCTACAAGCTTGGTTGAACATCAAATTGAACAACAAACTCTGAAAAAAATAAAACAACAAACTCTGAAAAAAATAAAACAACAAACTCTCAAGGAAATAAAACAACAAACTCTGAAAGAAATAAAACAATAAACTCTGAAACAAAAAAAATGTTCATGCAAAAACATTGAAACAAGAGCATTGACCAACAATTGAAAAATAAAATTCAACATTTAGAACATGAACTTTTGAACATAAAACTCATTGTTAATAATTTAACTTTTCAAACTTGAAACATTTTTTTAACATACCTGAGCTATGTAATTCCTGCCGTCATTGATGAAAGCTGAGGTGGCTTGCACACGAAAGTCCAGTGAGTCTGAAGCACCATACTGGTGTGATTTAGGAGCCCTAAGTGTCACCTCTTTATTTGCGTGCTCACATTGCTGTGAAGATCCCAGATCAGAGTATTGAACTGATCGATCAATAATGGGTTCAAACAGTAATTCCAGACGATGACGTAGGGCACTGTCCTTAAGTGCTGACTTGTACGGCTGACTTCTATGATGGTAAGTCTCATTAGGTTTTCTAAGAAATCCACAGAAGACTGGCTTACACTTGGAATGATCACCAAACTGATGAGGAATTAGAGCTGTAAGGTTATCACACAGATCATCCGGTTTTCCTTGATTTTTAGCAAAACAGTATTTTTTTTGTATGTGAATAATGACATTTTTGCTAAGTTTTCCACCTTTTTCATGATGTAGAGCATACAAGCTCTTGCCAATATTCTTTATCACATGATTCTTGTGCAGACGTTTTTTCATATTGATTCCATGGTCACTTCTGAGCTTAGAGATCAAGGTATTGTCCCCATGACCTTCCAATACTTCCACTGGTGTCCCGTCTTTAGACATTTGTTGGATGCCCTGCACACCTGCTGCACTTTCCATCGAGCGAGCACTTCCGGAATGATTATGCACACAGCGATGATCTCTCACTTTTACACCTGGACGATTCCGTTTCCACCATTTACAAACTGAACAAGTACGATGTAAAACTATGGCCTTCACAACTTTTTTTCCGTAATCCGCCTTGCTCATGAAAAATGTGTGTGCTACAAAGTATGTTGTACATAGAATTAATAATAATAAAGACAATATTATTATAAAGGAACATTTTTCATGTATGAAAACAATTGAAAAATCAAGTATTAACTCTTATTGAAAACCCTGTGGTCAAGACAAAAATCAATAGTATAATACAAATGTTACTTTAGTCAGAATATAACATGAGCCCATCTTGCAGACCTTCAGAAACAATATAATTATCATAAACAAATATATAGATACCTAGATGTCAGACTGTCAAATCCACGTTTGTGCCAGGCTGTATCTGCACTGCATGTCATTCCTTTCCTTGTTTTGCATGGGAAATGACCAAGAAGCTTCCTTCGAGTTGTACATGTGGTTTGGGCAATCCTTTACGTCGAAAGGTTTCTGTGTTTCCTCTCTGCTGAGGGCAAGGACACAAGCTCTTTTGTTTCATATCTTTTATTTTAAAAATTGTGATACCTGGGACTAGATCATTTCTGTAAAAAAAAAAACCACATTTTTATTTTAAAAGATTAGACAAATTCATAGGCTTTCAGGGTATAGTTTATTTACTTCTTCCATATCAAAAACTGACTTTTTATATTTTAAGTACAAACCTGTTCAAGATGTGTTGACTCGTAGTATCATAATGGGAAGAAGTTGTAGCTGCATTTTGTTTAGATGCTGTTACTGGTTCAGGTGTGTCCAGTATACAGGGGGCCATTTCTTTCATGTGTTTGATATTTTGTCTGAAAATAAGCCAAACCATATATACTTTGGAAACACTCAATACAATACTTAGTCAATAGGAAGTATAAACCATTATGAAATTAATTGCTTTATTGACCTGGTGAACAAAGTTGAGAAAACAATTAACATATACAGGAAACTTCATACATGTAAATATTGTTTATTTTATTCAGATGAAGTGTTCGATAACTATTATAAATGAACAGATGGAAGATACATTCAATAGCAATATATCATGTTACATACATAACACTTGGGGATGCATCTGCCAACACCCATGTACCCAAATCCTCAAGGAAGTCATCAGCGGTAGTAACATCACTTTGAGCCAATGTACAGGTAGATTCCTCATTAGCAATATATCTGGGGGGAAAAAAGTTACTTCATCAAAATATTAACTCATTGTATACGTAAGTTAAAATAGTTTTCCACTGGAGCAAATGTTAATAATTATATTAGAAATTAATGTAAAAAATATTTACTGTTTGCGCTTTTTTCAGTTCATAGAAATTGAAAGCTTTATGAATGTGAAACATGTTTCTTATCAATGTCATTTTATATATCTTTCTTTTCAAAGTAGATTTTATATGAAATATCATATGGTACATACTCCATTTCCATTTGAAAAGCATCATTAGCTGCTTTCTCCGTTGATGTCTTTGCAACTTGTTCGATGAAACCCCCTGCCCTTCTCTCAATTTTCTTAAAGTTTGGATTGCTGATAGGCTTTATATTCAACGTTGACAGAAAAATTGTTCACTCTATCAGGACCATCAAGACTGTCTATCATTGCTGATAATAAAATATATGTATCCATGTTATAATAATGTCCAATGCTTATGCACCATACATGTTAATCAATTAATCAACCTAATCATTTGCTAGTAGTATTAATTTTTCATGAAATTTTAAAAACAATTTAAAACAATTTCAGAGTTTGTCAAATTCATTTTAAAAAGGAAATGGATGGAAATGGGGTAATAAAATAGGCATCAGCATACACGTGAACACAAACATGAATTGCTTCTGTTTATCGTTAGAAATATGTTATATACAATATAGGCCTATCTTTCAATGTACTTACCAACCCCGAGTTTGGTGTTGATCGTGAAACACGGAGCCCCAGTGGTGTTTACTCTATGGGTTCCTCCATACGGCACACGGTTAATATATCCGCAGTCATGGTTCTGGCATTTCACATATAAATATCCCCTAAACCCTTTTGAAGTTCACCGAAAATTCTATCATAAGTTAGAGGTACTGGCCCCAATCTGCACTGTTTACAAAACTTCAAGAGGGATAACAACACGTCAAGTTCAATGATTCGCCGGCCCTGTTTCCAGCCATCTCGTGTAGAATCGGGCTTGTCATCGACTCCGACAGGTTCGTCACAATAGCTGTGATCGGATTTCAAAGAACACTTCTTCTTTTTATCAACAGTAGCCTTTTTTTTAGTCGAAACAAATCTGCCCTTCAAATCCCGCTCCGATTCAACGGGCGCCGCCATTACAGACGGCGCTGCGACGGCAGACAACTCTGTCCGTCGGGGATAACTCCGGTCGAGATTACGATGTTTGCCGAGTACCTGCATTTCATTATAACTCGACTAACATCGTTTTTTTTACCGGAAGTCTGAGTTAGAGTGCGACTACCTTAAGTTCTTGACATCTAATTAAAAACTCGATGGTCATTCTCGCTACGTTACACGAACATCTAAAACATCCCATTAGGGGTCACGCTCTAGATCTGATGACATTTGAAATGTGTGTATTTCACTTTCAGGGCGAATTGCCAATTTGTCGATGTGATCGAAGCAAACCATTTCGTCACAGTACGCATCTGAAGCAAACCATTTCAATATAGCATGTACATATAGCTACATGTATATGCTTGTGGGACGAAATTACTTGAAACAAATTGAAAGATCATATAAAATTAAGTTCAAGATTCTGGAAGTATTCAATTGATTGGCTAATCCAAAAGTTCACCAGAACGTGACCCTAATGGGGTTTTGTTTTTGTTTAACGTCCTATTAACAGCAAGGGTCATTTAAGGACGTGCCAGGTTTTGGAGGTGGAGGAAAGCCGGAGTACCCGGAGAAAAGCCACCGGCCTACAGTCAGTACCTGGCAACTGCCCCACGTAGGTTTCGAACTCGCAACCCAGAGATGGAGGGCTAGTGATAAAGTGTCGGGACACCTTAACCACTCGGGTACCACTCGGCCACCGCGGCCCCTAATTGGATGTTGTTAGATCTTCATGTAACGTAGTGAGAATGACCATCTAGATTTTAATTATTTTGAGTTCTTAACTGCTCGTCAGCACTATAAAAGGTCATTAGGGCTTGTAAAAATGATGAGTAAAATACGAAACGACAACAAACCAACGAAACAAAATATCAATATATACTGGCCTATTAACAATTAGTTTAAAATCAAAAAGTGGCTATGATTACTAAAATCTTGTGATACAGACCAATAGCTTTCAGATAGTTTAAAATTGTATAGTTACTTACGGAGACGAAAAGAACATACTTGCCATGCTTAGTATAAAGTATCTTCCAAGTTGTATCAATGCAATCCTTAAAATGCGAGACCAAAGGGTCATGAAATTCACAATTTTCGTAAATCACCATATGACCCTTTCAAAGGTGTTTGAATGTAAATGCTTCATTGCATGCGATGCACTTAGGTTGGTTCTCGCTCTTCAATCAGTAGGAATGCGTTATATATATTACCCTTCCTAAGACGTGCAAGAACAACTTCATCTCCGCGATTGCTTTTCTAGGAAAGAGACCATTCACCGACATTTCCTTTGATCGAGTGTAGTTCATTGTCTACTTATTTATTAGTTTGCACTTTGTTTATAAACAAGAGTCCTATAGGCTTTAACGATCACCTTAATTTTGGAAGAATTCAGTTAATTTGACCCTTTTGGCCCAAACCAATCAAACTGTCCAGGGGAATCAGTCAGGGTCAGCATGTATGTGCATACTATAAAACTTTCGTCCAAAACTGCTAAAGTTAGAATCAATTCCAATAGATTATAGTTTTAAAAATGGCATTTCCCTATGTGAACTTTTTCAAAGTTTTCCTCCTTTCGCTGGGTGTCTTCGGCAGTATGCTTCAGTGAGATAGCACTATAAATCGGCAAAAGTTCTGGCCTATCACAAGGAGACTTAACACGAATATACCGCAGCCTCCTAAAACACACATACGCACTCACCACACGCATGCATGCTGCACGCACGGGAGGCCGTCCTTAAATGACCTTAGATGTTAATAGGACGTTAAACAAAATAAACCAAACCAAACCATCCTCCTTTCCAGGGGCGAATGAAGACCCAAGGGTAATGCAATTCACAATTTTTGTAAATCGCCTTCCATCTGTGAAAAGTATTTATGTCTACCTTTTGGGCGTATTGAGAAGATTGTTTTAAATTTTCGGTCAATTTCACCGTTTTTGGACCCGGCCATCACCCCCTGCCCTGCATTTCGGCCGTCAGAATTGTATCTGCTGCCCCCATTCCATGATCGTAATAGGCGACTAAATTTGGGATCTTATCTTTTCTCTTCTTTCTGAACAACGTTCTTCTTCGTAATGTCTCCCGTGACAATGCCTCACTTTTGGCCTTTAGTTGAGCGTTTGCCGCTGTGAGGAAGGCTTTGGGTTCTGTCCCCTAGCCGAGACATACCAGAGTCTTTAAAAATGGTAGTTGCTGCTCCTGCTTAGCGCTCAGCATATTAGGAGTGGGACGACAAGTTGGCCCGTTGTCAGTATGTGACCAGGTGGGGTGTGCTGCTGGATGTCTTCGGCAGTATGCTTCAGTGAGGTAACAATATAAATCGGCAAAAGTTCTCGCCTATCACAATGAGACTTAACACGAACATACCACAGCCTCCCAAAACACACAAACGTACTTGCCACACGCATGCATGTCGCACGCACGGGAGATCGTCCTTAAATGACCTTAGCTGTTAATAGGACGTTAAACAAAATAAACCAAACCAAACCCTGCCCTGCAGGTAGGGCGTAAGAATTGTACCTGCTGCCTTAGCTGTTAATAAGGACGTTAAACAAAATAAACCAAACCAAACCCTGCCCTGCAAGTAGGGCGTAAGAATTGTACCTGCTGCCTTAGCTGTTAATAGGACGTCAAACAAAATAAACCAAACGAAACCAAACCCTGCCCTGCAGGTAGGGCGTAAGAATTGTACCTGCTGCCTTAGCTGTTAATAAGGACGTTAAACAAAATAAGCCAAACCAAACCAGTACCTGCTGCCCCTATTGCAGGATCGTAAGAGGCGCCTAATTTTGGGAACTTAACTTTTCTCTTCTTTTTGAACAACTTTCTTCTCCCTAATGTCTCCCTTGACAATGCCACACTTTTGGTCTTTAGTTGAGCGTTCGCCTCTGTGTGGAAGGCTTTGGGTTCTGTCCCCTGGCCGAGACATACCAGAGTCATTAAAAATGGTAGTTGCTACTCCTGCTTAGCGCTCAGTATATTAGGAGTGGGACTTTGGTTTGGTTTATTTTGTTTAACGTCTTATTAACAGCTAAGGTCATTTAAGGACGGCCTCCCGTGCGTGCGACATGCATGCGTGTGCGAGTGCGTATATGTGTTTTGGGAGGCTGCGGTATGTTCGAGTTAAGTCTCCTTGTGAAAGGCCGGAACTTTTGCCGATTTATAGTGCTATCTCACTGAAGCATACTGCCGAAGACACCCAGCAGTACACCCCACCCGGTCACATTATACTACCAACGGGCGAACCAGTCGTCCCACTCCTAATATGCTGAGCGCTAAGAGCAGGAGTAGCAACTACCATTTTTAAAGACTGGTATGTCTCGGCCAGGAGACAGAACCCAAAACCTTCCTCACAGGGGCGAACGCTCAACTAAAGGCCAAAAGTGAGGCATTGTCAAGGGAGACATTAGGAAGAAGAAAGTTGTTAATAAAGAAGAGAAAAGATAAGATCCCAAATGTCGTCGCCTCTTACGATCACGCAATAGGGGCAGCAGGTACAATTCTTATGCCCTACCTGCAGGACAGTGTTGAATAATATCGACTACTTGCTTTGTTTCAACATACACTATCACACTTTTGACATTGGTTAAGTCGATCCCCAATGCACTAGTTGCAACGACTTCCTTCAACGCACTATTTGTATTATAGAGATCATCCATATTTTTCCTGACCATACTTTGTATGTTGGCTTTCCTTGGTCCCTAGTTGAGCCATTTTAATTGCGAGTCTGATCAAGAAAGCAAAATTGATGACAGTTGAAATTGAGCATTGCTATTTCTATTTCAAAGATAATTCTTCTTCAAGATCTATCTTTTTAGTGAAAAGATTATTCATAGAAGAAATGAAGATAATTCAATGGTTGGCGCCAAGATCCCTCTTGGATCTCTTTTACAAATGTAATTAATGACTTAAAGGTTAATCTTAATTATGGATCACCTATAGTACTCACCAACATGCAATGGTGTGATATTCGTCGATTCCAAAAACAAATTTATAAAAATGCCCCTGAATAATTCATCTCCTACAAGTAAAACTGGTGGTGCAAATAAGTAGTCAAATAACCCCTTTTTTAATGATGTTGACTGTAGTGTCAGAGAGCGTTGACCAAGCTACACAGACAAGGGAGACCGCCACCTACAATATATACAGACATACATATCTAGAATGTATTATCACTGGAACACTCGCGCCTATATCGTTCACCTAATTGGATTTGACCAAACGTCAAAATATATTCATGGGATTGGTATTACAACACGAGTGTGTTTAAAGAAACCAAGTTCCTTGGGGTGGGGAAAGACCCCTTGAGCTGATTTTTTCATCAAGATTGAGTTTGGAGGATACCACAAAGGAACTAATACATCTTTAGAGGTGGGGAAAGACCCAAGGGCGTATTGTTCGTCGGGAATGTGTTTATACCTTGATGTCAATCAATGCTATATATGATTATTGGATAGGGATCTAAACTGTTTCGAGGATATAATAAAGGAATTAATTCCCTAGGGGTGGAGAAAGACACCTGGGCCTATTTACGTCATGATTGTGTTATCTCTTGATACCGGACAATGCTATGTATGGTTATAGGATGAAGATCTAAACAGTTTCAAAGATATAACAAAGAAACTTAGTGTTCCTGGAAGGGAAACTCAATGGCCTTTTTACATCATAATTTTGTTTATATCTTAATGCTATATATGGTTATGCGGTTGGATCTGAATGGTTTCAAAAATACAAAAAGTTCCTTTATCTACATAGCTGCATTGCTCCCCTTTTGCTCCGCCCCTCAGCCTCCTTGGAGTCAGCTGAATCATTTGTAGGTTTTTCAATCCCCACCCCTAAGGATGCTACCAATCAAATATGAATGATAGGTAATGCTTACTTCAAGATAATTGTTGTTTAAAAGCTTTGTAGGCAAATTGATCCATTTTGGCACCGCCTCTCAGGCCCCTGGGGTCAGTCCAATCATTTTTATGAATTAGAATCCCAGCCATCTAGGGATGTTTCCACTGAAATATGATATTGCCAGAGGAATAGCCTTTGGACCCGTCCCTCAGGCCCCCAGTTGGGTCAGCCTTCCCATTTTTACAAATTTTAATCCAAACCCCATAAGTGTGCTGCCAGTCAAATATGAGCAATATACATTGCTTAGTTTCAGAGAAGTTGTTTATATCAATTTTCCAAAATTGACCCATTTTCCACTCCATCCGTGTATACAACATTAGTCTGCCCTGCAGGTAGGGCGTAATACTTGTACCTGCTGCCCCCAATTGCATGATCGTAAGAGGCGACTAAACTTGGGATCTTATCTTTTCTCTTCTTTCTTGATAACTTTCTTCTTCCTAATGTCTTCCTTGACAATGCCTCACTTTTGGCCTTTAGTTGAGCGTTCGCCGCTGTGAGGAAGGTTTTGGGTTCTGTCCCCTAGCCGAGACATACCAGAGTCTTTAAAAATGGTAGTTGCTACTCCTGCTTAGCGCTCAGCATACTTGGAGTGGGAACGACTGGTTCGCCCGTTGTCGGTATAATGTGACCGGGTGGGGTGTGCTGCTGGGTGTCTTCGGCAGTATGCTTCAGTGAGATAGCACTTTGAATCGGCAAAAGTTCCGGCCTATCACAAGGAGACTTAACACGAACATACCGCAGCCTCCCAAAACACACATACGCACTCACCACACTCATACATGTCGCACGCACGAGAAGCCGTCCTTAAATGACCTTAGATGTTAATAGGACGTTAAACAAAATAAACCAAACCAAACCAAATTGTTTCTGTATGCTTGCTTGCATCTCGTTATTTTGATCACTTACATTTGTCACAGCTTTTTAAGTGTTTGTTATGCAAGTTCTTTTCGTTGAATCAGTGCGATCCTTTCAGCTCTCGTGTCGTGTTAGTGTTGTGTTTGAAAAACATGTGCTTGAACACCCAGTGGTGAATGGATTTGGTTTTCCAGACTGTTTACAAAGATTACATTTCATTAGCAATTGAGTGCTTTGATATGATAGCCAGTCTCAAGCCACTTCGTTACAAATGTTCTTTTCTTTGCTGGGCCAGGTTCGGATGTCTTACTGTAATGATCACGGGTCGTATTGCTATTAATCAAGGCTTCGGATTTTTCTTCTTCCGATTTGAAATAACTTGATAGCTTTCGCTATGATATTGTGAACAATTCGGGAATTTACACCGTGATTAATCACACACTTTGAAACAATTGCATTAGTATGCGTAGTCTTTTAAACGCAACACAAATATTGCAATCAGTGTATTGACCAATTACAACGCCAGGCCACCTTAGGTGTTTAGCACGTTTATACGTCAAAGACCGAATACATTAGTGCAACAGGAGCGTGTTGGGCCCGGTTTGTATGCAGACAAACAACATCCGACTCGACCTGTATACCGATGCAACCCAGGTTCGATTGGGTATTTGTCCTTTCTTGTCGGGGAGAGGAAGAAGAATAGACTCTTGAACAGTTAACAATTTATTATGGATAACATATATATTTACAACAATTAACATCAGCATTGGCCTAGCCAACAAATAATCCTACATTCTACATTTACCGACCCCCATACCCCGACAATATATACGAAACTAAACCCATCCCGGCCCACTCATAACGTTATATCTAGAACTTGACCTAGCTATAAATACATGAGAAGAAAAAGTGGCAGCACGTAGGAATTCGATCCGTCAGGCTGCCCAGTATACAAGTAAAACCCTGAATGTATCGCACAATACGAAACTAAACGACAAATCACAACAAAGGATTCACATAGGTACACAGGTAAGACGCAACTATACGACAAAAACATCACCATAGACAGGACACGTGAATGGAGTACAACTAGGGTCATAACGACAGACACCCACACACAATACACAACATAGAGACAAGCTTGATTAGTCAGGTTACCCTGTCAATTTACAAACAGGAATATCCCCCGCTACATCTGCCCTGCAGGTTAGGGCGTAAGAATTGTACCTACCGTCCCCATTGCATGATAGTAAAAGGCGACTAAACTTGGGATCTTATCTTGTCTCTTCTTTTTTAACAACTTTCTTCTTCCTAATGTCTCCCTTGACACTGCCTCACTTTTGGCCTGAAGTTGAGCGTTCGCCCCTGTGAGGAAGGCTTTGGGTTCTGTCCCCTGGCCGAGACGTACCAGAGTCTTTAAAAATGGTAGTTGCTACTCCTGCTTAGCGCTCAGCATATTTGGAGTGGAACGACTGGTTCGCCCGTTGTCAGTATAATGTGACCGGGTGGGGTGTGCTGCTGGGTGTCTTCGGCAGTATGTTTCAGTGAGGTAGCTCTAAATCGGTTCTGGACATATTACGAGCATACAGCAGCCTCCCAAAACGCACATACTCACTCGGCACATGCATGCATGTTGTCTTTTAATGACCTTAGCTGTTGGTAGGACGTTTAACAATAATAACCAAACAAAATGTGTATCTAATCAGTAAGATATCGTTTGGTCTATACACCGTTGGTTTGGTTTATTTTGTTTAACGTCCTATTAACAGCTAAGTTGTCTACTTTACAGAGACTACAAAATCGATCTTTTAGCATGATAGTTAACCTGATCATCAGCTGGAACCTGTGCTTATATCTTGAAAATACCACGGAAAATCTGAAAATTGTATGTCGATATATGCAGTAGGTGTCTAGTATACAGATGTTTAAAATCGATAATTCAACATAATAAACTGAAACGTATGGTTATCTTGTGTCTTTTAAAAGCGTTGAACAACATTTTGGTTATGTTATGTTTCAATGGCATTTGTAACATTTTTTTTAAATCCATGGAAGATGTCAAAATGGATCAGGCTTCAAATAGGGGAGATAACTCCCATCAATAAAAAGGATTTAACAAACTTCCTAGATACGTGTTTGGAACGCCAAAGCTGCCTTATATGTTAAATGTTTATTATATGATATGATTTCTGCTATTATATGATGGTGCGTGGTGAGTGCGTATGTGAGTTTTGGGAGGCTGCGGTATGTTCGTGTTAAGTCTCCTTGTGATACTTATTTAATAATAAATTTACATTGGGTTAAATCCATCCATACCGTTATGACTAGTAGCGATTTAAAGGAATTACTTCTATTTCCCCTATTGGGCCCCGCCCCTTTGGCCCCTTTGGGGTCAGAGCCACCATTTATGCAAAATCTGTTCCCTTTCCTTCAAGGATGTTTCTGACCAAATTGGGTTCAAATCCATTCATAACTTAATAACTAGTAGCGATTTAAAGGAATTACCTCTATTTCCCATATTGGGCCCCGCCCCTTTGGCCCCTCGGGGGTCAGAGTCACCATTTATGCAAAATCTGTTCTCCTCCCCCAAGGATGTTTCTGACCAAATTCGGTTCAAATCCATTCATAACTTTATGACTAGTAGCGATTCAAAGGTATTACCTCTATTTCCTGTATTGGGCCCCGCCCCTTTGGCCCCTCGGTGTGTATGGCCGGTACCTATCCCTTGTTGAACTGTCGCAAAAACTCGAGCCATCTGAGCAGTTGTGGCCCACACTAGTCGTGCATGGAACTGCAGCACATAAGACGTGTCCTTACCATTACATGTCACTTCCAGTATCCGGGCGTTATGCCGTTGATTTCTCTGTTCTATGTTACTGGTCTTTAATTTCTAATGTTACTTAGACCGTCTCCAAACCGTTAATGAACACGTATGAAATTTACAGGCTAACGCGAGTTTAGATTTGTTATCGAAAAGAACTGAACGCTGGTCTGGGTTGACGATGAATACTGATCATGTCAGGCAACAAATTTGGTCATAGTAGAACAGATATAACCTCCAATGTCACCTTTAATATGATATAATATTAAAAAGTCCTGGTTCTGGCGGTAACATTTAATATAACTTACTTTGACTACAGCTTAAGCCTTGAGTTGAACGGGTAAGCGGCGTGAAGTCCCCGGTGTTATTCTATCCGAAACTCCTCGGGGAATCATTTCAGCGACAATACCCGATGAGTTCAGGATGGCGTTATTCTATAGTTGTCCTTTATATATGCGGACAAGCCGACCAAACCAGTTGTGTCAATAGTTTCTATTACATATAAAAACATACATCAATCTTAACGGACCTGTTTATGTTTCTGCAGGCTTTGAAAGACATCATCAAGATGATTAGCCCTAAACAAATATAAAACCAGCTGATCCATAATTATTTTAATGCTAACAACTCTATATGCCTACCCGGTCTATCTGTTCAACCGCTAAACGGAATGGAAACGCCCGGCCTTACGTCATCAAAACAGTTGGTCGATTTATAGGAAAATACCCCTGTCGAGTGGAATAATACTGAGAAGGTCGAAAAAATAGGCCATTTTCAAAACAATCTTGTGACCGTTCTGTTAAAGATATCGAAAAACTAAACAGACCGTTTTCTTCAGAAAACATTTATCTATTTATATGTACATTATCTATGTTTCTGGATTTTGTTTGGAATTTTAAGGGCGATTTAAACAGAACCTCTTAGTCAAAATGACGATTTTGGCATGTTTGACCCAAAATATCTCATAAATACGAATTTCCACATGGATACCAGATACATCCAGACCTAGATAGAGCCGATTTTTACTATGTTTCAAAACCCCATCAAAATTGTATATGCCATTTTTAGCTTATGTCATGGCGCAGCGTCCGTCGTCCGTCCGTCAACATTTGCTTCAAACCGCTACTAGTCAAAAAGTTCAGAAGGGGAACAGATTTTGCATAAATGGTGACTCTGACCCCCGAGGGGCCAAAGGGGCGGGGCCCAATACAGGAAATAGAGGTAATACCTTTGAATCGCTACTAGTCATAAAGTTATGAATGGATTTGAACCGAATTTGGTCAGAAACATCCTTGGGGGAGGAGAACAGATTTTGCATAAATGGTGACTCTGACCCCCGAGGGGCCAAAGGGGCGGGGCCCAATATGGGAAATAGAGGTAATTCCTTTAAATCGCTACTAGTTATTAAGTTATGAATGGATTTGAACCCAATTTGGTCAGAAACATCCTTGAAGGAAAGGGAACAGATTTTGCATAAATGGTGGCTCTGACCCCAAAGGGGCCAAAGGGGCGGGGCCCAATAGGGGAAATAGAAGTAATTCCTTTAAATCGCTACTAGTCATAACGGTATGGATGGATTTAACCCAATGTAAATTTATTATTAAATAAGTATCACAAGGAGACTTAACACGAACATCCCGCAGCCTCCCAAAACACACATACGCACTCACCACGCACCATCATATAATAGCAGAAATCATATCATATAATAAACATTTAACATATAAGGCAGCTTTGGCGTTCCAAACACGTATCTAGGAAGTTTAAATCCTTTTTATTGATGGGAGTTATCTCCCCTATTTGAAGCCTGATCCATTTTGACATCTTCCATGGATTTAAAAAAAATGTTACAAATGCCATTGAAACATAACATAACCAAAATGTTGTTCAACGCTTTTAAAAGACACAAGATAACCATACGTTTCAGTTTATTATGTTGAATTATCGATTTTAAACATCTGTATACTAGACACCTACTGCATATATCGACATACAATTTTCAGATTTTCCGTGGTATTTTCAAGATATAAGCACAGGTTCCAGCTGATGATCAGGTTAACTATCATGCTAAAAGATCGATTTTGTAGTCTCTGTAAAGTAGACAACTTAGCTGTTAATAGGACGTTAAACAAAATAAACCAAACCAACGGTGTATAGACCAAAAGATATCTTACTGATTAGATACACATTTTGTTTGGTTATTATTGTTAAACGTCCTACCAACAGCTAAGGTCATTAAAAGACAACATGCATGCATGTGCCGAGTGAGTATGTGCGTTTTGGGAGGCTGCTGTATGCTCGTAATATGTCCAGAACCGATTTAGAGCTACCTCACTGAAACATACTGCCGAAGACACCCAGCAGCACACCCCACCCGGTCACATTATACTGACAACGGGCGAACCAGTCGTTCCACTCCAAATATGCTGAGCGCTAAGCAGGAGTAGCAACTACCATTTTTAAAGACTCTGGTACGTCTCGGCCAGGGGACAGAACCCAAAGCCTTCCTCACAGGGGCGAACGCTCAACTTCAGGCCAAAAGTGAGGCAGTGTCAAGGGAGACATTAGGAAGAAGAAAGTTGTTAAAAAAGAAGAGACAAGATAAGATCCCAAGTTTAGTCGCCTTTTACTATCATGCAATGGGGACGGCAGGTACAATTCTTACGCCCTAACCTGCAGGGCAGATGTAGCGGGGGATATTCCTGTTTGTAAATTGACAGGGTAACCTGACTAATCAAGCTTGTCTCTATGTTGTGTATTGTGTGTGGGTGTCTGTCGTTATGACCCTAGTTGTACTCCATTCACGTGTCCTGTCTATGGTGATGTTTTTGTCGTATAGTTGCGTCTTACCTGTGTACCTATGTGAATCCTTTGTTGTGATTTGTCGTTTAGTTTCGTATTGTGCGATACATTCAGGGTTTTACTTGTATACTGGGCAGCCTGACGGATCGAATTCCTACGTGCTGCCACTTTTTCTTATGTATTTATAGCTAGGTCAAGTTCTAGGTATAACGTTATGAGTGGGCCGGGATGGGTTTAGTTTCGTATATATTGTCGGGGTATGGGGGTCGGTAAATGTAGAATGTAGGATTATTTGTTGGCTAGGCCAATGCTGATGTTAATTGTTGTAAATATATATGTTATCCATAATAAATTGTTAACTGTTCAAGAGTCTATTCTTCTTCCTCTCCCCGACAAGAAAGGACAAATACCCAATCGAACCTGGGTTGCATCGGTATACAGGTCGAGTCGGATGTTGTTTGTCTGCATACAAACCGGGCCCAACACGCTCCTGTTGCACTAATGTATTCGGTCTTTGACGTATAAACGTGCTAAACACCTAAGGTGGCCTGGCGTTGTAATTGGTCAATACACTGATTGCAATATTTGTGTTGCGTTTAAAAGACTACGCATACTAATGCAATTGTTTCAAAGTGTGTGATTAATCACGGTGTAAATTCCCGAATTGTTCACAATGTCATAGCGCAACACTCGCTCTCTCCTTTTCTTTTAAATGTGGGTGGGTGGGTGGGTGGGGGGGGGGGGGGGGGGTTGGGTTCGCCGGTTCGGCGCTAGAATTATATCAATTACTTAAATATTAAAAGTGTTACGTAAATGATCGGTAATGTTGTTATTCATGTCACTGGTAGCACGTTCGTGCTACGAGGTACGGGTTATGACAATTTAATACAATACCATTTAAACATTTCAAATTACCCATAACTAGCCCCTCAGCTGGGGACACGTTCATTTGACCGTATATGTGCGAGAATATAAAGCCCTAAAGAAACCTTTTATAGCCATTATTGGCCGTAATAACATGTCGTTGTTGGATATAATAATAGTAATAATGATCTCCTTAACATCCGGCATGGCCATTGTTTGGTTCTAATGAATAGTTCTATTTTGATACCATCCTGCTAAACCATTATCGACCTCAAAGCTTGCTATAGGTTTTATCCGTTACTGCGTTTTAATTTACACAGAGAGCGTCGACTTTTCCGGAGTATGTGTGTCCCCATCTGGCAAGTCATTAAGATTTTAAGTAATTTAAGATAGGTTGCCAACAGGAGTAATATCAATAATTTGTCGAAAACAGGGATTTAATAAATGTAATAAGCAATAAATGTATAATATATATTAATGGCACTTTGATCACTAAGAATAAAAGCCAATTGCTGTAACAAAGACGGGAAGTCCGTAACAAAAACTTATGTACTTTTCAATAAATGTATGACACCTACAAGTAGAAACAAATCTAACTACTTGATAGGACATGAGCACTTCATTGTTACACAAGGGATGAGTTTGTTTATTACATGTACGACGTTCGATCTCTAGCCGGAAGTCGGTGATGGATATTCCTGGAAAAATACGTTACCTAATGAATTCTTACATGGCCAAATTGTGATTGTTTTTGCGGGATCAAAGTTACATTATCGATTAGTTGTCTTGTCTTCGCCCTGAATACATCCTAACAAAATCAAGGGTTCTCGTATAGCACACTTGTTGGACACACAACTCTTTAAAAGCGTGCATCGTCCGCAAAAAAAAATGAGAAGTGCATCACAGAAGTGTGCGATTTAGCATGATCGTGTGAAATGACACGTATGGTTTGGTTTGGTTTGGTTTATTATGTTTAACGTCCTATTAACAGCTAAGGTCATTTAAAGACGGCCTCCCGTGCGTGCGACATGCATGCGCGTGGTATGTGTGTTTTGGGAGGCTGCGGTATGTTCGTGTTAAGTCTCCTTGTGATAGGCCTGAACTTTTGCCGATTTATAGTGCTACCTCACTGAAGCATTTGGTTTGGTTTGGTTTATTTTGTTTAACGTCCTATTAACAGCTTAGGTCATTTAAGGACGGCCTCCCATGCATGCGTGTGGTGAGTGCGTATGTGTGTTTTGGGAGGCTGCGGTATGTTCGTATTAAGTCTCCTTGTGATAGGCCGAAATTTTTCCGATTTATAGTGCTATTTCACTGAAGCATACTGCCGAAGACACCCAGCAGCACACCCCACCCGGTCACATTATATTGACAACGGGCAAACCAGTCGCCCCACTCCACATATGCTGAGCGCTAAGCAGGAGTAACAACTACCATTTTTAAAGACTCTGGTATGTCTCGGCTAGGGGAGAGAACCCAAAGCCTTCCTCACAGGGGCGAACGCTCAACTAAATACCAATATAATAAGGCGAACACAAAGGTACCACTTACGAAACCGTCCGTTGCCATGGAAACGAAATTGAGGCTTCTGATTGGTTCAAATTTAGATATTGTCCGATTTTAATGAAATTTGGTTTGTAGGTACATCATGGGACACCAGTCACTCCCGTAACCTCACTTCCACATTTTAACAAAATGGCCACCATTTCCTGGCCACTGATTGGTCCAAATTTAGATATTGTCTGATTTTTATGAAAGTTGGTATGTAGGTACATCATGGACACCAGTCACTCCCTTAGCCTCACTTCCATATTTTAACAAATGGCCGCCACTTCCTGGCCTCTGATTGGTCTAAATTTACATATTGTCTGATTTTGATTAAAAATTTGGTACGTAGGTACATCATGGGACACTGGTCACTCTTGTAACCTCACTTTCACCTTTTAATAAAATGGCCGCCATTTCCTGACCTCTGATTGGTCTAAATTTAGACATTGTCCGATTTTGATGAAATTTTGTATGTAGGGGTATTAGGGGGCTCCAAAATCAACTGAATGGGTTTCGTTGCCATAGCAACCATACGGAGGGTTCTGATTGGTCTAAATTTAGATGTTGTTCGATTTCAATGAAATTTGGTATATAGGAATATTGAGGGATGCCGAACATAATTGTGCGACTGCGGGGGCGTTTGTGGGACATCTGTAATGGTTTCCCATTACAATTAGTACTTGTTTTTATTGCCTTTCATTTTCGGCACTCTTGTAAATAAAGATGTAATTGCGAGGTAATTCTAAACAATTATGTTTTAAGTATGAAAACAGCATTGATCACATGTAGTTTGATGGAACCATATCTTAACGAAATTAACTTCTAATATATAGATTGATGGACATTTTCACTAGTACAAGCGTACATGCATACATCTGTCTGATTTAGATACATCTCGTATTGAAGATATGTATTTTCATCAGATTGAGGTCAACATGTACATGAACGAATCGAAATCCGGGACCAAATTATTAGGGTATTATCTGCTGCGACACCGGTCAATGTAGCTCTACCGTTTTGTGGAAAATCACGGTTCTTTTTTAAGTATTGTATAACCATGGTTGTGATTGGCTGATTAAATGGAGTTCCCTGATATTTTGGTCACTGTAATAAATGATTGGTTGAAATTTGCTTGCCATAAACCTGTTTCGAAGCGTGGCGGTCGGAGAACTTTCATTGTCTGTTACTGTACAATATGTCACACCTGAGAACTTTAGCAATTGAAAAACGGCATTTTTCTGTATAAATTTGTTATAATTTTGCATTAATATCAATCTATTAATATGAAATATTCTGTTAAGCGTATTAGCAAGTCCAAATAATATAGGATGTGTAACTACGATGTTTGTTAAAAAAATAACCAATATCAAAGTGAGAAATGACCGAAATCGGTGGCAAGAAAGCGAACTAAGGGCACGTTACACTGTTTAACGATCATTATTCTGTGATATGTGCTGTAATTGTCTTCATGCGTCACTCATTTGAGAAATACTTGACTATATTGCAAATGTTTAGTCCAAAAATGACTATATTGCTATTTTTTAGTCCAAAAAGCGTAACGGAGAGAATACTTCCCTCTAGTACCAGGGGTAACAGCGATGCTTTCGAGGAGTGTCATTTCTGATTCGCCACATGGGCGCCAGTGTAACAGAGCACAAGATTAATTCAATGTATATTACTGCCTCCGCTAGGGTTTGGTTTGTTTTTGTTTAACGTCCTATTAACAGCTAGGGTCATTTAAGGACAAGCCAGGTTTGGAGGTGGAGGAAAGGCGGAGTACCCGGAGAAAAACCAACGGCCTACGGTCAGTACCTGGCAACTGCCCCACGTAGGTTTCGAACTCGCAACCCAGAGGTAGAGGGCTAGTGTTAACGTGTTGGGACATCTTAACCACTCGGCCACCGCGGCCCCCTCCGCTAGGGATCAAACCTGGGACTGGTTTTATGTTCAACCGATCGAGCTAAAGACTATCTCTCTAGCCGAACGATTTATTGCGGCTAGTAAATACCAGGGTCTATTTGATAAAATCGCATGAAGTAGGGTGTCTTTTATATTCATTCCACAACTAAATGTAGTATGGAGAAATTTCTGAAAATATTAGTTTCACAGATGAAATTGCTTAAGCAAACTGAGATACGAAAGTTTTTGGGCATACTGTGAACATTCTTCTTGTGAACTACGAGTTATAGAAATATAAGGACAAAGTTAAGTTGTTAGATCACAAGTTCCTAGCCAAATGTTTATCACAAGATGACCATGTCTTTTGACTAAATTTGGCAAGAGTTTGGATAAATAATCATGGTACGAGGGATCAAACATTCACCAGCTTTACAATAAAATTCGATATCAAAGCCAAGTTAAGAGATGATATATTGATTTCTCCTTAGAAAAAACCTTACTGCTTGTAGATACATTAGGTTTCCTAAACGACAAAGATGGTGGATCGGAGAAAGGTTTTTCCGCAAACTTTTGTAATTTGCTGAAACTCATTTACATTTTTTAATTACAGTAGTGAGGACAACAAAATCAATAATCAATATTACTATTTAACACATTGAAATGACAAAAATATATAGGTCAGATAACCAAGTGAGTCTGGTACACAATATCAACTACAAATAAATGTTCAAACTTTTAAAAAATGCCAAAGCAAGTTGCAGTTAGTGTATGGAACATTTGATAAGTATTTACTAAAGTCATGCATAAAAATTATATTAATCTATGGTGATTTACATATTGATACTAATACTTTTATACATACTTCCATTATAATATCAGACATAAATTAACAGTATTCATATCATTAGGAATAGTTCACTCATAAAGGTATATTTGAGTATTAATAAGCATTTCAAATGTGAAGTTTAATAACAGTTTTCTACTCCAAATATTAAATTTGTTTTAAGAATATTATTTTGGCTATTAACTATATATTTTTGAGTGTTGTAACATGCTTTTATACTATTTGTCAAAGCACTGATACTAATATATTTATTAAAAAATCTATATACTGTTTAATTTTAAACCATTTTGAGATCAAATATCTTTTTGTCAACAATTTGTTTTTATAATTATTACTTTTTTTGAAATGGTACCGTATTAGAACTGAATATGAATTATATAGACAGTCACAAGTCTATATCATATACGACCTGGAAAATATATGTTGATATATAAAGGTAAGGTGTGATGACCAATCCCATCTAATTTCTATTTGATTACATTGATCTACAACTTGCAAGAGAGTTTTTACAACAGCATGGCAAGTCTGAAGACTATGTTCGAGTCTGTTAGTATATACAAAATTTTGAACTATCTGAAAGTTATTGGTCTTTATCACAAGTTTTGACTAACCATAGCCACTTTTATTTTAAACTTATCGTTAGTGTACCAATATATATATCAATATTTTTACATGTTTCGTTGTTTGATGTCATTTTGTCTCTTGCCCTTTTTGCTCGTATTTTTAATCACTTTTTTTTTGCCCTTATGACCTTTATAGTTTTGATGGGCCGTTAAGCAGTTTAACTAACCAACTAACTTTGTTACAAGTACATGTGGACCCAGTTAGAATCAGAGCCTGATAGGACTCCAGGTAAACTGCACTCCAAGTCCAAACCGAATGCACTCGGAGTGCACTTTGTGTAACCTTTAGTCTACACTCAACGATATGGCATTGCCGGGAATCCAAAATAAACCATATCTTGTTATGAAAATAAGCCCTGGGGTCTTTCTCTGTCCCTAAAGACTTATTTACTTAATTAGTTCCTTTGTGTTATCTCTGTAACCACTGAAATTATCACCCCATATATAGCAATGCTGGGCATCAAATTATAGACACAATCTTTATGCAAAATAGGCCAAAAGGTCTTTCCCCAGCCCAGGGCAGTCTGGAATTAATTGAGATACCCACCCCATAACTATATATAGCTTTGTTCAAGTTCAACATTTGAAGCTATTAACTAATTTAACATGAACATTAACTTGACATTTGGTCAAATAATTCAACAAGGTGACGCACACACAGTTCGTTGCAGGATTTAATAACTAATGTCCGATCTGGTAACTTATGTGTTTCCCGGTGGCTAAGAGCTTATTATTGCATAACATGTATATATATTTATCTGACATTATATTTGCATATGCATAATAGTCTTGCGGTGATTGACTTTATCACCAATAAATTGCTTTAATTCAGATTAACAGCGGACACGGAAAAGCTAAATCTATTCATTTATTCTATAATATTGACACATGCAATTGAGAACTTTAATTTGAATTTTTTATTTTCTCGCTTTAATAACGTCCAAACTCGTCACTTCGTTCCGATCAAACGCAATTAAAAAGGCCAAAAACTGGTGAGTAAAAATTTTGCGAGAAATTAGCAAAACAATATTTAACAAAGGACGGCCTCCCGTGCGTGCGACATGCATGCGTGTGGTGAGTGCGTATGTGTGTTTTGGGTGGCTGCGGTATTTTCGTGTCAAGCCTCCTTGTGATAGGCCGGAGTTTTTGCCGATTTATAGTGCTACCTCACTGAAGCATACTGCCGAAGACACCCCGGTCACATACTGACAACGGGCGAACCAGTCGTCCCACTCCTTGTATGCTGAGCGCTCAGCAGGAGCAGCAACTACCATTTTTAAAGACTCTGGTATGTCTCGGCCAGGGGACAGAACCCAAAGCCTTCCTCACAGGGGCGAACGCTCAACTAAAGGCCAAAAGTGAGGCGGTGTCAAGGGAGACGTTAGGAAGAGGAAAGTTGTTAAGAAAGAAGAGAAAAGATAAGATCCCAAATTTAGTCGCCTCATACGATCATGCAATGGGGGATTGGTTTGGTTTGGTTTATTTTGTTTAACAGCTAAGGTCATTTAAGACGGCCTCCCGTGCGTGCGACATGCATGCGTGTGGTGAGTGCGTATGTGTGTTTTGGGAGGCTGCGGTATGTTCGTGTTTAGTCTCCTTGTGATAGGCCGGAGCTTTTGCCAATTCATAGTGCTACCTCACTGAAGCATACTGCCGAAGACACCCAGCAGCCCGATAACCTGATTATATATATATATCAACTAAATTTGATAACCTGATTATATATATATATATATCAACTAAGTTTGATGATAATTTGTATGTAGTTATATATCAATAAGATCTCGAAAATTTGAATTATTCGTAAGTAAAAGAGATAATGCTCTTTGTAATTAAATAAGTATTTATATAATAATCCGAATTTTTATGTTAATGACGGTAGCGACAAAACAGCAACTGTTCAGAATACATGATGACAAAATTAGATGATCTGACCACACGGGAACCTTATACGATGTTTACTTGCCGAAATATACGCAATTTAATTTTAATCCAAACCGCCACAGGTCGCCATCTTTGCTCAAATCAAAGCATCTGGGCGTTTGAAAGAGTTAGTATTGCAAAGCTTCTAAACGATCTTGTGATACAAATTCTAAGATTATAATAGAAACGAAATGTGAATTTTAGAATAATTTGATTTCAATTACTTTTAGTATATAGGTCTCTGGGTTAGCGAATCGTTGCAATTATTTACGATGAAACTTTAATGTTGCACTAAATACTGATCACAATATTTCTATTTAGACATTTTTTTTAATTCTTCCATTTCATTTAATTCATTTCAAGTGTTGATTTAGATTTCCCAATAAATTCGTGGGAAATGAATTTGATGACGTAACCGGAAGCCCACATGCTATAAGAATGTGACCCGGAAAATATGCATGACGATGATAAAAACAGAAAATCATTGAACATTATACCGGATTATTTTCGCATTTTTTTGAGACACTAATGTGCTTAGATACAACGGAAGGTAACACTTATTTTGTTCATAGCTATCGTATCAAGTAAAACGAACAGTTATTGCGAAAATAGCAGTATTTGCTTTACCTAGTTGAGATAGACCTACTTTCGTTTAACAGTTTGTTACAGATATGGTCGTATAATAATTCATCTACCCAACCATAGTCGATCTAATTACTAATCCGCGGAATATTTCTATTAAGAATATTTGTACTTCTCATGTACAGTGCATCTTTGTTTAAAATTGACTGGTATGCAGGTCTGATCCTATTTTCCTCGTGATCAGCTGACCCTGACCACAGGTCAACGTTACGATCGTATCCTTTCGTAAACACTTCATAATAAATGTTTATATTATCCACGGCATATTCGTCTTGATTACTACAATTTTCTACCTTCTTGCAGAGATATTATAATGTTAAAGATAATGTAACTGTAGATTGAAAAATACTGCACATATCAACGAAAGACCATGCTTTCCCTAGATTAAAATGTATTAGAATCTAATGCTACTGGTCACACAATATCTTTTTATATTTATTCTTTAAGTGGATGGATATGGCAACATTTTAAATACTTTCATATATAAATACTTATTACCGGTTAGCTTGTAATATGAATATTTTTTATATACGAGCCTGAATTGATTTTGATGAAATTCGGTCTGGAGCATTATTCGGCAAAAGCAATATCATGTTTCACCCTGAAAGGTGAACATATTTGGAACATTATTGATACCGTTTAACTTTAAAATGCTTAATTTTTATGAGTGTTGTAGAATAAAAAAGACTACATGGTCAGTGTCTTTATGTATAAGCTGGGTTTCTTTTTGGCTCGAGACAGAACGACAAAAGTGACTCGCTACTTTTGTCTTTCTTTACACTCGCCAAAATACAGCTTATATTCTAAGACATTTAACATGTATTATCTATGTATAAACGGAGGATGTTTCTAACTTAGGGCAGGGCCCAGTAGGGGAAATGGAGGTTTAATCCTTTAAAATCATATTTGTCCTGAACGCCTTGCTAAATTTTGATGAAATTTTGTCTAGAGCAATATTGGGTAAAATGAAAAATTGTATAAATGGATTTAGGGAAGGACAGTTCATTTGTTTGTGTGTTTGTTTCATTTGTTTTACGTCCTATCGACAGCTAAGGTCATTAAGGACGGCCTCTCGTGCCTGGGACATGCATTTGTGTGCTGAGGGCGTGTGTGTGTTTAAGGAGGCTGTGGTATTTTCGTGTAAAGACTCCATGTGATAGTCCGTATTTTTTTTCGATTTATAGTGCTACCTCACTGAAGCATACTTCCGAAGACACCCAGCAGGACACCCTACCCGGTCACATTATACTGACAACAGGTAAACCAGTCGTCCCACTCCCAAAATGCTGAGCGCAATGCAGGTGTAGCAACTATCTTTTTAAAGACTCTGGTATGTCCCGGCCAGGAGACGGAACAAAAGCCATACTCACAGGGGTGAACGCTCAATTGAAGGCCAAAAGTGAGACATTGTCAAGGGAGATATTAAGAAGAAGAATGTTGTTCAGAAGGAAGAGAAAGGATACGATGCCAAATTTGGGGGCAGCAGGTACAATTCTTACGTCCTACCTGCAGGGCTCGAGAGGCAGTTCAAAAGTAGGAAATAGTTCAAATATAACTTGTATATATTGGCCATAATTACGGAAATATGCGGGTGAGCGATATTTTACTTCTTTGCGACTTGTTTAATAAATACATATTATGATTTCTTTGAAAATAGAATATATAACCTCAGATGTGTCAT
The DNA here is from genome assembly GCF_902652985.1 of Pecten maximus. NCBI lineage: Eukaryota > Metazoa > Mollusca > Bivalvia > Pectinida > Pectinidae > Pecten > Pecten maximus. Next base: position 31,466,198 of record NC_047018.1, read on the forward strand.
TGGGCATCGCCGAACTGTATAGGCAGTGCAGAGAGGCCGGCTATGGCGAACAGGCATATAATTATATTTTTAGATACCTTTATGTCATTTGGGTTGTATTAATTAATATGTCTTGCTATTGGGTCTTATTGGATACTATTCTTGCTAAGGGTTAACCTAGAGGACTACTTAACTTAAGAATGTATCCTAGGCGTTTCTAGCTTGGTCTAAATGTAACAATTCTGATTCCTCTAGTGCTTGTCACGTGATATCCTGGTAGATCAATGCATGATTAAATATTACTGGTTTCTTCCCGTTATGAATGTTGATTACTCTTGCGAGAGCTTTTTTCCGCCTTTTACAAGTACATAAGAACTCTGGTAGGTCAAAGAGCAAGTGGCTTTATACGTGGTACCTGCGGGTAGATTATGCAAGAAAAAAATATGGAAATAATCAGCATTAAACCTACAATTATTTGATGATATTCTCGTTGTAGGAAATTGACGAGACCAGGTAGACCTCGTCCGTCCTTAAATTACCTTGGCTGTTGATAGGACGTTAAACAATACTGAACCTAAACCGATTTCGCTCGTCTCCGAATCTAACATTTTAACATATGCAAGACCAGCTTCAGTGAACAACATGAAACACCCATTGATTCGACTTAATTTACCTAATAGTTTTATCAAAATAAAACCAGTCTTGTATCTCTGCTTGAAATCTTTAACCATAAAGAAGAATCTAGTCTATTAATGTAAACCCTGAGATTAGCTGGGTTTTAAGGGGGAAAAGTCAGCAAAATTTAAAATTATCCATACACGACGCGTTAAGAATGTTAAGAGATTACAGAGGGGAGTAAAAAAGAGGAGCAGAGATGATACTAAAGGTACACAGAAAATTATGAGAAACGGGCAGCAATGAAACAAAGTATGGAAGAGACAGCATATTGTCAAGAATGTTATTTGAATTGTTTTACGTCCCGTCACTTAGGACCAATCAAGGAAATGGAATAATCTAGCGTTAAAATGCAAACTGACATGTTTATAGACTTGCTTGCTGACGATAAAGAAGGATTCAAGACTGATCCATATACCAATTATCATATGTCAATTACAGATAGTTAACCAACCGTAGGGGAGGGTGTGATGCATGCACATTCTACAATGTGCAGCAATGATGCGACATTGATCAACTAAAATACGGAAGCAGATATTCAAGCTTAAATTTGCATATGCGTTTTGTAAGTAAGGTAATGACAGAAAATCAATAGTATGGTTTTGCATTGGTTAACGTCCTATCATCAGTCGTTGTCGTTTAATGTTTGCTTTAAACCCGTGCAGGGAATGAATATGGCTGCTGTATCTCGCTACATGTCGTAAGAGGAAACTGATTGTGATGTCAATGTAAACCATTTATTTTACAATTGCGAAACAAGTTTTATCAACTTCTATTAATCATGCGTATTGGCCCCCGTTGAATCACCCGATATGTCTTACTTTGTGGAGGAAACCGAAAAACCACTGAAAACCCAAACGGTCAGGCAGGCGACTTGGTTTGATTTTATTTGTTTAAACGTACTATTAACAGCCAAGGTCATTTAAGGTGGGCTTCCCGTGCGTGCGACATGTATGCGTGTGGCGAGTGCGAATGTGTGTTTTGGGAGGCTGCGGTTGTAGTAGTCGTACAAGTAACCTTAATTATATCCGTAAGGATACAGTCGTTATATATTCTAGTGTTACAATGTGTACCATTCATGTTATGTGACATGCGCAATAAAGGGGAAGTGCCATGTGTGAAGACAATCAATGGTGTGTGTATTTTGTGTTACACGGTTCAATCTGGTAAAGTATTCGACATCCTGGCAGGTAAATACTACAAATTGGCGACGAGGATAAAGTGAAACATTTATCATGGCTCAATCGATAAGTTTGTCAGACTTTGATGTTATTCAACAATTCGATCCGACACAGTTCAATTCGGCCGGTCAACGCTGGCAAAAATGGGTCCGGTCATTTGAATTATATGCTGAGGGCAATCTAATTTAAATCTTGATGGTCATGCTTACTACATTACATGAAACGTCATGTAACGTAGTGAAAATGACCATCTAGATTTTAATTAGATTGATGCTGAGGGTAAAGTTATTACTGATCCTTGGCAGATTAAGGCAGTGTTTTTACATTGTGCTGGTCCTAAATTTCAAGATATATTTTTTACTCTACCTGAAAGGCAGCCGGCAGAGGGTCAAAATTTATATACGGTCACAAAGGCAACATTGACAGAACATTTCACACCGCAAATAAACGTGTCTTTTGAACGATTTCAATTCAGAGCAATGAGTCAAGAAACATCAGAAACAGTCGAAATGTTCATCACGCGTTTACCTGAAAAGTCAGACTTTTGTGATTTCCGGGATGGAAGAGATGGTATGATTCGCGATCAAGTCATAAAAAACGTAGCTCGTCACCTTTGAGGAGAAAGTTCCTAGAAAGGAGAAACATAACATTAGACCAAATTCGTGAATTGGCACAAACGTATGAAATGGCACAGAGGGCAGCTAAGTCAATGGAAATGGGAGGAGATGGCAAAGGTGACATTAACAAAGTGAAAGCGAAAGTCATTCCAAGAAACCAGGTCAGACAAGTGGTTATCAGTCAACCGTGAAATGTTATGCATGTGGATACACAGGACACATGAAAAAGGATCAGATATGTCCCGCCAAAGACAAGAAATATAGGAAGTGTAATAACATTGGACATTTTGAGAAATGCTGTAGAACGAAAAACTATAAAGGAGCTAGAAAAGGAAAGGGAGGTTACTCGAACAATAGTCTCAAACAAGTAGATTCTGAAAATGGTACACAGTGAATATTTGTTTGGTGTGCAGTCAGGAGAAAAATAAACCGTGTACAACAGTGAAAGTGGAACTGGGTGGTGTTAAGACAGAATTTCTAATAGATTCAGGTGCGACTGTGAACATTGTAAGTAAGGACACTTGGAATATGTTGAAACAGAGCAAAATAAAAGTGAACAATCAAAACAAGACACCAGGGAAGAAACTGTATGTTTATGGTAGTACCACATCACTCATCTTAATGGGAAGTTTCAAGGCAGAAATAAAACTGTTAGCTGAACAGACATGTAAACAAACACAGGCTGAATTTTTTGTCTTGGAGGAAAAGGGAAAATCACTGTTAAGTATGAATACTGCTATTGAGTTAGGAATTTTAAGGTTAGAACCTGAACAACCAGATACTGTGCATAATGTGGAGAATTTGAGACAAAGGTACCCAAAACTGTTCACAGGACATGGTAAACTCAAAGATTTTGAATTAGAAATACCCATAGATGATTCGGTAACACCTGTAGTTCAAGCTACTAGGAGAATACCATACAAATTACAAGAACAATTGTAAAACAAACTACAAGAACTTCAGGATGCCGATATAATTGAACCTGTTCACAGACGATCTAGATGGATCTCTCCTGTAGTGGTTGTTCCTAAACCGAACGGAGACATACGCCTGTGTGCAAACTAACCATGTTGTGATAAGAGAACGATATCAAATTCCAACAGTCGACGAAGTTCTTCAAGACTTGAATGGAAGTCCGGTGTTTACTAAACTTGATATTAACAATGCATATCACCAGATTGAGTTATCGAGCAAGTCAGGGGAAATAACTTCTTTCATCACACATAAAGGAGTGTACCAGTACAAAAGATTAATGTTCGGAGTAAGCTGTGCACCGGCAATGTATAACCGCATTATCAGACAAGTTCTGGACCAATGTGAAGGTGTCGAAAGTATTTTCGACGACATAGTCATACATGGTTCGTCAAATGAGGAACACGACACAAGATTACAAAAAGTGTTAGGCGTACTCGAGGAACGAGGTTTAACCTTGAACTATGACATATGTCAATTCAATCTCCCAAAGATTGAATTTATGGGACATATTCTGTCTGCAAAAGGAATTGGTCTATCTGATAACAAAGTGGAGGCATATTGAATGCAAGACAACTGGAAACCGCAACAGAAGTTCGAAGCTTCTTGGTATTAGTTAATTTTGCTGGTCGATTTATCCCAGATTTGGCAACACTCGGTGAACCGTTAAGGAAACTGACCCGTTAAGATAAAAAAAAAAATTGAGTGGAAATTGGAACAAGCAAATGCATTTCAAGAACTCAAGAAGGTACTGGCGAGTACAGAAACTCTAGGATATTTCAAAATTGGAGCAAAAACTCAAATCATCGCTGATTCGAGTCCAGTAGGTCTAGGGGCAGTGCTTGTTCCGGAAGATGAACCCAACGAAAGGCGCATAATTTCATACGCAAGTCGGAGTCTCACTGCTGTGGAACGACGGTATTCCCAAACGGAAAATGAAGCACTCGCGCTTGTGTGGGCACGTGAACGCTTCCACATGTATATTTATGGTATCAAATTTAAATTGGTCACCGACCACAAACCATTACAGTATATCTTCTCTGACAAATCTAGGCCGTGTGCTCGTGTAGAGAGATGGGTTTTAAGATTACAACCATATACATATACCGTGAAACACATATCTGGTGTTAAAAACATCGCTGATTCTTTATCAAGATTACTTGTGAAGGAGGAGGTGAAACAACTCCGTCGAGACAAAACAGAGTATGTGAAGTTTACTGTTGATTCGAGCATTCCCACTGCTACGAAGACAGAGGAAATCGAGGAGGAATCCCACAAGGATGCTGATCTACAAAACATTCGTGAGTGTTTGTTAAGTGGTAAATGGGAAAAGTTACACAATACGAATTATCTGCTGATAAAAGATGAGTTGTGTTGTGTAAGAAATATTGTGCTACGCGGTACAAGATTAGTGATGCCGACATCACTACGCGGTAGAATCCTGGAGCTAGGGCATGAGGGACACCCTGGAATAGTCCTTATGAAACAACGTCCGTCTGAGAACCAAAGTATGGGGGCCCAAAATGGACAACGAAGTTGAACGATTTTGTAAAAATTGTCATGGATGCCAGTTGGTCAGTATGCCGTCGAGACCAGAACCCATGCGTCGTACAGAATTTCCATCTGGTCCCTGGCAACATATTGCTGTAGGTTATCTTGGATTACCTTCAGGTGACTACATGTTGGTGTTTGTAGATTATTATTCGCGCTGGGTTGAAGTGGTTACAACAAAATCCACGACGTCTGAGAAAACGATCAAGATGTTTAAGGGAGTATTCTACACTCATGGGAATCCAATAAGTGTTACAACTGACAACGGACCACAGTTTAGGAGTGAACTTTTCAAGGATTACCTTAAACAGAATGGTATCGAGCATCATTGTACAACTCCCCTTTGGCTACAAGCCAACGGAGATGTTGAGCGTCAGAACAGGTCATTGATGAAAAGAATTAGGATTGCTCAGACAGGGTAAGGGAACTGGAAAGAAGGGTTACTAACCTGTCAATGCATAGACCTACTCTGCACTCTATCATTGGGGTGAGTCCAGCTGAGCTGATTTTTGGAAGAAAGATCGGGTCGAAAAGTCCTGATTTACAAGAATACAAACCGTCTACACGACTTGATATAGAAATTAGAGACAAGGAAAAGAAAGGAAAGCGTCAGGAAAGATTTATAGTGATCACAAGAGAAGAGCACAGGAAATTGACATCAAAGTAGGGGACAAGGTGTTAGTAGAACAACCACGTGAGAATAAAATGTCTCCAACATTTTGTCTCCAACATTTTATTCTGATCCCGCGAAAGTCGTAGAGAAATCGGAAATAGTGTGACATTCGAAACCAAAGGAGGACAAAAGGTAAAACGAAATGTAACGTTTCTTAAGAAATACAATGAAAGAGAGGAGACCGAACAATATCGGGAAAGTGACACACGCACGACATGAAATTAAACCGAAAGAAACTGAACTGGAATATACACTGGACAACGAAATGGAGAGCAAGGATGAACCTGAGGAGATCATGGTAGAGGACGCAAACATGGACAAGTTTGTGAATGAACAGCCCAGACGGTCTTGTAGGAATAGACAATTACCCGCTAAGATTAAAGACTACCAGATGTCTTGGATTGAAATAAATGAGGCAAAAGGTATCCGTGTTAAAACTAGAAAGTATGACTTTTCTCGAAATATTATAAACACGTAATATGTCGGTATACTCTTCTAAATGAAGTAATTTATGAGTCCCAGTTAGTTTTGTTTTGATTGTGTATAGGAACAATTGCTGTTTTGTTTTAGGGTGATAATAGACTTTGACAATTATAAGTCCAAGCATTACACATGAGACCGTCCACGCTACAGTGACACTTTTGAGAGAGTAAATTGAAACAGTTATATTTTTGTAGTTTACCAATATATATTAGCAATGTCAATGTACATGAGATAGATGATATACAGAGAGATAATATATATAAAATCAAGAAGTTTACATAAAAGAATAATTTATTAAATATGAAATAGAAATGAAATGCCCTCAATTGGGCGCTTAAATATGTCGCCTTACAGGGTTCCCGATAGCAAGCACTTTTTCCGACGTTACAGCAACGAAAAAAATAATTGTTACATCATTTGCAGAGCAAATGAATGATATTTAAAGTAGAAAATAACACAATATTTATTTATATGCAATTTTGAAAATAATTTATCAAAGAAATGTGTGTAACGGACCTGACAAACTTCCTTCCAAAATAATTTAAAGGTTTTTTACGACACAATTTTGTGTTTCCTGTTAATAAATGTTTATTGAGTATCAAATATATTAGTTATGTTTCTGTTTTCTTTTGGTGTATAAGATACATAAGTTTTCCGAACATGTCAGCCAGTTCCGTCAACAAATCACGGGCGTTACCGGTATCTTTCTGATGCACCAAAACACAGCATTTCGTAAAATGTGATGCTATGTGTGTTTTGTGTAACTCTCGCGTGTCCAATAATCAATGACGTCATCGTAATGTGCGTATAGCAGAAATATGGATGCAGCAGGAAGCCGGTAAGAATTTTTCCGTCAATCCTTTTTTAGGAATCACGTCCGTTTTATGTCGTCACGACCCGTTACTAACATTATGAAATCTTGGTTATATAATGCATCAACTCAATATTAGTTTATTCAAATAGGTGTTTTTAAAGATAAGAAATAACTATGAATATCGACATTGTCATACATAGCAGTAGCGCGGTAAAGGCAGCACATATATATATATATATATATATATATATCAAGTTGACTATACAAACGGATGTGATGCTTGACAATGAACTTTTTGTGTCCAAACTCACGGGCGTTTTCTTAAATGGCTTTCGCTTGTATAATAACAATGCTTGAATGTTTTAACATCAGATTTATGTAACCAAATTGGTTTAAAGTAAAGTCATTTTCAATATTCTCTTGATAAAGTTCTGATAAAATGTATTTCCGAAAAGGGTAACGGAAGTATTTTGACGCGATTTACAACCGTTCATATAACGATTACTCAGTTAAGTATGCATCGTAATTATTTGACATAATTGCAATACCAGCTCAACACCATGCATATTGATATTGCATTGATAAATTATTGTTATACTGCATATTTTTTTGCAAAAATTCACAAATTATTACTGGAGATAACGGATGTGAATTTGACAGTCCTACATCATGTCCGTTACAGTGTGACCAAGTTTTACCTTTTATCTTCAGTGATTTTTTTCATTGATTAAAAAAAAACATTTTAACACTAGGTTGTTTAACTCTGATACTTTTAAAAAGAAATGCAAAAGGTGAAATTGAAATATGTTATATTGTATGTTATGGATGTGATGTTCGACATCATAGTCACACTACATAGCATGTCCATCATCACAATGTTACAAAAACTATATCAATGGAAACAGCAGTTACTTATTTACATGTTTACTCTTGAAAACACAATAAATTTTGATTTGTTGTGATGGAAAGAGATACAAGTCCAGAGTGTTTATGAAAGTAAACAATGTGTTGACTCATATGAATTGATATTTCTTATATTAATTGGCAAAATATATAACGCCTGTGTGTTTTGACTGGTTATTTGGTTTAAAGAAAATGTCTAGAGAATATATGTTACATTATTATTTACAACAGTGTAAATGTAAGAGTTTCAATTCTTATAAACAGACAAAGCAATTGCAAATGTTTAAATCATCATTAAAAATGAGTTGAAATTAAAGAAAATTTTATATATTTTTCAAAATATAAATACTGTTTGGAAGTGATGCTGGACCGAACACACACATATTGTCAATCATCACGTTGTTATATTAGATGTGTCTAGAGCGACAGGCATTACTAAACTTAATGTCAGGAATCCAAAATTGTTTGTCAATAAAATAATTCAGTAATATTGATTTTGGGAGATCCATTTTAATGAACAAATAATTGGTCAGAGCAATTGTATCGAAAATTTAAAGCCTGTGAGTTTTGACTGATTTCAAAAATTGAGAAGTGTCCAGAAGAATGTCCGTTACATAATTACCCATTTTAAATTAGATATAACCGTGATGTACAGCCTCTGTAAATGTCAAATTTTACAGAAGACGACCCTCCGTTTCCAGAGAATGTCCCTCAATTTCCAGAGGACGACCCTCACCTTCCAGAGGATGACCCTGCCACTCTGCTTTCAGAGGAAGATCCGTCCCCCTTGCTTCCCATGGATGCTCCTCCGATTCCAGAAGATATCCCTCAGCTTCCAGAGGACGTCCCTGATTTTCCAGAGGATGACCCAGCTCCTCGACTTCCGGAGGATGTCTTTCAACTTGCAGAGCGTGATCCTCGGCTTCCAGAAGATGTCCCGCATCTGCCAGAGGATGATAATCAGCTTCAACAGGACAACCCTCAGCTTCCAGAAGATGATATAGAACTTCCAGAAATCCCTGATCTTCCAGAGGACGACTCAGCCCCTCGCCTTCCAGAGAGTGACCCTCACCTTACAGAAGACGACCCTCCGCTTCCAGAGGATGTCCCTTACCTTCCAGAGGATGACCCTGCCACTCTGCTTTTAGAGGAAGATTCAGCCCACTTGCTTCTCATGGATGCTCCTCCGATTCCAGGCGATGTCCCTCAGCTTCCAGAAGATGACCCTCAACTTCTTGAGAACGTCCCATATCATCCAGACTATAACCAAGCCCCTTTGCTTCCAGAGGGTGAACCTCACCTTCCAGAAAAAGACAAGCCTTGGCCTCCAGAAGACGACCCTCACCTTCCATAGGACGACCCTGCCACTCTGCTTTCAGAGGAAGATCTAGTCCCCTTGCTTCCTACGGATGCTCCTTTACTTCTAGGAGATGTCCCACAGCTTTCAGAGGATTCTCCTTAACTTCCAATGAATGTCCTGCAATTTCAAAGTATTCCGAAGCCCTCAGAGGATGACAGTCTTCATCAACAGCAAAGTGCCATCAAACCCCTGGAGGAAGTCCCTTTGCCTCAAGCAGAGGCTGGAGAGTTAAGGTAATTACACTGTATCTGCGTTCAGATATTGATATATAATTTAATCTTTTTTGTTATTACCATTTTCATTGCTTAAACCTTATGTTATCAACCTATAATGTTAAAAATGATGTCACTATCCATAACGTCACTTTTGATTGACAATAAGATCTTAGGAAAGAGTGGATCATTAATGTGAATTTTCGCTAGGTACAGATTTAATATGTAATGGTTATAAACTTTGGAATTAGTTACACTTTATTGACTCAATATTCGATGAGTCCTTATACACTTTATTGACTCAATATTCGATGAGTCCTTACATACTTTATCCTTTTTAAATCTCAACAACTTTGTAGTTGTCCAACTTCCTGTTGGAAAAGTCAAAAACCTTTTGTAGCTCAGGTAAATATTCAGTTGGTGTTTAAAGAATTCATGTTATGCATGTTTGTTGACTTTTTATAGTTGAGAGTTGATAAAGTTTTCTTTGGGTTCAAGCTGTCTTACTAATAAGGAAGTCTCCAGATATATGATAGTAGGGCAGTGGAATATCGAAATATTTGAGTAACTCCGTAAACCAATAGAAATATATCGAAACACAGCCAACAAATGTATTGACAAATGGATTGAAATCTATTTTAGGTTTTGTTATGTGGAGACAGGCTAAGACTGTTCCTAGCACCTTTATGTATAATGTTACTTATTTATATTGTTTAAGATTGTTTGCACATTCATATGTATTTCATAAATGTTTAAAAGCATCCCTTACCCTAGATGCACTGTGGTAAAAACTGAAACGTCTTAATAAAAGTGTCTAAACAAACTTCAACATATTTTGAAACAAACTAAGAAAGTACCACCATTTGTTCTTAAATATATGGTGGTGTTATTACTACATAATTTATCGGGTATTAAGATGTACCATGACATAATTAAAGCATTTATTATTTTTTTTCGTTGTCTTGTGGATTTTGGAACATTGTTTACACCTGGCCTGTTAGGTAAGATACCTGTTGGGAGTTGAAGACATCCATTGAAAAATGTTTGATACATCCGACCGTCGCACATAAAAGGGGGAAAGAAATATTTCAATTTCAAAATTATAAAGTTTAAAAGTTCATATATTCTGAAAGCTGTTTTAGCATATATATATATGTTGCGTTTTCATCAGATAAATTACCAGTGTATGCAGATGTCACAATATACTTACCAATAATTGATTAAACATGTTTAACACATGTGTTTGTGATGCATTTATTATATTAGAGTTGTTACCTGTGTTACCAGTCTAAACATAATAAAGTTGAATGCTTATTTGAACACAAGAGTGGATTTTTGTTTCTTTTCGCAGTTGTTCAGAAGAAAAGCAGACTTGATGAAGCCTTAGTCAATCTAACTTAGTGGTCTGCCTGGATTAATGGCCAGTTTTTTCTGTGCCATATATTATTATTAAGATTAAAACCTCTATAAAGGCCAGCTGCCTATTGTGATCACTTTGGCATGGTCATCAGATCACTAATGACAAGTTTGCACACAGTAACATATATCACTTGTAACGGATGTTATGTTTTGACATGTATAGTTATATGGGTTATTATGAAGGTTATTGACATGTCGGTTCAATTTTTATAAGTACATTTGTACGTCATAAAGACTATGACTTTACTCAAAGTAATCTAGAGATAGAAAAGTTTTGCATGTAATGTTCATGTTTTTGGACACATTCTGATAAAGTTTACCTGTCAAGAGTCACGTCCGTTGCATCACATCCGTTACATTGTCCAACAAACGCCCGTTGATATTTTCACCCAAAAAGTGAGTAATTGCAATCTATTTTTATGGAAGTGTGCATGTGTAAAATCAGAAGCACATCAATTTGGTCTTTTCTTTTAAAAAAGATGTAAAGACTTCTAATTTACACTATCAAAAATATATTTCTCCTGTTATCTTAGCTGTTAATAGGACGTTAAACAAAATAAACCAAACCAAACTCCTGCTATCTACTGGTATGTTCAGTCCAATACATGTTAAAATAACCAGTTCTGATATTTATCAATCATAGATGCATAATTATGATGAGCTTTTGAAGCTAAAGAAGGAAAAGCTGGATGAAGGTAACTTTTCATAAAAAATGGAGCTTAAAACTTTTATTTCATATTTGACAAATAACGTCCATTACATATCAAACTACTGTAATTTATTGAAATAATTCAATATTTAGAAGGATGGTTATCTTTTAAATCATAAGAAGTGTAAAAATTGTGTATATTCTTCAAGTTAACATCAAAATTGTAAAGAAATTTGCAAATCTGAGATCACCACATCTACTCTATAAAAAGTACACTGTAGCGTGGACGGTCTCATATATGTAAACACATATATTATAATTATCAGTATCATCAATTGATATCTATCGGTTTTCAACTGATGTAGATTATATAGGTTATTTTGAATTGATTAATGTTTATATTTAGCTATTGGGTGTATTTTATGGATTTAGTTATTAGGTAAAATCATTATTTCCATATCAATGATGAGGTCGGATGCAAACTTTCTTAATCATAAGATAACGCCAAGTTTATAAAAAGGGAGAGAATGTAGTAGTCGTACAAGTAACATTAATAATATCCTTAAAGATACAATCGTTATCTATTCTAGTGTTACAATGTGTACCATTCATGTTATGTCACATGCGCAATAAAGCGGAAGTTCCTTGTGTGAAGACCTTCAATGGTGTGTGTATTTTGTGTTACACGGTTCAATCCGGTAAAGTATTCGCCATCCTGGCAGGTAAGTAATACAGCGATATGTTCGTGTTAAGTCTCCTTGTGATAGGCCGGAACTTTTGCCGATTTATAGTGCTACCTCACTGAAGCATACTGCCGAAGACGCCAGCCAAACAGCACACCCCACCGGTCACTTTATACTGACAACGGGCAAACCAGTACACCCCACCACATACTGATAACGGCCCAGCAGGCACTCGACGTTGATTCAACGTTGATATATAGTTGATTTTTGGTCGTGACGTCGATAAACGTTGATTCAACGTTGAAGCAATGGCGTTTTCTCAACGATGAAGATTTGTTGAAATATCGACATTGGTTAAAAGACGACGTTGTTAAAATGTTGACACAACGATCGGTTTTCAACATACATATATCTTTTAGATCAAATAGTTTTATTCCATCAGTAATTGATAATAAAAAGTGCACTACTTACTACAACTTTCTATAACATACAATTCATAATCCATTATTACGTTTAAAACGAAATATCGGCCGGCTCTGACATTTACTATTAACAGTTCGGATAATAGTGCCCATCCTGCAGCGGGCAAGCGCATGCGCATTGTAAGTTCAATTTGAAATCTAGTGTTTACAATGCCACGGAAGACGGGAAGTCGAGAAGAAAGTTAACAGTTTCTGTCTTTCCTCTGAAGGTAAGTTTAATAATTTATGGTTTGTGATGATAAAACATGTATTTGGCACAATACCGCTAAGTGTCGATAGTGATCTTTCACACTGATTTGTACTAAAGTGAAGTTTATGTGTTGTTTGTCCCACGTGATAACCATATTTACAGTAGGCCTACTGATAGCTACTGCATTTTCCGTGTGTAATAATTGATTTGTAGATAAGTTCAATTGTTATTTTATATTTCATATAATTCTTTTCTTCTTGTTTCTATTAGTGGTTACAATTAAATACAGTCGCTGTGATTGAAGCGAGTATTATTCATACATGGCGGGGCAAGTCGATAATGAAATGTTCGAGTTGTCTCCCTTCGTAACGGTAATATATTGATCTTTTTATTAATTATGTTAGAATGATTAAATCATACTTATGACTGGTGATATAAATGACATTGGATGGGTTAAGATAACACGATATTTTGAATTTAATCATCGAATTGTTTGCACTGTTAACTCATTTTTTCTACAATAGGCCATGTCTTGATAATGATACAATTTACAATATGAAAAATACAATACTATGTTATTGCATTTCCTGGTTTTCACGTAAATAAATAGATTATCATTTTATTCTGTCTCGTGTGTAACAATATAGAAAGTTACACGTGTCACGGTTTTGGTTTGTGTATTGAATGACAGTCCATGATGCTATGCCTATCAGGTTGTCACTATCCTATTGTCACAGTTTACTACATTTGTCTCATGTGATGATTTGTGTACACCAAGTTAAGTACTAAGTAGGGTAACATTATATTATTTACTAAATTGTGGCCCAGATGTGTAAGAAATGAGGAAATTATCATTAAATAATTCCTTTCTTCAACGCCTGCATTGGAAGTACTTTATACAATTGATAGAAATCTATAGGCTAGATCCCGTTATTTCATAGTTTAAATTGAAAATTTTGAGTGCAATATTCTCCACTCATTTATGATTTTATAAACGCCTTATAGACTGTTTATTATAGTTATATTTCAATGATATTGTCTTTTCCAGAAGGATGCACTGAAAACCATTCACAGGCTATAGATGTCCTAGTAATTCAAAGTATGGCCCAGAACCAGTAGGTGGAGATGCCGACCGCTAACTTCACACGTGTTTTTTGAAAATAAAGTATGAATTGAAAAAAAAACTGTTTGATCTTATCTTGTGTCATTGAGAAATATGTTGTGTCAAAGTTGAAATCCTGACGTTGAATTATGGTACGTTGTCATAGCTTTCAAAATCAAATATAAATACAACGTTGGATCAACGTTGAACACCTGACGTTGAATTATGGTACGTTGTCTCAACTTTCAAAATCCAATATAAATTCAACGTTTAATCAACGTCATTGTGCCTGCTGGGGGGCGAGCCAGTCGCCCCACTCTTAATATGCTGAGCGCTAAGCAGGAGTTGTGACTACCATTTCTAAAGACTCTGGTACGTCTCGGTTAGGGGACAGAACCCAAAACCTTCCTCACAGGGGCGAACGCTCAAGTTAAGGCTAAAAGTGAGGCATTGTCAAGAGGGACATTAGGAAGAAACAAGAGATCCCAGAGGGATCTTGGCGTCCACCATTGAATGATCTTTATAGGTTCCATGTCAGATTGATTTCTCTATTTTTCCCTTCCTCTTACTAATCTGTAAATTGAGAAACATCCCTTAAGTTCTTTTCAAACAACGGGAACTTATATATGAAATTTGATAAAGATCCCTCCAATACTTTCTGAGAAATAGCGATAACAAACTTCAATTGTCAAAATCCAAGATGGCTGTCTCTGCCATGTTGTTATCCGACTGGTCCAAAAATGAAATGTGCATAACTAGGGTTGGCTGGTTGGTTTATTTTGTTTAACGTCCTATTAACAGCTAATGTTATTTAAGGACGGCCTCCCGTGTTTGCGATAAGCATGCGTGTGGTTAGTGCGTATGTGTGTTTTGGGAGGCTGCGGTATGTTCGTGTTAAGTCTCCATGTGATAGGCCGGAACTTTTGCCGATTTATAGTGCTACCTCACTGAAGCATACTGCCGAAGACACCCAGCAGCACGGTTTAGGTTTAGGTTTATTTTGTTTAACGTCCTATTAACAGCTAAGGTCATTTAAGGACGGCCTCTCGTGCGTGCGACATGCATGCGTGTGGTGAGTGCGTATGTGTTTTTTGGGAGGCTGCGGTATGTTCGTGTTAAGTCTCCTTGTGATAGGCCGGAACTTTTGCCGATTTATAGTGCTACCTCACTGAAGCATACTGCCGAAGACACCCAGCAGCACACCCCACCTGGTCACATTATACTGACAACGGGCCAACCAGTAGTCCCACTCCAAATATGCTGAGCGCTAAGCAGGAGTAGGAACTACCATTTTTATAAAGACTCTGGTATTTCTCGGCTAGGGGACAGAACCAAAAGCCTTCCTCGCAGCGGCGAACGCTCAACTAAAGGCCAAAAGTGAGGCATTGGACACCTTAACCACTCGGCCACCGCGGCCCCTCCACAAGGGAAAGAACAATCGTCAAGGTAAGAAGAAAGATACCTATAGAAAAAACGCAGCCCAGGATACAGGTCGTCATTACAGACAGACTTTTAAAAATCAAAGTACTAGAAGTATTGCTGGTCAGAAATCGTGCCATATATGTGGTAATGTACCCAGTCATGCTAGGGAAAAGTGCCCAGCAGCTAACGTCGAGTGTCATAAGTGTCATAAACTTGGACACTTTGCTAAGAAATGTACATCTACAGTGCTCGTCGACGAAATTGAAGGAGCAGCTTTCTTAGGGGCCATTAACAGTTCGGACAACAGTGAGCCATGGGAGGTCAACTTAACCTTGGAGAAGTGTATAGAGTTCACGATTCATACAGGTACTGATGTCACCGCCATACCAGAAAACACTTTTCAAAAGTTAGGAACATTGAAGTTAATGATGTCAGACCGCATACTGATAGGGCTTGGAAAGACTCGTCTAAATGTCGCAGGTAAGTTCATTGGAGAACTGAAATCTGAGAAGTCCAAGACCTTGACAGAGATTTATGTCGTCAGAGGGTTAAGCAAGCCATTACTAGGGAGACTAGCAATTGAGAAGCTTGATTTGGTGAAACGTGTAGCTTCTGTCCAGTCAGAAGGCTGTGTCTCGAAATACCCTACGCTATTTAAGGGACTTGGAAAACTAAGCGGAAAATATTAGATAAAGCTTCGAAGTGACTGCAAACCAGTTGCAGTGTCAACACCTAGACGTATACCACTACCGCTTTCGGACAATGTGGAGGCAGCGCTCAAAAGGATGGAAACGTTGGGTGTTATATCGCCTGTTGATGAACCAACAGACTGGTGTGTGGACTTGACTCAGCTTAATAAGTCTGTGAGAAGGGAAAATCACCAACTACCCAGCACAGAAGATACCCTACACAAGTTGACTGGTGCAAAGGTGTTCTCAAAACTTGATGCTAACAGTGGGTTCTGGCAAGCACCACTCGCGCAGTCGTCTAGATTACTAACAACATTCATAACTCCATTTGGACGATACTGTTTAAACAGACTGCCATTTGGAATCTCGTCCGCACCCGAGCATGATGTGAGACTCCAGAGTGTACTAAAGAGACTTGTTGAAGCCGGAATCACTCTCAACAGCGATAAGTGTCAGTGTTCAAAGGACATAATTATCTTTGTTGGTCATGTGAGCCATTGTCAACTTCCAAGCTCCATTCGAATTAGCCTATTCGAGATCTACTCCAGAAGCTCGTGGATTTGGGATGATCCACAAATACAGGCATTTGACCGTATCAAGAAGGAACTCAGTTCTACACAATTGTTAGCATTATATGACCCAAATGCTTCTTCCAAGATCACTGCCGACGCATCATCATTTGGATTAGGTGCAGTCCTTCTTCAATACCCTGAAGGAAGTTGAGACAAATGGAAACCTGTTGCGTATGCATCAAGAGCAATAAGTAGTACAGAACAGCGTTATGCCCAAGTAGAGAAAGAGGCATAAGCTGTCACGTGGGCATGTGAAAAATTCGCCGATTTCATTATTGGGTTGACATTCCAAATAGAGACTGACCACAAACCCCTCGTATCTCTTCTGGGATGAAGGGCAATGTCAGATTTGCCACCAAGGATCCAGCGTTTCAGAATGATGCTGGCGCGATACCAATACGAAGTAAAAAATGTTTCCGGAAAGTTTCTTTACACTGCCGACACTCTTTCGAGAGCACCTCTGCAAAGTACGACAGTAGAGGAAGAAGAGTTTCAGAATGATGTTGAGGCCTTTGTTGACAGTGTTGTAAAGTCCTTAACAGCCAGTGAAAAGCGTTTGGAGGAGCTACGTAGAGCAGTTCATGAGGACAGCGTGTTAAGTGTAATCGTGAAATATTGTCAAGACGGCTGGCCAGGGTTCGGGCAACCATCTATAAACATCGCGACGCGACCGTATTGGCAGGTTAGAGAGGAGTTATCACTATGCCAGGGATTGTTGATGCGTGGAAACCGTTTCGATCATTTCTACCTACCTGAGAGCGGAAATGCTTCAGAGGATACACGAGGTTTGGTTTGGTTTATTTTGTTTAACGTCCTATTAACAGCTAGGGTCATTTAAGGACGGCCTCCCGTGCGTGCGACATGCATGCGTGTGGTATGTGTGTTTTGGGAGGCTGCGGTATGTTCGTGTTAAGTCTCCTTGTGATAGGCCGGAACTTTTGCCGATTTATAGTGCTATCTCACTGAAGCATACTGCCGAAGACACCCAGCAGCACACCCCACCCGATCACATTATACTGACAACGGGCGTACCAGTCGTCCCACTCCAAATATGCTGAGCGCTAAGAAGGAGCAGCAACTACCATTTTTAAAGACTCTGATATGTCTCGACCAGGGGACAGAACCCAAAGCCTTCCTCACAGGGGCGAACGCTCAACTAAAGGCCAAAAGTGAGGCAGTGTCAAGGGAGACGTTAGGAGGAAGGAAGTTGTTAAGAAAAAAGAGAAACGATAACATCCCAAATTTAGTCGCCTCCTACGATCATGCAATGGGGGCAGCAGGTACAATTCTTACGCCCTACCTGCAGGGCCGGATACACGAGGGCCATCTGGGCATCGTAAAATGTCGTGCGCGAAATTCTGTATGGTGGCCGAGAATCGATCGCGAGATCGAGGACATTGTGAGAAACTATCAAGTATGTATCAAACAGAAAGCTGATCATTTTTTTTTGTATTTATTTTATTTTTCTTCAGCATAGTAAAATACAAAAATATAACCCATACACTTACACTCGCACATAAGATCATAATCACATCACATAAATGATATCATCATCATTCAATATATCATCCTTTTCATGCTATACATTCCCTTACACACATTAATTCATAATTTCATGTATTTCACATACAGTGTAGTGACCACGCCTATACATACATCATCGTCATCGTCATTCAATATTTCTTCATTTTCAAGCTATACTTGCGCTAAGTAATAATCATTTCACATATAATGATACATAATCACTATCGTCATCACACCTATCATGCTGATCATGCTGAACCCTTGAGACCATTGGTTTAGTTTGGTTTATTTTGTTTAACGTCCTATTAACAGCTAGGGTCATTTAAGGACGGCCTCCCGTGCGTGCGACATGCATGCATGTGGTGAGTGCGTATGTGTGTTTTGGGAGGCTGCGGTATGTTCGTGTTAAGTCTTCTTGTGATAGGCCGGAACTTTTGCCGATTTATAGTGCTACCCCACTGAAGCAACTGCCAAAGACACCCAGCAGCACACCCCACCCGGTCACATTATACTGACAACGGGCGAACCGGTCGTCCCACTCCAAATATGCTGAGCGCTAAGCGGGAGTAGCAACTACCATTTTTAAAGACTTTGGTATGTCCCGGCCAGGAAACAGAACCCAAAGCCTTCTTCACAGCGGCGAACGCTCAACCAAAGGCCAAACGTGAGGCATTGTCAAGGGAGACATTAGGAAGAAGTTGTTTAGAAAGAAGAGAAAAGATAAGGTCCCAAATTTAGTCGCCTCTTACGATCATGCAAAAGGGGCAGCAAGTACAATTCTTACGCCCTACCTGCAGGGCACCCTTGAGACCAACTGACTTTCCAAAACGACATTGGCAGAAGGTTGGCATTGATCTATTCCAAATAAAGAACGCGAACTACTTGTTTGTTCTTGACTACTTTTCGAGATATATTGAAATCGCCTTGCTGAAATCAACAGCATCCCAGGCAATCGTGAACCATATACAGTCAATATTTGCAAGGCACGGAATACCCGAGACTGTTGTGTCGGATATTGGTCCGCAATATACGAGTGGAGTGTTTGTGAAATTCGCAAAGGAATATGGATTCTGACATGAGACTAGCAGTCCATATTACCCTCAAGGTAATGGTGAGGCGGAACGCGCGGTGCAGACTTTCAAACGTGCGATAAAGAACGCAAACGATCCATATCGGGCTTTACTAGCCTATCGCACTACACCTCTAAAGTGCTGATATAGTCCAGCAGAACTTTTGATTGGTAGGAGGTTGCGTACATCTCTCCCTGAAAACTTTACTCCTAAGTGGCCAGACTTTGCTTAGATCTGCGAAAGGGAGACTCGGGAACGAGCGATGCAAAAGGAGAAGTTTGACATTTCCCATCGGGCCAGGCGGAGGATTCGGTGGGACCGTGACATCCTCGGTAACGCGCGCGTCGGTCGTTAACGATAGGTCCTACGTTGTAGAGACACCTTCCGGACAACAGGTCAGGAGGAAACCCATGTTGGTACCAGAGCAAGATGAGGTTTTGAACAGTCCTACTCAGACTGTAGAAACTACAGACATTCCCAAACCTCCAGAGACACTTACCGTTAGTCCTAAAGACACTGTTCTAGTTCAGAGTACAGTCAAACCTGTATTAAGCGGCCACCCAAGGGACCGACATATATTGGCTGCTTAAGACAGGTAGCTGCTAAAACCAGGTTGGCCAGAAACGGCCGGTTGTCCTATTCTTTTTTCAACATTTAATTGAATTATATTATAATGCACTTATTCATACATGGGCCATTCCAGATTTTTTCAGAAATTTGTGTCCCTTGGTATAATACATGCATAAAAAGAAAAGAAATCATGATATTGTTCTTTTTTAATATATTGCGTACATATTAGATAGTAGGTTAAACTATTAGTATACTTCCTTGGTTGAAGATTATTCAGAAAATTAAAATATTCTTTTAATCATCTCATAATATCCTCAAAACATACGTGTCCCTCGGCCGACTTTCCTAATTAAACCACATATTTATCAAAATAATAAGTGTTTTAAATCTTCTTTCTTAGTCACTTTGATATCTTCAATACACATGCTGTATATTACAAACATTAGTAGACATTCATATTGTCACATATTGTATGTAATGACAAGAATATAACTGTCCCTAAAAAACTTGTCACTACCGTAATACCATCGAAACGTGTTAAAAACACAAGAGTTATTTCCCTTGGGATGTAGTTCTCCACTGGTCTATAAAGTTCAACACGGCGCTCTTTTCAAAAGGACATGGCGAGCATGCTGCTATGGCGGTGAAAGAAGAAACATTGATTCGTAAGTACTAGCCCTATAACGTACATGTTCTCCATGTCATTACCGTGCATTCTTTATTTAAGCTATATTTACGATCAACGTTTCAAACTTGATCTGATAACATGCCCATGTAGGACAGTTTCAAATGTGCCCTTGAATGATTTGCGTTATGGCTGCCTGAGGGGCCATTCACGGGGGTTTTCTATAAATATATCATCACCGTAATGGTCATTACCGTAATGAACATCAGCATTACGGTAGTGAAATCGACATTACGGTAAGGACATTAGCATAGCGGTAAATGTAGTTATCCACTTACAACGATTAATTGACGATATGTATCACATCGTTACACACATATTTATATCGATATTATCGTATCGTGGACTTGTTTTCGATACATACATGTAGGCTTTTTCAATATATGGACTTTACTAAGATATCATTACGGTAATGACACCGCCATTACGGTGATGACATTAGCATTACGGTACATATATGTATTATGTAATTATCTACTTAAACTGGTTGATTAGCGATGTGTATCGTTTTGTATCACAGATATGTCGATATTATCGTAGCATGGACTTGTTAGCGATACATACATACAGGTTTTTTTTTATTATATGGACTGTAGTAAGATATACCATTACGGTGATGACATTAGCATAGTACATATAAAATGTACGGTCTACTTAAACTGGATGATTAGCGTTATGTATTGTTTTTATCACATATGATATATCGTAATATCGATATGTATCGTATCACCAATCGTAAACTTGTTAGCGATAAACAGGTTTCCAATATACAGACTACAATTAAATTAATACAGCGTTTTGTTTTATTTTATTCTTCAAGGCGCTGGTTAACCAAACTGATATCAGTCTGGGAAGGAACCGGTATTTCTGGCCCGCAAGGGAAGACCGACTATGGTACCCCAAAGAGATGATCGTTACTCTGTTGCCTGATGATCCGGGACAGGTCACGAAACGGCATTCCGAAATAGACCCACACATTTGGGCTCTCATTGAAATAGATATGGATCTGGTCTGAATGAATTGATGTTTCGCACATGAAATAAAAATTGAAGAGTTGTACTAAACTCGTATTGGCGTCATCTGTTTCGGCATAAGTTTGATATCTTGGCAAAAATAATGTCATTAGTCATTACCGTAACAATCATGTCATAACCGTAACATAATGTCACTACCGTACATTGATTTAAAACGTTTCTCGTACTTTCACATCTTAAGGAAATGCAAAGTAAAGATATGCAAAATATTGTATTACTATAAACCGTCATATTCTTTCAAACACAAATGGAATATGAAAGAAGGACTTTGTGACAACGAGATCACAAAATGTCAAAAACAGCACTGGTGAAAAAAATCTCCACTTGATGACCATTATCTCTTCTTTAGTGCTCTTTTATGATTTTTATGTTCATTTGTTTTTCTTCTCCGACATGTATTTTGATATTGATAACAATATACCATGTCTGTACAGTATATTTTGAAATGAAAACCAATAAAGATCAAAAGTTTTGATGAATTTATTGTTTCTTAATAAAATTCGTACGCCCTACCTGCAGAGCTATCCTTGTGAGGAAAGCTTTGGATTATGTCCCCTTGCCGAAACATATTTGAGAAGTTTCTACACCTGATTAACGTTCAGGTTTATGGGATTAGGACGACTGGTTTGCCCGTTGGCAGTGTAATTTTACCTGCAGGGTGTATCTTCTGCAGTATGCTTCATTGAGGTAACACTATAAAGTCAGCATCAGTGCTGCGACATTACAATGAGACCAACACGAACAATTTGCAGTCTCCAAAACACACACACACACACACACACACACACACATACACTACAAACATTCATTTAGCACACATGGATGGTTTTTGTTATACGACCTTAGCTGTTGATAGGAGCGCTCGCCCCTGTGAGGAAGGCTTTGGGTTCTGTCCCCTGGCCGAGACATACCAGAGTCATTAAAAATGGTAGTTGCTACTCCTGCTTAGCGCTCAGCATTTTGGGAGTGGGACGACTGGTTGGCCCGTTGTCAGAATAATGTGAGACCGCGTGGGGTTTCCTGCTGGGTGTCTTCGGCAGTATACTTCAGTGGGGTAGCATTATGAATCGGCAAAAGTTCCGGCCTATCACAAGGAGACTTAACACGTACATACCGCAGCCTCCCAAAACACACATACGCATTCACCACACGCATGCATATCGCTAACACGGGAGGCCGTTGATAGGACGTTAATCAAATCAAACCAAACCAAACCAACCTTCAGTGATGTAGCAATATAAAGATGGCATCAAATTTGCGGTATCACAAGGAGACGAACTCGAACATACTGTAGCCGCTCAGAACACACACAAGTACATTACAAGCATGCAGTTCGAATTACGGGAAAGGTCGCTATTAAATGATCAAAGCTGTTAATAGGACGTTAAACAGTACAAAACCAATCGTTAGCATGATGGTCGATCACTTGAAAACATTTACGTGGCGTAGATCGCGAGTTTAATTAAGGCTTGCTCAATCAAAACTGAATAGTACCTAGACAAATTGGAGACAGTGTTTGTAATAATTTACAACTGATGTATAAGGACAAACACGTTAGACGAAGGCGCTTGCAAAAAGAAATTATCAAACTGGTAACACGTTCAAAGGTGAAACAAACTGGATGTAAATAACATATCTTATGATAAAGGTCTACTCACATAACACGTAAATTATCAATTTCCAGCGATACAGAAATTGTATTAATTAACGTTTCAGGGTAACAAGGACCAATGACTGGAAAAAAAACATGATAAGAAAGGAACATCAGAGAAACGTGTAATGTAAGACAAGCACTATATATAGACATAGTTTGAATTAAAAAAGAACGGTCACGATTACTCGTAGCTTGTAGAACAGACCAACAGATTTGAGCATTGGAGGAGCGATCTCCCCTTTCATTACCTAGAATGGCATTTGCCATTCAGCAGCATAGTTGAACTATCTGGTTCTTATCTTCAATATTGTCAAGAACAAAAGAAAAGAGATTTAGCGTCGGGTTCTACTTACCCCAGGAAAAGATCAACATCATGTCGTTTCAATGGTATTTACCAATGTGTAGAGATTTAATTAAATACGACTGGCACGCAAACAGTCGTCCTTCCAATGATCGTTATGATCGACAAAAATAACCAGGAAGATACATATTAGCTCACCTGCCATGGTGCGGCGTCCGTCGTCCGTCCGTCTGTCCGGCCGTCCGTCCGGCGTTAACTTTTTCATTTGAACAACTTCTTCTCAATAACCAAGAGGCCAAGGAACTTCATATTGGGCCTGTAGCATACTGTGGTGAAGGGCTACCAAGTTCGTTCAAATAATTGACCTTGACAATCATTCAAGGTCACATGGGTCAAATAGATTACAATCTTCAAACGACTTCTTCTCAATAACCAAGAGGCCCAGCGACTTGATATTGGGCCTGTAGCTTGCTGGGGTGAAGGACTACTAAGTTTGTTCAAATAGATGACCTTGACCTTCATTCAAGGTCACATTTGTCTAATAGGCTATAATCTTCAAACGACTTCTCAATAACCAAGAGGCCCAGAGACTTGATATTGGGCCTGTAGCATGCTGGGAGGAAGGGCTACAAAGTTTGTTCAAATAAATGACCTTGACCTTCATTCAAGGTCACATTGGTCAAATAGGCTATAATCTTCAAACAACTTCTCAATAACCAAGAGGCCCAGGGACTTGATATTGAGCCTTTAGCATGCTGGGGTGAGGGGCTATAAAGTTTGTTCAAATAAATGACCTTGACCTTCATTCAAGGTCACATTTGTCAAATAGGCTATAATCTTCAAACGACTTCTTCTCAATAACCAAGAGGCCCAGGGACTTGATATTGGGCCTGTGGCATGCTGGGGTGAGGGGCTACAAAGTTTGTTCAAATAAATGACCTTGACCTTCATTCAAGGTCACATTTGTCAAATAGGCTATAATCTTCAAACGACTTCTTCTCAATAACCAAGAGGCCCAGGGTCTTGATATTGGGCCTGTAGCATGCTGGGATGAAGGGCAACAAAGTTTGTTCAAATAAATGACCTTGACCTTCATTCAAGGTCACATTTGTCAAATAGCCTATAATCTTCAAACGACTTCTTCTCAATAACCAAGAGGCCCAGGGACTTGATATTGGGCCTGTAGCATGCTGGGGTGAAGGGAAACAAAGTTTGTTTAAATAAATGACCTTGACCTTCATTCAAGGTCACATTTGTCAAATACGCTTTAATCTTCAAACGACTTCTTCTCAATAACCAAGAGGCCCAGGGACCTGATATTGAGCCTGTAGCTTTCTGGGGTGAAGGACTACCAAGTTTGTTCAAATAAATGACCTTGACCTTCCTTCAAGGTCACATGGGTCAAATAGGCTATAATCTTCAAACGACTTCTTCTCAATAACCAAGAGGCCCAGAGACTTGATATTGGGCCTGTAGCATGCTGGGATGAAGCGCTACAAAGTTTGTTCAAATAAATGACCTTGACCTTCATTCAAGGTCACATGGGTCAAATAGGCTATAATCTTCAAACGACTTCTTCTCAATAACCAAGAGGCCCAGGGACTTGATATTGGGCCTGTAGCATGCTGGGGTGAAGGGCAACAAAGTTTGTTCAAATAAATGACCTTGACCTTCATTCAAGGTCACATTGGTCAAATAGGTTATACTCTTCAGATGACTTCTTCTTAATAACCAAGAGGCCCAGGAACTTGATATTGGGCCTGAAGGGCTTCAAACTTTGTTCAAATGAATGGCCCTTGACCTACATTTAAGGTCACATGGGTGAAATCGGCTTCAATCTGTAAACAATAATTTTGCGATAGCCAAGAGCCTCCTAGACCAGATATTAGGCCAATAAAATGCCGGAATGAAGGACAAGAAAATTTATTAATATGAATAAACCTAGCTTACTATGATAATCAGCATAGTATCTGTGGAAATGACCTCAATCAACTTCAAAGTTGCTGTAGAGCCAGGTGAGCGATACAGGCCCATTGGGCCTCTTGTATTAATAAATATCACGACATTACCGATAGTCTAATTGTCAATTCAGGACAACAGTACAATTATTTGATTTAAAATGACAAAAGTTTACCATATAAGTAGCCTCCCCATGGCGCCACTTTGTGGATGATGTGGAGTATTTTCATTTCGTTCAAGAGAATGTCGCATGCAAAACCAATTAATTCTGATTATAAGCTGCACCAACACATCAAACTTTATAGCAAGAAATGATTTAGCCAACCAGAACAGCATCTTAAATGACACCATGAGACATGCGCGTTGCACAAATATAAATACCATCACAAGTTCGCCCCTGTGAGGAAGGCTGTCCCCTGGCCGAGACATACCAGAGTCATTAAAAATGGTAGTTGCTACTCCTGCTTAGCGCTCAGCATATTTGGAGTGGGACGACTGGTTCGCCCGTTGTCAGTATAATGTGACCGGGTAGGGTGTGCTGCTGGGTGTCTTCGGCAGTATGCTTCAGTGAGGTAGCACAATAAATCGGCAAAAGTTCCGGCCTATCACAAGGAGACTTAACACGAACATACCGCAGCCTCCCAAAACACACATACGCACTCACCACACGCATGCATGTCGGACGCACGGGAGGCCGTCCTTAAATGACCTTAGCTGTTAATAGGACGTTAAACTAAATAAACCAAACCAATCTTCCTTCGGTGGGGCCCAGGTAAGGATTTTCACGCGCTCGGACAGGGTCGTGTTTGGGCAAAGTGTCTCTCTCAATCAATACTTGCATTCCTCTCTCACACGTCACAATAACAACCAAATAAACAGTTACAACATTAACTGACACATGTAATTGTACACGCATTACACACGATACGCAGCACAATTACATTAAAATAAGATTGTCACATTTTAATAATAGTTTTACCACTGCGTCAGCAATACAAAATAAGTAAGAACAGAATATTGTTAGAAGTAATGTTTTCTTGAACGATGTTTTTTTTAACGGCTGGACCTTAACAATTCCGACAAGTTCTCCATACAGAATATACAATTAGGTTTAGTTGATATTTATTACAACTTTACCAATGAAAATCAGATATTATCAACTTCATTACATTTTCAGTTTTGTATCAAATGCTGATTGGTCTATATCCAATCACATGTTATTCAACGTAACATCGAATTACACTCTGCGGTAGTGATAAAACATCATATTGCACGGTCGTGAGTGTGCTGTGATGTCGTGTAATTTCAGTCAATCAAATTTGTCCGATACATGTCCGCCAAGTTGGCGAGAGTGCAATGCGATGTTTTTTTTTCAAAGATGCGATTTTTATGACTCTGTGATGCATATTATAGAATAAGATGCAATTGAAATGGCATTGGATCATATCTTAAGTATCCTGTACTCTAGTTTTGATACGGAAATGTAATAAAACTGTTTGTTTTGATCGATATTATGATTTATGAAGCTCAGATAACCAATATCAACCTCGGCCTCCGGCCTCCGTCGATATTTGTTATCTTCGCTCCGTAAATAATCGTATCGATCGAAACAAAGTGCCATAATATTATAATATCGTCACTGTTTATGTAATCACACTGGCGAATGGCGCCGTCTTGTCAAGCGTTTCGTTGTAAAGATTCGAAGTCAAAGACTATGCTACTGGTTACTGTTCCCGCGCTTTTTTAACGCAAGGATATTTCTCGTTTTCGTCTTTTAAATGAAATAAATAGAAAATTGAATGGTTTCCCGTTGAATATAACACATTTTACGAGTATGACAAAATGTGCCTAATCATGTTATGCTTTTAAAAAGACAATAAAATATGTTTAAATCAAATAAAATATTTTGATAATTTTCACGAATGCACTTTCGTGAAACGTATCGGAGTATTCCGCCATACTTCTGAAGTATGTTCAACGGGACATTTAATATCCTTTAAATATTGAACAGCATTTCAATTAAATTGTTAGCGTGAGCGCCCACTTTACATTTGCTAATTTAAACCCATCACGTTTTGTGATGATCTACAATATGTATATACTGTCAACCAATATTTGATATACATTCCATTTGCATTTTTTCAGATTGAAGTTAATGAGTATCGCTCAAAAAAACCGTTTAACTCTTCAAGATCATGATTTGTAATACGCTCAATATCAAGCACAAGCACTTTTATTCCGGGGCAATCTCGAAATGGAGATTCACAAGCGAACGGTAACAGCCCAATAACATAGCCCTTAGGAACACCACATATTACCTTTACTCCAAACGTATTGAAGTATTAATAACACATAAGTAAATACGGTTTTCTACCTAATTTTCTACCTAATCTAAAGGGGCGTAGCGAGGTTTTAGTGGTTGTTGAAGCCCACGGCGAAGACGTGGTCATCCAGTCCCGAAGGGACGAGAGGGGGGCAGAGCCCCCTTCTCTTAAGGGGGGTTCGGGAGAGAAAATTTTGAAAATTCCTTGTGATTTTGTGGCTTTTCGTGATGTCTTGATATACTTTTGGCGTATCAATTTCTTACCACTTTAGGCATTATATCGGAATACGGCAGTCACCTTGCAAGTCATTTTGCTGTACCCAAGTACAAATTGGTAATATTATTGGCATTTAGGCATGCCTTGAGCAGCAAGGTCTTTTACCTGTTAAATGATAAATTAAATATATTATACCCCGAAACAGCTATGATTTAAGTTAATATACTAGTATGTACTTTACATTATTATTCAATACAATAATTACACAATACTTTGATACTTGTGAGTCATTTTATTATTGCCTCTCCCCTACTGAGTACAAGTTGAAGTTGGACGTACACGTATTAGTTGCTCGCTGGAATTACATGTACTGTTTTTTTATGCGTTCTTATTTTTTTTCACTTGGTTATCAGTTTGGAACATGACAATGCCTAATACCCGGATTGACAAAAACCTACATGACGGGCATTGTCGACAAAGCAGAAGTAGCTTCCAGTGTTGCTTCATATTTTCATTGTCGAAATAGGAAAGCAAGTCGTCTGGATTTTCGATCTGCAAATACGTTGATAACTTGCTGTACGTCTATTTCTGTGTGCTTATAGGCATGCATCAAAGCTAAGGATGAAAGTCTGTCCGTTGTCATAGTTGATCGTAGATAGGTTTTCACCCTCCGCATTACGCTGAAAGACCTCTCAGCTGTTGCAGTTGCCACAGGCATGGTTGCAAGGATGGCCAAGCAAACATAGACGTTTGGATACAGCATCTGGTTTGTAGATTTCAGTGTTTCTACGAGGGTTCCTGGTTTTTGATTTGTGACGATGGCCCATCTTGATTTCCATCGGGTCACTTCAATGTGAAAGACATCGAAACTAACTGCAGTAAGATCATGTCTTGAGATATCATCTGTAAGTCCGTCTAGTTTTGTAGGTATCGAATACTGTGGTTGGAACCTTGCTTCATTTCCTGCAAGACGATCTTCAAGTTCTTGTAAGATGTGATCCAAGAAAGGATAGTAGAGGGCCCTTTTCCAGTATTCCTTCGGCGTTGCAGCTGGTACGTTAGCCCTGTGCTGTTGTCTTGCGGCACCCCTGGGGATGGTGGGGATTTCATCAACCTTGGCTGCCAATGAGGTAGCCTTGTCGAAAAGCTCCTCCCATTCCACGTCATCATTCCGTTTGTTATTTACCACCTTTGCTTCCTGTACAGCTTCTATTAAGTCAAACGTTTTCGCTTGAAGCATGATAGAAAGCGGATGGATTATTTGTAGAATATGTTCCACCACTACCAGTGCTATGAGGAAGTCGAACTTGGATATACAGCATATAAAGCTGCGTGCTTTGGAGTCCCCGTTTCTTTCCAGCTTCTTCAGAGAACTAACGACGACAGGGTAAGCAGTGAGAAATGTATACAGTGCGTCACATCTACTTGCCCACCTTGTGTCACACAAGGTCTGTATCTTGGCCCTACGTCCCATATCTTCTTTAACTTCGTCGTTTTCCGCTAACTCATCTCGGAAGAAGACGGTACGTTTCCCTGATTCATTGAAACAAAAGGAAATTTGCTGAATTGTGTCCATGATGTTTCTGACTAGAGGCTCTTTACATGCATGAACTATTGCCAAATTAAGGTTATGAGCTTTGCAGTGAACATAAATAGCCTCTGGAATAATTTGTCTGACACGCGCCTGAACTCCTCGGTGTTTACCGGACATATTTGCCGCCCCGTCATATCCCTAAGCTCTCATCTTCTCTATATGGATTCCTATATTTTCCAAGGTGGTCAGAAAAAGCTGAGACAGGGCTCCCCCAGTAGTTTTCCAAGCCTCTACGAACTCGAGGAACTGCTCTTGTATTTCATTTGATTCGTCAAGGTACCTCACACAAATCGAAACCTGTTCTCTGGTAGAACAATCAGTTGCCTCATCAGCAATAAATGCAAAGCAAGGGGCTCTGTTGCAATTATGCACTAAAGGATCTCGAATTTGATCGCCAATGATGTTGACAAGCTCGTTTTGAATTTCCGGCGAAGTGTATTTGGCGCGAGGATCGCAGTTTTTCAAATGATTGGCCAATGTCTCGTTATCTTTTGCTCTCATACATAATATTGCCTCAAAGTTTCCTTCGAAGTTATCGTGTCCTCTGATAGGAATGTTTTGTTTGCCGCAAAGAATTAATGCATCAATTATACATTCGAAACACGCCTATTTCGTGAAACGGTGTTGTTGTATGCTTTCGACATAGACATTATTATGTCCGGTTTTTCACCCTCTCTGATTCTGACGAATTCCTCAGCTTACTGCACATTTTTGTGATGCATTGAACCCTGGAGTATATGCCTTTTCACATCACGCCCGATGTTTGCCCAGTCCGACTTTGGCGAGTCAAGCCCAAAGGTTTTTTTCTTTGCTTTCTCGACTACCAAATAGAACGCACGGCGCACAGAAAACAGCATCTCTGGACTGCGAATATCTCAGCCAGTGGTGATTCATCAACCAGGTAGCGTTTAAAGATCTATTCTTTCCCCGAATTAGTCTGAAAGGAAAACAAAAAACCCTTGCATTGGTATAATTTCCCTAAATCATAAAGGAAGCATTCACTTTCACGGTGAAGGCTTATCAATCATCGTGGGCAGGGCAGATATTTTTTGCTAAAATTCTATGTCAAAACTCCCAAAGGGCGCTTTTTAGGTCACCTGAGACGACGTCTCAAGTGACCTATTCTAATCGCCTTTTGTCCGTCGTCGTCCGTCGTCCGTCGTCCGTCGTGCGTCGTGCGGTGTGCGTCGTGCGTCCGTAAACTTTTTACATTTTCGACTTCTTCTCCAAAACCACTTAACAAAATTCAATGAAATTTGGCAGAAAGTTTCTATGGCTGAAGGTCAACCAAAATTGTGAATTATATGGTCCCCACCCCCCAGGGGCCTGAGAGGTGGGGCCAAAAAGGGTCAAATTGACTAAAACTTCAAAAATCTTCTTCTCTACTCTCAGATATGGTGGAGTCAAACACTCTTTATAGATGAAAGGGTCTTGTGGTGCTTTACCAAAATTGTGAATTGCATGACCCTGGGGTTTCACGTTTGCCCCTGGGGAGGGGGTAAACTTTACTATAGTTTATATAGGGAAATCACATTTTTGACTATTACTTGTTGGAATTTTATTGGAATTCATTCTAACTTGTATCAAATTATCAGCATGGGAGGACACTTTGATGGTATGTACATGTTGGCCCTAGTTGACCCCCAGGGGCTGGTGGGCGGGGCCAAAAAGGGTCAAATTGACTAAAATTTCAAAAATCTTCTTCCCTACTCTCAGATATGGTAGAATCAAATACTCTTCATAGATGGAAGGGTCTTAAGGTCCTTTACCAAAATTGTGAATTTCATGACCCTGGGGTCTCACGTTTGCCCCTGGGGAGGGGGTAAACTTTACTATAGTTTATATAGGGAAATCACATTTTTGACTATTATTTGTTGGATTTGTATTGGAATTCATTCTAACTTGGTTCAAATTATCAGCATGGGATGACAGTTTGATGGTATGTACATGTTTGCCCTGGTTGACCCTCAGGGGCTGGTGGGCGGGGCCAAAAAGGGTCAAATTGACTGAAATTTCAAAAATCTTCTTCTCTACTCTCAGATATGTTAGAATCAAATACTCTTCATAGATGGAAGGGTCTTCAGGTGCTTTACCAAAATTGTGAATTTCATGACCCTGGGGTCTCACGTTTGCCCCTGGGTAGGGGGTAAACTTTACTATAGTTTATATAGGGAAATCACATTTTTGACTATTATTTGTTGGATTTGTATTGGAATTCATTCTAACTTGGTTCAAATTATCGGCATGGGATAACAGTTTAATGTTATGTACATGTTGGCCCTGGTTGACCCCCAGGGGCTGGTGGGCGGGGCCAAAAAGGGTCAAATTGACTGAAATTTCAAAAATCTTCTTATCTACTATATGTATGAATCAAATACTCTTCATAGACTGACCCCATTAGGACTGATGGGTGGGGCCAAAAAGGGTCAATTTAGTTGACCGAAATATTTCAAATCTCAGGTGACCGTTAAGGCCCTTTGGGCCTCTTGTTTAATACCGAATTGGACTGTATTTATGTTTAAAGTTACTGTACGACTAATTATACATGTACATGTATATACCCATCCTCGATCTCCAGGGGTTCCGATCACATACGCTCTCCTAACTCCTGTAAGCCAATCAAGTTACTTTGAGGGAGCCTTCGATTTTCACATGAAAGATTCCAGGGGTGAAAAGAGCATATTGATTGTAACTCCTGGAAAATCGAGGATGGTAAATACCATCTTAAAATCTTCTTACATAGATATAACATGCTAGGCGCCCAACGAAATATATGTACAGTAATTGTAAATGTTCATAATTTAGCGGTAATCTTATTTTAGCAACTTTCGCGTGCTGTAAGAATTCCGCTAAAATATCACTGCGCAAATTGTAGTTTTTGTATTCTATTTTAAATGGAACGATTTTAGGTGTGCTAATTCAATATTGCACTGATCTATTTGATTGCTTATGTGCTAAAATTTGAATGTGCAATACTCGGTACACTCAAATTTAAACACCAACATCTCGGCCTAGTTTACTGTTTATCGTTTTCCCGTATGAGCAATATCGTTTATTAGGCTACGCTAGTAAGCTTATAGCTCGAGACGGGAAGTAGATAGCTCAAGCCTCAAGGAATGCTCGCTACTCCTATATTGTCTTTCCGAATTCATTTTAACGATGTGAAAATGCATGGAATCATAAAGACACCACGTGTATACGTCTATTCAGAGCTTCTATTCACTATCCGTTCACTATTAAGCCTATGGCCTATTGCAGTGAAAAATGATACATTGTTGCAATGTTAGCATTCCAGTGACGGCATGTTGTTTACAACAGTTGTACAACACTGCACTGGTTGACATTTTGGCTAATATTTTGTGTTTCATGTATCTTTTTAAGTGCAACGCCTTACACGAATACATACCTTGATGGAAAATTGTATTGGGATGCGTTCCAAGACGCTTTCATTAGTTTAAGCTTCATATCGATGCTAAACTCTTCTGACTTAAGTTTTCCTATGTCGGGATAGAACGGTCCTGTCTGAGCTTGCCCTAAGCTCTGGACAAGCTTTTCCGCTTCCTTGGATTCAGTGGGTCGATCTAGTACCTGGTTCTGGCGATCATCAACGATTGAAGCTGTCGGCTTCATATATTTAAATAAAGTTACCTGATGATTAGCCATGTCTAATAGTGTACAGATAACTCTGATGAACACAGCTCGGCTCGCATTTCAAAATATTCCCGCTTAGTTACTTGATGTAATGTACCGATCACATGACATAAGCTTAGGGCTTTCTAAAATCAGACAGGGAAGTCCGACTCGGGATCGGATTTTTCAATGGTTTATTAGTTTGTCTTTCCCGTTGAAGATGTTATTGAAATTTTATTGATCAATCGATTAATGTCTAGATCTATATCTTTTACAATAAGTTGACATGAAAAATAATGTTGAAGCCCGGGCTTCCAGGCTTCCGCCTGGCTACGCGCCTGGGATAATTTTCAAGTCAGTTTAAAAGCTTGTTTCGTATACTCTATTAGGTATCTGACACGGACAAACGCTTTTACCTACAAGATTTTTCCTAGAAAACGGGACAAATTCTATCATCAGAAAAGGAAAAGGCACAGTGGATGGGAGAACACGGATTTATACCCGTTGATGAATCCATGGAAAAAGACTTCGTGGTAGGGTTTCGCATCCGACATATCCAAGAGTTTGGTTGGTTTGGTTTATTTTGTTTAACGTCCTATTAACAGCTAGGGTCATTTAAGGACGGCCTCCCCTGCGTGCGACATGCATGCGTGTTGTGAGTGCGTATGTGTTTTGGGAGGCTGCGGTATGGTCGTGTTAAGTCTCCTTAAGATAGGCCGGAACTTTTGCCGATTTATAGTGCTACCTCACTGATCCATACTGCCGAAGACACCCAGCAGGACACCCCACCCGGTCACATTATACTGACAACGGGCCAACCAGTCGTCCCACTCCTAATGAGCGGTAAGCAGGAGTAGCAACTACCATTTTTAAAGACTCTGGTATGTCTCGGCCAGGGGACAGAACCCAAAGCCTTCCTCACAAGAGCGAACGCTCAACTAAAGGCCAAAAGTGAGGCATTGTCAAGGGAGACATTAGGAGGAAGAAAGTTTGTAAGAAAGAAGAGAAAAGATTAGATCCCAAATTCAGTCGCCTCTTACGATCATGCAGTGAGGGCAGCAGGTACAATTCTTATGCCCTACCTGCAGGGAATCTAATGGAGAGAGATTAAATATAGCAGGGTGTTGAAGGGTACTTATTAATATAGGGAATGAGGCCTACTGTATTGGTCGCGGAGACATCAGAGGAGGGTCTACTCGGCATGGACTTCCTTACCAAATTTAGGGCTAGTATTAACGCTGTAGACAGAACGGTCACTTTCGGTACAATGCAGCAGGTCGTCACATCCGGTGCTAGAGATAGGGTGTGCAAGGTCACCGCCGTCAATGATTACAAGCTAGCGGTCGGTAGTGGTAACGGGTGTAGCGTATAATGGAAACTATGGGGTTACTGAGGGGCTTGTGGAACCGAGATCCCATGAGAAGTGGCCAGATTTTATTCTAGCAAAAACTCTAGTAAAATGCGACTCTAATAGAAAGGTACCTGTAAGGATAATGAATCCAGGTGAGGAAACTGTCGTGATACAAAAGGGTACGGTGCTAGGATTACTCCATCCGGTTATGTGTAGCGTCACGGGTATATGCGACACCGCGACCCCAGATACCGATCCTCTTTTGGAGCAACTAATTGAGGATACCAAGGCGTCGGTAGCGGAGGATAAACAGGAAATGGTGGACAAATTGTTGCGTTCCTACAGCGAGATTTTTATGAAGGAGGACGAAAATTTGAGTCGTTGTGAAAGATACCTCCATGATATAGATACAGGGGATGCGCTCCCAATTAAACAAAGGACATACCGTTTGCCCATACACAAACGGGAGGAAGTTGATAGGCAAGCTAAGGAAATGTTAGCACAGGGGATTATAGAACCGTCCGATAGTCCGTGGGCCTCCCCACTACCGCACTCACCACACGCATTCATGTCGCACACTTTGGTTTATTGGTTTATTTAGTTTAACGTCCTATTAACAGCTAAGGTCATTTAAGGACGGCCTCCCGTGCGTGCGAAATGTATGCGTGTGATGAGTGCGTATGTGTGTTTTGGGAGGCTGCGGTATGTTTGTGTTAAATCTCCTTGTGAAAGGCCGGATCTTTTGCCGATTTAGAGTGCTACCTCACTGAAGCATACTGCCGAAGACACCCAGCAGCACACCCCACCCGGTCACATTATACTGACAACGGGCCAACCAGTCGTCCCATTCCAAATATGCTGAGTGATAAGCAGGAGTAGCAGCCGTCCTTAAATGACCTTAGCTGTTAATAGGACGTTAAACAAAATAAACCAAACCAAACCAAACCACTAGTATTGGTGCAGAAACGAGACGGATCGATGCGCTTCTCCATCGATTACCGTAAACTTAACTTGGTCACCCGTAAAGACGCGTACCCCCTGCCGCGCATAGATGACAGACTAGACGCCCTGAATGGGTCCTCCTCCTTTACCACCTTAGACTTGGCGTCCGGTTATTGGCAGCTGGGTCTTGCCAAAAATGCGAAAGAAAAAACCGCTTTTACCGCAGGCTCCGGACTGTATCACTTCAACTTGCTCCCTTTTGGCCTCTGTAACGCCCCCGCGTCCTTCGAGCGTTTAATGGAGAGGGTCCTCACTGGGTTACACTGGAAAATATGCCTTGTTTACTTAGACGATACCATTGTTTACTTCAGTAGTTTCGAACAACAAATGGAACGGTTACAACAAGTGTTTAAACCAGGCGGGATTAAAGTTGGAACCGCAGAAATGCAATTTTTTTAGATCAGAAGTATTGTACCTCGGGTTCATTGTTTGTGCCGAGGGGGTGAAATCTGACCCCGAGAAAATTCAAAAAGTTAGGGACTGGCCCGTACCTTCCAGTGTGACCGAGGTGAGGAGTTTCTTAGAGCTGTGCTCGTACTACAGGAAGTTTGTACCTAATTTCTCGGATGTAGCTGTCTACTTGTTCAATCTTACTAGGAAGGATGTTAGGTTCAGCTGGGGTCATCAGTGTCAGGATTCCTTTGAAAAGCTAAAACGGGCTCTACATGAGTCGACAGTGTTGGCGTACCCAAATTTTAATCAGCCTTTTATTTTAGACACTGATGCCAGGGAGCATAGCTGTGGGACAGTTTTATCCCAAATTCAAAATGGTCAAGAAAAAGTTTTGGCATACTTCAGTACCACTCCTGCCCCGGCTGAGAGTAAATATAGTACAACATAGTACAACCCGTAAGGAATTGCTCGCAGTTATCAAGGCAGTTAAACACTTTCGGCACTACCTTTATGGGCGGGAATTTACCATCAGAACTGATCATGCCTCTTTAAAGTGGTTGGCCTCATTTAAACAGCCCGAGGGACAGGTAGCCCGGTGGATAGAGTATCTTGACACATTCCAGTACAAAATTGAACATAGAAGTGGTAATAAACACACCAATGCGGATGCCTTGAGTAGAAGGTCATGTACATGTAGAAGCCTTGTTTTTGAGGGTCACTGGACACGGACAGAGGTCAAGCTCATAGCGAAGACCCCACATTAAGAAAAGTGATTGAATTAAAGCAAGGGGGTACAGGGAAACATGGGGGCGTCAGACTGGAGAGTCTGAGTTCTCTAGTTAAACTGTACATTGGACAGTGGGAACAGCTAGAGCTCAAAGATAACCTTCTGTACCGGAAATGGTATAATACCCAGACCCAGGAGTCGTCTTCACTTTTGGTAATACCGCAGCAATGGGTGTCTGAAGTCTTACAAAACGCGCATGACCCGCCGACTGGTGGACATTTTGGAATAAAAAAAAAACCTTGAATAAATTATTACAAAACTTTTATTGGAACGGAATGCGTCGGGATGTCTCTTGCTGGGTCCGGTCCTGTCGGGTTTGTGGGGCGGGGGAAAATCCTGTTCAGACACGTAGGGCTCCGCTAGTGAATATGGAGACATGTGAACCAATGGAGAAGGTGGGGATAGATCTGCTAGGGCCTTTCCCCCATACAGAACGTGACAACTGATATATCTTGGTAGTAGGGAATTACTATTCTAAATGGAAAGAGGCCTACCCCCTGCCTAATCAGGAAGCTAGGACGGTGGCTGAAGTACTAATTAGCAAGTTTTTCAGTAGGTTTGGTGTGCCCAGAGTGTTACATTCCGATCAGGGTCCGAACTTTGAGTCCAAACTATTGGGTGTTGGGGATGAGAAAAACTAGAACCTCTCCATATCACCCCAGTGGCGATGGAATGGTTGAAAGATTCAATCGGACGCTGATAGGGGTTTTGCGTGCCTATGTTGCTACAGATCTAAGGTTACCCTTAGTTACTATGGCCTATCGTTCTAGTGTGAAGGAAACTACAGGCTTCACTCCGAACAGGCTTATGCGGGGGGGGGGGGGGGGGGGGGGGGGGGGGGGGGGGGGATACACATCCCGCTAACTCTGATGGTTGAACCTCCACCTAGTACTCCAGCCCCTCAAAACATTTTCCTGGAAAAATTACAGACCAATAGTAGTCAGGCCTTTTACATTGTGAGAGCCCATGTTCAAAAGCAACAGCGTAGACAAAAAGTAAATTATGATCGAAAGGTCCATGGGGCTACATTCGAAGTGGGTGAGAAAGTCTGGCTTCATACCCCGCGGGGAGAAAAAGGGGATTAAGTCCTAAATTGATCAATTATCGGCAGGGCCCTTTCCTCATCAAGAAAAAACTTTCTAATGTAAACTTTGTCATCAACAAATTTTAACCGCCTTAAGCCCTTTTATGAGAGATAATAGCGCAGAGTTGGCGGGGATTGACCCTCCCTCGGGCGAGCCTGGGGGAGTATTGCCTGATGAAGGGGGGATGATACTGTGGTTTTCTATAACCCCTCTGTCTGCCGGACGAGGCCCCACCCTGGGAACCTCCAGGGAGGGACCCAGGTGGGTTGTCGCCAACTGAACTAGGGGAATTGGGGGCAGATAATCCTTTAGAATTGGATCCGGACGAACCAGAATTGAGTTCATTGGGATGCCCAACCCCTCGGGTCGGGGGCCGTCGTAGACGTCCACCCGACTGGATGAGGTCTGTGGCCTATGACCTCACCTAATTATAACTGTCACTTCCTGTAGTGTAGGATGTTTATGGTATGAGAATGTTAGTCATAATTATATAGCTAATAGGTTATTTTTTTATTTACTTTCATGTAAAATCCTGTGTTGCTGGCACCCCCCTGACCTGGGGGAAGGAACCACTGAAGAGGACCCAGGCCCCTGTGACCATATGGAGCGCCAACACCTGACCGCGGTAGACCTGCCCGGACATAGACACTCAGCTTCCAGAGGTACCATGATCATGAACTTAGACAGCACATGGCGTTTGATCAACTGATGGTGCATGTGAAACAGAACCACATGGAAATTGCATACAAACTTTTGCAAAATACCTTGGACGATCGCCAAGGTTGAGCTGTATGATGGTGGATGTGAACATAGGACATTGGGGTAATCAACTTCGCCCCTGGTTGACAGTGACCCCAAACCGCGCAGTGCCTTATCGATATGTCGGGGAAAGTCAATCCGGAAGAACTTTCGTAAAGATATAGAAGGTACATTTGTTCGTGTGTGCATATGTGGTGGCTGAGTGAAGTTGTCCGCACGGGCGGGCAACATGGGCAGGGGCCTGGAGGACACTCGAGTCGACCCCTGGAATCCATTCCCTTCCCCAGGAGGTGTGTCAGTGACACTTTATTGACAGTAGTACCATGGACAGTAATTGTGGTTGTATTACTTCAGTAATCTGAATGTGAGGAGTATGGTAATGAATTAAAGTGAATTCTGTTGTATTAGGGGTTGAAAGTTTAGTTTCAAGGGGTGGGGGGTATCTGAAGTAAGTAGAATGGGGGGGAGGGGGAGACATAAACTGGATGGTGGAAAAAAACTACATTTTCATTATTTTGTGTATGGGATCACTAAGTTTGTTATTTACTAAGTATTGGGGGCTAGACCATAGATGACAGCGGGGTGCGATTAAGTCAGGGTATTATAGATTAGGTTTTTTTCTTAGCTGGGAGGTCACCGGTTTGGGGTTGTAACTTCGGTGGCTAGCGTTGATATGACCAACACTGAGGGGCAAACTCAACCAAGACAATCCCTCCCCTAAATTGTTCGGATGGGTTTTCTTTGGCATATAGTTTAGTGTAACCGTTGAAGGCGCTCTGGTCCTCATGGCTAGAGTTGATATGAGCAACACAGGGAATGGGCGACTGCATGACTACAAACAGGATGGGTGGGTATAGTCTGCTACTGCGTCAACTCTGATTGGGCAAGAAGTTTAGTTCAAGCAGGAAGTTAGGATTGTTTTAGAATATCTATAGTGCTTAATTATATATAATGATTTATTTTTGGGTTTTTATGTTTTTTTGTGTGTAATGTGTTATTTTTTTTATGTGTAATAATATTTTGTTATGGAGGTGAACAAAAGCAAAATCCCTGCAAACTAGCAGTTGATGCTGTACCACTAACAAATGTGCTTGCTCTACATGTGTGAAATTTATAAATAAGTTACATCCTTGGGGTTTTCCCCAGTTATATTAAATAATGTCATTATATGTTCTATAAGGAACACATCTAGTTCTACTAAAATTGATATTTGGCCACAGGGTTTGATCTCTGCTAATGAAATAAGGCACTTGTCTACATATTATTGAGTATAACCCAGCATTAACTGTTTGAGTCTAGGTTGTTTTTTTTATTGTGTCAAGTTTGGTTGCACAGTGGAAAGTAACATGTGCAATTTGTTAATGTAATGTGCAACCTTATTTGTAATATGTGACTAGATGTTATATGATTACTATATGCCTATTGAAGGACAGGCTGGGAAAATAGAAGGGAAAAAATGTCAGTATTCATTTTTGGAATTTGAAATACTTGTGTAACTACTTGTTCAGGAGTGAATGTTCAATGCTCTAGGGTCAAATGCTCAATCTCAAAATGCTGAAGGGTCAAATATTGAATCTCAAAATGCTCAAGGCCCAAATGTTGAATCTCAAAATGCTTAAGGCCTAAATGTCAATGCTCAAGGCCTAAATGTCAATGCTCAAGCTTAAGGCTTTATCCAATGCTCAAAATGCTCAAAACCCAAATATTGAATCTCAAAATGCTCAATGCTTAAATAGTCCATGCTCAGAGTGTTCAAGGCCTAAATGCTCAACATATATGCATTGTTTTATACTGGGCATAAGAAATGCTGCCAACAGGAAGGTACAAAGAACCTCATACAAATTATGAACCATGTAAACTGGCAACTAAAATAGGCGAGCATCTCATATGTAAAATCATAATTTGGAAGAAAATTTATATGAAAACATATAAGGATGTTGAATATGTAAAAAAAAATATGCAGAATTTTGTAATCCGAAATGACACCTTGACATAGATTATTTCCAGGAACATAAAACAACAAAACACTCCTTAGAAGAATTGGTTGGAAGA
The DNA here is from genome assembly GCF_902652985.1 of Pecten maximus. Taxonomy (NCBI): domain Eukaryota; kingdom Metazoa; phylum Mollusca; class Bivalvia; order Pectinida; family Pectinidae; genus Pecten; species Pecten maximus. The sequence goes on from NC_047018.1 coordinate 31,506,816, forward strand.
TTTGTCAATTTGTGCAATTTTTGATGGTCATGATTTTGGGTGCTATGATCACTCTGTACGAATTGCCTGTAAAACTTAACTTTGTCCTGGAAGATTGACTGTACAAAGGAAATATAGGTATAATTATTGATCATGAATTAATATTGTATTGACTACAATGCATTGAAATGATTTATATGTTGATGAAACTAAAATTGCTATATTGTACGACCTGATTGCAGGGAGTGTCACCTCCGTCTTTTTACAATATGTTGCAGCAGTTGTTACCTGGTGTATTTTTTTGGTGAGAAATGAAATAAATCATGGGCCAGTGAGGAACTTCTTCTCTTTTGAACTTAATTCTTTTTCCCTTTGTAAGCAGTAATAAGGTAACATGTTGATGTGGCAACTGATGTCCAGCTGTTTTTTTTTCACCCATAGTATCTCCCTATGGATGTTTGTGAATTATCTCCCTTTGACTGTTAACGGCTAGGGTCGTAGCCTATCAAAGTGGTTGGCGGTATGTAACGCAATTGCGTTCTGCTCGCTTGTTTTTGGACTCATTCCGGAAATTGTAGGGTAAGTTGTGTTGACTTTTAATTTGTGAAATTATTTAGCAAAACGTCGCCCATCCTTTCCTAAATTTCATATTACTTTGTCTGCTGGATATCATTTGCCACTATCGTACTTGTATTTTCATTTTCACATGTATTATTTTGATGTATTTTCGATGTATAGATTTTGGTTTACTTTGAGTCTCGTGCGCCGGTGTCATATCGGAAGTCAGGTTGAAGGAATTATTCCGTTTTGAGAGCACTCGCAGAGTGGCTAGTGAATATTTTCGCCTCTCGAGCTGTTTCTATACCGGTAAGGCGAGGGATGGTTGTTGGAAACCTCGTAAGTAGATACGGGAGAAAAGACGGGTGGTTAGCAAATGTTGTATTCTGACCGGACATGTCACGTGCTTGAGACTCGGGGTTTAACAGATTTATTTCATATATATTTTCAGTTGTGATTAAAATATGGTTGGCATACGATTTAGGCTAGATGTTTATTTTTGCAAAACCCTCACTGTGCCTCGCGGGTATTATTTTGGTACTTTGTTAATTTTACACATTTTAATTAATTGTTGAACTTTATATGACAAGTCTCTTTTCCTTCTCACCAGTACTTTACTAAATACCGTTTATTACTTGATAACTCATTTGTATTTGGAATCTGCAAGCGAAAGCGGGAGTCGAACCCTCGGCAAAAACTTGGTAGCAGTCCGACACACGTGGCGCCCTGCGGTGCACGTGCTGTGCGTTACACGTATATATTTACACTTGCAAAGTTTTGTCACTATATAACAATACCAGACCGATTTGTTTACCATTCTTGCATGGAAACATTGACCTTTGAACTTGCGTATGAAAATATGACAGGGTACAGGAACTACTTTCGCCAAACACATGGCTTTGTTTACATTTACAATTTAAGTTACGCTTTGTTTACCATTGTTAAATGTATAAAAATAACATGTTTGACAATATTAAATATGATAATCTATCAAAATGTTTTTGTTATTTATGTTAATATCATAATAAAAAACAGAACTATTTTTTAACGCGGAAAAAAAGTCTCAATTTGTTGTGAAGCGTCACCATTGGCTGTTCTAATAATTGACTCCTCCCACTGTGTCCGACTTTTATATGATTTTTTTTATTTACAAAGAAAAAATTTGTTATCACAAAGACTTATAGAAACAGCATCCGTAAGTGTAAATATAGGGATTGGATTTCACTTTTATGTTAACCATGCTATTATGGAGCAATTCCTCTAAGAATATATTCTAAATGGGGCGCGCTAGCAATGGGGCGCTAGCGCGCCCCCATAGAATATATTCTTAGAGGAATTGCTCCATAAAAGCATGGTTAACATAAAAGTGAAAGCCATTCCCTATATGTTCGAACATGTTAACTGGAGATCCGATACTTGGACCTTATATGTACTTAGAATGACGTACATTGTAATGAGTTTTGCGAGTTGAAGTCAATATAGCAGTGTAAATTACATCATATATAGACTATACAAAAACTAATCACGGAGTATTCACGCCACTCTAGATCAGGTGCGTCACACATGAATGCCTAAATAGAATGCATAACATGTAATGCTTCAGGTACAGAATCTCGCTAAAATACAAACTCAACATGCAACCATATATCTTGAGCGACACAAATGGAAAATAACAAAGAAATAAATCACAAAAAATATTTATATCAATGTCTTCAGATTCGCAAAAAAAACAAATGAAATGAAAGAGGAATCCGTAACCGGTGCTATTGAATTGTTACACCAAACTCGGAGTGGAAATTGATCCCAATGAAATTGATACCGCCCATCGACTGGGCGGATTCAGAGCTGGAAAACCCAGGACAATAATTTATAAATTCCTGCAACGACGCACAAAATTTAATGTGATCAGATACAGATTTAAACAATCGGGTATTATTATCTCGGAAGATATCACGCGGGAAGAACCAAGAACTGGTAATAATATAAGGAATATAAACTATGTATATTATACAATTATAGCATTTTGATAAGGTTAACACATGGTTATACCGTCCCAGGAAATCGATATCGTCTGAGGTCGAAGTCGTCGTACTTTGTTGCTACAAACGCTGTATTAAATTTTTGATGCTGTTAACAAAAACGAAAGAAAAATTCAAACTAGCAAAATTTAATTTCTTTTCTCTGTACTTTAAACATGATAAATTTTTAATAATAATTTAATAAGGAAACATTGAATGATTGAACTGTTCACACATGGAGTTTAGAAGATTTTTCGACGTCAGATACTCCCTTAGTAATTTCACAGCTGTCCTTGTGGCCCTTTTATTTAGTATTGGCTGATTCCGAGTTTCCCAATATGGACTCAATTCACTCTACATTTTCACATTTAACTCTCATGTTTTCGTCCATTTTGCCAAAAGAGCGTCACTTCGTAACTAGGCTTTCAGAGCGCTGCCCTGCAGGTAGGGCGTAAGAATTGTACCTGCTGCCCCCATTGCATGATCGTAAGAGGCGACTAAATTTGGGATCTTATCTTTTCTCTTTCTGAACAACGTTCTTCTTCCTAATGTCTCCCTTGACAATACCTCACATTTGGTCTTCAGTTGAGCGTTCGCCCCTGTGAGGAAGGCCATGGGCTCTGTCCCCTGGCCGAGATATACCAGAGTCATTAAAATTGTAGTTGCTACTCCTGCTTAGCGCTCAGCATATTAGGAATGGGACGACTGTTTGGCCCGTTGTCAGTATAATGTGACCGGGTGGGGTGTGCTGCTGGGTGTCTTCGGCAGTATGCTTCAGTGAGTTAGCACTATAAATCGGCAAAAGTTCCGGCCTATCATATGGAGACTTACCACGAACATACATACGCACTCACCACACGCATGCATGTCGCACGCACGGGAGGCCGTCCTTAAATGACCTTAGCTGTTAATAGGATGTTAAACAAAATAAACCAAACCAAACGTTCAGAGCGCTTGACTTTGATGCACCCTTCAAGCTTCAAAGTGATATATGGCGGGGATTCCCCTTGGGTCTATTCATAATTTTTTTGCTTCAATCAAGTCAATACTCTTATTACAGACGTCAACGTGAGTGACGTGACACAGTTCTAACAAATCCGTGAGCACGAAAAAATAAATAAATAAATAAATACATGCGGTACCTAAACAATTATTCAATAATAAGATACTATGCTACTTCAGGTACTGTTTCAATAAATTATATCAAAACTATACGAAACATTAAAAATTAAAAGACTTGATATGCCGATTTGTATACATAACATTTGTAGAAATTATAATCAATTAACTTTGTAATGATGATAATAAATCTAAAGTTAAGAATTCCATCTTTTTTTATGTCGTTATAACTGTATTTTGTCTCTTGTACCTAATACAACGCTTACAATTTTTCGGACGATATAACATTTTTCTTACTTTCTATATATTGTAATTCCCGATCGTCAGGTACTCAAGACTTTAAACAGTCTGTCGTGTGTGACCAATTATCCGTCTGATGGTGTACTTCTCAAGAAAGACTCCGCAAATCGTATGAAGATAATGTGCAAACTTACAAAACATAGGGGTTACAGATGAATTGTCTCCATTGACCTGAGAATTTTAATATATGAGCAGACGATACATGAGCAGGTTGTTATAATAACTACAGTTTTGTATTTAGTAAATAACTAATAATTTTTTTTCTAGTTACTCGTTTCTCCTAGTTACTCCTTATTTTTCCTAGTAACTCCTATTTTCTTCTTAACTATTCATTTCTGTCATTACTTTGAACCTTCATACTTAACTCCTAAGTTCTAGTAACTCCTACTGTTGAGCTATAATGTCCTTCAACTATGATCATTAAGCTGGTAATTCGATTCCTACTGCTCCTCGTACTTTCACCTTTGCTGCTACATCTGCAATTTCTGATCTCCATTCTTCTGACTCTGCCTACTCTGACGCCACTTTATTTGAGTGAGGTCAAAACCCGCACTGAATTTCATATCTCCCGGCGTCCAATATACAAGCAGTGGGAAATGATAAAACCGCTTAAGAATTCAAGCACGAGAGATATCCCGCGCCGCCATACAATCATCGATAAAATACGAGAGAAACTAGTAGATACCAAGCAGATAACTCTAAAGATGTTCCGAAAAGATAAACATTGATGACTGCCGGTAAAGACGAACCGTGTTTACGGAGATAAACTAAAGCCTGTACCGGCGGGTACAACCTATGGACGAGAAATTAAATGGAATATACATGTCAGGTGTGACAGTATCTCCTGATGCTGAACAATTTTCATGCGTAAAAACATGTTTCAGCCGTAACATATGAGATTATCAGATAATACATAGCGATAAACCTATCGTCTTCTCAAAATCATTCAATACCAAAACATCGTGTCCTACAAATAAAACCAAACCAACCTAATTACAAATTATGGCAAATTTAGTAGATTCAAGATATAAACATAGCTTCTTATTTGGATAATTTACAATTGCAATGATATGATGTTTTAATGTCGGTCAAAATGAGACCATTTGAAAGTGAAATTCCTTACATAATTTTTAAACGAACACCTCATCGTTTCATTTGACCGTTACGGTACAACTGACGATAATATGATACATGCATATACATATATAGTTGTTACTTCAAGACATATCATACCAAATATATATAAACATCAAACATATCACACCAAATATATAATATCTAAATTTGATTATGTAAACCGACCGGCATACCAATATACATGTATTCCTCAACTAATTGTGTTTTGGTGAATATCATTTTCACTTATCAAGCAATGGCTTCATTAAAAATATATATTAATTCCGTATTTTTTCTGCTTAATTAGGTTTCACTACAAATATCACTTGACGTGCATGTAAAACAGTATGAATTAAAACCTTTACTAACTGAATACATTGTGATCTATGTATGGCACTATATATAGTAGGCCTTTATATGCAAACATATCATTCTGTATCAATTGATGGGAGATACCTCACAACAATATTTATTATCGAAAATCTGGAAGTGAACCGATTTCCCATACCAATAAAACTTTCTTTTACCATGGTGACCGATGTCACTGATAACAAGAAGTGAATAATCAAGATTCTGTGCATTTATTTGAGACTGGGGATTCTTACCAGTCACATTATTGATTCTGAAGCCAACCGACCTTTAGCAATTGAACCCTATTTGACACTGGGTAAGTTCCGTTGCGATTTCAAGACGGAAATAAAGATAATTATAAAAATATCAGCATTTACAACTCTAAACTTGATGACATCGGTATGTACTTACTTACTTATTAATAATTTACCACAAAACATTTTGCTTCATCATTCCACCGCTTGAAGTAACCTATTTCGAATATGGCGGCTTGGTTGTTACAAATACGAACACATATATAGTACAACAATAATAGCTTTTCGTTTGGTTTTTGTTTTATATTCAATTTTTGAATTTACCAGACCGCAATTTTTAATTTAAGTTGTTACCCGGAATGTGGCCTGGAAATGTAAATAATCGTGATTGTGTGTCTGTGATTGCTATTTTGTAGATTTAATTATGGATTCATGAAAAAGCACTACTATGACACCATTAATCATTTGAGGCTAATTTAGTTGTTTAATACAAATGAAATTTCGCAGTTTCGCAGGTTAAATCTGCCTTGGGATGGAAAATGTTACATGGCGTCCGTCATAACTTTCTCGCCGTGTAATCCTGAAACATTGTTGGGAATACTGTGTACGTTAGTGTAGTGTACAAATATAGGCAAAATTAACTGAACTACTGCATATATCGTACGCCTTATTTTGGCGTCAGTGTCTGTATTATGTTGTAGTATTATCGAATCGCCAGATTTAATTATTCGGACGTTCCTTGTTTCCTGTCTTTGTATGTTTTCCGTGTCCTACTTATGTATTCCGGTCATACATTTACAAGCTTATGAACATGTACTGCATTTGGTAAGTTTTATGATCAGAGGGGTCTGGTCAGTGTATAATACCTCTGAAAGGTTATGTTGTGGGTTCAGTATTTACCTTAGTAGTAAGGTGAAGTGGGCCAATCCTGCTGGGGACAGGATAGTCCTTGGAGGCTCCAGTTGTCCGCCGGCATTGCAAAGACGTCCGCTCTGGCCGAAGGTTTCCTGGAACTCACACAGGCGGAAGTCGGGTGGCGCTGTCTTATGGACGGAGTCGGTCGCCGGAGAGTAATTCCGGATTCCACAACACTCTTCCCCCTTCACAAGAAAGAATGTTTTGACATACGATATTTAAGAGTTAAATATTTACACCAGTTGAATATCTACACTATATACAAGCCAGGTCTGTGGAGGCCTACTCCACAACATAATCGGAGAGCCAGGCGGGTCTTCTCCGATTCCTGAGAGGGGGGTCAGCATCCCCTGATTCATGTTCCCCCAGGGGGTCCTCAGACCCCTCATCAAACTTATTCAAGAGGTTTTCAGTTTCCTCCTCCAGCTCACCCGGAGACTCCCACGAATCAGGGTCGCTATCCAGAACTTCCCCATCCTCAGGAAAAGCTGGTGCTCTAGCATCCAAATCTTCTGGATGACCCAGCTCCTCCGAGCCATCTGCCTGTGGAACATCTAATGGAAGCTGAAGGTCAGAGCGCAGTCGTAGCAGCCAAACAGGGAGTTCTCGATCATGGCAAGCCTTCAGGCGGTCATGGTGAACAACCGTTGCCCGTGACTTCCTGTCACAAATCCGGTAAAGGGCTGGGGACAATTTTTTGACAACTAGACAACTAAATAAGGGCCCACCCATGGAGATTTCAGTTTAGGACTCTGACCAATCTTCTTAGAAGTATCTAGCTTGAAAACTGCATCCCCTAGACTGTACTTAGAAGTGTGAAGGTTAGGGTTATAAGTTCTCTTCTGCCTGACCTGGGCCTCCTTTATGTTTTCCCTGGCCAGCTGATGAGCGCGAGACATCCTCCCCACTAGTCCCTCAACATAGCCTGACTCGTCCTCCCACGTGTCCATGTCCACAGTTTTAAACATATCGACTGCCTGGGTGACCTCTCTCCCAAGCATCAGTTTATTTGGGGTGAAACCAGTCTGTCTGTGGCGAGTTGCACGGATGGCAGCGGAGCACTGATTAAGATGGTCATCCCAGGTGTTCTGCTTATTTCCTGTGTAACACCTGAGTATCTGCAACACCAATCTGTTGTATCGCTCAACCTGCCCATTGGAGCATGGTCGATAAGGAGTAGTCCTAGTCTTAGCGATCTGTAGCTTCTGACAGAGGCTTCTGATTACAGATCCATCCATATTTTTCCCTTGGTCAGTGTGGAGTTCTAAAGGACATCCGAATCTAAGGATGAACTCCTCAGCCAATTTCCTAGCAACTGACTCTGCTTCTTGATTAGGGATGGCATAACACTCAATCCACTTTGTAAACTGGTCAATTATGACCAGGATGTACTCGTTGCCTCGTTGTGTCAGTGGCAATGGCCCGACAATATCCATGTGGAGCCTCTCCATGAGAAGACCTGCATGGTAGGACCCTAAAACGGTCCGGGGCTTCACTCTAACCTTCTTGGATCGGTTGCAGACCTGACAGGATTTATCATAATTCCTACAATCCTCAGACATCCCATACCAGATAACTGAATTCTTCAGTCGCTCCAAAGTTTTTGATCGACCGGGATGTCCAGCTAATTCAGCATCATGACACTGCTTGAGTGCTACATGCGTCAATCCTTGGGGTACCATGAACAAGAGTTTCACCTCGAAGGGGTCCTCCCAGCGATAGTACAGGATTCCCTGTCGGGATACAATCTGCGATCTGCAGGTCCACCAATGTCGAACAGCTGAGCTAGAAAGATACAGGTCCTGCTTGGTTGGAATAGAATCTGACTCCAGCCAATCTGAAACCCTTCGGAGATCAGAGTCCTCCCTCTGTTTATTGTGTAGCTCTTCCGAGGTATATGCATCCATCCAGTTGGAACTGGGTGGAATAGCATCCTCAGGGACTTGTACCTGCCGGATAGTGAGAGGAACAACATAATATATATCTTCCTCACAAGACTGCCACTGTTGGCGAGCTCTCGTACAATATGGACACCCACCACAGGGTAAAGCATTTAACGAAACTGAGGGGGAGTAATGCTCACAGGGAGATAGCAGATCTGGTATCCTTGATAAGCCATCGGCATCCGCATGGCACTTACCAGGACGATGCTGTATTGTCATGCTATATTGTGACAACTCCTCGATCCATCGGGCTAACTGTCCTTCAATATGCTTAAAATTCAGTATCCAGGTCAAGCTGTTATGGTCAGTTCTGATCACGAAAGGTCGTCCAAGTAGGTAATGGCGGAAATGTCTGGTAAAGGTTATGATTGCCAGTAGTTCCTTCCTTGTGGTGCAGTATTTCCTCTGCGGAGGAGTCAAAGTTTTGCTGGCAAAGCTGATCACCATTTCCTTCCCATCATGCACCTGACTCAACTCAGCACCAAGAGCCCTGTCGGAAGCATCCGTGTCGAGGATGAAAGTGCCATCGGTCCGCGGAAAGGCGAGCGTAACAGCATCACACAAGACTGTTTTCACCTTGTCAAAAGCTTGCTGCTGTTCGTCTGCCCAATGCCATTCCCTTTTCTTACCAGTAAGCTGGTGAAGGGGCCATATTATATCTGCAAGATGTTCCAAATGATCCCGATGATAGTTAATGAATCCCAGGAAGGATTCTAACTCTTTCTTATTCTTTGGAGTGGGCCAGCTTTCCACACAATTTACATGCTCCGGATTTACAGATATCCCATCGGCAGAGACTATCTTTCCCTATTAACAGCTAAGGTCATTTAAGGACGGCCTCCCGTGTTTGCGATATGCATGCGTGAAAAAAGCCGTCATTAGCTGTTGATAGGACATTAAACAAATCAAACCAACCAAATTTGGCCTTAAGTTGAGCGTTTGCCCCTGTGAGGAAGCCTTTGTGTTCTGTCCACTGGTCGAGACACACCAGTCTACAGAAATGGTAGTTGCGAATCCTGCTTAGCGCTCAGCCTTATATGGGTGAGGCGACTGGTTCGCCCGTCGTCAGTATAATGTGACCGTGAGGGGTGTCCTGCTTTGTGACTTGGGCAACATACTCCAGTGAGGTAGCACTATAAAGTCGGCATCAGTTCCGTGCTACGAAAAGGAAACAAACACAAACATACCACAGTCTCCCAAAATATACAAGCATGCACCTTACTACTCATGTACTTTACACACAAGTGAGGCCATCCTTAAATGGCTTTAGCGGTTGATAGGCCGTTAAACAATACTCAACCAAACCAAACCGTAGTTTCCTCGTGTTTCATGCAGAGAAGTGCATGTGTACGTCGTTGAAAAGAATGCACAGATGTTAAGATAGCTCTGCGATCATTTGTAACATGACTGATTCCATCTGGACATGAAGCTAAATTGAAAATGGCAACGTAACAGAATCAATAATCTGTTTGGATTCGTTATCGGTTATTCAAAGTATCAAACATCAGAAATTTGATAATCTTCTCCAGAAAATCATATCCACTGAATCTTAATATTCTCTCACCTCATCATATTTTGAATTCCCTGTCATGTTGGAATTAATTGTGTTGAAACGAGAAGGTCGATAAGGCTGCTAAATGAGCACATGCTCTACAATCAAAATATTTCAAACCGCCTTAATATTGACCGTTTTTTACAAACTATGTTTAAACGAATTGCTCAACAATTAGCCTCGAGTGAAATTCAACAAAGTTTGAACATGCAACTCCAATAGAGCAGATCGACCAGAGTTGTCCCCTCGCGTCTGCGCATAGGCCATACCAACGTACATTATACATGTTTGTTTATTAAGGAGGGAATGCCAAATTGTCACGCTTGCAGTCAACCGTCTAGTTACATATATTTTAAACAAATAGGTGACAGATATTGTAAAGAAGCTTGGTTAAAATCGTTCAAAGAGGTCAATCCTTCATTAATATCTTTTGGCCTTTAGTTGAGCGTTCGCCGCTGTGAGGAAGGCTTTTGGTTCTGTCCCCTCGCCGAGACATACCAGAGTCTTTGAAAATGGTAGTTGCTGCTCCTGCTTAGCGCTCAGTATACACGGAGTGGGACGACTGGTTCGCCCGTTGTCAGTATAATGTGACCGGGTGGGGTGTGCTGCTGGGTGTCTTCGGCAGTATGCTTCAGTGAGGTAGCACTATAAATCGGCAAAAGTTCCGGCCTATCACAAGGAGACTTAACACGAACATACCGCAGCCTCCCAAAACACACATACGCACTGAACACACGCATGCATGTCGCACGCACGGGAGGCCGTCCTTAAATGACCTTAGCTGTTAATAGGACGTTAAACAAAATAAACCAAACCAAACCAATCATTCATATATAATAACCTACAAGCAACTGGCAATAAAATATGATTGTTCAACCAATTCGTTTAGAACGAATACTTGACTACAATTCCAATTGATGTTACAGGTGTGTATTTTAATGTACTGGTGAGATTATTACTCACTTTTGTGTCATATTTGTATATTTATTTTTTGAACGTTCTATTAGTGTCGTTTGGCCCTAAATGAGGGGCCGCAAAACAATACAATCCAATGTATTCGTTTATATCCGGGCGCGTAACGGAATTCGAATCGTGCAGGTCAGAAAATGATGTAAAAGAACTTTTAGATTTTAGATTTAGAAGAGTCATTAATAACCGTGTCGCTTTCGACCGAGTCATTTACAGAAAATGCAGGAAAATCTGACTTCAATTTGACTTCATTAATCACAATGTATACCCGAACACCGGAAATTGGTAGGAAGAAGGTGGTGCAAAGATTCGCAGTAGTATTTTACGCATTGAGACCGTAGGTAGTTATTATCCCTTTCAAACCTATTTTATATGTGATCAATAGGTGATTCTCAGACCCTCTGTCTTAAAAAAACATGGGTGTTAATATTGACACGCTGCCTGGAACCGCAATCACGGCGACGGTTGAAGATGAATCACGATAAGGGATGGTTTGGAACGTATCTGATGCTTACATTTTTTTCGTTAGTGACAATATCTATCGATACTATCGATATGTGGTTTACAGCTATTTTATTAGCATAAATAAAAATATTTGCTTGTTTGTAAATGTTTAATTATGCGGCTGGTTGTTTTTTCTCTGTACAGGGGTCTGCAAGCATAAAATATGGATGTTTAACCGCAAACGGATCGGATAAATGTCAGTAGGACACCAAATTAACCTTTATCGAATCCCTAAACAAGAATCCAGACGGTTACACAAAGCAACATAGGATAATGATTAGAGATGAACTGACAAGGCAAATCTGAGTTTTTGCGGTAACGTTAACTTCGAACTTGAATAATTCCATATTTTGCGACAGCATAGTGATAAACCTACATGTACCAACACGCACAAAAAACGGACCACTATATTGTAAAGATGGCGAGGAGGTCAGATGTAAACTGGTTTATCCCTTCACAAAATTCAATCATACGACGGAATTGAACACGAATGCACGACTTGAGACAAGGACTGCAGCCAGACCCTTCAGTACCGCTTTCAAGTTGTTTCGCTTTGGAACATTGGCCAAAAACACTTGGGCGGCACATGGCTTGTGGCCACTGTGAGACAATATTCATGTGATATTTGCCAACATTTGTACAAATAAATACAAATTAACAGAACACATACGGGGAGCTTCAGTGTTCATGTGAGCGTTGCGGGACCTGTATGACTGGATATCGCTCCTTTAGCCCCATGTAAGATTGTATCCATCAGCTCAACATTGGCTTGACTTTATTTTATTGCAAACAGTATACAAAGTCGATTCGGTTACTATGCGTAGAGGTCGATTCGATTGTTAATAACCTGGCAATAGATGGGTGATGTTGCGAGAGTAGAAGCCCCTCCCCGTTTAGATGTGTTCTGTTGCGGTGTATTCAGACGGCTTCCATCAACTGTCGCTTAAAAATATTGTTCTGTCAATAACTTTGGAATTTCCCCCAAGATATTGTCAATGGTGTGTGAAAAGTAGAGAGCCTTGTAAAGAAATTAGCGAAACTCATTTATTACCCCGTGTTCACGTGAAAACATAGAAACTTGAAAATCACATCTTGCTGTGTTACAATTTGATGCCCGATGAATACCATCAATGCTATAGAAGTATCATGAAGAAAGCACAAGGATTCAGCTAGGGAAAGAATGCGCTTTATTAACAAAACTCGACACTACCGATAAAGCAGTGATGGGGGTATTTACACTCAAGTGTTTAAGAGAGCGTGCATTTGAAATGACTAAACAACGCTATTTGACAAAGATAAATCGTCTGTTAGAGAAAACTACAGTCAGTAAGACCAGAGCAGATGCGGACTTGAATGAAACACTTATTAATAAATGGGTGATCAACGTCTCACAGAAACATCACACAAAACAATCTTCTGATCAGGGGACAATTAAGAGTCCAAGAACAACACCCGTGTATCCCAACTGCATATTGATCGTAGACGACTAAAGTGGAGCCCCCGAAGAATCAGGGATTTTTTCCGTGTCTTCTATTTAGGGAACACTGAAGAGACCAAAATAAACATTTTGTCCCATTGTAAAACTTGAGGGTCTAAATATGTACTTTCTTTACTCACTGATCTGTCTTTCTGTACTTTGTTTTCTTACCCCAGGTGTCCTTTGCCCCCGTCTTCACATGACCCTGGCTGTTGCGAGGACGTTAAACTCCTAAACAAAAGACAAAATTCCAGTAGATAATTTCGTGGCCACGGAACAGCCATGTAAGAAACAGGAGTATTGAGGCAGATCAATTGCGATTCCAGGTATCAGAAACGTAGAGTGCGGAAAAATCTATCGCAGTTTTACCAGCAGATAAGGGAAATGTAATGGTCGTCATGGACACTGGCGATTATGAGGGCAAAGTCGTGATTATGCCTCGGGACATGCAATAAAATAAAAACTTAACACCAGCACGCAACAAAATCAAAACGAGCCTCATAGCCATACTGTATGTGTTATAAAATGAAAGTAAGATAACAGAACCGCAATACAGACACTACCTACGGCACTGCAATACCCCTAGAATACATTTCACACCCAAGATCCATCAACAGGTAAATCCACTGCGAACCATTGTGGACTATACTGGTTCTATTGGTTACAACGACTCCGGGTCACCTGCAGACGTTTTATTGTCCCTATATGGGAAATCAGAAACCATATCAAAAAATGCAAAAGATTTGACGAAAAGCATGTCCACGGTCCTTATTCAAAAGGATAAAAATTCATTTCACACGATTTGGTGTTGCTCTTTACCAACACGCTCATTGACAAAGCTCCGAGAACTAACCTCTATATCCAAGACATCATGGACCTTCTACAATTTCTATTGATAACATATTTTACATCTGAGTTACAATCTATCAGCAACACATAATTATCAACACCGTAGATACTACCAAAAGCATGAAAATCACATGTGAGGAAGAAGTAAATGGCACCATTTCCTTCCTTGACACCCTTTTGGTAAGCAAGAGGAGGGCACTCTCAAAGTATTGGTCTATAGAAAACCACACACAGACCAATACCTGGTATCTCAACTTCAATTCTCACCATAATTATTTTACTGGATAGGTGAAAGTCCAAGATAAAATCCAAGAACAGAAGCTTTAAGAACTTGTCCATTTGAAGTGGATGTCCTGATTGGGACGGGCAGATAAACAACTGATGGAAAACAATGGAAATAGCAAGAAAAGTACCATCAACGAAAGGATGGGATTCAAGGGCAAGTAGTCACCCCGTACATAAAGGAGTTAACGGAACCATCCAGGGTATATATCGCGGACATGGTATCGCAATAACCACTAAACCTCATACGTCTTTCCGAAACATCCTTGTACATCATAAGGACAAAAGGGAAGTCGCGAAATGTTTGCAAGCATTGCGACGAGTCATATATCTGAGGAAACTGGAGATGATTTAAAGTCCTTCGATCTTCGCGAACACAAGAACGACATTGAAGCTCAAGAAGGCAGGAATTCGACTGGGGAAATTCGAAAGTAACTGACAGAGAGAACAGTATGTTGAACGGCAGATGAAAGAAGCCGACTCGATTTGTTTACTGTTTCCTTGCCACATCAGTATTGAAAGTGTAGACGGAAAGGCCTGTTTAATTGATTGCAATATCGTACTCATAGCGCCAAAGTGTATATTGCTGGTTATGGTGATAGTGTAGTCACCGAAACGTCATACACTGGTTTTGATATATACGGATGTATAACTTAATAATCTGTAAAACGCGTGTACGTGTATGTATTATCGTGTTATTAAAGCAGTCAGTGAACTTCAGATTTTTATCTTCATAGACAATGGGTCTATGGGATTTCAAAATGTCATAGACCTGCTAAAAACTTCATAGACCTAGAATTTTTACCAAAATTATCGGTAAGTATTGAGTCCTGTATGTGATGTGTGTTTTTGTTTAATTGTGAAAGTCATCTATGTTTGTATTTGAATTATTTTTTATTCAAGACTTCAGTGATGAATCTGATTGCTCTCCTGCAACATCTATATCAATTTTAATTACCAAATAAAATAACTGTTACAAAAACATTGAATAGTATAACATGTTTAATATTTGATTTTTTGACATTTTTAAACTAAACATGTTCAATTTCAATTTCAATTTCAATTTCATTGATTTCAAGGTCATACTCTTTCTGATCTTCCTTCTCCGCCCACAATAACAATTTCCTGTCATTTTCTGCCAACTCCTGCTCCAGGTCGTCATCATCATCAGATTTAATTTCATGCTCAATTTCTGCACTACTTTGACTAGTAAGACTGACAGCCTCTGTTTCCTCTGACTCTTCATCAGGTTGAGGTAGTCCATCTATGTCATGGACAGGATCAAGCTGTGGGGCCTCAAGAGGCTCCTCAAAGTTTGGCCTCCTACTTCTTCCAGATGGTGTGATCTGAATTTTGAAGGACAACAATTTTTTTAGATAAACATTATATTGATACAGTTAACTTAATTTGAGATATTGCCAATCAATGTATATAGCTTAATTGAATTATTATGACCAAAAGTAAATCAAATATTATCTCAAAAAATTTAATAAATTGCAATTCACTTGACTACAGGAATGCCACAAGTTCAGTACTACATGTTAATTTACATACCATCCATGCAGATATTGATTCCCTTGGATCAAATTCCTCAATAGAAGGGGATTGGGCTTTTATTAGCATAATGTCGCTCATACTCTTAGTACTGAGTCTTCCTCTTCTCTCTGATCAAACAACATGGTATGATACATTTGTAAATTAAAATTGATGATTAGCAAATATATTATCAATCAGACTCAGTTAATTTATTCTAATTACATATATTATTAATATAAATTATATTAAAATTCATGTCTGACTCAATTAATAATTATTTAAAATAAAATAATCTACAGTGCATGTGCTATATTTATTTCTAGATTTATAAATATTAACCTAATCCTAAAAGTTCTAACAGTTAATTACAGTTACTTTTATTATTTGATTTATGGAACAAATTTTACAAATATAATGTTCTATCATTGTAGTACAAAAATGTACTTAGCTGTTCTTCACTTGAGTAAATATTTTTAATTTACAAACCTCCTTTTATAACCTTCATGTGTGAAAATGACCTTTCATTAAACACAGATGTTGGGGGTAGAGACATTATCAGGTTCATGAGGTCAAGAATTTTGTCAACACCTTGACCACCCCTAAGTCCCCTGTGAACCTCCTCCCAGCTGAGAGCACTTACGGCATCCTGACTCTCGCCATAACTGAAAGTGGAAACAATAATGTTAACAGTGACACCCTCAAACAGCTGTAACCCAAGAAACGTTTTGGAATGAAATATGTCTGCAATTAAACAAAGTATGTACGTTAACATCAACACGGGTTGTCAATATGTGATTTTATGTTGATCTTGTGAAACAAATTCACGTTGAACTTTGAATTCATTGGGGAAGGGTGGGTTTGATTAGACAAATAAAGTGTTGTGGGTTGGGTATCTGACTTTTTCCAGAGAAGCCATTACAAATACAATAAGGACCAATTTTTTGTTCAAAGTATTGTACTTTTAATCGATTGATGATACGAAGTTCCGTGTTTATTGTGATTGTCCTATTCTCTTCCCCGCGTAGTTCAGCGATAAGTTTTTAATTCCGACTTTATCAATGTTGTTTCAAACAATGGTATTTTGATACACAACTGCTATGGTTTTTAATCAGGTGTTCAATTGTTGCCGGGAAACTATCCAGCTTTCCAGGGTAATAAAGATAACCACGGACCACGTTGACCATACATTATCATAACCAATCGTCAACTGCCGCTGTTAATGCGGTACCAGACAACATGTTTGCAGTACTCACATATCTTTTAAGAAAATGCAAAATATACATGTAGGTGGTCTAAGGATCAAATATATAACAGGTTTGAAAGGGGAAAATACCCACATACTGTGTAAATGCAAAAAACACTGGGATCGTTGCAAAAACACTTCCTGTGCGCAGTTCCTGCTCTGCCTTCTTCGTACCAATTACCGGTGTACGGGTATACACGGTGAAAATCAACCCATTGTCATATTAGTGCCTTCTGCTATGGAGAAGTTTTCTGTTTTTCGTTTTACTTTGGTTACCATGGAAACAGATTCACTTATTCAATCCGGCATTTGCGCAACATTTATCTCGAAAACCGTTTAAAATAATTCCACTACACTTGATACACACACCAATTGAGTGTTTACCCATTAACGTTATTTGCCGTTGGCTGTTGATTTATTTCGATACGCTGTGTCCTCCATTGTGTACTATGGCTCCTTTTTGTTGATAAGACTTTAATCACCACTTTCGTTCCATACTTCATATCGATTATTACCGGGTACCTCTAAGCCAGGGACGTATTCTCATGATACGTCCCTGCTCGAAGCATCATATTGAATAATCTCAGCGATATAGCATGCTAAGAGCGGACTTGAGTGTGTGAGAGAGAATGTAAAAAGTTCAACCCAAATTAATGTTGTTAATATATTGTATAGGCTTAACATCAATGTCAGTTATCACATCTTCGTCTACATTTTGTATCATAGCACCTCCAATGTGCATATTTCTGTCATCCCTGCGTAAGAACCATAAACCGTAAGAAAAATAAAAAATAATCATTCTAATACTGCTAATATTTAAATGCATTATTCTGCGCCTATTAATCATTAAGAAGAGATGGCGGTGATGTAACGCTGGTATTTTCAGTAATTGAGCCCAGATTCATATGACACAATACATGTATCACCGGATGTAATATACAAGAGAAGTCAAATTACGGCTACAACCTGCGTGTCTATAGACTGTAGGAGAACGAGCTTGGTGTATGCAGACAACAATGCAGTAAATATTTAGCTTGATTAGAACAGAATTGGATGAAAAGAGTTCCATCATGTTTTTGTGAAAAGACCAATGACACATATCCATGCATTTGCACAAGAACCCATTACCACATGCGTGAAGACAACAGCCATTTCGGCTTACGTCGATAACGATAAGTTAACCATATATACAGCAAACATATATATGACAGCAAGCAGAAAACGGTATAGAAATAAGAACGAATAAGAATTGATTAAGAAAAAAAGTGAACGAACAAGAGCAAAACAGCATTTACCGATTGAGGATCGTGCTACGAAATAAATATATCAATAGAAAGGTTTTCAATGATTTATACATTTGCACAGGTGCTTCTGAGAAGAAGAAGAAAAGAGAAATCATAAAGAACAGTTGGGTCGTACAGTAACAAGTATCAGTACGTATAAAAAGTTGTTTTCTCGATAGAGGCCTATGAATCGAAGGGGAGAAACTTAAAAGCGTTCAATGATCTATCAAGAGCGGAATGACAAAATGGCACAACAAAGAGACCATACGCGGGTTATAGAGCTTTGTGTTGATGCAAAATATCACAAATACATGTAGGCGTATAATGACACAACACAAATATAACAATTATCGCATTTACCAAGCTTATTTAAGATAACTTCAAAGAAATCCATTTGTTAATATTAAACTAAGAGTTTATGTATGTCTTTTCATTCCATTAATTATGTCTGTCTCCAAGACCTTATTGGTCTGGATGTATTATGTGAGGGTGATTGGAGGCCAATTTCTAATGCCCCCTCCCTGTTTTATAAAGTAGATTGTTCATACATCAGTTCTGACTCTGTTTATTTATTTATTTAAAAAATATGTGTGATTACTTCTGTAAGTTCAACTTTATTAGAAAAATGTGATGCCATCTGCATCAACATTTTTAATAGCTCATTAACCTCTACTTCATGTACACCCTCTCTTAAGAATAAGTTGTAAAACAAAAATGCAGTTTTAATATGTCTTTAGTATTATGCCTCTATGTTAAATGTTCATTTTCACCTGGGGCCGAGAATGTGCTTTGCCACAATTACTGAAATATCCGTGTGAGCGATACAGGCCCTATGGACCTCTTGATAAAATGAGTACTATGTACTTATTTTTCGTTCATTTTCCAATATCTTGGTCGTTTTTATGTGTGTTTTTTTTTATAAGTTTGGTATTTGGTAAGGGACATCATACTGATATGTATTTGTAAACGGGCAAAACTCTTTGGGTGCAGTGATCACCTACAATCCATGCGTCAAAATCTTAAGACCTTAAAACCTGTCTATTCGTGATGGTTTGTTTTCCCTCCAAAATGTAAGTGTATTTTTACGGGGATTCCTTCTTCTCTATATCGCTTTAGTCTCTAATTCGCTTACCATATATATCTTCTTGGTTTAAAAAAAAAAAAAAATCAGCTCATAAACGCTTAACCTAACATCTTGGTGGCATTGTAATACTATATGTTGACATGGTGAACCACGCCAGCAGGGGGTTTAAAGCTCGGAATTACAGGAGAACTGGATCTGTGGTGTGGTACAAGTGTAAAGAAAGAACAGACATCCATGGTGCGGTGCTTTTGTATAGTGAGTTTCTGGATGTGTCTAGCGGTCTGCGGTGTACTCTGTCAATTGGCTATCAGGATGCAAACTAATGAATATGTTGTTTTAATATGGTATTTACCGATACAGTTTATTAGTTATTACAGCACATGCGCAAAAACTATTTTCCTTATGTTAAATGTAATGTATTTCAATATTCGAAGTCTCTCAAAGCTAGCAATATGTTGGTATGGTTTTTTTAGGGCTTTTCACCCAAGTGTTGAAAAGACCTATTGTTTCTGTTATGTTTCTTATTATTATTTTTCTTCTTCTTCTGCACTTGATTTTGTGACAGCAAATCAGCAAATATGGTATAAGTTATGTTTAAAGAGATGTAAGTATGTTTTATGAGAAGGTCTGGAGATGTTCATGTAACAAAATTAAGTAGGTCAGAAAATTCAAAATGGCCGCCATGAGGCCATACTTAAAATGTTTAAAATCAATATAACTCAAAAAGTATTTAAGATACAAGAGTCATGTTATGATATTATTGAACAATACATATGGGGCCAACTTTTATATAGTATTTTAGTATCTTGGTATGATGTAGAATGTCATTCTGATGAATTTGACGTTTTCAGTTTTTCTGTGACACATACGGTTTCTGTTGTACGCCATTTTGAATTTCCCCCTATATAGTCTATATTAAAAATAGTTTTACATTTTAAACTTCTTCTCAAGTTCCACAAGTGGCATTCAGCTCAATCTTAGCTGAAATAATCCTTGGATTGTCCTGGCCAAGTTATGTTATTTTTTAAGTTGATTTGAAATCCAAGATGGCCGCCATGACGTCATGTATTAAAAAGATTAAAATGCCCATAATTAAAAAAGTGTTCATTTTACAGGGGTCGGGTAATTATGTTATTTGTAGTTAAAGCCTGGCTCTAGCTTTTACTCACTAAAAGTTTTAGGGTCAGCCAGGTCAAATAAAAGCATACGCTATGGGGTCAAATAAGTCTATTTTAAGAAAATCTTCATTTTTCAATCTTTTTCCAAACAAAATTCTTAGTATGATGTAGAATGTCATTCTGATGAATTTGACGTTTTCAGTTTTTCTGTGACACATACGGTTTCTGTTGTACGCCATTTTGAATTTCCCCCTATATATTCTATATTAAAAATAGTTTTACATTTTAAACTTCTTCTCAAGTTCCACAAGTGGCATTCAGCTCAATCTTAGCTGAAATAATCCTTGGATTGTCCTGGCCAAGTTATGTTATTTTTTAAGTTGATTTGAAATTTAAGATGGCCGCCATGACGTCATGTATTAAAAAGTTTAAAATGCCCATAATTAAAAAAGTATTCATTTTACAGGGGTCGGGTAGTTATGTTATTTGTAGTTAAAGCCTGGCTCTAGCTTTTACTCACTAAAAGTTTTAGGGTCAGCCAGGTCAAATAAAACGTTCGCTATGGGGTCAAATAAGTTTATTTTTAGAAAATCTTCATTTTTCAATCTTTTTCCAAAAAAATTCTTAGTATGATGTAGAATGTCATTCTGATGAATTTGACGTTTTTAGTTTTTCTGTGACACATACAGTTTCCGGTATACGCCATTTTGAATTTCCACTATATATTCTTTATTAAAATAGTTTTACATTTTAAACTTCTACTCAAGTTCCACCAGTGGCATTCAGCTCAATCTTAGCTGAAATAATCCTTGGATTGTCCTGGCCAAGTTATGTTATTTTTTAAGTTGATTTGAAATCCAAGATGGCCGCCATGACGTCATGTATTAAAAAGCTTAAAATGCCCATAATTAAAAAAGTATTCATTTTACAGGGGTCGGGTAATTATGTTATTTGTAGTTAAAGGCTGGCTCTAGCTTTTACTCACTAAAAGTTTTAGGGTCAGAGGTCAAATAAAAGCGTTCGCTATGGGGTCAAATAAGTCTATTCTTAGAAAATCTTCATTTTTTAATCTTTTTCCAAAAAAAGAAATTTAAGTATGATTCAAAATGTTATTCTGATGATTTTCATGTTTTTTGGTGTTTCGGTAACGTTTACCATTAACGCGGAACGCCATTTTGAATTAATTTGGCATCTGATATATAACGGCATCTGAGATATAACGTTAGTTGGACGAGGGGAGATAACTCGTACAAGGCTGTACGAGTTATTTCCCTTCGTCCACTCCTTTGTTGAAATGTAATATCTCGGATGCCAGATTAATCAAAACTAGAATGCGGATGACCTATCAAGTGTTCTAAAATAGTTTTTTATGTTTGGAAATACCAAGCCTTTAGGTCATTTATGCTAAATAGTGAAAAGCCCGTCAAATTGTTCCGAAACAATTTCTAGTTTTTATATTATCTGTAATCTGCATACATTTAAGCATTGAACGGCTTTCAGTTGGCATTCATATTGACTATGAATGCCAACTGAAAGCCGTGCAATGCTTATATTTACCATCTGCGATTTTTTATTTGTCGTGCGATTTTTTTATTGAAATTTTCAAATTCAAATTTCAGTTGGCAGTTCATAAGCTGGTGAACTCGCAACTGAATTGGTAGGGTTATATAGTGGCAGTGCCATACA
This sequence comes from Pecten maximus, assembly GCF_902652985.1. Lineage (NCBI taxonomy): Eukaryota > Metazoa > Mollusca > Bivalvia > Pectinida > Pectinidae > Pecten > Pecten maximus. The sequence goes on from NC_047018.1 coordinate 31,528,952, forward strand.
ATGGTAAATATATGAAAATGTTAATCAGTAATATCGTCATTAACTCTGATAATTAAAGTTTATTTGTAATACATGCATCACGTTTTGTGTATATGTGCAGCATTAACTATGTTTGATCCTAATAACAATGAACATTATTTAAAAATTCTATAAGAGCAAGCAATTTAGCTAAATGCACTTAAACTATTATCTCCATAGCTTTACATTGTAAGTAAACTCATATTCAATCCAGACATGCGGGTTCAGTGACTTCATAATATGACATATGTATATGGTAAATTTTATCTTATAGCTATTTTTGACAGGTTCACATCATCATCAATTGTCCTTATTATTTTCGGTCATATATATTCATTTCATCATGTATGTTATACGGAAAAAGACGGATTATAAGTTTTATACTTGTGTCTTATCCCATTTGTTTTTTTTTCGACAAATAAAATAGGTTTAAATCAAAATCTGATTTTCATTCCCCAGTATCGTTTAAATCCCTTGTGGTATCCGAATCTAAACCTTTATCAAGTACACAATTAAAATCTCCCCCAATAATTAGTTTATTTCCATTGTATTTATTCATAGTTCCGTTATCACCAGACCACAAAACATGATTAGATATACATGCATTTCAGCTGCATTAAGTAATGTAATACATGTATTATAATCATCATGATGAAATGTTTGTATATTACACCGCCCGCCACTATCTCTTATTACTTCATTAGTTTAGTATTGTTTAGTTTTAGGTAACTACTTCAGTAGGCTTTATTTGTGAGCATTTCCTAAATAAAATGACCATATCTGTGGAGGCTGATGTAACGTGACCAGCGGATTTCACTATCCCATTTACCTCTCAATTTAAATAAAGAAGTAGTATCATCACAATGAATTTCTCGAAGAAAAAACAAGTGTATATATATGTATCAACTTTTACTTTTCCGAACCGGTCCTGTATATTGACAAAAGAGAATCCCTGCTTAATAGATATTTCAGTTTCTTTAAGACATTGACTTTTTTCATAACGCAAGTGTAAATAATATTTATATGGTCCCCCCATTTTGCACTTGAATTAAAAACAACACTTATATGCTTATGACAGTCTGTAAAATTCAAAACTTTTCCATCAAACTCAAGGTCCAAGTTTTTATCAATATCTATAGATTGCGAAATAATTAATACATCTGTTTTTTGAGGATTAAAATTTCCTTTCACAAACAGGTTTGATTTCAACCAAGAAGCGACTAGTTAAACGCATGAAACTATCAAATATATTGAGCTGAGGACTTTTCGTTAATAAGGCGAAACCGTTCAAGTGTTTCGTCATATTCAGCCCTGTGACTTTGAATATGGATGGAGATCTTTGCATTTTGCAAATGTTTTTCAGCGTTCATCACAGGAACCTAACAGTCAAATATTGAGATGAATTCATTTGTATTTTGTATTAAATTCGATATCTCGGTTCTTGAATATGAGTCAAGGTTATATCTCTTTGTAGACCTTTTCGAGGTTCTATCCAGAAACCTATATGCCAAATATCTTGATTCTGTGACGTTTTGTTATTTTATTGGAGAAATTTATTTTTAAAGCAAAACGATGACGGACGACGGACGCCATATCACGTCATGAGCAAATGCCGCCTGTCCTTTTGAGCAGCTAGGTGAACTATAATAAATAATAAATCAAAAGGAGCCAAACCGACAGAAGTAACTGATTCGTTTACAGTTGTAAATAACTACACGACTAGAAATGGTATGTAGCCAAAATCATCCCTTTACGTTTCAAGGTTATGTGAGAGTTAAAATTACATATTCGAAAGGAGCGTTCCTGTTGTAAGCGAAATAACATACATTCGTGAAAACAAAGGGGAAAACCGACATAAAAATGAACTCATAATTCTAAATCTAAATAGAAAAACGTGGGCAAAATGTGAACAAAAACAACTAGTATACAATATGTATATTTGTATAGAAACCCCTTGAAATGGTACAAGAATAATAAGACCCTGTGTTTCGGAATGTATCTAAAAGTTAGCAGATGTTTTGAAATAGATTTAATTACGAGGCTTATCAATCTTGCAATATTTACTTGGCAAACTTAAAGTATGGTCAATCTTAATAACACGATTCTGAAAAATGTATGAAAAAAACTAGACATTTGTTGTTTGAATAACTGATGTTATTGTTTATCTCAGTCGTATAACAGGTTTCTGTGTCACACTACTGCGGCCTCTACCAGGAAATACCTAACATGGGCCAAAAAGATGTACACCTCTGAGCTTTTATTCTGATGTACATTTTTGGAAATGGGAGTTAATGGCATAGCAAAAGATGCAAGAAGAATTATGCGTCTGTTTGCTCGTTTTTTGTGCTATGATCGATCAATTTACCAATTTGACAAAATATGTGATTGTAGGTGAAATTTGCTTTTTTGGTCATTTACCGGACCAATCTAAACAACATTTTCCAAATGCGTTATCAGATATGTATGAATCCTTAATTTTCGTTTTTAAATCAAGGAAGTCAAATCTCGATCTTGAACCTGATCATTCAACTAAGAATATCAATTTAGGTTACCCCTGATTTATAAATGGCAAAATGCTCATTTTCACCATCTTTTGCAGATTTAACGTTTTATGTAAAAAAAAAAAAAAGAAGAAGAAGTTCTGCCTTTATGTTTTTAAAAAATAGTTTGCAAACCAAAAGAAAATGAGTTGCGCTTTCTAAAACAGACATACGAAAAATGGGAGGTCCGTGTACTTCCTTTTTTGTCCAATTATTATGCGTATTGTTTTTTTTTACCATTTCGCGGTCTAAAATCCTAAGTGTTTTAGTTACAATAGAAATAAAACAAACAAACAAAAAAACAAAAAAAAACACACGAAAAAAAACCACAAAACACACACATTAAATGAAAGCAATCTTTTTTTTTAAAGTCCAATATTTCCCATTTTATAGTACATTGCTTGCATTACACTGAACATTACACAGCTGTACAGCAAAAATGAACTTACTTCTATTAACAAAATGGCTGTACGCTGATGACATTAGTTAAGAGTAATTAAAGGCCCAATGGGAAAAAAATTAAGAAAGAAAAAATAAAGGCCATTTGAATAAGAACTAATAAACAGTTATGATTAAAAACTAAACAAAAGCTTTAAATAATACAGTACATATGTACAGTATACTGTACTTAAACTTTTTTTCTGTCAATTCATAAATATTGAATACAGTTACATGTAACGGAGGGTGATCTGGAGGGGCTACCAATTTACATGTTGATAATATGTTGTGGATTAACAAACTATTAATAACAGTATTTTTGCGAGAATATTACCCGAATAAACTAGCACGGGGTCAACGAAATTATTATACAGCGATACCTTAGATTTAGATTTAATATATCAAAGTTCTTTCCCCTGAATCCTGCTGTCGATTTTGATTGGTTGAGAGCAAAAGAAGAGAAAGCATGGCCGCCAGCTACAATTTCATCTCGTTGTTGTTGTTTAATTGGAAGATAATTATGTAGTACTGGAAAATTGAAGGCGTTTTTGACAGTGAAAATACATTTCAGACGAATATTGTTATGTGCTGATCAATTTTAGCTATGAACTGTATTTCTTTATTAGAGCAGAGGGTTGAGTTGTCGTGCTGATTCAGCCTTTCTGTCGTAACTTGGGAACAAATACAGAGGCTGGAGACGGGCGGCTGGAGACCACTACTTCAGGAATAAGAATGAAGAACCTGTTGATTGGAATGTTTGAAATCTGCAAATAATTGTGTTTTTTTCGGTAAATTATATGCTGTGATACTGTATTTATAGTTGAGAGATTGCAATTCAGTTGTACGATTTATTTTCGCACCATTGGATTATCATGTGAAGGCGGACATTTGTTGAGTTCACTGTATTTTATCACATGTCATGGCGGAAAGTCAGCATGCAGCTGCCTTACTTGTGGTTGGAGAAGATGGAAGTGTGAATGGGACTAATGGAGAGGCACTTTCAGCAGCGCTGAATGACCACACAAACCAACATGACACGAATGAGAACTGTGCTCAAGAGAATGGAGAAGACGACGGACCAACGATTGACATTATTATTAACAATGTGGTGGCAAGTTACAGTACTCGATGTCATCTCGACTTGAGACGCATTGCTATGGACGGGAAACATGTTGAATACAAGCGAGAATATGGTGTATGTTTCTGTTTCAAACCAAAATTGCCACTTTTCACAGACCCCAACTATGTAAATATTTACTGACGATGAACACAGATCTAGACACTAGTAAAATATATGTCAAGTATCAGTGTTGGGACCAGAATAATCATAGACCCCCCCCCACCAAATTGTAGATGCAAATGACAAAAATAAAGAATTACACAAAATTGTATTCACCACACATCAATGAGCATGCATACAATGCCATTGTCGGACCATTTTAATATATATACTGCTCCTAAATTTAAGACTCACACTGACAAAAAATATAAACAATTTTTGTAAAAGTGTAACAAAGATCAGCGCAATGTATCCACAACAAATATTACAACAATACAGTTCAGTCACAGACATGTTAACTCACCCTAGTCAGAGTTTCCTCTGGACACCAGACTCAAACATTCTGAGAGATATTGTACATGTCCACCAGACATCTATTTCAGTTCTGGCTAATGTTACCCAAAATGCAATTACCAACATGTACACTTACTCCAGACACGGAACAAGAACACTCCCTATATTCTTTTGCAAAAAGTTGCACAGAGTCAATAAACAAATATTCCCATACCCAAGAACACAACCTCGGCTATAGACATGGTCATTCCTCTGAACCCATATTTATTCCTTCCTTATTCCATCATGAGACAGAAAACCAACATCATAACAAGACAATGATTCTCACTCAAAATTGATAAGAGAAGGACAAAATATGAATAAAAAAATATGGATTTGCATGGAGAATTGTATAGGAAACCCGTAAGAAAGTACAAGGAGAATATTACCAGGTGTTACAGAATTGTAAGCCTATTCTGCTTCATTGATGACATCCCCATAAAATCTAGGTCAGATCAAGGACACATTCAGCAAATGAGACCTGGTGGTCACAGCAGAACCACTACGCTGGCATATCAACAAGCATCAAAGGCCCGACTTCATATATCACAATGATAAAGAATATTTATAAATAAGATCGTGATGTTAACCATAAAACAATTTCATGGCTTTCATCAACCTCCACTGCCCTGCAGGTAGGGCATAAGAATTGTACCTGCTGCCCCTATTGCATGATCGTAAGAGGCGACTAAACTTGGGATCTTATCTTTTCTCTTCTTTCTTTACAACTTTCTTCTTCCTAATGTCTCCCTTGACAATGCCTCACTTTTGGCCTTTAGTTGAGCGTTCGCCACTGTGAGGAAGGTTTTGGGTTCTGTCCCCTAGCCGAGACATACCAAAGTCTTTAAAAATGGTAGTTGCTACTCCTGCTTAGCGCTCAGCATATTTGGAGTGGGACGACTAGTTCGCCCGTTGTCAGTATACTGTGACCGGGTGGGGTGTGCTGCTGGATGTCTTCGGCAGTATGCTTCAGTGAGGTAGCACTATAAATCGGCAAAAGTTCTGGCCTATCACAAGGAGACTTAACACGAACATACCGCAGCCTCCCAAAACATGCATACGCATACGCACTCGTCACACGCATTCATGTCGCACGCACGGGAGGCCGTCCTTAAATGACTTTAGCTGTTAATAGGACGTTAAACAAAATAAACCAAACCAAAACATCAACCTCCATCTTGGAAATGAAATCTCCCCATCACCATCGGTCAAAGCACAACATTCTTAAGATATTTTGTGTTAAAAAAAACCCAATAAATTGGAAGACATACACAAACAACACCATTCTACAGTAAGTTAAACCCTGCAAAGTCAAAGTTAGGACCACTTCATTAGTTTGATAAATACAAGGTAGTCATGTCATGAGAGGAAGGAGATTTGAGACATCAAATTTTGTTAAAGTGAACATTGTACTCATTAATTTACAAGAAAGGTGATACTTGTCCAAAACTACCAAGGCTTACCTATTATCTGTATATTTGATAGCCTAGATTACACTTACAAAATTAATCCTATGCAATTAACATCTAAATACATATGTTCCTTTACATTTATCTCTACAAATTTGTCTCTGGAAATATGCAATTAAATTTTTTTTTTTTTATCTTTCAATATATATATGTGTCGTTGCAGATGTGCAATATGAAAATCAGACGACCATACACAACAGCCACTATTTGGTCCTCTGGGAAAATAACATGCACAGGTGCCACAAGGTATGTAGCTTAACTGTACATGAATCGACTAAGTGTATCACAACCAGTAACAAACATTTTTAGCGCTAAATTTCAGTGGCTACATGTGCACTCTACCTTCATGTACACTATAGCATGAGGTGAAGTAAAGGGAGATTTTTTTATATCAAATTAACAGGTTTACACTATAATCTGTGAGTAGGAAAACAGTGACAGTCAATTAAACTTCACTCACTCTATTTGCCTATATATCATAACCTGATCATAGATCATCTGTCTGTTGAGAATGTTGCTCTCTCTGTTGATAACTTCGGAACTTTACCAGTATTGGCAAATAGAGTCTTAACATGGGTCTGTTCCGTGGTCAGGGATATTTCTATCCCAATGTAACAGTTTGGCAAGTCAGCACGAGGCTTGCCAGTGCTGGCCTGCCAAACTCTTACATGAGGGTTGAGATATCCTTGTTCACTGAAAAAACCTATTTGATTATTTTTCTCACATACTTGCCAGCAAATGTAAATTTGTATGAAAGTTTTTCATCACCCCATCTGCAATGCTCCTTGAAATGTGCATCAAAATTAATGACGTCATTTACAACATGGTTACTCAACATAAAATGATGACATTACATTATTGTGAGCAGTGTCATTCATATAGTGCGTGCCAGCTGTCTTTACTCCCCTGTGTGAAATTGATTTATCTTTTCCCTGGCAACCACGGAATAACCCTGTGAAGTTTATGAGAAATGATTTTGTTGTGTGGCATTATCTGTGTATGCAGATATATTGTTATGTGGCGATGAATGTTTCCATTCTGATCTCGTAAATTTCTAGCCTTCTTGGGTTTCTGCATCATTCAAGTTTTCTGAAAACAGACCCCAAGTCTGATACATATAATTTTCATCGTGCCTATTTTGGCAGCCCTGGCCAGTTCAGGACAAAAGAAATTTGCTACATTTAATTTTCAAAACATATTTATAACTATTAGTATTGAAGTTGGAATGAAGGTATTTCATTGTGGACTCATTTGTTGCAGTGAAGAGGCATCAAAGATTGCTGCAAGGAGGTTTGCTCGACAATTACAGAGGATGGGATTCAAAGTGAAATTTTCCAACTTCAGGGTTGTCAATGTCCTTGGAACCTGCATACTTCCTTTTAAAATCAAAATCACAAGTTTTTCCAGAAAACATTCTGAACATGCAAGGTACTGTTTAGTATTTCAGGTTTTGTATACTTCCTAATTTCAGCACCCTTTATTATTGATCAATTGTGAAAATTGACTAATATTGTAGTTTGGAGAGATAACAAATGCAATACTGCCCAATATTAATGGTACTCTTTAATTTTCAAAAATGAATGAAATCAATGTGTTTTACCTGTCTGAAACTGTCGGTCTGTACCACATTCACACATTTTGTATGTCTGATGTCCTTCAATTTTATTTCTTTAACCTTTCTTGGGGGGGGGGGCATTATCAATTAGCAATAAAATAATGATAATAAACATCAGTATGCATTTGGTTGCCACAGTAAATCTTGTCAAATATTCTCCTTATAATATTTTGAAATAATGAAACTTAACTTAGGAATATCTGGAACATACCTGGTAATATATAAAAGATGTGCTGTGCCTTTTTTAGGGAAATATTTGTTTACATGGTTTATGATACCTGGTCACTACACCCAAGTTACTGATTAAAGGACCCATAGTTTGTCAGCCCTTAGCTCAATTTTTTTTCAAAATTAATTAAATGGTATATAGAAGCCTAAAAGTTGACATATTGTTTCAAAAAGTATGGAAACAACAGTGGAGTTTTTGATTTTTGAAAAAAAAAACTGTATTTTTTGTATTTTTAAAAATACAGTAAGATATCATTTTCTGTCCAGCTGAAGTACGGAATTTGTGATCCTAGTGATAACCTCCATTACCAAGTAGGGAGACCACTTGTTGTAAACATTTCATTTACTCTATTTTCAGTAAGAATGAATTTTACCTAGACTTTGAACTAAAATAGTTACTGTTGTAAGGGAGATAACTACAAGAATTTTGTTTGGCCCTGACAAAGAGATCTTCAATAAATACTTAGCTTGGACAGGCCAAGTCAAAGTTATACTTTGCGTTCAAAATTGCAATTCTGATGATAATAGTCTGTAAATTGTATGACCTTTTGAAAGCAATTGTTTTTTTTTAATAAATAGATAACAATGAATAGCTTGTTTGTATATCAGCACAAACAGGCCATGATGCAAGGATATATGCAGGTAAAAAAAAAAACATTAAATAAATGCCGATATGTTTACTATTATGAGGCAGCATATTGCTTCAATCTTTTAAGTTATGAAATATTTAGCCATTACATTAAATTAGTGTTGCGGTAACATGAATAAGAATGGTTGATTCCGCAACGATAATGGGAGTGTTTAAGAAGTCAAATATTTATTGTGACTTGGTTGGTTCAGTATATATCCCTACATCACTGGTCAAATGATGGAAGATATTTTGAAAAGGTTAGTTGCGCAACGATAATGGGAGTGTTTAAGAAGTAAAATATTTATTGTGACTTGGTTGGTTCAGTATCTATCCCTACATCACTGGTCAAATGATGGAAGATATTTTGAAAAGGTTAGTTGATTTTTTTTCCAGACAAACTTTTACCCAAGAGACTATACATATATTTAAGTAAGCAACAATACTGCTGAAGATCATGTTATCTGTGTACAAATTTATTTGAATATTATAATTATTGATGTAGAGTATTGGTTGAGAGGCATTATAAAAGAGTTTTACTGAATCCACGCCATGAAAAAAACTACTTCTCAATAGACAAGGTTTGGATGTTATAAACAAATATCAATAACTACTACGAATTAAGAGGGCAAATACTGAAACCAAAAACCAAAGCCGGTAGAGACAAAATCCAGTTTATGACAGTAGGAATGACAACCTTTAGTAACAAAGCAGATTTGGTTAGTGGCAAAAATTTAGACACAAGTTTTCTGAGGTAGGGGGATAATATGCTACAAGGAAGTTCTGTTTCAGCCACTCTCCCTCACTTTCAATCACTTCACATCCTGCCCTAGATTTGTTATAGATAAAGTTAAATAAATCAAGTTGAATACATTGACATAACCTAACTTTGAGGGGTAAGGGGGTGGTGATCTGACCAAGCTGAACAACAACTGCAACAGCAAGTAACCAATCCTTGTTTACCCATTGATTAATGTAGATAACAAAATAAGGAAATCATCTCCTGCCAAAGTTTACCAAGGGTTTGTTTGACAAAGGAAATCGATGCTTTCAAAAGTTCAAAAACACAGCTTTTAATCACTTTTTTTGTAAGGAAAAAACATCTATTAGATTAGTAAATACTCGTGATGTATCTTCTCTTTAAGCTATGAACCAGAGCTGCATCCAGGTGTCACATATAAGATCAAGGAACCTAAAGCCACCCTGAAAATATTCTCAACAGGCAGTATAACTGTGACAGGTAAGCCAGGGTCCTACATGTATCTGTAGTCAGTCAAATACAGGTTGTGATTTCAGTCCTAATTTGTTTACAAGAATAATATGCATTTGAATATGTTTAAATCATGTTGAATAGGCATATATATATAATGAACATAATGCTAATCCTTGGGATGATAAGTAGTGTTTTCAAGAGTTCTAGTATTGAAGTTTTTTTCTTTTTGATTTAACAGCACCCTGTGTAGCCAATGTACAGTCAGCAATAGAACATATATTCCCACTGGTGCTGGAATTTCGTGCTATAGAGTTCTTAGAATATTGAATTT